>NW_023494784.1:9233886-10433886 GCF_904425465.1 Colossoma macropomum | reverse complement strand
ATTTAAAATGGTTTTTTGGCAATTTTTGAACTTGATAGCACGAATGGCAGTTTTTTATTTGCAGTGAAATTACGAATATGAGTTTTTACCACTGTTTTTGTCAAATTAAAGCCTCGTCATAACAGTAGCCTCCACAAATTGTTAGTACAGCGCAGGAGCTGCACAGAAACTTCATGGCCAACAAGATCTTCACGTTTTAGTAAATTATGGATATAAACATAGAAAGTTTGTGCGATTTTACTCAAGCATCCCATTTATGCTTCACTCGCTCACACAAATAAACAAAATAGTTTTTGAGGGTAAAAAAACACATCAGGTTTATGTTTTGATGGATATAAGGTACACCTAGTGTTTACACCTGTAGTTCAGTTCTGTTGGTCCAGACCAGGTGTTGGCAACCCAAATGTTGAGAAGAGCCATTTTGTCCCATTTCAACAAAAATCACTGAAGTAATGTTTTACCATCTTGGCTGTAAATATGTCTCAGTATGTGCTGATGTACTGGTATAGGCTAAACTTTGCTCTGCTTTGGCTATAGCCGCTTTTCTTGTATCTCTGGCAGGAAACGTTTACTCAAAAGTAGAACAGTTTCTTGTAAAATGTCTCTTAACATTCAACTTTTTACAAGGCTGAAGTCAGCTTCTCATTCGCCAGCTTCTTGTTTGAACTTCTCCATGGAAAATCAAGAAGCTGGTGAACGTGAAACTGACTTCAGCTTCACAACTTTTAGTGTTTGACAGTTTCTTGTTGCAGATTAAACATATCAGGAAACCAACTGGAGTGATTATAAATGCAAATAAGTTCATTTGTCTCCACATTATCAATGTTTGTCTTAAATCTTTCTGTTTGCCTTTTTGTTCGCTACTAGCTAGGCCAGAATATTGTCTGTGTTGCTATGGTGACCAGCAGTCACCATAGGGTAAATTAGCAGTTATACATAGAACTCTAGCGTTTAAGACCATTTATTGTTAAACTGTGTTGAACGATCAGCAGAGCTTTATTTTACTGTAAAGGAGGATTATTTTATTTTTACCTACAAATCTAATTCTGCTGTGGAGCCACAACAGGACAGTAAAAGAGCTGCCTGTGGCTCTGGCACTGCCTGTTGCCAACCCCTGGTCCAGATCAAAGCAGAAAATGATACACTGATGCATTTTAGTTCTGGTTTGCTTGGCGTTCACACTGACAAATTTAACCTCGAACCAAAAGATGTAAGCAAAAATCATACGAGTAAAAGGTCACAACTGATTGGGCAGATTTTATGATATAAAATAACTGTGATAAAAAATTCCACCCTACTTTCTGAATCATGCTGTTCTCCATTCCGTCTGGGTTTGGTATTATTTCTGTCTTATTTTATCAGTCTTGTGTTATTACAGCAATAAGACACGAGACTCCATTAGAGAGTATTACCGTGGTTTTGCACAACACAAAGCCGTGTGAAATCCCTGTAATAGCCTCAAGTGGCTCACTGCTTTTACAAAAAGGAGAAACCTTGGCACCTCAATACATAATATAGTTTATGTGTGCAGTCAAATGTGTATATCCTGTATTTTATAATGACTTCAAACGTATCTCAATTTCAGTTTTAAAACCAAGACTATCTATTCTAAAGTTACCGATTCAGAGCTTATAAAAGAGGTGATAAAACATGCCCATGTCAAAACACCCTCAGGAACCAAATAAGTATTGTAGTTCGTTCTGTCTTTGGTCCTTTTAGACATCTTAGGTCTGTATTGCATTCATACTTCAAATGAACCGCATCCGAGTTCTTTTTGAAGCGAATCAAGACCAAGGTTCGGATGGTGCACACAGTTCGGATGGCAATGTTCTCACTTGCTCTAACGAACTGCTCTAACAGAGCAATCGCCGCACCTGGCTTGTGAGCCCTGATCACCATGGAAGTATATCTGATGATCAAAAAATGCTTCAGGAATGCATCCGGTGTAAATTGGCTGTAACGTCAGATACGGGTCGCTTACCCACACTAAAGTGAGCCAGAAAGATTGTATTTAAGCGAAAATGAAGGTTGTAATGCAAATTTAGCTTTATACAATTCAATAGAATAGCTCTACTCAGTAGTTATCTACCAGGTTTAGTGTGTGCTTAAAAAAAACTGTGGCACCCTCCAGGACCAGAATCAGACTCCCTGATCAGTATCACTTAAGGTTTGTTTTTCTCTACTCATCCACAGTTTACACTGTAACCAGGTCTTAGTTGTGCAATAATGATGACAAGCCATGTTTGTCATTACTCTTTCTGAGCTTATTACAATCAAGGGAACACCCTGGCGGTGAACTCTCTACAAACCCATAAAAATGTGTTATGTTATGTGCACAGCTGCGCCTACGATGGCGTAAGTCACATTTTACTGCCCTCAAGATATTCTTGTCTCAGCCAGACTGAAAAGCTGTTACTGTGGTAGACTGTAGGTGAGCCCACCTGCTACCTTACTGATTCACCTGTTAAATGAAAGAGGAGCTCCTCAAGGAGCGACCGCAATTGAAGGCTATTTCTGTTAATCTCAAGGTTGCTCTTAACAAGCGATGACTCCCACTAGCTTCTGAACGTTCACCCTTGAACAGCTTACCTTTCACTACGCACATTTCTTCGCACGCCTCCAAGGTCTCAAAGTTGTTTGCGTTGCCCTGGCAGCCTCCGTACTCGAACGGCTCACAGCGACCTGTGTCGATGTCGAAGTAGAATCTGTCGTGTAACGCCTTGCACGGGCCCTCGTCCTTCTTCAGGGCACATGAGTGATGGAAGATGTGGAGGCGAGGCTGCCCTCCATCTGCTGAGACAGGGAAGGAAGCCAAAATTATGATTCTGCCATGCTTGGGATAATTTGGGTCAGTTATTAGCTCCTAACCTGGGGTTCTGTATGAAAATAATAAAGGCGGATTTCGGATTTCTGGGAATTTCAAAGGAACTTTCGCTTTCAACAGAACAAAGACCTCACGCCGCTTAAAGATATTTTAACTGCAGTGGAAGGCTGCAGATACGCTGCCTGCCGTGGCTTTGCCCTTAGTGTTTTGAACCCGCCTGAAATCAGAGTAAACCACCCACAGTCCGTTGTTCCCAGGGTGAGCGGGAAAAAAACAGTAATGACTAATTCACTCCGACTTCAAAGCACGAGGAACCTCAACTAAGGCAGAATCTCTGCAGTGATAGATTAGTGCTCATAGCCAAAGAACTAAAAATAGGGATTTACAAGAGCAATTGAATTCCAATACTGAAATCACCATGGGGGTATTCGTTAAGGTGCTTCATGGGAAGTCAGTGAACATCTGATGATGTAATGTCCTCATTAGATGTCCTCTGTCTTAAAAGTCTGAGCCCTTTGGAATTACATCATTCATGTTTATTTTGGTGTCATAAAGCTACCGTCACATGTGTAGCACTGCAGAAAGCATGGCAAAAACTCAGCGTGACACTTAACGGAGTGATGTAAGCCTTGCGTGTTCAAATCTATCCCAGATATACGTCTGCACAGGCATGAAATCGAAGCCAGAATGTGACCTGACAAAGCCTGACTGGTGCTGTGAAATTTGACTCAAACTGCTCGCATTGCTGCAGGACAGCTGCATCCACAGTAAACACGTCACCAAAAAGACTGTTATTGCTCTTGTTATCATAGCCATAAATACAGTACTGCAATCTCTACAAACACACTAAAAGTAGCCCCTTTACCTGAATGATTGAGTCAGGCCTCTTTCAGTAATCCCTCATCACCTCCTGTACAGTCAGTTACAGTCGGAGTTAATCTCAGTCCAGGTTGTTATTGAGCAAACATTACAGATATATATGAAATGAACAGGCAGTCTCTTGGGGTATCAACAGCCTGTAGCCCAGGGTTAGCCTTTGGCATAGCAGCCTGCTGACCATGCTAGTATTTCCTACAGCTGTTACTCTTAGGATAACAACAGCCTGTAGCCTAAGGTTTGCCTTAGAGGCCTGCTAGCCATGCTGGTATTTCCAACTGCTGTTACTCTTGGGGTAACAACAGCCTTAGGCCTAGGCATAGCAACCTGCTAGCCATGCTAGTGTTTCCTATATGATCAGATTAGCATTGCCTCCAGTGCGCCTCTGTCGGTCAGTTGCATCAGACAACGCTGTGGTCTCGCAGCCTGGCCTTTCAATCAAGCTGAGAAATCCACTGCTGCTGACAGCATGAGTGACAATATTTACTGAACTCCAGCAGAATCTGACACTCAGATGATGTAAGAGTGTACGGAACGACATTTAGCACCATTTTTGCCGTGACGGCGAAGCAGTTATGTGCTCAGGCTCATGCACTATAGGCTTTTCTATATATCGGTCAGGTCTGTATATTCTATTTTGAATAATCAGAAATATTTAAAATTTGCTTCAGTTGGGAAATTTCATTCTTATCAAAAAAGAGCAGGCATTCTTGAAAGATAAGTCATGGTTAACTTACAGAAACAGAGTTTCTTAAGCATCTATAATGGTCGAATTGGGAATTATATTTTCGCTGTCCAAAAAAAAACATGCATTTCCAAAAAAGGTAAGTTTACAGGAGAGGGCAAAACGTTCTTTACTCTTAATGCAAGGAAACATAAAACGTTTTTATCCAAGGCATTTTTGGATCATTTCTACTGGTCCAATCATCATGAATTTTTTATATAATATAAAGAACAGCTGTGCTGAAATTATGTAGAAAAATATAATTAGAAAAGAAATTGAGATTTTTTTTTTGTTTTTTTTGAACAGTGATAATAGATATATTATCCACTGACTCAGTAATGTTTTATTAGTGACACAGAAGGCTACTTTTACCAAAAAATTAAATATTAAAAAAGTGAAACTGTATAAATATCATGATATTTAGGCACTTTATCCAGTAGTTTGATTATAAAGAGTCAGTATCTGTAAGATACTCAAGACTGGCATATACTTGAGGATCAGTTATCGCATCTGAAAGGAAAAGGGGGATCGGCGCACCCCTAACTATCCACACAGTAACTGTCAGACACTTGAATATCCATATTAGTCAGAAATGATCCTCCCTAGTGGTCAAATCCCAGTTATAGTACATTACCTGCTGTGTACACAGTCAGGATTTGCCTATGAAGAGAGAGCACGCTACAAACTGACAGATGGACAGATGGTCTGCGCTTTGACTGACAGCTTCCTGCATCGTTCACTTAACCTTCGGGGTCCTCATATCCATCCTGCTCTGAATCTCTCTTGTGCTCCAGACAAATAATCCTCAAGCAACCCTCACTGACCCTTCTTGAGCATCTGCTCTGGAAAGACCGGAACCCTCAGACTCAGCCCTCTCCTTCCTCTCCTTTGTGTAAAGATCTCCTGGCGCCCTGTGTGGATACCATTCAGCAGAAGAATGAAACCAAACACATTAACCCAACGCGGTCCAAGCTTTCAAAGCGACCGGTTTGCTTTTCCTGGAGATTCAATGTTTTCTGAGCAAAGGCCCAGATATTTGTATTTACATTCCTCTACACCAGCTGAAATGCGGTCAGAGAGTCTGTCCCCCAGAGGGGAACAATAAAAGAGAGCCTGTTAGCTGCCCTGCTCAAGTGTGCAAATGTGTACACTGCCCATCAAAAGTTTGGGAACACCTACCTTCTAGTGTTAATGAGAGTTTTTGTTGTCGGTTTAACACATTAAAGATTAACCAGCTTTGTTTTGTACTTTGTCGATCATGCGAAAGAGATCTGTCACGTTTCTGTTCCCGTGACTATTCCCAGTCTGGGAGCAGCAGAGCAGCACCGTTTGAGGCAGTGGGGGGTGCCTTGCCCAAGGGCACAACCAGGTAGAGCAGAGTTTCAATATGTGCTTTTAACAATAGTTTAGACAAGAAAACTGTCAAATCATTATTTAGGGCAAAACTGCTCTTCAAATCAAGGAAGACACTTTGATACTTTCAGAAACTTGAGTTTTGAGGATGAATACACCCCAAGCATTAGCTACTGTTTATACTAACCTATTTTTTCCACGTATATTTTCTTACTTAATTGAAAAGTAACAATGAAAACTAAAAAGGAAAAGTTTGTGAACAAACTTTAAGTCGGCTTGAAAAAGCCAGCTAATTACTTTAAAATGTTAAAATGGTCAAAGACTGTTGATGGTTACTAAAGTGTTGCTTAAATGTCGCTAGGTGGTTGCTATGGTATCACAGGGGGATGTTAATGCATTGCCAGGTGATTTCTTAAATTTTACCTTAAATCCACTGCCACCTTAAAAGTAATCATCAAATAAATTCACTGCCACCTTAACTTTACTAATACCTTAAATACCCTGCCACCTTAAATTTACTGATATCTTAAATACACTGCCACTTTAAATTCACTGCAACCTTAAATTTACTGATACCTTAAATTCACTGCTACCTTAAGTCCATTATTTGCGCTGTTATTGCTGTGCATTAGGCTGTAAGCATGTGAGTCCGTGTGTACTGTGTATGAGTGTCTGCGTGAGAGATGTGCATTGTGACATCACTTGTGGCACTTAGACTTGGATGTCCCGAACATTCGGCCATTCATTTCCTAAGGAAAAAATACCATCTTTGAGCGATCATTTTACGAAAACTGTATGTCGGATTGCTTAGAATAGCACAAGCACACTATTCAGGTATAGGTCCTACGATCCTGCAAAGTTTTGTGGTTCTAGCTCAAAAACTGCAGGACAAGAAACGTTTTATTTTTTGAGCGTAGAATAAGAAGAAGAAGAAGAAGAGGAAGATTACGAAGAAAAGGAAGATGGCTTTTCAAGCCAACTTAAGCATTCAAAAGCAGGCAAACCAAACTTTTGAAGGGCAGAGCAGGCAAACCTCCTCTCCAAACCTTTCAAAACACTGATGACAGAATAAGACTAAGAATTAGGTTTTGGCTGGAGAAGCCAGACACACTCTGGCTGAAGATGTGTACTGTGGCTGAGGATGAAAACAGATGGAGAAAGTGAGGGAACATTTGTCCCACTAAGCTGCCTTCCTTCTTACTTTGGTGAAAAAGAGTCTGTCTCAGACGGAGGCAAAAACAGGATGTCCTCACTGATTGATTTTGCTGATAGCGCCTCAGGTACAGCAGCGGAAAAATACTTTGCCATTCACCGGAGTGCTCCACATCCAAACAACTATTTTTTAAACTCACAATTCCCTGCTCAGTCTTTCAGAACACCCTCCTCTGTAAACGGATAAAACACGTGTGGTTCACATTTTCTTGAGCAGCATTTACACCTGCGATTTACACTTGTGCGAAAATTGATATGGAAGATGTTTGTTCCTGCTTGAGTCTTCAAAATGATGTGCAAAGAGCAGCTGTTCTGTTTTGTGGAACAGCCGTCTCAATCTTAACATAAAAAGATTTTTGTTATATATTTTAAATGAATTAATTAGTTTTGCAAATAATTGCATGTATTTTAAACTCAATAATATATTAATGGTGCTTTCTTTTGCAAAAGACATGCTCTATTACCTTCAAATAAAAGGGAACCTTCAGGGCCTTCTAATGATTTCTGGGAACTAAATATTTTACATGCCTGTAATTTTTAGTTAATAAGTGATATAATCATGCTTTCCGCAAGGAAAGAAAAGGGTTAAATTCTTGAAACAATGAGTGGAAAACCAATCAGGAATTATTTTTCTCCATACATTGTTAGAAATAAAGGTGCTGTTCAGGTACATTTTTTATTCATCAAGGTACAAACAGTGTAAATGTTCCCTCAAAGGAACAACAGTGGTTTTAAGGTCTGATTGTGAACCTTAAATAAGTTTTCCCAGGTGAAAAGTTCGTATTTGTATCTTTTCATAACGTAATGTTTTAAAACAGAACAATAAAATAAAAGCCTGGAGACGAGACGGGGTGTGTGGAGTCAGTACAGCTTAGAACATATCATTTCAGTGGATTATGGTTCAGTTATGTTCCCTGACTAAAGGTACTGAGATGTACCCTTGAGGGAACCACCCCAGTGACAGCTTAGTACCTTTTTTTCAGAGTGCAGTCTCTAGGCAGATATAGCTAAGCAAGCTCTCCTATTGGCTAGGACTTCGAGAGCTGAGGAGAAGTGCTAACACATTAGGTTAACTATAAGCATAATTACCAATTGACAGAGGAATCAATCACGTTTTGATTTCCAATAATTGGGACCAATTTCATGAAAAAAGGTCGCCTTCTGGAAGTCCTAGATATGTCAAAGACAGAAAATGAGTGGCAGCCTAATCAGTGGGCTGACATGAAAAACGGCAGCAGGAGCTCTACACCAGAGCTCACTGCTCACAGAGTCACTGTGAAACTGATCCAAGGTAAAATATATGCTAATATGTCAGTCAGAGGCTTCTAGTAAAACAGGGAATGCCTTTTAGAAGCTTCAAATGTCTGTGTTTAACCGGCTTTTTCAAATTTAAACAGTGCAGCAGTTACATTCTGGTGCCAACAAATTTTCCGTTCCACCTTAAATGCAGCAGTCATTGAATTCTGGTGCCTAAATGTGGCAGAATGTATGTGCTGCACCGTTTAAGGTGCAAAGTAGAATTCAAATAAAAAGCTTTGGCCTCATCAGAAAGTGTTCATGCTAATCACTATTAGCTAAGTGCTAACAAACTGCTGGAATCCTATAAGGATGCTAGCAAAAGTTAGCATTATCATTAATGTTTTAACTGAGTTTTAACACTTACGGTCCATATTAAAGGTCTAGCTCTAACAGTCACTGCAAATAAATATCTAAGTATCTGAAAATATTATTTTTAGGCGTACACAAAGATATCTTAATGACATTTGTATAAACAGATAGTTGCTGAAAATAATATTATTTATCTAAGTTATTGGACAGATGTTCAGATTCGACCAATGTTTTAAACTGATATTTGATGATGTGTTTACTTGCTTATTTACTGCACTAAAATAAGCTCAGCAGACAAAAAATTAGCCACCTGTGACTGAAACATACCTAATAGCATGTAATATCTCCATGAGCACGAACAACAGCTGGTTGTGAAGGACCTGCAATGACTTCTAGAAGCAATTCTTGCCCGGAAGCGAATCGATTTTTATTCATAAGCCGTGAAACAAGCCGGTGATCCCTGTCCATCATTTTTGTCTGACACTATTCTGACAAGAATTTCCTCTAGACTGGAATTTTTGCCACTGCTGGTCGACCTGTATGACTGTACGCATTGATACACCTGCAAATGTACCTACTTCTTTCACACTGTGGCCTTTACACACTCAAATGCAATCACTTCTTTTTGGCCAATCATTAACATCTGCTTTCCATTTTCCACACATGGAACAAGCTGCACTGCACTGTACCACCTTTTCTCAATCTATGAATCCCATCACCCAACCCACAGGTATTTATAGCCCGGTCATCCTCATACAACGCCATCTGCAGTAGCCTGAAGTTACTACCAGCTTAATTTTTCTTTTAATCCTCGAAGCTTATGTGCATTTTATTGATTGCACTGCATCTGTAACTATAACCTTACAGAAATAAATATTCTATTCTCTGTGATGCTAGATGTAGTGGTATAGGAAAATGTAGTCCTAGTTTCTACATTTATATATGTTTATATATCTAAATTTTCTGTTATCTACATTAAAAATATCAAATATTGGCATCGGCCCACAATTCCAATTTAAATGCATCCCTATTTAACTGCATAGGTATGCAGTTCAGTAATATAATAATGCTGTTTCCTTTGGTTCCACTGTTGTCATTATGCCTACTGTTTCATGCTGTAGGTGTACTGTTTTCCCGCAGTGTCCCGGAACAAGACGAGCCCTCCTTTCACAGGACGAGGCAGCTCAGCATTTCCCCTGAGCCGCATGCAAATAAATTGCCACTATTTATGTGCATCTCTTCACAATGCATCTGAATGAGGTTTGTTCGGGCCAAGAGCCACTTCTGCACAGCTCCCAGAAATATGTCATAGTCTGGAGCGGAAGGCACAGACACGTTTTTCAAACGCTTAAATTTCCACCGCCAGCTGTTTTTTGGCCAAGCAGGAGTGTTCTGCTCTGGCTGGTCGGTCAGCCCACACACACCCCTCAATTTGGATAATGGGCTGAAATATGCAACCCTGGTTTCGAGCCAAGTTCATTGTTCATGCAGAGGTGGCTCAGAGCCGGGACACAGCCCTGCTTCATTTAGAGCTCCGTCAGAGGTGCTGATTTGACCCTTTTATATCTGAGAGACTTCAGGGCTATCCTAACTGTAAATAACCTAGAATCCAGTGTATCGGGGACAGATTATACAGCACTGCATTCATTTTCAGTTCCAGTCAAAATGACCATTAAATACAAGCTATTCACTTTTCTGTGTCAAGAAAAAAAGGAGACACCAGCAGCTTCTTTGTTTGATATGTCTGTCTCCTTTTCTCAGTAGCCACGTCTACATGCAGCCTGATAATCTGTTAATAATCCGACTAATAGCTCAATCCGTCCACGTAAACACCTCAGTCAGAATAGTCTAGTCCGATTGAGGCCATTCGGAATACAATTTATCCTTGGTTATCCTGTAAATAATCCGTTAAATTGAAGAATAATAGCGGTATAAACGTCTGTATCTGATTACATTCCCTATCGGAAAGTTTAAGTCCGTTCTGATCATGTTCGTCATGTCATAGTGAAAGTTTATAGCGTTCAACATGGCGGAGCAGAAACTGGTCCGCAGAGGAGACGAAGTTTATGCTCTGATCTTTAAAAGACGGCGGTGGGGCGGACGTCCAGCTTGTGTGTCTCAGAACACGACGTCTTCCTCTCGGCCTTCTTTAATAGGGACATGTGAAGGATGTTTTCCTGAGTCTGACATCATTTTAAAGCAGGTAAAGACACAAGCGCTGCTCACTGCTGCTCATCTCACTCTGACTGGACTCACATGATGCTCGTTGTCATGGTAACGTCTACACTAAGTGGTACTCCACGCATGCGGATCAGATTACTTGTAGTGAGAATGTAAACAGAGATTTTCATCAGATTGTTGAGTAGAATGAGCAGATAAACACCTCAGTCTTAATCTATAATCAGAATGAATTCAATTGGATTGGCAAAAATCTCTGGATGTAAATACAGCCAGTGATGTTGAGGTCTGGACTCTGGGGTGGTCAGTCCATTGTTCAGCTTCTTTGTTTGATGTGTCCGTCTCCTTTTCTCAGTGAGGTTCTTCTTGAACAGCTACACATCCTTTCAGACCCACAGCGCCTGTGGATGTTTTCAGATCTGAAGCAGCTTGATTTTCTCCTCTCTCTCAAAGATGAAAGCTTAAAGTGCTGCTTATTTGATGGGGGCAGTTTTGGTGTCTACCAGGTCATCAACTCCAGTTTTATTTTCCTTTGACTTTCTCCTTCCCTACGAAACTGAGTTATCATTGACTCTCCTCAGAAATATCTCCTGAAAAATGAGTAACTAGTACTTCATGGTCATTTTGGCTGGAAAATATAAAATCAAGGGTAGTCAAATAAATAATAAATCAATTTCTATGTTTGTGTGTTGCGCTTGCATAATGAATCTTAGTCACCTAAGTGATGAATGAGTTATTAATGCAGTAAACACTGACTCCAGCTGTAGTGCTGAAACCTAGTGTTATCAAAAGTGTGACACAATGTTTAACATTTGTAAATCAGTAACTAGTGAATCACTTTTACACTCACTCCTTTGTCATCACTGAGCACTACAAGATTTCACCTTTATTCAAAGATGCACTGATTCAAGTAGAGAGAGGAGCTCATGTGCAGAACAATCCACGTTAGTTAAAGAATGACCCAGAGGACACTGCAGATACGCTGACTTAGACTCGTGGCCAGAAACCTGACTCACACTTCTTATTATCTGAATCAATCAGCGAGGAGATTCGGTCCAAAGTACAGGGCATGGTCACTTCACCTGTGCCAGTAAATCTTTCTCTGCTTGGCAGCCAAATGGAGGTAAGGAGAGAAAAGAGGCGACCCGAAGCTTTAAACCTTCTAATCAGCAGTCGCTGAGAGTCACACTAAAGCCAATTAGTTCCACAACAACAAAGTCATAAGACCACTTTCCCAAAACAATACAAGTTTACTACTCCCAGGTAGTAAACTCACAGCTGCCTGTGAAGGCCTTGTTTCTTCAATGATTTGGGCCTTAAAGAGAAATTCCACTGATTTTTTCAAAATTTCTAAATAATTAAACAGTTAAGATGTAAACAGAGTCATTCAAAGTGGTTTGAAGTGAAACGCACTGTTACCGGCTCACCGGCTGAGTGGTGGTGACGGGAACCAGATGTCTGAAGTGTTTAATGCCTCTAAAATCTAACACAGAAAGCTGTACATACAATGGTTATGAATATGCTGGCTACTACTTATAACAGTGAGTGCGTTTACATGCACTTAATAATCCGATAACCGCAGAAAATCAGATTTTGTCAGTAATTCGCTCAACACATTTATATGTATAGCATTTGAGTAATCAGATAATGTGAAACTCCAGGTCTACATGAGTCAGACAGTAATCAAATTTCTGCTTTGCAATAAACTCACAGAAGAAGACGTGACGTAAACGTAATGTAAATCTGAAACTTCACGCTGCAGCTTTTTTTTTTTTCAAAACATCGTGCCACTTTATATGAACATACATCATCTAGAAGATGAAAAATATTTAAATCCTTCATTTCATCAAGCATGTGTTTGGTTTCAGTGTTGTTCCAAAAGTGTTTTGCTGTGTCTCGCGGCGACGCTCCTTGCTTATTTGCGGTACCGCCATCTGTTTTCACTCATGCACAGACTGAGAAATCCGAAAGAAATCAGAGTGAGAGTTTACCTGCACTGAGAAATCTGATTACTGAGCTAAAATCCAGCCTCTTTATCAGACTTCTTAATCAGATTTCTAGACCTTACTCTGACCTACGAAATCAGAATGTGCTGTTTACATGACCATTTGAATAATCAGATAACTGCAGAAAGATTGTTTTATGATAAAACACGTGAGGCACAGAGATACTGGTGAGGCAAAATTGTCACCAAAAATGTATTTTTCTAGATTTAGCATTTTTTACCATTATCAACGTTACATATAAAAACTTGTCATGCGTAGGTTCACTGGTGGTTTTGGATAGTAAATAAAATGGCTGTATTTGTGTTGTAGTCATGATGACCCCTGGTTCCTATCACCACCACTGTAAAGAAATCTGATTCTCTACAGTGAACCATTCACACCAAACCACTCTGAATGACTTTGTTTGCATGTAAATGATTACATAATGCAATAACAAAAGCATGATGTAATTTTATTAGAATTATATTTTACTCACAACTCATTGAAACAAGCAAAGAAATTCGGTTAAAGTGTAGGTTCTACACTTCAAATCAATACCATCCATCAATATTATGATTTAAATTGGATGAGGTAAGTCTGTTTAGTCTTGTTCTACATTATTTGCCACATTTTGTCAATGTTTGACACGGAAACAAACAGAAAACGTCAGAAATGCAGACTCAAATATGTTGATAAGACAATGTAAAATTAATGTAAAAGTAATTAACTAACTCTGTAGTGTTATTATGTAATTACATTTAAATAGTATTGCAAATGACAGTAATAGCTTCCTCTAAAAGGTTAAATGGCAGGTAACAAAGTAACAGGAAGTTGGCAATGTGGGAAAGTTGAAGCATATTCTCTTGGGAATTGAGATGTTTTCCTGTCAGCATGTTTGCGAAACTGAGGTTAATTTGTCAGAATGTGCAGGTTGTTTACTTGGACTAAGGTCAAACTGGAGGTTGTTGTCTGGTCAGCCAGCTAATAAATGCCCTGTAGCTGCACTGCACAATACATAAACAGTCGCTAGCAGGATCACAGTGCTGCATTGTAACCATGGCAGTGTTTTGGTTTTGCCCTGTGACAGACCATTAGTGTGTGTAAACTAGTGTGTTCAGAGCGTTCCGAGTAATGGGGGTAAATCTATACCACCTGTCAAGGTATCCAAGCAATAAATCACTCTCGGATACTTATCTGAATCGACCTGACTAACAGGCACGTCACGACTCGCTGTGATTTGTCCCTCGTTCACCTTAACATAGCATATCCATACAGTCACGTACTTTCTCACGGAAGGTTTCTTCATATTTCCCCACATTTAGAATAACTAGGAAGACATAAACGTTAGGAAACAGGGAGGCACTAATAGTGGAGTTCTGGGCCGAGATTTTCTGTTGACCAGTGTATGTTTAAAAAACCTCACTTGCTCATTTTTGTAATTTTTCATTTTGTTCAATAATTTGAAAAGTCTAGTTACCCTTTGCCTTGTGCTAAAATTACGTGTGGGACGGACCAACAGAAATGTTCCAAACTAACTTGGGAAAAAATCTGGCTACAATACAAATACGAACTTTTTTCCTTCTCCTTTAAAGTCACGATTTTGGAGGTACAAGGTTTCGCTCTGACAGCAACGATATACATATTAATGAGCTGTAGATATTACGACTGTACCTGGATTTGCATCTCAGAGAAACGTAACACTTATTTGCTCAAGGTTACAAATTCAGTAAATACAATGTGTCCATTTTAGCACAGCATTGTCTAAACCAGGGGTCGCAACCTAAATGTTAAGAAAAGCTGTTTTGTCCTTTCAATAAAAATCAAGCCACCTTGGGAGCCACAACATATTATGCTCATTTTACCATCTTGGCTGCAACAACAACAGGGCAGTAAAAGAGCCGCATGTTGCCGACCGCTGGTCAAAACTATGCAACAGTCTTATGCAAATATAATTTTAAAACATGCCAATACCGATTTGATTCTCAGGCTTCACTACTAGAGCTGGGATAATAAGCATTTTGAAAAATCAGTAAATGGGGATAAATATCGACTTGCTTATGTATTTTTCATTGTCATGTTGAGTAGATCTAGGACAGGTTCGACATCAGAGCTCATCAGAGCTCAGCACTGCACATCATTTGTTCATTCCTTTTAATGCTCAGAGTCCCTTCAAACTCCATCACAGCGCTGCTGCAGAGGTTTTCTGTCTGTGATGAACCTCTTTAGCAGAATGGGCTGTTACACAGTGTCTGAAGCTCTGGACTTCAGGACAGCTCACTGACTTGCGTGCAAATGAAGTAAAACCAGGACTGACGTTTCGGATAGCCAATCAGAGCACAGAATGAGGGGCTATATCGTCACTGTCCAAAGAAAAACGTACCTCCATTTTTGTTGATTTTTATTTTTCTGTGTCATTTGAACACAGCAGTCCTCCTTCACATTATGTGAACGTTTCATGATGATCGGACCAATAGAAATGCCCCAAAATTAATTCGAATAAAATCTCTTTACATTAACTTACGTTAAAAGTTAAGGGCACTTTTGGCCTCTCCTGTAAAGTCACCATTTTGGAGATACTCGTTTTTCTTTGGACAGCAACGATACGTAAATGTGTCGGTTTTTTAATGATATCATAAAAACTAATTCATTCAAAACAAGTTCTTTTTGCAGTTTAGTTTTCATGTACAGACTATATAGTCTGGGGAGTGAATGTGATGTTTTTTGTAGCTTTGTTTGCATATAAAATTCAACCCCTTTATTTAAAGGAGTTTTTTTTTTCATGATATGGACCTTTAAACAAACTTAAACTTTAGCCCTTCATTTTGTTTTAAAAATAAATTCATATACAGACATTAATTTCAGAATCTACATTTGTTATGGAAATAAAATTAAAGCATTTAAGCATTAGCATTTGAGTCTAAAATGTCTTTAATCTCAAAATATACATTAAATGTGATATGTCCACAGTTCTGACCCGGCAGTGTACATGCGACACAGATAATGTTTTAAAGATCTCAGCTAGCTTGTTTGTTGTTGCGGCTTCTGGATATGATCTAGGCCTGGTAATCTTGAGCGCTGGTTTATCTATAGCAGCTCACATTGACGCTGTCTGCAAACCCCACCCTGCCCTTACTCCTGCCATGCACTGATTATCTGTTACACCTGGAAATCCCAGTTGGGCCAAAAACTTGTTTTTCTCCTGCTGTTCAATGATAACAACAACAATAACGCCAGGACAAGTAAATCCGTCTGGTGTCAAAGTCCGTGAAAAGGAAAAAAAAATGAGGGACTCCGAATGTGCCCTGCTGCAGCTCAGCACAATTATCTGAGGTCTGCAGTCCAGAGCTCAATGAAGCCAATAATCCGGTACAGTCCAATTAATCATCCTCACGGCCACAGGTGAACGCACGAGAGAGCGCCGTCCCTGTAAATGAGAGGCAGGCCGGTCACTGGGCTGGTGAGCCATATGGCGGCTCCTGACGCAGGCATAAGTTAAACATAAGTTGGGCAGGGCTGAGAGGGGAAAAATAGCCCACTGCACCGCACGCCGCCACGGAAGCGCTCACAGCTAGGCGGAATGAGCTATTTATGGCCTGCTGGCTTTCAGCAGCCGGTGAACAAAATAAGCCAAAGGACTTAACGGATCGATCCTCATCTATTTCTGCCAGTTAGGGGTCACTAGACAACAAACAGTCAACACAGCAGACTCAGACAATTGATCAGGTGTGTGATTATGCAGAGGATGTAGAGGTGAGGGGCATTATATGGAAAGGGTAAATGCATCTGCAAGCTGCTCTGGCATTGAACAGACTTTCTTCATAAACTATAGTCTGCAGTGGGGCTCCACAGATTATCAGTCCGGTTCATCATGGGATCTAATGTCATTTAGTTGGCTTAATCGTAGAGTCTACATGTGAATAGTATGCTTGTGCTTTTGGGACCGATCGCACATGCTAACGCACTTCACTCAAACACAATTTTTTTCCTCAAAGGAAAAAAATGTTGAGAAAATTTCAACTGCCGCAAATTAGCAACACCTTAGCAACCACCTGGGATAACATAGCAAAGGCCTAGCGACACCTTAGCAACCATCTGGGATTCCCTAGCAATGGCTTTGTGAAGCCAGCTTTCTTTCACTAACTTTGCCCCTTCTAGTTTTAACTTGGTCATTTAAAAAAATCTCACTTTATTATTAAATTAGTGTCCCTTTTAAATGTAAAGCATCTCATGAGCCTGGACTGTATCTCACTCACTCACTCTCTCACTCACTCACATGTCGCAGGCTGAATATGCTCCACAAGAGGGAGCTGTCAGCACTCAAAAAGCTTTTTAATGCTTAAGAGTGGTGCTTTGTGTGAGTGACAATGTGTGTCCTTGATTCATGTTTTACAGAGCTATTTAGTTAATTACATATTTTTATTTTTTGTTATAAGTTGTTATTTCCCAAACATTTATACTGTCCGGAAGGTCTCTTTACTTTTGTTTAATCCTATTTGTCCTATAATATTATTTTCAATTAGTGTATGTCATGTGTTCTCTGAATTTCCCCATTATAAACATCAGATTTCAGATGAATCATATCAGTCTCCATGATTAATAAAAATCAGTGTTGGAAACAGCCTTGAAAGAAGATATTGGTCGACCGCTACTGTACCATACATCTGCATCTTGGAGGTGATTAACTCTTTAAGGTCAACACAAAAACATAGCTATTTTGACCATTTAGTGTGGGGTCTCAGTGCTGTTGTTGAATGTATTCTAATATGAAAATATATATGTTTATGTACTTTGTGTCACAAACTAATGTGGAAGTATGTTTTCTGTGAAGGACGTCTTCATTATTTTCACTAAAAATCAACAAAACTAGACATTTGACCATGAGTATCCAAACATCTGCAAGTGGCACATCAGTTACATTCTATCATTACTGTGATGAAGCAAATCAGTAATGATCTCCTGCTGATCCCAGCTGCGCTCAGACTGGGCTTGAACACTCACTGGGGAAAAATCATAGTGCATCCAACAGTAAAGCAAGCCTCGTGCATCTTTTATACAGTGACACAAAACACTGCAGCCCTGATTAAACGCTTGGATATGCTTCACCGTGGCCAACGTGGACATGCACACGCCGACACTCCTCTGGCAGCAGATTTAAACAAGTTTAAGGCTGCTTTGCAAAGTTCTCATAAAGGATCACCGACGAGAAGCTTAGTTTAAAAGGGTTAGGCTGAACCATAGTGCAGAAAAACTATTCCAGTCAGAAAACTATCCCTTTTTTTCATCTTTAATTGTACATCATTTTATATTATACAGTTAAATATATATATATTTATAATGTCTCCACTGCAATGTCTTTCTCTGCAGTGTGAAACTGTATGTCATATATGTGGTATTAATATAACAAAACAAATATTAGGCAAAAAAGTTATTGCACCCCTTCGTGGCACATCACATTTACAATTGAACATTTTTACCCACAAGCACTCTGTCACCTTATTCAAACTGAAAGGTCACATCTGATTACAGTTCATGCTATTATATGAGAAAACTTTACAACCTGGCATCCAAAATACACACACGACAAAGTCAGTACACTGTAATCAGACATGACCTTTCACTTTGAACGAGGTGACAGAGTGCTGCGGGTGCTGCTAAAAGGATAAGTGGTACCACACTGAGAAAACACATGCCAGTTTTCATTGGTGTGAAGAACGGCTCCTTTTCTGCTTCAATCAAAACCATCTGAAACAGCACTGCAGCTTTTCGTATAATGTATATGATGTGTATGCGAGACACGACTGCGGTATAGATAGGAAGTTCAAGTCAAGTCAAAGTTTAGTTATATTTATATTGCGCTTTTTACATCAGATGTTGTCACAAAGCAGCTTTACAGGGAAAAAAATCAGGGTTTGAGACCCCATGAGCGTCGCAACAATGGCAAGGAAAAACGCCCTAAGAGCAAGAGGAAGAAGGCTTGAGAGGAACCAAGACTCAAAAAAGGGGAACCCATCCTCCTCCGGTCGACACAGGATAGCAAACAATAACAGCAGAGAATGAGGGTAGACTAATCAGGTTCCTTTCTTATTTAAAATTAGCCTTGTGAGCCAAACTTCTGCCCATCATCAGAGAATCTGGTGCATTTTTGGTATTATGTGGTGAAGAACCGCCTGCTTTGACAGGAATGGGCTGTTTGATTGATGTAAAATAATCAACTGTTATAGTTCAGAGATGCCCAAACTTTTTTCAAAGAGGGCTAGAATGGACCCTATTAACATTCCTGAGGGCCGGTCATTCTTTGCCAAAATATTATTTATAAACTACTTTAAATATTCTATAGTCAAAATATGAAAAAACAAACATATAAAACAACCCACATTAATTGTACAAACTATTGAATTTGTTCTGAATAAAAGCTGCTTTAGGTTTTTTTTTTTGCCTTCTTGCCCTTTGAATATTTATTGTGATGTCCATACTTTAGTTTTCATAATGTATTTTAATATTAAATTCATTACAGTCTCTTGACATATAAGGCACACATTTGTTGTGGCTCTTGATGAATAAGTATTCCTGCACTGTTTGTGACGAAATACCTGTTGGTAAATTGATTTGCAGGTTAATTATAAATTAATTGTAGGTTTTCATTACTAATGCCACCACCAAGTGAAAGGAACAATTGCAACATATAAGCCGGATGGCCGGTTAAAATCAATCCGGGGGTCACATTTGGCTCTGGTTACCGGACTTTGGACACCCCTGTTTTAGTGCGATGTGCAGTGATAGGCAATTTTTGAATTGGGGTTGCGACAAAAACACATCCAGTATGAGTTGGAAAACACACCTCATTTACTGGTCACTAAATTTTAAACCATTTTTTGACCTCCAAAACCATAGTAGCCAGTAAATGCCATTTCCACTGGTTTTGGAGGTCTCTCAGTTTTTGCATTAGACTTGTTTTCACTACAATAACATTGATAAAATATATTAAGACGGAATTGTTTTTGTGTTTTCTACAGTAATTTTGTCTTCTTGTGTAAGCAAGTCAAGTGTTTTGTTGAAGCAGGTTCTCACCACCCCTCCAGCCCTCGTTGCCCACCAGCAGCTCAATACAGAGTCGGAACTTTTCACACAGAGAAAATGAGGAAAGCATTAGTTAAAAATTTTCAATTTGATTTCAGTTCTGCCAACAGAACGGCCACTAGAGGGCCTGTAGAAAGAGGTTAAAGAAAAGTCTTGAAAAACTTCACAATCCATCTACTATAAATCACACAGAGATACTTGACACAGTTTGTTTCCCACTGGACAGATTAAAGCTAACCAGAAAATCACTAAATCTAGATAGCTGTAGGCAGCTTAGTGGTCAGTAGATATTGGGCATCTAAGGCTGCCCATTTGAGCATCTGAGGCTGAGGGTAAGCTAAAAGAGATTCATTAGTGAAATCACACAGTGTCAAGGTTGGAATGAACACCTGTTCCACTATGACTCCCAACGTTACAGAGCTGAGTGCCCCAATGTACATTTTAATCATTAATCTTTGTATCTGAAAGAAAACCAAACTCCGCTCTGACACTATCAGAGGATCCTGATTGTGGCTTTACGTAAAGCAGCCGTGTTCCAAATCAATGATGTACCACTGCGTCCCTGAGGAGTGCTAAATAATTAAAGATGTGCAGGCAGACGAAACTGATGAAATGATGCAGAGACGTTTATTCGATTACGCGTTTTCCAGTTATCAAATACTGCACCGCCGAGATTGCTGATAATTTCATTATATCACGCTACTTTCTTGGAGCACAGCCTGGGAGAGTTCAGTCCTCAACACATACATACTTGAGTTCTCTTCACATTTTCTCCTCTGAAGCATATTGAGCTTTTCTGAACATGAGACGTTACAAAGACGGGGACAGATCACTGCTTGGAAAGTGAATATGAAACCTAGTAATGATCAACAAGGCCTCTGTTTACAGTGAAGGTACTGGCCTTAATAAAATGTTTCTGTTATGGAGATGTTTGAATGCACAGCAACCAGAACAAGCTGAAAAAATAAGCTTTTATGTGTTATTTGAGCCAAATGCTCAAACTATTTATGCAATTTTGTCAGATTTCAGCAGAGATTTCAAACAGATCTTTGAAAAATGAATGTGGCATTTGGTTTGGGGTTTATAGGTCCCTCTTCATTCAAAGAGACCGGCTGCTGGTCTTGTGGGACTGAAAAATTGCCCGGCAGCCTTGCCAAGATGACCGCTAAGTGGACAGATTTTTTTAGAAGAACTTAGGGCCATCACAGGCTCCATAGGAGGGCTGCCCAGTGTGCGGCATGTGGGCCAAAGTGCCACCCAATGAGACAACACACATATTTTTATACTACACATTTGTATAGTTCATATAATTCATATAGGTGCCATTTCTTTATTTATTGGTACTTTACTGTTGTCTGATGTGCTCGTCTAGTATGCGCAATGTCCTTGTATGTGCGATACCTGCCGCCTGCGTACTTCTATTCATATTTCACCTTTTTATATGTAGGGCCTGCTGCTGTAGTATAAGAATTTCACTGGATTTTTGAATGCCCTGTTTTCCGACTACAGATGACAATAAATCAGTCTTAAATTGAATGCTGGATGTTGTATGTAGGGGTGGGTGATGTGGCAGAAATATCATATATCATCATCATGATACTTGAACACACAGGTACAGTGTACTAGTGAAGCCATATTTAAAAACAGCCATCAAAAACTATGAATACAGTGATTTTTATTCAACATTTCACATACTACACTGCACTAAAGCTACTCAAACAGGAGTATTAATGGTCTCTTTTTAATGAGACATTCAGCTGGTCAGTCTTTCTAAGTACTGACCATCTCCATGATATACTCAGGAAAGCACATTTTTTAGCCCAATAATAAAATGCATCACGATAACGATAAAATTCCATCATATTTCCCACTTTCTAGTCATATGCAAACATTTCACCATGTTTTATTGATTTTTTAAGTGAAAATAAGTTTACACATACTCTACAGGGAGCAAAATTAAATATGGCATTTAGTGTCATTAATTTTAACGCACAGTTTCTATTTATATGCCATGTTTACATATAAAATGTGCCATAACTTTTGCACAGGCCACATTAATACATTCAGAAATTCAGCAAATAAACAGTAGTTGTGCATTAAAATGTGCAGAAGTGTGTTTTTACTTAGAGAATCAATAAAACGTGTAATTTAATCAAGGGTGACTAAACTTTCACAACGTTTTTATCAGGAAAATATACTGTAAAATATACTGTAATGTCATAAAGTACATATTTACTGACTCAATCTAAACTTACCTCCTTAATTTGTATATTATTTTGTCTTTTTGACCCAACACAACATGCCAAAAACTTTGGGCACCCCAGCTCTATGGTCTATTCATGCGTTTAGCATGCAAACATGTCAATGTATTTATTCGTATGCTTGTTTGATTGTTTACAATTTAGTGTCATTTTTACTTTAGTTTTATTTAAGCCTTGACTAAACTGCTTTCAACCCTACACGTTCTGGATCAAACACGTAGTTTAAGAAATGAGCAAAACAGCTGCTGCCGAATTGGCTGCACCAAAATAAATAAATAAACAGAAACAAAGAAAACGCACATTTTCTCTTGCCTTTGCCATTTCTCTTGACTGACGTAGCCCGGCAGAGAGAAAAGAACACAAAGTAGCACGACATTAATCACTCCGGCGAGGAGGCTGGGAGAATATGGAAAAGAAGAAGCTCAATATTTGCCCATGCATGCCTGAAAGTAGCTCCCTCCCCCATCCTGCTGCTGGAAATGTCAGTGCAGAGGATGTGATTGTGGAATCAATGTTATGAATAGAGACGGTCCCGGAGCTCGAGAGCTTGTCCCTCGCTGATGAGTTCATGCTATAATATAGATCCAGCGATGTTCTTGATGAAATTAAAAGATCAATATGTGTTTTTTTCCCTGAAATAATTCACACAGTGTGCGTGGCATAAAAAGGAGGCTGGTCTTGCCAGCCGAACCCTCTGCCAGAACAAAAGGAGGCTTTTGTACTGCTTTTTTGGCGTTTAATTGCAGCGGGCACAGATGTTGCACAGCAAAAGCGTTTTCCTTTTTTTTCGGAATGGAGTAAGATGTATTCCAGAGCCAATCTGGTTTGTCGGTCACGCCACAGATTTATTAATTTGAGCGAGGAGAGCGAAGGGTGGCCTCATATGCAAGCTGTGTGCTCACATGCAAAAGCAAGCATTAAACAAGCAGCAACCGAGTAAATGAAACAAGGGCCTCTGAGCTGCCACGTATTGTCCCTCCATGTCGGGTTTAATTACTGGAGCTTTAGTCCCTGCAGAAGCGATTAGCAGAACTCAGAGTAAAAGAACCGTCCAAACCTGCTCCGCATTCCTCTCACAGTCACCAGTTCACAATGCTGCTGTATAAAGTACCTAACATGCAGATCACTGCTGTCGGAACAAAACTCCAAAATGGTAACTTTACAGGAGAAGGAAAAAACATACTCTACTTTTAATGTAAGTCAATGGAAACAGACTTTTTAACAAGTCAATTTAGGCTGTTTCTTTTAGTCCATTCATTATGAAATGTATACACAACGTAAAGTTCAACAAGTATTTTCAAATTCTGTGAAAAACTGAAAAACGACAAAAATGGAGAGGTTTTGTTCCGACAGCAGTGATAAGTAAAATGAAAGTGCATGGAAAGGTTAAAGCAACCTATGAGAAAAATACTCCAGAAAATTTAAAGGAAAAGTTTGGTAAAAAGTCATGTTTACATGATTTTCCCCTTACCCCAAATGGAGTCAATCAGCCGACATATGTTAGGTGTCCAAATTTTGCTTCTTTAGTTTTGAACAGGAGCTGTTAGGCTAACGGTGCTAACAATGGAAGTCAGTTGTCACCCAAACCGTTTCCACAACTACATGCAAAAATCTTTATACATTTGCTTCAAATTACGTCAGTATGCTACGTAAAAATGGTAATATGGCACAGACCTTATTTACACATTTAAGCTGAAATTGGAACTAATTTATCACCTACTTAACTATTCCGGGACTATTCTGCCAAACTTTGGGAGGATGGGGCGCAGGGGTGTGTTGTAAAACATCTCTGTACAAGTAGGTAATGTTAGCACAGTAGTACCTAAAGCTCCTCACTATAAGAGAGTTAGGCCCAATCCCATTTCTTCTTTTTACCCCTACCCCTTGTTTTCGAGTGTCACCTTAACCCCTTGGAACTGAGTTATAAGGGGTAGTGGTTGAAATCTTGCTGTATGAAATGGGACCCTCAAATAAAAAAAACAAAAAACGAACATTACTTCATTAACAGCTACCAGCGCTGCTCTGTAGGCGACCCGGCCAGTCTGCAGTGACAGCAGAGGAGGGTAAAGTTCAGCACCTCACTGCTGGGCTTTAGTTACATTTAGGGCATCATATGCCTTCAAAGAGGGGGACAATTATTTATTATCACCCACCCCTAATTCATTGGTGATACAAAGCTGAAGTCAGATATTCACCAGCTTCTTGTTTGAATTTTCCCGTTCCACCTTAAATGTAGCAGCAGTTACATTCTGGCACTTCAGGCGTCAGAACTGCTGGACTATTTAAGGTGGCACAGGAAAGTCAGCTAGCTAGCTACCGAGACTTTTACCGAGATTTTTAACGGGGAAAATTTGTGTGTTTTTTTGGTCTCTTATTCAGCCATCTTACCAGTTTTTTTTATTTTTATAACACTCTTATAAACACTGTTTGGAGTCTCTGAAAAACGTCCGTTTGGAGGACCATGTAGCTGTAACACTTCCCCCTACCCCTCTATCTCAACAAAAATTGGGACACCCTACCTCTAGACGTGAACGCGAAAAACAGAGGGCTAAGGGCTGAGTGGTAGGGGCGAGGGGTGAAACGGGATTGGGCCTTAGAAATCACACATCCAAGAACAATAAACCTACGAAAATGAAGTGCTTTGCAAAAACAGAACGAAGAACTTCACAGGTCGTCTGATACATCACCTACAGTTTCATACTCATGCAAACTGTGGCTTTGGCAATGAACCACAAACTAGCAACAGAGCTGTACAGTAAAGTTACCGAGCAACATCTCTGTGCTGATCATTTTTCACCTGACGATTATAAGGAAGCTCTACAGCTGGATATTCTAATATCTACAGCTGTAGTACACTTCTATGGACGACACCTCAGAGAACTGAATCTGAGGTAAGAGCCGTTTACTGTTTCTCCGTCTTCGTTGTGCTCACTTACAGTCCTTCCATATGTAGCTAAGAGAACAAGGGTGATGTTGGATGACGGTTTGGGTGACTACTGACTTGCAGTTTGTTAGCAATGCTAACCTAGCAGCTCCAGTTTTAAACTAAAGAAGCAAAATGTGGACACCAAACATGTCCTGCCTGATGGACTGCTTTTGGAGTAAGTGGAAAATCATATTTATTAGATTTTTCGCCAGACTATATCTTTATCAAAAGCACTATTAAGTGCCATAAAATGTCCAAATGGTTTTTTATGTTTTACATATAGTCAATGCATATTTTTATACACAGTTAACAAAAACAGCCAGTCTGCCATTTTTGATCCAACTGAAAATGTGTTATTATAGTAATAATAATAATATGATTTTGTAAAGAAATGTCCATGCAGTGTACACAAACTGGTCATACTGATTACAGGGACATTTTATTTTTCAGTGTGAGGTATTTCCTCTTAACGGAGGAGAAACATCCTTCATAGTCTTCTTCAGCATCCAGCGGTTGCTGGTTGGGTTGCTCCACTATTAGCTCACTATCCCTTAAATCATTATTGACCACAACAACGCAGCACTTATGGGATATTGTACTGGCCCAGAAATTCCATAGTAGTCTATTCCTGCCTTAATCCCTTCCCGGAAAGTGGTAATGCTCAAACTACCTAAAAATAAGAATAGAGATTGTGTAAAAACCGTCATTTCAGAAATTTCCAGTCAGTAACTGATATATGCTGAACTTCTTGCCTCCTCAGGAACATGCGAGAAAGTCTTATCAAGCCCCAGTGGCATCCTGTTTGAGATACGTGACAGTTCACTCTTCTTAATTCAGAGTGGTTTGGTGTGAAATGCTCCATTCTTACAGTCAGAATTGTTCACAGTGGTGGTGATAGGAACCAGACGTCCACCTCTAAAAGCTCCCTCACAGAAAGTTATTACATGAAATGGTTATGAATTACACTGCCCAATGTCTGAGACAAAATTTATGGCTTAAAATGTTTTTTTAATCCATTTATTTTAATCCATTCATGGTGGAGGGGTACATGCAGGGCGTTGTGAGGCAAAATAGGCCCCAAAGAAAACTTATTATTTTCAGATTTATGACTATTTTACTGTCAACATTACATATAAAACTCAGAATACATACATAGGTTCACTGGTGGTTTTGGATAGTAGATAAAATGGCTAAATTAGTGTTGTAGACATGGTGACCTCTGGTTCCTATCACCACCACTGTTAAGAAATCTTTACAATAAATAAGTCTTTACAATGAACCATTTCACATCCAACCACTCTGAATGACTCTTTACATCTCAAGGACTGACTTATTTAGAAAGTTGGAAAATTGGTGGAATTCTCCTTTAATAACTTGGCCTGACAGAGACAGATGTCTGGCAAGTCCAGTATTATCAGGGGTGAGTTAGCACCTGTATTCCTACAAGCTCAAGAGAAGCCAGAAACAAACACACCGAACAAGTAAATGATCACTCACAGCTCCTCTGAAGCTGTCTGAGAATCAACCTGATTTATTAGGTCATGTCCAGTAGATTCTGAATACTGGACATATCAACACTGTAAAGAGGTGACACTGTGTATCAGACCAGTGTGTGTTAGAAAAGGTGCACAGGTTTAGAGCAGAGCTGAGGGTAGTTAAGCACATCTGACTGTTCTCAACAAAGTAATCACATAACACTGAATTAGACAGTTAGTTATTTAGAATTAAGTTTACATTCAATTTGTACTCTGTACTGAGAGAGTCTCCCCTCTCTCCTCTTCTACTTACTAACAAAGCTTGGAAACTGCATTTTCCACAGGCTTTCTCTGCTTGTCTCAGAAATGCTAAGTATACAATTGTATCAAATCAATTAAGTCAAATTACATGAGAAAAATAACATTTTCTATGTGAAAATAAATCACATTTCAGTGCTTAATTTCTATTTATTTACTGGGTTCCACATATTGGGAAAAAACAAAATACACAATATGAAATGTGCAAAGGCCACATTTTATGTTTTATTTTTTTCCCAATATATTAAATTTAGCGATAATTCAGTGGAGGGGGACTGGAGCTCCACTTTGCTGTTGCTTTTGTTAGTTTGCTGCTCATTGATTTATCCATAGAGCTCTGTCCAGTGTAGTCTGCTGAAGGTGCTGAAGGTATCGCTTTAAAAACCATTCTGCGAGTTTGGACCGTGTCTTCAAAGTAAGGTGGTAGTATGAGGGAAGGCTGTGTTTGAGGGAGCGGAGAGAACTCTGACAACTTGGGCTGGAGTTCTGGGCGGCTTTTGCTTGGAGCTAGTAGGCCAGACCCCCTCCACCTACTGTTGTAGAACTGATATAGGACTGAGGAACTGGAAAGAGATGGCGAAATGGAAGGTAGAGCTGGGAATTATAGAGAAATAGGAAGGAGGAGAGATTTCAGGCATAGTTCTCCCCTCCCAATTCCAGTTATTCCATAACTCAATTTAAAAGTCATATTTAAATAAGAAGGCTACAATCTCGGATTCTATTGGAGTAAAATACAGTGCACTGCAGCTGGGCTTTAGCCTGGACTACTAGAGACTGTTCAAAGGGTCAAACAAGAAACAATTAAATGACCCTTATTAGTCCCACCACTGGGAAACTTCACCTCCGTATTTAACCCATCTGAGCAGTGAAACACCAAATACACACTAGTGGACAGCGAGCACACTTTCCCAGAGCACTGGGCAGCCCTAACAGCAGTGCCCGGGGAGCAGTTGGGTGATAAGCGCCTTGCTCAGGGCACTCGGGAGATCGAACCAGCGACCTTCTGGTCACAAGGCTGGTTCCCTAACCTTCAGCCCATGACTGCCCCAGGCCTTGGAACAAAACTTTGTGTCTCCATTTTTGGTGTTTCTTACTTTTCTAGTTAATTTGAAAATGCCAGCTGACCTTTACATTGTGTAAAAAAAATCATGACTTGTACATGGTCCGAAATTACTTCATTTCATATCAACGTTCAGCTTCAACGACGATATTCAATAACTGTAACTTCTAAGGGTCGACCAACTTTTCTGGAAATAAAGAATACGCCTTTACTGGTGATGATGGAGATGATGACGAGGTGATGACAAAACTCTCCAAGCTTGCCACTCATATATGCGGAGTTGGCATTTAACCTTTACTCTCAAGTATCTCGCGTGATAATGCCTTTCAGCACACAATGCACAGTAGTAGCGTGAGTCACAGGTATGGCTGAGGCCGGCTTTATGATCAGTACATTACTGAAATCTGATCTTAACGATGTTCTTGCCAAGCCCATGAACAAACAAAGAAACGGTGTCAACGCCTGCCTCGACTCGACCTCGTTCCTCACGGCCTGGACCTGGCTGAAAGGAAACTACTGAGGCAAGTCTTCTCTTCACAACACAGGCTGCATGATGGGTCTTGCTTAGTTCCAGACTTCAGCACCATGTGACAGACCTGCACTACAAACATGAAGTCAACCTTTTCTGCATTCGTCTGCACATTCTCTCCGACCTGTTCAGACACATGCTGAACTCCGTTACGCCCCGAATGATGAACAGAAGCTAACAAGGTCATTGAGCTTTACTAATCGGACCCCAAATATGAAAAATATTTATTATGTTAGAAAAGCTAATCTCCTTTAGAGACTTACACTCTATTGTAAGGCTCAGCATGACTTAAGGTTAAGTGTGATTACAGGCTGCAATTTGTCTTGGCTACAGACCTGCAATCCAGGATCAATAATGCAAACATGCCCACAGCAAGAGCAACAGTGTCAGTTAAATTTAGCTTAACAAATTAACACTGCTTGGTTAAAGGGCCCATATCATGGAAAACTGAAGTTTCCTCTTTTTTTTCCACCTCTTTTTTTATTTTTTTATTTTTTAGTAATTACAGTTACATACTATTCACTCTCCAGTCAATATACATAAACAAGGCTGCCAAAACAGACTGTTTTGAATTCACTATTTTAGTGATGTCACAAAAAAACAACACATTTCCATATATCTGCCTATGCAGCTCACAGCAGTTTAGTCCCACCCATTCATGTTGAAGTTATAAGAAGCAGCTTTTATGCTGTAGACTGGGGTTTAATCCCCTGTGTAGGCAAGCACCCTACATTATACCAATAGGAGTCCTTGGGCAAGACTCCTAACACTACCTTCGCCTACCTGAGTAAAATGATCAAACTGTAAGTCACTCTGGATAAGAGCGTCTGCCAAACGCTGTAAATGTAAATGTAAGCAGCTTGGGCTGCTTTTTGAGTGAAGCATGATATAGGGCAGCCAATAAGAACAGAGGACATTTACATATATTTCAAAAGCACAGTTACAAAGGCAGTCTGTATAATTAATTTTTGAGGGATAAAGGAGAAGCTGGAAAACGGTCAAACATGTTTTTGTTGCCTAAAACCATAAAGATGTCATATTCGACATAAGTGGGGAAATTAAAGGACAAGAAAAAATGTAGGACATTGACCCTTTAATGTAAGGAGTTAAGGTTAAATCCTTAGATGTGGAAAATTCCTTAAAGGAATTCCACCAATTTTTTGAATTTCTGTAAATAAACCGCTGTAAACAAACCGCTTGGCATCACAGACACCATATTTCAATTGCCATTACATCATTTTATATATATATATATATATATATATATATATGTATATATATATATATATATATATATGTATATATACTCCTCATGATTGCTAGGTTCAGGTGTTGGGAGTTGGGTTAGGGCAAAAATGTGGTCCACAAGGAACGGACTAGGTAACAGTGTTGTATAACTGGACCAAACAGGGTTTGGAAACAGGAATTGCCAGTTTATTAGGTACATAAACACCCACCTAATATCATGTCCATCCTTTTTGGCCTTAAGAGCACCATGAATTTACCCAGGCATGGATTCAACAAGATGCCAGATGAACTGTGCAGGAACGTTGTACCATGCGTAAATGATTGCATTGTGCAGTTGCTGCAAATTAGGGTTCAGATTTGGGGCCTGTGCAGGCCACTGGAGTAATAAAAACTTATTGTCGAGTTCCTGGAACCATTCAGTGCCTTGTTACATGGTTATCACGCTGGAAGGACCCTGAACTTGGTTTGTTACCATGTTCAGATACACCGTGGCATTCAGACATTCTTCAGTGGGTTTCAAGGCCCTGAGGTGTGTCAGGAAAACACTGCCCACATCATTACGCCGCTATCACTGATGTGTACAGCTGGACAACTCCATGGACTCATGCTGCTTGCACCACATTCTGATTCCTCCATCAGTGTGACACAAAAGGAACTTATAATTTTTTGACCAGGGTTAACTTTCCGGTTCTCAATGGTCTCCTGGGTGTGTTAACATGAAGCTTTCTTGTACAACATCACAGTCATTATCTACGGTTATCAGCGGGTTATCTACTGAAAATTTCCATGCAAATGAACACAGGAGCAACTTTATAATTAACATAGGACCAGCGCAATATTACCATGTGTTTTGCTCATAAGCTTTTGGTGTGAAAGCCGTTCTGCAAGGCAGTAGGAAAAAAGGCTTTAATCCGTCTGTTCTGTGGTTAAACTTTTACTGATTAGGTCGAAATAATCACTTATTTTCTCAATATTTACTAATTCAGAATAATGAAAAAGTTGGCAGAAACTGTTATTACTTGTGAAGAAAGTGTGTGTTTATTTCAACATAATAATTATTTTATTATTGCAATGCAGGAATAACGGAGTAAGAAGTAGCTTTCGTAAAGCAGCGATTGCAGAGCAAAAAAAAATTAATATGTGCTTTTAATAATCATCAGAAAATCGTCAGATCATTATTTAGGCAAAAACTGCTCTTTTGACAGAGTAAAATCCACTCAGCACTTTTTATTTAGGAAATAGTTTAAAACATTGTTTTTTTTTTTAAATGTTGGGCCTCATTCACCAACATATTCCTAAATATTTTCTTAAATTTGTTCCTGAGAAAGGTCCTAAGAAAAAGTCTACGTCAGATGAATGTTTTTCACCATATTAAGAATAACGTGACATGCATAGCAGGCAGAGCAAGCGTTATATTCCCACTGAGAATAAATATCCCATGGAAGCTACAGAACGCTGCACTGACCTGTGGGATATGCGTGTGGGGCATATCCACGCAATGTGGATGTGATTTATGCCAGAGTTGTTTGTCTGTTTGGACGGACAATTCTAGCCAGCTGTCGCCGGTCACGGTCATTAAGCACCCATGGGTGGCCACTTCTCTGTCCACTGTGTGTGGTAATGCCTTCTGTGATGTATTCCCAGTATGCGCGTGACACTGTGAATTGAGGAATGTTAAATGCCCACATAACTTCGGAAAAAGAATGTCCCATCTGTCTGGCACCTACTATCACGCCTCGTTCGAACTCTGATAATTCACATAGCCTTGCCATGAGCACGATAGCTAGTGTTCTACCTCCCTGACAAGATAACACCCCACAACTTATACAGGTGTGAGCATTCCCAAGTCATCCCCTGAGTTAACGGCACTTCACAAGCAATGTACATACAGCCCATGACTTTTGGCACATCACTGTATATTTGTCTACACTGTATATGTAGTGAGACAAAGGTGCAAGAGACTACTTAGTACCATCTGACAGACACTCAATCGTGAGTAGTCATTTTGTATTTCACACACTGTAAGTAATAAAGGTTCAGTGCAGGTATATTTTTCATTCATCAAGGTACAAACAGTGCAAATGTTCCCTCAAAGGTACAACAGTGGTTTTAAGGTCTGATTGTGATCCTTAAATAAGTTTTTCCAGGTGAAAAGTTTGTATTTGTACCTTTTCATAATCTAAAGTTTTAAAACAGAACAATAAAATAAAAGCCTGGAGACGAGACGGGGTGTGTGGAGACAGTACAGCTTAGAAAATATCATTTCAGTGGATTATGGTTCAGTTATGTTCCCTGACTAAAGGCACTGAGATGTACCCTTGAGGGTCTCACCCCAGTGACAAGTGAAAGTGCACCAAACTGCCGACTGCCAACATGATGCATGACTTCCAGTACAAAACTTGTGCGTCATAAATGTCATGGGAACTGGTCAGTAGTGCAGGGAACACAATGGTCAAATGGAAAAAAAAAAAACATAAGGGTATTTTTTTGTTGCTAAATGTCACATCACTTCTCAGTTTGATGATAAAGCCAAAATTAAAAATTAAATCAAAAATTTAACCTGTAACATGTTCAATCTTGCAGCTGGTAATGGTAGACTCTAAACTGAGACTGTCTAATTTAAAGACTTGGAAAAAAATATTGTTATGATGCATCTTGAAGTGCTTTGTGGTAGATATTTGCGAGGCCTGGCTGATTTTTTTCAGCTGTATTATTTCTACACCAAAGAAACAAAGTTTGACAACCAGTTGAGGTTAGTTATCACTAAGCTAGCACAGCAGATGTATTTATTAGCCTCTAGATCAATGGCTAGCCGTCAAGACTGTTTAGTATAGAGAGTTGATGTATTGGCATAATGTATGCTGGGTATTGCAGTGAGTGAGCACCGACAGATAAAAACACAAAAATGATCCAAAATCATAAATTCTGTCAAACTGTTAAAGATCACATATCCTACATTTTTCTTATATTTTTGCCCACATATGATGTTTGTGTGCTTAATGTACCACAGGGGTGCCCAATCCTTGTCCTGGGGACCGACCACCCTGGACAGTTCAGATCCAACACACCTGGCTCTAATACTCAAATGCCCCCAAAGGCCTTCATTACCTGGATCAGGTGTGCAGCGTGGGCACCTCTGATGTACCAAAAAGCCCTAATTCGTTGCTACTTCATTTCCCAACCTGTCTTTATCCCTTAGATTTAACCAGGCTGTTTTTGTTACTGTGCCTTTAAGACATATGTAAATGACCTTTGATCCTACTGGCTGTCCTGCATCATGCTTTATTCGAAAAGCAGTCCAGGCTGAAACACTTATTATAACTATGTGTGAATGAATGCGGCTAAACTGCCGTCAGCTGAACGGACAGATCTATGCAAATGGGTTGGTATTTGTGACATCACAAAAACAGCCAATTGAAATGAACTGAAGGCTGTTTTTGCAGCATAGCTTCCATATAAAGACTGTATAGACAGAACATTTAGAGAAGAAACTCTAACACCTACTATAGCAGAAAAAAGGGTCAAGGGAAATTTGGTTTTCCATGATATGGAATTGAAATGAACCATGATATGGAAAACGATTGCAATGCCGCACTGAATTAAATGCCAGCATTAATCGTAAATGCCCTTTAACTATCATTTAGCCTCCTTTCCCTAGATAAGAAAACATGTAAGGGATGTACAGTACGATTTTACTTTTCCTTTCATTTGACTTATCATTTTATTTCCAGTCAGCTCCTGGGAAACTCATGACCACAGTCCTGAACCATGACCAACCGAGTGGGCGTCAGTGTAATGACACCAGAGTCACTCGCAGGAAGGGCACATCGTCTGCATTCTCTTAGAGATAAGCTGTGACCATGTGGTGCCACCCCAGTGACTACAAGGCTGTAAAAGCATAGACAGCAGTTCATGGCAGTCCATGCACATCGCAGTGGCCAGTCTGGTCACTGTGATCTCTGGCCCATGACAACATAATGCTGTCACTAACGCAATATGGCAGCAGCTCTGCCTCCCTAATGCAGACTAATTACAGGAGTGCGGGTTCTCTTTGACCTTGCTCTTTCAGCGAAACCTCAGACACCACACAGCGCTTTCAGTAGGTCATTTATGACCTCCCGAGGGACGGCCGTCATGCAGAGATGCTGAGTAATTCTCTGAGCAAGCAATGGAAAGGGCCACTGGAACCTGGGAAAGACAGCCTACTATCAGCGCACACATGGCTTCCTCTAATGAGTCACACGAACCACACACAGCCACACTTACAGGGGAATTCCACCAATTTTGCAAAATCTAAAAAATTCAATAATTGAGATGGAAACAGAGTCATTCAGAGTGGTTTGATGTGAAATGGTTCATTGTGGAGAAACTGACCAACTCAGATTTCTTTACAGTGGTGGTGATCGGAACCAGAGCTTGCCATGACTAGAATTAAGATATAGTTGCATTATTTTTATTATATATATATTATACAGGGAGATTCACTCGAAAGAGGCCCCAGATATTCTGTAATAACTCTCGCTAGGATGAAGCAATCTGACCAAAACAATGTGCACTGTGCTCCTCAGTATATGGAGCTTCACACAAGCCGGGATGGTCCTGTGTCGGAGCGATGAGGTAGGCACCGGACAGCCGTTGCTACGTTTAGCCTCTGTTTGCAACTTCCAAATGCATACCCCCGTACCCCTTCATGTGTCTGGCAGAAAACGGAGATCACTTCCAGTATCACATGTATTGCAATCGATTACACATACGTCAAGGTATGTAGCGTTTTATTTGGTTCAGATTGCTTCATCCTAACGGGAGTTACAACAGAATATTCGGGGCCTCTTTCGAGTGAATCGCCCTGTATTTTAATTGCTATCCAATAACACTGTCTATAAGCATTTGCTACAAAACAAGTGAGTTTCTATGTGTAATGCTGATGACTGTAAAACAGTGGTCAGTCTGAAAAAAACGACTTATCTTTGGAGACTATTTGCTGTAAAACACGCTGCATGTACGATTCTGTCATGAATGATTTTAAAAAGTACATTTTAGGCCAAAATTACCTCTCAAAATTATTGCAAAACAATGTCTCAGGCATCAGGCAGCATAACCTTCTGCAATATAGCTTTTAGAAGCATTAAACTCTTCAGATGTCCGGTTCCCATCACCACCACTGTGAACAACTCTGATAGCACATTTCATATCAAAAAAACTCTCCACAACTTTGTTTACATCTTACTGATTTAAATATTCAGAAAGTTCAAAAAATCATTGGAATTCAGTTTTGAACATGGATTAAGCCTCGTACTGGATTAAACTGCAGTGCTAATTGTAAATCAGCACTAGAATTTTTCATTTTAGTCTAGGCTTAGACCTAATCTGAGTCTGGAAAACTGGCCCTTTATTATTAACCGTGTTTCTTGAACAAACAAGGAAAAGTCGGAAGTGTAATTTTGTAATTACATGCAATGATTTGTGTAATATAAATCAAACAAACAGCCAAATAACTACCTTCAAACTAATGCAACCCATAGCAGTGTGACAGAGACATGCCTGCAGGGCACACATAGACAGTTGTGCTACACCTGGAATTCAATCCCAGTTGTGCCATGTACTGTCTCTTTTGACTCTGTGACCTCGTAACGTCAGTTAGTCAGGTGACAGCACCGAAACTAACAAAAAAACATGAGCAGTCTCGAGCGTGAGAGTAAACACTGGTAGAGCTGAGTGACTCTGAAAAATCCTTAAATCAGGACAAAATTATTGAGATTTTTACAGGTATTTTCTGTATAAATCAAGTTTTTAAAGCAAACACATAAACACTGCACAGTTAAAAAAGCAGGTTATTCAAAGGTTCTTTACTAAGGAAAATGGTTCTATACAGAACCATGAAAGCTCAAAGAACCTTTCGCATCATTAAAGAGTTCTTTGCATCATGAAACGTTCTTCAGATTGATGGAGAATGTGCTGTAGATGGTTCTATATAGAAACTTTTGGAAAGAGTTCTAAATGGCACCACAATAGTCTTCTGTTGTTACAAGCTTGACATCGTAACAATAGAAGAACCCTTTATGGTGCTATTTAGAACCATTTACCCTACTAAAGAACCCTTGAAGAACCATCTTTTTTTAAGAATGTACTGCTGTCTTTCACAAGAGTTCATGTTTGCTGGCAGGGCTGAACGATTAATCGTTTCTGTATCGAAATCACAGTTTGAGTACAATTTTCAAATCACAAGAGGTGCGATTTTAATTAGTCCAACATTATTCACACACACACACACAATCTTCTAAGCCGCTTATCCTTCTGGGTCGCGGGGTAAGCTGGAGCCTATCCCAGCAGTCATTGGGTGGAAGGCAGGATACACCCTGGACAGGTCACCAGTCCATCGCAGGGCCTACAATATTCAATGTTTTTATAACAAAGTGTGGAAATGTAACCTAATACAGTGCACAGTGCTCAGGCACAACATGGAACAAATAAAGCAACAAATTTAACCTGATTTCGTTGCTGTTTTTTGTTAATTGATCATTATCGGTTTAATTGATAGGTGCTTCCAGACCTAAGCAGTTATACCTTCATGACAACAACAACTAAGACAATAGCAAAAAAAAAAAAAAAACATAATGAAGGTCATTTCTTGCTAATTACAGTCCTGTGTAAAAGTCTGGGCGTCCCTGGTCGAATTACATGTTTTGTTGATTGAAAATAAGTTAACTGTATCGTGACAGAACCAGCCAGACGCTCATGGTTAAAAATAAGAAATGAGGCTTTATTAGTTAAGGGTTTGGCAAAACTCGTGATCAGTAAACAGGCAGTGGTCAGACCCCAAAAAGACCAGACACAGAAAAAGGGGAGAGGCAAAAAGACAAAGTCAGGAAGTCCAAAAATACAGTAAGATACACAAGCAGGCAAAACAAATATACAAGAACCCTCAGCAGCTCTATCAGGAGAAGCAATGCCTCACAAACTCGGATAAAGCCGGGGCTCATATACTGGACTGTACAGACAAGTGAGACAGATTAGTACTCAGGTGATTGAGAACGGTTATAGGTGGATTGTGGAGGTTCCACTGTCATGTGACACCCCAAGGAGTTCTGGGAAATGGAGTCTTTGAGAAGATCAGAGCCGGAGGGACACATGACATTAGCACATCCTGTACAGAGAACACACTTCTGCACACTTTAATGCACAATTACTGTTTATTTATTGAATCTAGAAAAGTGGTGAAAAAATTAAACATAAAATGTGGCCTGTGCAAAAGTTATGGCACATTTTTTATTTTATGTTTTCGATTTTTCCCCAATATGTTACACAAATAAACAGAACTTGTGGACTTCTATATGCAGAAAATACCACATTTAAGTGTGTCCTCTGTGGAGGATGTGTTAACTTTTACCAGCACTGCAAAAAAATGGTAACTTGTCAAGTGAAATGATCTTAAATCTAGTCGATATATCTAACATTTCCCATTTTGAGATGGTTGTGCACTTATTATAAGATTATCTAGCTTATTTCCAGCAAAGTTTACTTGTTTTAGGTCATTTTAATACGTAAAATTATCACTATACTGGCTTAAAACAAGCTAAATTATCTGCCAAGAGTTAAATAATCTTAAATTAAGCTTACAACAATCTCAACAAGAGAACTATTAGATTTCTCGACTATGTTTAAGATCATTTTCCTCGAAAAGATACCATTTTTCGCAGTGAGGGTTGTTCAAACTTTTCCATACGGCTGCTCTCCAATGTTAAGTCTAACTTTGAGTCTACATCAGAAAAGAGGAAATAACCATGGGATGACTGCTCTTTGTGTTTCCTTCATTTTTTGGACCATTATTTATCATTTTCTTCTCCGTCAGTCCATGGGAAGCTCCGGCCCACTGTTTTAATTCATTAGGAACAGAGTGGGCGTCAGCGTAATGGCACTCCCTGATGAGATAAAGCTTTGGAACAGCATAAGAACAGAATAAAAAATGTTGGTTTGTAGAAAACACAAGCCCGATTCGTAATGTGCTTCAGTGCTGCACGAAGGCAATTAACCTTCTTCTGCTTTTCAGAGAAAATAAGACTTTAAAGAGCGAAGTAAAAGGGAAACACTACAGCGTGCAGCGCCAAGTCCCCAGATTTCCACTGCATTAACACTTGAATGTGCTCGCATGAATACTAATGTATCTTTAAAGCCCTGCATATTGAAATCTTTAATGAATGACAATGAGTGAAGTGTTGCATCTTCTTTTCATCGATCAGAAGCAGAAAGAGGTTCAGAGTGGAGGACTGGCTGGCTGCAGATTTGAGATCATGCTATGTGGCCTGCGGCCAACAGACTAACGAATCTTACTGCAGCTTCCACTGTTTCTATGCCATTTACAGGCCAGATGCTGCACCATTACAGCAGAACTGCTCTCCCTCTGCGCCGGACATTTTCACAATAATGTAATAATTACATGTAATTACTCACATAACCTGCACAATGGTCTCTCAGGATGATGGGTACACCTAGTACAGGGACTCTCTCTCTCTCTCTCTCTCTCTTTTGACAGTTCCACTTAAGAAGCCCATTAAAATCCTTCAATTAAAATCCTAAAAACGCCTTTTGTGTAGCTTGAGGTTTTAGTCTGAAGGACTGCGGCAAACACAGAGTGACTAATTAAATTTCCCCACAAATTAACGAGACTCAAACTCTATGACGCTTTCAGTGATTAGCGGTTTTGATAGCAGTGATTCATTTCGCTCTTTAGTCTGCCGTCTCAGTTATAGCAAAGCCCGAAGATGCATCATATTTTACTGTTAATGACACAATATGAATTGCAGAAGGTGCCAAATAGAGTACCAGCCCACTTCTGCATATATCACTCCAGCTACTGTGTCTACGCCAATGACAAATAATGCCTTCAAAACAGTCTAATGAAAAAAATTGTTGTTAAAATAGGTCACATGCATCTACAAGAATCTGTCCAATTTGTTTAGCTTTGAGAACGATATAAATTCATCTTTAAACAGGATCGTCAATTTTACCAACCAAAAAATATCAGGTGGTGCGACCAGACGTTAATTATGCAGTTCCAGGAAAGTTATTCACCACTAGGGGTGGGCGATATGGAAGAAATACTCTATTACAAGATAAAAAGACTTTTTCATGATACTCAATACGTATCACAAAGTAACACAATGCACAATGCACTAGTAGTGCCACATATAGAAATGTCGATTATAAAATGGATAGTTCTGGTCTTAAAATCTGATTGGCTGAGCCGCGTTCAAAGCCACTGTAAAATTCACGATATATGCGCACCTATGACCACCTCACAACAACTGAATTGTGTTTTACTACACAATGGCATGAAAAAAAACCTTGTGCTGTTAACTGACTCTAATGCTGCTCGCATGGACCACAGAGTATATTGATAAAGTAAGAACCTATTTTTTGTTTAAACTGAGGGGCTGGCAACTTATGCTCTTAACTAGAACTAGGCTGGTCAGCTAGCTAAACAGGCTAAAAGAGCCAACAGCCTAAACAACTCCATCATTAATATCACAGGCTTGAATTAAAGCACTTACAGTATGATTTACTGTAAAACTGCACTATAAAAGTCTAAAAAATGTCACTTGAATGGCTCAAATCAAATGTTCGTGTTTCAGTCAGAAGTCGCGTCAAACCCAGGCTGAATCCCAAACGGCTCTGTATTCCCTAAATAGTGTTCTAGCTATGAAAGTTTAGAGTCCCAAATGAATGTTTCTTAGCTGTATTTTACACTGTTGGGCTGCAGGATCCAGTATTTAAATTCCTACGTAGTGCACTATGTAGGGAGCAGGGAGCAGGGAGCCCTTCGCGTCATGCCTAATAACACCCTTCCCATGATAAAATTGCAGTGACACACGGCCTCTCGTGGCTTATTGCTTTATTTTAAACTATCAATACAATAATTTTTATTTAGCGTCTCACATACTGAGCTGCACTGAATCCAATTAAAGAGGACATTTAATGCTCCCTTTGTAATGAAATATGCAGTAGGTCAGTGTTTTGATATCCATGACAACATAATTTATCACAATAACGATAAAATTTAATGACATTGCCCATCCCAGTTCACCACTACTTAAAACATGTATAGACTGGTCTTTGTACTTGGACACCCATTTAAACCTTAATCCTTGAACCCAAGGTTAAACAAATAAATACACATTATTATAATAATAATAACACATTTTTGTGGTTTTCCTGAGTGGCACCGCCTGACTTGGTTATCCAAACCAGCCTCAAAATTGCATCTGTTTATTTTTAAAAATTGTCAGGACTACAGACCTCAACATTGCACCATGAAGGTCAGTTGGGTTCTCTGTTATGATGCAGTACACTGCCCACTCTTTCATAAAAGCATGCCAGAATAAAAGTCCTTTTTTTTGTTGGTTGTGCCACATCGCATCGAGGAAATCAGAATTTATGTTTTTCAATGAGTTGAATACTTTTAAAGTTGCCCTATTGTGCAGCACATCATGATTTTGAAGGTTATAAACACAAAATCATGCCAAACTATTTCAATTATTTTTTTAATTCATTTTATTTTTTTAATAGAATAATCTCAAATATGGTTGGACGGTCGCACTACGCAACTTTGGAAGGCAAAAAAGCCTAAAGGAAGTTTGCTCTTATTCCTTGAAAATGCATTCACACACAGGAGGTAATAGAATAATGTGATATATATTATGTATTATTACATTATTTAATAGGAGAATATCAGACCCATCTCCTGCTATTCAAGCAAAAACATGTATTAGGCTCATTAACCACTGTGTAGTATACGGCACATGCTCACAGCCTGTCTCTACAGCATATCTTCATCCAGTACTTTTTTGGTGGAACTCTGGTTTCTGCCTTTCTGTTGGACTCTCTGTTCTTTCCTTGTTCTTCTCTTGTCTTTTCGTCTTTGAAAAGCCTCTGTACATTTACATGTCCTTGTTATTTTGCAGACAGCACTCAGTGTGATAGATGTCCCAGAGCGTGACGGTCACAGAAGTGCCTCATTTGAGACCACATCCTTTTGGTACCCCCACCCCCCACCCCCCACCACCCCCACCAAAGGATTTCTCAAACTGGGGCAATAAGGAGCACACTCACAGAAGGAAGAGATGACGTGAGTTTGGACTTAGTCCCAGACAGCGAAGTACAGCAGAAAGTGAAGCTTTCAGATATGACAAGGTCTCAGCAGGGGGGGTTTAAATGAACATGGTCTCGACTAAACGTAGCCAAACCGCATACCTGCACCGCTTTTTATCCCTATTTGAAGGCACTGCGTTGTTTATAAGTGAACTTTAGATCAAGGGGACATCAGTTCTGTCCACTGAGCGTTTATAACCAACTAAACCTGGCAGTTAAATATCACACACTTTTCTTATATTGTATTTTATTATTTTTTCTAGTCCACTTATGTAGTCTGCGTGGTATCATGTGCCACAGTCTTAATTCATTTTCCAACCTCTTTTAACCCCTTAACATTCCAGGCTTATTACATACTAAGGCTTATTATTCAGTAACTACAGGGACTTCAATGCAAACTAATGGAAGCTGTTCTTAGGTTATAGAAGTGTGTAATAACACTTTGGGCCTATGACTTGGTAAGAGGTTAGTTCTGCAGGCTGTTTTTGTTACTGTGCCTTTAAGATTGATACATGTACATTACCTCTGTTCTGATTGGCTGCCTTGTAATATGTCTAGCTCAAAAAGCAGCCCAGGCTAGGAACTTGAGCACACTATTTAAAACCATTTATCTTGGCAAAAAGACTGTTTTGCTTGTTAAACCTCCATATATAACTAGAATACATGCAAATAAGAATCAATACAGTTAAAAGTTACAAGAATCTGCCCATTTTTTGGCTTTAATGCAAAGAACAAAGTTTGGTTTCAGGTTTCTCCTGAAACCTGAATTAGCCGAACCAGGTATTGTAACACTGGGCTTCTTCGAGGGGAGGTTTGGAAATGGTTAAACGAACACACAGACAGAAATTCTGATTCATTTATAGTATTTATTGCTATATAAGTGTTTTCCAAAGCAAATAAATGCTTAATAACCAGATAAATAGTTTTTTTTTTACATTTAATTTTCTCTGGAGCCTAAAACTTTTTTTGTGACATCACAAAAACAATAAATCAAAAATGGGCTGTTTTTGGCTGAACGCATGGATTGGGATGTGAATGGCACATTATGAAATTTTCACAGCGTTTACAATACTACATGTACTTTTAATTGGAAAAAAATCCATGATATGGACCCTTTAACTGATGAACTGAATCACGTATCTTGTATTAGAGCAAGAACATCACCAAAGTAAGGACCAGAACCGATGAGCCCTGATCTAAGAGAGTCTTGTTGGTCTGTATGACCCAATAACCTACTGAAACCAGCCTGGTTCAAGCAAATTGTTTGCTTATACTGACCAACAGTAATTATTTAGAGTTTAGTACAAGTGGTAATTGTCTTATAAGTGATCCAGTGACTGATAAGAAAAGTGCTCTAAACCTGCTGTAAAGCAGTGTAAAGCAACTTCTCTTGCAAGTTCACTCGCACAAGTTCAGCTGGACCCTCAACAAGTGTGCTCCCTCCACAGTACAGCACTCAGAACCTGTTGCTTGTCTCAGCTGTGCGACGCTCAGCTCAAATGTTGGTAGAAGTGATTAAAAGAGCGCTGAACCTCCTGATTTACTGCTGTTGGTAAAAGAGCTCAGACTTACCTCTGAGACGATGCGCGCTGCAAAATCCAAGATGCGCGAGGAATAAGAGAAAGAGGAGCGGAGCCATTTCTGAGGAGCAGAAGTCGCTTTAAGTTCACACTGCGCTGAAACTCTTTATGCGCTCGCCTGTCCCACACACACGCACGCGCGCACACGCACACACGCGCACACACACGCACACACACACTTCCTCCCGATAAGGGCAGTTTAAACTCTGCCACTGGGAAATATGGCGAACTCACTATCCCTGGAAAGCCTCGTGTTTGCAACACCTCTTGCGCAAGCGGCCTGATGGTTGGCGATAAGACAAATGCGCAAAGGCTGCTCATGGTACAGCGTGGCGAGCGTTTATTTCTACTGTATTTTTGCCTTGATTTACAGCGTAGTGTTTTTTCAGCCTGTTATGAGACATTAGTTTATTATATATTAATCATTACGCCGAGGTATTTAATCATCTCTTTTGTTTCCGTTATTAGTGGACTAGGAGAGGATACATGAGTCATTGTACCATTGGGTGCGACTGTTTGTCAAAATTATGGTGTATAATTTATAATTTTAGTGTAAACTGTGGTCTGTTTCATTCAATTACGTTTCATTTTTTGAATAATGCCACATTTTATCAGTGGTGTTATTGATGTTTTAAATATATGTATTTTCAAATATGAATATACTTATTTTTTAAAGATACATTACAGCAGATAAGTGACATGTATATAATTATTATAATAATATGTTATTATTATTATTATTATTATTATTATTATTATTATTATTATTATTATTATTTAATTGTTAGTTACATAGTTACATACACTGGAATACACCTATATATATATATATATATATATATATATATATATCATTATACACAAAAGTGTGAACAACTTTGCACCTTGTAATTTTACAGTATTGAATAGTTACATCAAACATATATTAATGATGAATTAACACCACTGGCTACGTCTTCTACAATATACCACAAGTCCAGTCACTTTAACATATCACTACCAGGTACTTTTCCACACTACTGTAATTGACTGTAATAAGATTATACCACACGTCCAGCTGTTTGGATTTAGTGTTGGTTTCCTGAACATGGATTAAGCCTAAACAACATTCTGAATAGTGATTTTCCATTAAAAGGACAATATAGTCCAAGACCAGGATAACCCCTGTTCAGTAAACCGGCCCACAGACAATATGGCTCTGGCCTCCATTTCTTAAATAATGTACCAGTCCACCTTCTTTCCTGCCATAATGTCACTATTCATAAGCCTGAAATGAAATATTCACATCATAAGTCCACCAGAAGTTCATCTTTTGACAGAAACTTCCATCCAGGTACTTCATTTTGACATATTTATTCTGATCTGAGGCCTTTGGGGATTTGAACTCGGAGCAGAATGGAGGTTTCATTCTCATTTTGGTGAGATGCCTGTCTGCTTTCATCTCTTCATGTCTAGAGTTTTTTTTCTTTTGCTAAAATCACTGCACTTAACTCTGTCTCCAATATCCTCAAGCCAACCCTGAATCCACATCAGCGGCGTCTGTCTCTCTGACAGCAGCGATAACAGTTTCTTAAATGTAGAATCATTGAGTGCAGTTAAAAGGTGTGGAGAGATTGCAAACAAAGGTGAGTCCACAATGACGTTATTTTTCAGCCAGACTGCGGAGTTTCCTGAAGCCAAGATAGTGTTGAGATCATCTGAGCTATCAGAGAGAGTATTCACAGTGACACTGGCTCTGCCACCTTACGCTGATCTCTGAGCTACGGTGCTTTTGTCAAAATGGACAGGACTGAATCTAAGGGAAAATAAGAGGAGTAAAGGTGAGGATGGTTGGTCTGGGTGAGGTGTTTGTGCATGTTGAAAACATTTAAAGAACTGTCAGAAACATATCGCTGTTGTCAGAAAAAACCTTGTATCTCTGTTTTTGAAGTTTTTCGTTTTTTGACATAATCTGAAAATGCCTCCTGCTCTTTATACTGCGTGTACATTTCATGATGAGTGGACTAAAAGAAACGACCCAAAATAACTTGGAAAAAAGTCTGGTTCCATTGACTCACAGTAAAGTATGTTTTTTCCTTCTCCTGTAAAGTTACCATTTTGGACATACAAGGTTTTCCTCTGACAACAGCGATATACACCTTAATGCCTCCTGGACAATTGAACCATTTTGACTCCTCTCAGGGTTTCGTTGTTATAGAAGATCTCCATAGAGCTGCTTTATTATAACATCTATAGCGAAAAGCACTATACAAATAAAAGAAATTCAGTTGATTTAATACATAGAACTTCTTCCTCCCCATATTTCTGTGGAAAGTTCCAGTCATTCAAGTCAAAGAATAACACAGCAGCAATGGCTAGATAGCTTTAACATAGAGAGGTGGATGGAAGATGAATGGATGGAAGGATGGGTGGGCGGGTGGATGGAGGGAAGGGATGGACGAATGGATGGACAGATGGATGGATGGATGGATGAATAGATGGATGGATAGATGGGTGAGATGGATGGATGTATGGATGGATGGGTGGATGGATGGATGGATGGATGGATGGATGATAGGTGGATGGATGGATGGATGGATGGGTGGATGGATGGATGGGTAGATGGATTGATAGATGGGTGAATGGATGGATGGCAGGATGGCTGGATGGATGGATGGATGGCTGAGATGGATGGATGAATGGACAGATGAATGGATGGATGGATGGATGGATGATAGGTGGATGGATGGATGTAAGGATGGATGGGTGGATGGATGGATGGGTAGATGAATGTTAAATCAAATGAAACTGATTTAAAAGCACTTTTTATACAGGCAGCAGCTCAACGTGCATTACAGACAGTTGATGTTGATGATGACTGTTCAGTAACAGCAATAAAAGAAATAAAATTCTTTGGCAAAATAAATACCAAAGACATTTACAAATATAACTGAAAATAAGCTGTAAGTTAGCACAGATTACATTAAAAAGATGGACTGAGCACAGAGCAAAAAACAAATGACAGAAAAAAACAACAAAGCTCTCCAGCTTAACACCATTTGCACTCATACAAAAATACTCCCAGAGAAACATATATTATCACTGTTGGAAAAAGTTTTACATCTCCATTTCTGTGATTTTTCATTTGTTTTACATAATTTAAGAAACGTCAGTTGTTCTTTAGGATAATTAGATAAATTAGATAATTTAGGATAATTAGATAAATAGAAAATTTAAAGAAATTTGCCACATTAACTGACATTAACAATACAATAGTAATGAAAAAATCTGTTTTTGTTGTTAATGAACAGTATTCAGTTGTGTTTGCTTTTATACATCATCTCAGAATTAGCCATGAACGAGGTAGAAAAGAAACTGGAATAAAACTGAAAGTTTCTCACTGTCATAACATTTACAGAATTAAGTTGTTATTTTAGAGTTTTCTACTAGCAGCTTTGTTCCAAGACCTTTTACAGCTCAGCAGTACTGAGTCAGTACCAGATGTGCTTAGACGACTGGACAGTATTTGTGGTATAATCATGAAAACATTTTGCATTTTGCTGCTGGTTTGAGAGGCAGTTTTAACTCATATATATATACATATATATATATATATATAATCATGACGATTATATAGAGTATGTTATCAGAACTGATAAAGCGAAAAAACACATTGTGTCCCACAAGGTTCAGTTTTAGGGCCTTTGCTTGGTACATGCTATCTCAGATAATGTCATCAGCCAACATGAAACTAATTTTCATTTTACTCCTGAAAATCAAGATTCTGTTAACAGGCTTACCACTTGTGGAAAGCCACTTGGTTGATTGGCAAAACTAGTGGATTATGACTCACTTCGACTGTGACTACCATACTCTTCTTCCCCACTATTGTCTCTCTATAAACTCTAGTAACACTGCATGAATTGTATCATCTCTTCCTCATAGACATACTTCTTAAGCTCTCCAGTTGGAGAGCAACTGTACTTGGAGTGTGAACAGTCTTTTGTCTGAGACGATTTGACTCACTGCTTTAGCTGGCCCACAATTCACCACTTCTGCCTGTATTTCTCTTGAATCTATGGTGAATCACCCTGGTTAAAAGCAACTTTCAGTATACGCCTTCAGTGTAGGAGTGACTGAGACACACTCGTGATTAATCCTTTCAAATACAATGGCTAAAAGTTCAGGCCTCAAGCTACCCCTGCTGACCTAATTTACAGTAGCTGTGAGAACGTCACAATAAGGCTTTAAGGCAATCTGCTTAAGCGTTCTGAATAGATTTCTCCCGAAAAGGGAGAGTAAGTACTCTTTCCACGATGGATAGTCCTTTGAGGTCAGCAGTCAACAAGATTGCTTTGCATTTTAATTCAGTCTGCAAGACAAATGTAAATCTCTCTCTCCCTCTCTCTCTCTCTCTCTCTCTCTCTCTCCTTCTCTGTCCATCTCCTCATTTGTCCACCCTCTCAATTAATCGTGCAAATTGGTCGGAAGGAAAATGTTACCATTCCAAACAGCTCCTTTCAGTACAGCAGTGCTTTTTTCTCAAGAGTAAAGCCTTCACTGAGGCAGTCAGGCTCTTGGATGCACAGCTGAAAAATGAGTATTTCCATCCTGTTTTTCACTTTATCTCCAAGCCCTGGTCTCACTCCAAACCCTGGGGTGGGGGATGAGCATATCATAGCGCTCCCTTCCCAAGAATGCACACAGTTTTAGGTCAAAACATTTCAAAACTGTCTTACGTTATGATACACAGTGTTGTGTAATGTTCAGACTTGCTTGAACTTTGCTGGTGGGTTTGCCGGAATCACATTTTTGTCTAGATCTTGATATCCTCTCCGTGTCTCCTACACTTTAGCAAACTCAAAAGTACCCGCAGCAATCCATTCAGAATGGCTGGAGTCCAAGAATGAAGGCATATGTCCAACCACACAAGGGGAGGTGGATTAGCCTAAGACCAGCTTTGGAAAATGAAGTAGTGAGCAAGACAGAACTTGCCTTCATTTGGAAAAAAAAAAGACCACAATAAGAATTAGACATAAGAATTGCGGTCTTGCTTAGCTCACCCCTAATATTATATTTTATTAATTGTACTTTAATCAACTCCAAAAAATCTTAGCAAGCTGGTCAAAAATGTAGTCTCTGAGATTAGCTAACCAGCTAACTTTTCTGGGGAATTCAACCAACTTTATGCAGAATTCAGTCATTCTAAACAAAGTCATTCAGGGTGGTTTGATGTGAAATGGTTCATTTCTAGAGAAGCTGACCGACTCAGATTTCATCATATTGGGGGTGATAGGAAGACACAATGTCTACAACACAAATATAGCCATTTTATTTACTGTCCAAAACAACCAGTGAACCTACACTTGTCTTCTGGGTTTTTAGATGTAATGTTGATGGTGGTGAAATAGTGGATAATCTGAAATATTAGCTTCTTTATTTTGCCTCAGAATGTCTCCTAAATGTATGCTTTAGTCCAAAATCTAACCTCTAAACAATATCTCAGACATCTGATTTCTGTCACTACTACTGTGAACAATTCTGACTCTGTAAGCTTCAACAAAAGTGCATTTCACACTGAACCACTCTGGATGACTTTGCTTTCATCTCAACAATTGAACTGTGCAGAAAGTTTAAATTTCCCTTAAAACTTAGTTTAACTGAGTTATATCACCATTGGAAATTATGCTGCACATCTAACCCGCTCTGAGGTTCATTTCAGGGTTACGAACTATAAACAGCTCTTGGACCAATCAAAGCCGAGCTTCTGAGCAATCAGAGACAGGCTTCTCCTTTTTGTTTTTATTTCTTTGTGGCGTCATCAAAACTATTGCTTCTCAGTGGAGTAAAGAAGTCCTACTACATGTACATAAAGACAATAAAGCACTAATAAGCACAGTGGCAGTAGAATGTAATGCATATGTACTTACTTTGGAAGAAAAACGGACATCTTGTCCATTAAATCTGATCATTTCCTATAAAGGGAACCCTGACTGTTCTCACTTGTGTGCCTTAAAATAGTCCAGTAATATTACAACATGATATATAAAATAAACGGAAATGTTTTGTTTACTATAGAAAATATGGCAAAGGGCAAAATCCCTAAGTAGTATGTTGTCCTAGTATGTTGAACTGAGATAATGTCATATGGTTGCACTGGACTCAGTCCAATGGAAAATAAGACAGTCAAAAAAGTTTTTCTCTTGGGTAACGTCACGCTGTAGCTGAGGCTGGGAAGGCTGAAAGATTTATTTGAATGTAATTCGATATTTAGCTCAGCGTTTCTTGCTCAGTGGAGGAGAAAGAGCAACCATTTAATGCCGCAACAAAAATGGCAACCTACAAGTAGAGGGTAGATAATGTGTTTTGCTTTTAGTAGTATTGGACAACACACTGAGGCTTACATGCCTTAACAGTGTCGTGTTCCTTAAAGATTTGGTGTGTAAGATTTAATGGCGTCTAGTGGTGAGGTTGCAGATTGCAACCGACTTAATCCCCCTCCCTCACCCTTCCCTTTCCAAGCGTGCAGTAGAACCTACAACGGCAGTCAGGTTTTCTGCCATTGTCTGTCCCGATTTCACTTCTTCATGCTTTCGCTTCCTTTTTTTCAACCTTCGCTTCCTTTTTCTTGGGCTAAATAATACATTTGATCCTCCATTTGTCAAAATGTGGGCTGTCAAACTTCCCACAACTCAAAATGGTTAGGCAGTAACTACTGATTCTTCCAATCAATGCTACAGTACCACCAAATTCAAGCTGCACTTCAACATAAAAGCTCGAAAGGTGCTCTCTAGAGCCATCTCCATTCCTATTCCATTTCTGCTAATAGATCCTCCTGAATCTCACACACTGCACCTTTAAGACATCTAGCGTCAGTTTGGTCATTCATCAGTTTAACCTTTGCCGTATCTGTACGATCAAACTCACGTCTGGTAGAAGTGTGTCATTTTGAGCATAATAGTTTAACAACCTGAAAAAAAAAGACTTTATTTGTGGTTAACTAAGCAAAGCGATTATCAACATTATCCAGAATACCGGTTATAATAAGAATAAAAGCAGAAAGTAACAACAAGAATTTGTGCAGATGCCACTCTCAAGCTATTTTTACATGCACATTAGCACAAACAAATTCTGCAACTATTCCATGTTAAACATATTACACAGTACTTTTGTTTTATACTGACTATTGACAAAAAATAAATAATACAAAACACTTCTACTGCAGAAGCATCTCATACACTGTAATACTACAGCATTTAAATGTAGTTTTAGGAAATGAATCACATTCTAGCAATTTAAAAACTAAAATGTTTTGTTTATTTCACATTTTATTCTTTCCAAATGTTATTATTTTATCACTTTAAAGTTGGTCAGTAGAAGGCACATGCCTCAAATAAATGATACATAGAAACGATAATTTTCATATCATTTACATGAAGCATGGCCTAATTACATGGTGCTTGATTTCAGGCACTGAAGCTGATTCATCACTTGTGCTCAAATCTCAGCTTGTTTCCTTGATGTAGTAGTTTGTACCTTGCAAAGAGAGCAAGTTCATCATCCTCGCTTATTTCCTTTTTGTCATTTGAAGGCCATGTCTCATGGGGTCTATTGAGTACAGACAGCAGTAAACTATTTTTATATACATATATATTTTTTTACTCTCTTCTTACTGCAGTGGGCTTCATCAGTACTGGAGGAGAGGATGGAGAAACCCTCATATCCAAGAGTAAATGAGCCAATAACGATCCAGCACTCAGTGTAGAAGCAGGTTTGCTAACTCATTTGGGTTCCTCTCAAGTCTTGCCTCATGCTTTTTTGAATGGATTTCGTTTTTGGAGCGAGTTTCTGCTTAAATTGTTATTGAGTGGATTTAATTCAGCAGCATTTTATGTTTTATATCATTTATACTGTAACATTTACCATGACAAAATATCCAATTATTGTGTAATTATGTCTGCTATTATTTAATGGGAGCAGAGGATTGAACTCTGACATTCAGCTGCGTGGCCTTTCCGGCCTCTGCGGAGTACAGTTATTACTTGTGGAAAAGTGAATCACTTTGTGCCGAGCGCCGGGTCAGGATCATTTATTTTCTTGGGTAGCTGCTTGCCCACGTGTCCGAGGCAGGCTGCTCAGATTGGTGTTTATCTGAAGACAGGATGGGAAATATGATGAGGCCAGACGTTCTTTCACCCTGCAGTACCACTGGCAGCTGACGTTGCCTGGAAACAGGTGGGCAACCACGTTCTCTCATCCATTTGTGGCTGTGAGAATAGAATCTACGGAAGGCTGGAAGCAAAGGCAGTAGTCCACACAACATATCTGAATGGTCAATGGACTTTTAAAATTAATTGATATTGCCTTTAATAACTAATAATTTATTTATTTTACCTAACATATGGTGTCCACCACCAATGTTTGCTCAGGTTTTTAAACATGATTGTTAAACACTTTTTGAATTTTTAGCCTATTATTTACAACATTTACAAACCTACATCAAGAAAATTATAGTTTAAAACTTTGTCAACAAACCTTAAGTTGGCTTGACAAAGCCGTTGCTATGAAAAAATTCCAGGTGGTTGCTAAGGTGTTGCTAAGCCATTGCTATAGTATCCCAGGTGGTTGCTAAGGTGTTGCTAGGCCATTGCTATGGTATCCCAGTTGGTTGCTAAGTTGTTGCTTGACCATTGCTATGAAAAATTCCCAAGTGGTTGCTAAGGTGTTGCTAGGCCATTGCAATGGTAGCCTAGGTGTTTGCTAAGGTGTTGCTAGACCATTGCTATGGTATGCCAGTCGGTTGCTAAGGTGTTGCTAAGCCATTGCTATGCAAAATTCCCAAGTAGTTGCTAAGGTGTTGCTAGGCCATTGCTATGGTAACCCAGGGGGTTGCTAAGTTGTTGCTAGGCCATTGCTATGGTGCCCCAGGTGTTTGCTAAGATGTTACTAAGCCATTGCTATGAAAAATTCCCAAGTGATTGCTAAGGTGTTGATAGGCCATTGCAATGGTAACCCAGGTGTTTGCTAAGGTGTTGCTGTGCTGTTGCTAAGGTATCCCAGGTGGGTACTAAGGGTTTGCTGGGCCATTGCTGTGAAATCTCTTGCAGTTGTTAAGGTGCTGCTAGGCTGTTGTTATAGTATTTGAGGTGGTTTTTGCTTGGCCATTGAAATGCAAAAACATTTTGAAAAGCTAGGAATCCTCAAATTTTGACAGGAAGTATTACATGGTCATAAGACTGACTGACTGATCAACTGACTGGCTATTAAAACATCCACATAGTATCACCCAGTCAGTCAGCATTGACTTATCCTGCAACAGATACATCAGGCAACCCTTAATTATACGAAATGTTGCTTTTTAGCACAGTAGCAGACATTAATAAAAAATTACAAATAATGTCTGAAGCAAATGACATAGAGCTTGAGGGATGTATATCTTTGATGCTCAAGACCATTTTAATGATTTCGTTATTGAAAAATAATGAAACCTCTCAATAAATTTAGCTTCTAGTTTGTTTCCACCTTCTGTTTACTGTACTGCTGAGTGATCAGCAAGATCACTATTTACAAGCAGAAGTATGAAAATATTCCTCACTGTAGCTTTAAGCAGCCGGCTCAGAGAAAGTTTGAAGGTCGCGGTGTATTTGGGGAGGCTAATCAGCTCGCTCCACTCATTTAATGCCACGGTATACCTGGGGGGACTCAGGTTACACCTCATTATGCAAAATCACTGACATTTAAACAAATGTGTGTCAGAGCAAGGAGCAAGAACAGCACTTAGTTCTAAAGAGAGAGACGAAAAACACTTGAGTGGAGTGGCCACTAGGAAGGCTGGATAACTGGGTGACTGATTGACTGCCTCACAAAAAAAGGAAATAAAGAACAATGAAATCTGCGGCCATAGTTCTGTTCACATGTGCGTGGATTATTTAATAATCTATAGCCGTGTTTGAGCTGGAGTAGTTTTACTGTAATGTAATGTAAAGGATTCGACTGGCTGATTCAGATGGGATAAAGTATCTGTGTAATTTCCGCAAATAGTTAGTCCAGGTAGATCAGATACTCCGAACAGAAACGTCATACCCTGGACATTCACTTCAGCGTTAAGATTAGAATGAAACAAATCCAATCAAACAAACAGCCAAAACAAACTTCCAGTTAATACCAGATAGAATGGCATTAGGCTCATAAAGTGGGCTCTTGCGGCTTAACAAATACCACCCAACAGAACAGATGTCGCATTGCCCTTCGAGAGGCACCCTCAGGTATTTAATTTCATTCACCTTCTAATTAGCCCTTCACCAAAAATGTTTTAGATTACAGTAGTTCTGTTCTGAATTTGAGGCAAGGCACGTTTTCACAGACAAAGGCAATTTGATATGCTTTACATAAATAAAAGCAAAAAAAAAAAAACCAAAAGCAAAAATAAACACAAAGTAAAAATAAAAATATAAAAGAAGACATGCAGTACAAAGTGTGTTAGCATAAAGAACTGAAACAACTAATTAAAAGGAATATTTAAATAATTGGGTGAGGCAAAAATGAAAAGGAATTAAAAGGAAGTACAAAGTATATAAAAGCAAAATAAAAAGGGGTGTAAGTGTTATTAAAATTAGCTTATTGTAATGGGTCAAAAATGAAACGCAGGTTTCCCCTGAGAGGCATAAAGAGTGACCCAATAAATTCAAATAGCTTGCTAAAAATAAAGTGGAGTAAGAATGAAGTGTGAGTGTTTGAGTTCAATTAGTGACACAAGAGAAATACTTTCAACCTGGATTTAAAAGTTGCCACTTCTCTATCAGCTGCATTCTGAATGAGCTGTGGCTGTTTAATGGTCTTTTTGGGAAGTCCAGCTAAGACACCATCAATGTTAATGTCTAGTAGTTTTGGTGATGCTTTGATATGGCTTGTGAAGGTGAGATCTGAGTCTATTATGCCAAAATATTAGACTTTGGGTTTTAGAGCCCTGGAATCAATGACTGCACTCTTATTAAGTCTCTTCTCTCTGTTACCAAACTCATCTAGTTATTTAGCTGTTCCATGCACTGGCATAGTGAGTATATTGGACTGTAATCATCTTGTGAGAGCCAGATATATCTGTGTGTTATCTGCATATCTATGGAAATCAAAATTGTTCTGTAGAAAGGGAGCATGTAAAGATTGAACACAAGGGGCCCGAGGACTGATCCCTGTGGGACTCCGCATGTCAAAGCCACCCTATCAGACTCATAGCTACCAATATTGAAAAAAAACAATTATGAACTGTTCCAGTAAGTTCTACCTAATTTTCCAACCTGTGTAGAAGTATTCTATGATCTACAGTGTCATATGCAATAAAAAAAAAAATAAATAATAATAATAATAATAATACCAAAACAGATGTTTTATCAGAGTGAGTATTCAGCCATATATCATTTAACATCTTTTTGAGGGAAAAGGAACTGTGTCAAGTCACTTCATTTTAGCAATTAGCCTAGCATTTACTGAGAAGTTGATTCGATCAGGACTACTATTACTGTAGGAGCTTTGAGTTTGATAAATTAAAAAAATAAAAATAGGCCCTAAGATCTTAATCCAGTACCAATCTGGAAGGTTTGTAGTTTTTACAAGTCCGCTGAGTAATAATTCCTGAGCTAATTACCTTCTATAACTTACCAAACCTGGAGCTCCTTGCGAAATAGCAGTCCTGCTCTAATCAACATCACAGTAATGTTATGACAAAACGGGGAATTTTTTTCTTTCTTTTTTGTGACCTGAAGACAAGGCTTACAGCCAAGGATGTTACTCGATTCCTTAATCCTCAAGTTTAAGACTAGACTACTAAATTACAGAGATCCTTTATCCCAGACGTATAGGCTAATCAAGTCATGCACAATTTACATTACTGGACCTCCTCTGTTAAAACTAATCCAGCTCAAATAGGGCTATAGAAGGTAATTTGCTCTGATATTTTTAGACTTAGACGCAGACTTGTAAAAACTATGGACACTGCATGTTCATACCGGAGCAAAATCATGGATCTCATTGGAAATCAAGCAAATTACAGCACCTCCCCAAGCAAAATTAATCCAGCTTGAATAGGGCTTAAGACATACTTATGTGTAAAGCCTAGACTGGAACTAAACTGCAATGTTAGTGGCGATGCACTATATCATTTTAAGACTAAGTGTAGGCTTAATCGAGACCTGGAAAGTAAGTGTTCAGTGGCCTTCTACTCTGATTAAAAGATGCAAAACTCCATGAGATCCATGTCGTTATTACCACCACTGCAAGTGTACTTGACAGCTGTGAGTATTATCATTTCACTGTCAGGAACAGCTCAGTGAAAATCAAATTTACACCACAGCAAAGACATTCGCCATGAGGCGAAAGTAGATAACAAGCAATGTAAGCATATTAGCAATTAGCACTGTGTTAACCTGCTTGTTAACAACACGTGACCACTGCATGCAAATATATCTCCCTCCACTTCATTCACCAGTGCTTTGCCATCAGAGGGCGTGTCCATAATGCAGGACTTGAATGAACTTGTATAAATAAATTCTCTTCTTATTCAAGTAGGCAACTCTTATGGTTTTTGATTCTTTTAATTCTTGTTGTGAAGCATGATAGACAGCCGTAGTTAAAGTATTCCTCGTTTATATTTTGTATATTTACAACAACATTCAATAGCACACAATAGCTCAAATAGGCTATTTTTAAACTCTATTCTTTTATACATCTGGAGTCTAGAAGCTCTGAATAAGCTACACCAGTGGTGCCCAAAGCTGATCCTGGAGAATGACGAGTTTTGTGGCATCTCCAAGACACACTGGGGGGGGGTTCCCATAGTTTATTCAAGAGTTTTCATCCAGATGGAACCATGTAGGTTCATTCATAATGTCTATGGAGAAGCTGTTTTTTTTTCCAACTGGTCAGTGTTACACAGCTGCTGCTAGTCTAGACAAGCTTGACGTCTTCCACCACGTCACTTGCTCTCCCAAAACGACTAATGCTACTCCCTATTTAAAACAAATGGGAGTGAAATTTTGGACATTTGTGTGCAGTGGTACTATTAATCATCCCACACTTTCCTCAAACCACGTCGGGTTGTAAAGTAATGTGGTTTTTGACACTGCATGACACACTGTCTATAAAAATACATGTGTCACATAGCTGAAAACAGTCCCAGCCACCTTAAAGCCTAATTTTATCATTCTCCCAGGGCCAAATATGATCTTGTAGCAAGAATACATGTCCAAGTACAACTTGATAAACATTTGATGCTGGATTGAGGCTAAATCTACTACAAACAAGGGTACGTCCCCTCTAAAACCCACCATCAATCTAGTCTGGGCTCTTTTAACTACAATTGATAACACAAGCAAATCAAGCTAGCTAGTGAAATGCTATCATTAGCTAACAGAACTGTTTTTCTCTTGCAGTAGGTGATTATTTCCTGTATGTAATGTGTTCTCTGCACACATGACTCACATCTACATGCTGGATTAGAGTTTTTGGGGGGAACTTCTAGCCAACTTATGTTACTTCCATGGGCCAATAACAGGCTTGTTGTCTGTCCAATAATGTTGCTGAGTGCACCAACACTCAGTTTGTTCCCACCCAGAAACAGCTGTATACAAAATTTGGGCACTGCTGGGTGAACATATTTTGTTGATTTAAAAAAGAAAACAACAACAACTGCAGTTTATTTAGAAATAAAAAGTACATGTTTTCTATAAATGTTAAAGCCCAGTTATTATGTATTTGATTAACTTAAAAAAATAGAAAAAAATCCATAGTAATTGTGGCATTTATAAGTAAGTCAGTACTCAGGAACAACCCCCCCCCCCACCTTGACAGATATGCTTAGTTTGAAAACGCTATCTTTGTTTCAGGACTCTTCACCCACTCTTCATGCTTCTAGTTCTATGATATTCCTAAGTTGTCTTGAATGCATAGCTTGTTTAAGATCTATACGCTTATTTTCAATATGTTCAGGTCAGTAGACTGTGAGGGCCATTTAAAACCTTCAGCTTGAGTTTCTTAAAGTAGCTCATGATGCATTTTGATGTATGTTTCAGATCACCATCCTGTTGTAGAAGCCAGCCTCTTTTCAGCTTCAGTTTCTTGACTGACTGAGTCCCATTTGCTTTCAGAATTCGCTAATATTTAGTGCAATCATTCTTCAATCGACGCATGCGAAGTCTCCTGTGCCAGAGGCTGCCACACAACATCAAAGCATAATAGATCCACCCCATGCTTAACAGTTGGCAAGGTGTTCTTAACATCAAATGCTGCTTTTTTCACCAAACATGCCTTTGAATACCAATTCATTTTCAGACCCTCAGATAGCGGCTTAGAGGAGCCCATGATTGTTGTTTGTCAAAACAAGGTTTGTCAGAGAATTAATCACACTCTAGAATTATAATCAGCTGACAACTCTTAATGACAATTTTTGCCCTGCCCTACCAGTCCTAATAAGTCAATTAAGCCTTAAGAAGTCAATTAAGTTCTGAAAAACTAGGTGTCCAAACTTTTGCACATGCCAAAAAGACTATTTTTGCATGTTTTTTTCAGTTCATCCAATGTAAAGTATCAATGAATTAACATTGCAGAAAATAGTTTGTGCAGATGTTGTGTTTACTTATTTTCATGTCAAAAATCTACAAACTTGGCCAAGTTCGAACTGAAAAGCCTCCATTCTCACCCACGTTTAGCCTTAAATCTCTTCTAGTCTCCAGATGTTCTTGTTACAAGATCACGTCTGGCCCCACAAGACTAGAAATTTGTCCGTCTATTTGTCCACAGTGCTAATTAGTGTACTTAACCATTACTTGTTTCCTACATTAGCCTTGCAGCTTGAGGGCAAAACTAAAATAGCAAACCTCTGTCTACATTTGAGAAAAGCAGAAAATTGCACAAGTTAAACTGTTTGCCAAGCTATTGCTTTAAGTCAAAAGCCACTCTGTGGATGATTACTGTTTCCCACAGAGTGAGCCTAACCAAATTAAGTAGTTTGGGCCGTGTGAAGCTCAAATACGTCTAGGCGCTGTCTGTCCTAATACTCAAGTCTGCTTTGCGGAAAATGGCAATCGCATCTGAAGCGACAGTCAGCTCCACTGAGCGAGACAGCGGAGCATCACATCAGGGTTTTCACTCATTCGTCCTCTGCAAAGCCATCAGCCTCGGGCCAAACACCTTGCAAACTACATTAGTCTAAAAGCAGCAACTCTTTTTTGTTCTCTCACTCGTGTAGGCAGATTTTCCACTGGATTTCCCAGCACTAATTGGTGGAACTAAAGCTGTGAAATGCCTCTATGAAAAAAGTAGCCTAGTACAGGACAAATGGGACATTGTATATTAGGCATTGGGCTTTTTTCTCTTGACTAATCTGGGATGATTTTGTCCCAAAGACCCTGGACAAATGTCTCCTGAGGTGCACTGGTGTAAAAGCCAGAAGTGAACGTTATCTGATTAATATGTATTTGGGTCCCATATTTGAGTTCGAGCAAAACGCCTGAAGGCCTCTTAGAATATCCCTCTTACATAAAACAGACTACAAAGGCTTGAAGTCGTAATTAATGACTGCAACATGACTGAATCATTGATGAATTCTGAGGTTATGGTTTGAAGGAATGTGCTCCAAGGAAAATATTACCAGCATGTGACTGGTACCCACAAGTTGAAAGCCCTGTGGGACCACAACGCTCAGGGAGAGAATTCTGAGAGCACTGGTTCTGATCCAGGATCAGCTTTTTGTGCCTGTAGTCACCATGAAAAGAGGATGAATATGATGTTAGATCAACTCTGAGATGCCTTCTGGGGAAGAGCCTTGAGCATTTTAGAAAACAAAGGAAGGTACAGAGCTGTGGGAGACGGTATCGTATATTGCGAAACTGTACAGACTTGTTACATAATACAGACATGAGGTCACCATTTCTGAAGCGCAGTATGATTTATGACATGGGCAGGGTGCTGTAAATTCAAATTATGTTTGCATTCTGGTCTGCAGTCTACCTGTAATGGCTAGTAGCTATTTTTTTGAGTGAGCCCCCAAAACCTCACGGTGAAGAGGAATGAGACGTCCTGTGCACAGCATCCTAAATGAGCAAACATTTTGTCAATATATGGACAATAGGTAATATTCACACAATGTACATATTATTTACAGACAATATTTAGATTATAAGGGGCAAGCAATATACATAAGTGTGTGTGGTTGTGCAAACAACAGCAATCTACATCATCTATGGGAAGGAAATTGTGGTGCACAATGGTCTGAAGCAGGGTGTAATAGCTATCTGGAGAAAACAGAGGTACTGTGGCCCAGGAGATGATATTACTGGTCAGCTATTTCCGAGGATGATGGCATGAGGAAAAAACTGCTCCTGTGATACACTATATGGACAAAAATATTGGGACACCTACACGTTACACCTACAGGAGCTTTTATGACATCCCATCCCCACTTTGCAGCTATAACAGCTTCCACTCTTCTGGGAAGCTTTCTACAAGAGAGAGAGTCTGTGGGAATTTTAGCCCATTCATCCAGAAGAGCATTTGTGAGGTCAGACACTGATGTTGGACGAGAGGGCCTGGCTCGCAGTCTCCGTTCTAGTTCATCTCAAAGGTGTTCAATGAGTTTGAGGTCAGGGCTCTGTGCGGGCCAGTCAAGTTCTTCCACACCAAATTCACCCAGCCAGGCCTTTATGGACCTTGCTTTGTGCACTGGGGCTCAGTCATGCTGGAACAGAACATAAAGTTCTTCCTCAAACTGTTCCCACAAAGTTGGAAGCATAGAATTGTCCAAAATATCTTGATCTGCTGAAGCATTAAGATTTCCCTTCACTGGAACTAAGGGCCCTAGGCCAACCCCTCAAAAACAGTTATTAAATTATTAATAATATACTTCATTTATTTATAGGCTGCGCAATTAATCTCTGCCTTCTACACTGTAGACTGGGGCTCATTCCCCGCCTGGGTAAGCACCTTACACTATATCAAGAAGAGTCCTTGGGCAAGACTCCTAACCCTACCTTCGCCTACCTGTGTAAAAATGATCAGATAGTAAGTCACTCTGGATAAGAGCGTCTGCCAAATGCCATAAATGTAAATGTATTTGCTCAACTTTGACCCTAACGAAAGATTTCTTCCATTTAAAAATCAGTGCGTTTTGTTAAAGTGAACAAAATATGTTTAATCAGGATGTACTTATTACTTTTAACAATTCAATACTCAATTCATTTCGTTGCGTGAACACAGAGTTCACATCAACCTCAATATGAAATTCACTCGACTTCCACACAGAGTGAACAGTCTCCTATTTTCATCAGTAGTATCTGCATGTTCCAACCAATAAGTGTGTTTACGCCACATATATCTTATATGGAGTCAATGTTTCAGCTTCTCTGTGGTTGTAGGAGTCTACGTTAACAAAAGTTTAATAGACGTTTGAAGGAAGTTAATGTGCTGTGTTGTGTGTGAATGTGCTGAAGTTGTATTTTAGGCTGCCTATTTTTGTGTTTCTCCTTATATGGTCATGTTATCACACCTGTTACTTGTCCTGTATAGGCTGGGTCTAATCTTGGCATCAGTCCAGCTATAAAACTGTGACAGTCCATTGTCTTACGGGCTGGCTGGGTGTCTGGAACCTGCGCGCGCAACGAATAAACCTCACTTGTCCAGACAACAGATCGAGTCTCCAGGGTTTGGATTCTATCACGTTTTTTTTTAAAAAGAAATTTTTGTAAACAAGATGTGTGAATGTGAACATGAAAAGCCTTTCTTAAGTTTTATATGGATATTATACAAATTAAACTTTTTCACTTGAACTCTCCAAGCCAGGAACCATTTAGGAATCTTTATTCCTGCATTTTGGAGACACATGATTTTCTTGCAATAGCGATAAACTGTAAGACTGTATGCGATGGGAGCAATACAAGCCTTAGGTCACAGGAGAACAAAACAGTGATGCTAGGTCTTCAGTCAGCCTCTTTTTTCCCCCTCATCCCCCTCATAAAGTTAATTATCTGCAGGCTGCTTCTCCATGGAGACCCTAAGAAAATGAATTTACATAAACCTTACTCAAGTACAATCAATATGTAGCCCTCCCTGTAGACTGCGCTAACGGGCACGAGACTGCACCCTGTGGAGAGGAGAAACAAAAACACCATTTAGGAGATGGCATGTGTTTTGGGGGGAAAGTACTCTCTGTGCTCTCACAATGCACAAAGAGATTAACGAATGCTTATGCGTCCCTTACAATGCTTCGGAATCCTTGCAGTGTTTAGAGTGCTGGTTAGAGTGGCCAGTCAGTCCATGCAAAGTGAAGAAGAGATGATATAAGTGAACATTGAGTCATCTTGATGCTGAAAAACCCTCACTATGATACCCACTAGACTCATTTAGAGCTTTTATTAATAATGTAATCTCTTTCTGCAGGTCCCCGAGTGGCCCTGGTGAAATTTCAAATTAGTATAATCAAATGAAATATATTTCCCTGTAACTTTTTTATCAGATGAACAAGGAGAATGAGTGTGTTTACATGCACTCAATAGTCTGATCATAATCAGATTACTGCAGTTCTCTGTTCTTATTCAAGTGGTCATGTAAACAGCACACTCTGATTTCTGAGATCAGAGTAAAGTGTGCTAAACAGACAGCGGTACCAGAAATAAGCGAGCAGTGTTGCCACAAGACACAGCAAAACACTTTTGGAGTGATGCTGAAACCAAATACATGCTTGACGAAATGAAGGATTTAAATATTCTTCATCTTCTATGTTCATATTTTTAGGTAAAGTGGTGTGATGTTTAAAAAAAAGACTATGAATGAATGAGTTTTACATTATGTTTACATCACGTCTTCATCTGTGAGTTTATTGGCTGGTTGCAAAGTAGAAATCTGATTACTTTGTTCCAGTCAATCTCCAAGGATCTACTGCCCTTCATCACTTTTCTCATTAACAAGTCCTTGTCATCAGGTGAAGTACCATCAACTTTGAATACTGCAAGAGTACTTCCCATCCTGAAGAAGCCCTTGCTTGACAGCTCTGATGTCAACAACTACAGACCGGTATCACTCCTTTCTTTCTTTTCAAAGATTCTTGAACGTGCAGTCTATAATCAGCTGTCTCTCTTTCTCACGCAGAACCAGCTCCAGGACCCCAACCAGTCTGGCTTCAAACGAGCGCACTCAACAGAAACTGCTCTTATAGCAGTGACTGAGAAGCTCCAGTCAGCAAGATCAGCCAGTATGTCATCTGTCCTGATTCTTCTTGACCTCTCAGCAGCTTTTGACACGGTCAACCACACAATCCTTCTGGACGTCCTCACCAACCTTGGAATCACTGGCTCTGCGTGGAAGTGGTTCAAGTCCTATCTGGAGGATCGCTCTTATCAGGTAACATGGAGAGGGTCCATATCCTCTCCATGCAGGCTCTCCACTGGTGTCCCACAAGGCTCGGTGCTAGGTCCTCTTCTCTTTTCTCTTTACACTAGCTCTCTTGGCAATGTAATATCATCTCATGGCTTCTCTTATCACTGTTATGCTGATGACACTCAACTAATGCTTTCTTTCTCACCCTCGGACACACAGGTTTCCAGTCGGATCTCGGCATGTCTGTCTGACATCTCTTCATGGATGGCAGCTCACCACCTGAAGCTCAATCCTAGCAAGACTGAGCTACTATTCATCCCTGCAACTACAGGTCCTCATCAAGATCTTGCCATCTCATTCGAGAACTCTATGATTGTCCCGTCAGCAGAGGCAAGAAGTCTTGGTGTGGTTTTGGATGGCCAGTTATCGTTCTCGACTCACATTGCGAACCTAACTCGGTCATGCAGATTTCTGCTGTTCAACATCCGGAGGATCCGACCCTTTCTCTCGAGAGAGGCCACCCAGGTGCTAGTGCAGTCTTTTGTCATCTCAAGGCTTGACTACTGCAACTCGCTCTTGGCTGGTCTTCCAATGCGGCCATCAGGCCTCTGCAACTCATCCAGAATGCAGCAGCACGACTCGTCTTCAATCTCCCAAAGTTCAGCCACGTCACCCCACTGCTGCGCTCCCTTCACTGGCTTCCTGTAGCTGCACGCATCAGATTTAAAACCCTTATGCTTGCCTACAAGGCCAAAAATGGACCAGCCCCTCCCTACTTGATGGCAATGGTCAAATCTCGAACTGTACCACGAGCCCTTCGAGCTTCGAGTACAGCTCGGCTTGACCCGCCGTCCTTCAAGGCGCGTGGAAGGCAAGCATCAAGACTGTTCTCTGTGCTGGCACCCAGGTGGTGGAACGAACTCCCACTGGCTGTCCGTACAGCAGAGTCTCTCGCTGTCTTCAAACGCAGACTGAAGACACACCTGTTTATTCAGCACTTAAATGAGCACTAAATTAAGTATTGATTGTAATGTATTGTACAGCACTTATGTATTTTATCGTATTGCACAGTTCTGTGTTTAACTCTGTCCCTTTTTCACTAGGTGTCAATGACCTTCTGATTCTACCAGTATCTGAGCTCAGGACTGACTTTCTCTCTAACCTATCGGTAGCTAGCGAAGATTCTTTCTCTGGATAGACAAAGCACTTTTTGTAAGCCGCTCTGGATAAGAGCGTCTGCTAAATGATGTAAATGTAAATGTAAATGATTACTGTCTGACTCATGTAGAGTCAGAGTGGAGTTTCCCCATTATCTGATTACTCAAGTGCATGTAAACGCGTTGATCAGTTTACTGACAAAATCTGATTTTCTGCAGTTATCGGATTATTAAGTGCATGTAAACTCCTTGTTGGCTCTCTGTGTGTGAAATGTTGTGATTTTTGTTGAGCTGCTAGCGAGCAATGAGGGGCGAAAAGGGAGGGGTAAGAACCCCCAGCTGTCACAAAGCCGAGTGCTGAGATAAAACAGACAACTACAGCTTTCTTGATATTAAAATATCATCTGCCATTTTCAAATTGGCATTAAAAAACAACATGCAGCGACATAACAGTGATGATATGCTGGCTATATATGGCAAGTGAGTGAAAACAACTATTTACACCTTTTTTTTTAATTACACGCTTTAACCTAAGAATAGCTCAGCCAGTTTGCATTGAAGTCCCTGTAGTTAGTGAATAATAAGCCTTAGTGTGTTATAAGCCTGGGATTTTAAGGGGTTAAAAAACTTCCACTGCATAGATCCACTACACATTCACACACGATGTCTTATGAATGTGTATTTATAAATATGAACAAAATGTATGTTTTTATGAGCACAAAGATTAGAAACACTAAAATGATAGGGGAAAAAGACCACAAACTAATAACAGTAAGACTGTTATGTTGCAAAGCCATTGTTAGCAATTACAGCTTTGAGATGTTTACAGTAAGAAGTAATTAGTTTTTGCAGTATTGTAATTAAATTTTGTTGCCCATTCCATCTTTAATGTGAGGGTTACAAGGGTCCAACTGTTGGACTCGCAATTTCAAAATCTACCATTAATTTTCAGTGGTGTCAGGAGATTGGCTAGGCCATGCAAGCACCTTCTGCTTTTTTAGAAACCAGTTTTGCATTGTCTTGGCTGTATGACAAGACGTCGTTGTCTTGTTCAAACATCCATCTTCTCCCCTTTCTTGGCCAATAAAATTTTCCTCTCATATGTTCCAGAACATTGTTTCCTAAAGATGTATTGTCCCAGTCCAGTTTGCAGAGAAGCAATTCCATATCATGATGCTACCACCTCCATGCTTCACTGTAGGTGTTCTCGGGATCATACATGCAACTCTTCTTTTTCCAAATATTAGCTGAATTATAGCTCTTTTTTGTTTTGTCTGAGTGGAATACATTGTTTCAGGGCATACTGGCCTTCTTTTTTTTAGCAGAGGAGTTTTGCTTGGGTTTAGGAAGGGAGGTAATTGCTGTACCTTGCTTATTGTTCTCTGTGTAATTGATGTTCCTGTTGTGTTCAAGTAGTCCTGCATTTTAACTCCATTTTCAAGTGATTGCTGGCTTTTGTCTTACCCTCTGAAAACGTTTCAGTCTTTTTTTAAAATATATCACTCCTGTCGGAAAAAAAAAAAACCTCATATCCCTGTTTTTGTAATTTTTCTGTTCTTGACATTATTTGAAAACGCCTGTTGCTCTTTACATTGCGTGTAAATTTCATGATTAATGGACCGAATGAAACGACCCAGAATGACTTGTGAAAAGGTCTGGTTCCATTGACTTACATTAAAAGTAAAGTATCTTTTTTCCTTCTCCTGTAAAGTTATCATTTTGGAGATGAGGTTTTGTTCCAACAGCATCGATATCTTCGTTTATGCTTATGAACACATACTTTTTTGTTCATATTTATAAATGCACAGTCAAAAGACATCACGTGTGCAAATGTGCAGTGGGTGTATGCACTAGAAGCATTTTAAATAGCAAAAGTGTCTGACTACTCATTTGCTTTCACTGCATATCCTAAAACATGAATACGTGCTTTTCCACACAAAAGAAACTGTGACATTTAACATGACATGCTGAAAGACATAAAGTAATGACTTTCACAGAAAACCATAGCGATATCATGAGTGAAAGTATTTCCTGTTCTTTCTTCAGTTTTTCTCTGGGAAGGACAGTCATCTGGTACTCGGTTATAGGATTTATTAGTCACTATTTATCTAAAAGCTTTCACTTCTCCTTTATCCTCCTGGGTTTTCCCACTGTTGTCATTGGAGCGTCTCAGAAAGTGTCGGTGAATCTGTCGTCACATTTCCTTGATTGTGCGAGTAACACTGACAGTTGCCCTTTTCCCTGGTGTGGAAAATTCCAGTCTGGACTTGGACAGAATGGTCTTGAACGCGAGAATGAGCGTCGGGGAGGGTGACTTCATCTTCACGGTTCAATGACCAGAAGCCGTGAGAACTTTTGCCTTCGCCGCAGACTGGTGTTGCTTTTTTAAGGAACGTTTCCCATTTTCCCATAAGAGAGAGAGAGAGAGAGAGAGAGAGAGAGAGTCAGCTGTGAAGTCAGGCGTGTGTGGGCTACTCCTCCACTCGAACTTACTGTCACACTTTGAGCAAGACTGAAAGAACCCGTGCGCCTCGCTGAAAAGGGTGCCTGATAATATTTCCCCAAAAGTCATGAAATCTGGAGATTAAAACACGCTGGGAATGACAGAGACGGAGCGGGTCGGGGCTTTCGGTTTGGGAGCGGTAATTGAGGCCCCAGCTGATGAATAAAAATGAAAGGTTGTGGTCTTCTTGCTGGAGATGTTTTGATCAGTCTGAAGCGCACTCCAGCGCCTGATAAGTATGCAGAGGCTTATCTGACTGATTTGGGTCTGTGGTGAGTCCCACCATTAGCCTGGCACACATAGTAAGACAGGCCATTACTGGGAGCTACTCTGCTTTAAAGAGCTCATTGAGGGCAATTAAGAAGCCTCCCTATGAAGCTTTAAGCAAGTTCTTTATGATGCTTGGAGGTCTCAGTACCATTCTATCAAACTCAGTATATACTGACTGTCAAACGATTGGCAACACCTTGCCTTCTTTGAATTTTTTCCTGATCCGTTTGGGTTTTTAACCATTTTATATTCAGAAATAAATACCTGCAAAGACTATGTTAGCAGGCTACATGCTAATCCAGGGGTGGTGAACTCAAGCCCTGAAGATTCCTGCACCGTTTGGCGATTTGCATGCTCAAACACTCTGACTCAACTCAGTTTCCCAAACGTGTGCTAATCAGTGGCATGCTGGGGCCATTTATACAAGAGTGCCCCAGTGGGCCAGAGTTGGGGTGGGTTTTTTACAATACTATTAAACATATAAAAGGACCATTAAAGAAAATTAATAAATCAACAAAGTCATCATTTTTTATAAAAACCTTTCTCTGAAATCCAGTGTGTACATCATAACTTTTAAAAACTAGCATTTCCTTCTTCCTGGATGCACTGAAGCACTTTGTTAAGTAAAACATTAGATACAGTCTGTTTGTTGTGAATGTTATATTTATGTAATTTACAAGTTTACAGCAAATGTACGTTTTAAGTTAGCAAGTAAAATCATAGTGCTTAATTCCAGCGAGTCAAGTCTTTTATTCTGGCTGGAAGTCCAGTCTGTTTTTTCCGCTTGTTGCTAGCATTATGCTACTAGTGTGTTCACCTGCAAAAACACACTGCAGGAACGTTCTGTGCTGCACTGTTTCTGGTAGAGTTAAAAGTCTTGCAGCTTGATGATAAACCTGTATGGAAAATTGAAAAGAGGGATCACCAGTAGAATATAACTACTTTCTCCAGGGGCATCATGGAGGTTACTAAGGAAGGTCGTTATGGCCTAACACAAGGTCGTAATGGCCTTATGTTCGTCTTCACCGAGGACTGCTCTGTGACCGGCTAGCCACTTTTCTTATTCCACATTCTCAAAAGAAGGATATATGCATATGTGCGTAATTTTAATGCCTGATTATTTATGCTACTACATACCCCGATCAGGCATAACATTGTGACCACCTCCTTGTTTCTACGCTCATTGTCTATTTTATCAGCTCCACTTACTATATAGGTGCACTTTGTAGTTCTACAGTTACAGACTGTAGTCCGTCTGTTTCTCTGCATACTTTGTTAGCCCCCTTTTACCCTGTTCTTCAGTGGTCAGGACCCCCATGGACCCTCACAGAGCAGGTACTATTTGGGTGGTGGATCATTCTCAGCACTGCAGTAACACTGATGTGGTGGTGGTGGTGTGTTAGTGTGTGTTGTGCTGGTTTGAGTGGATCAGACACAGCAGTGCAAAGGTTCAGTTTATCATGCCGGGTGGTGTGACCTCAGGAGAACCATGGAAATGTGTAATTATTATAATAATTTTATTTATTTGAAAAGAAAAAGTAAGTATAAACTCAGGCTCAAAGAAAAATGTTTTTATGTATGTCTAAGTAGATGCCTGTTTAATTTGAAATTAGTCTGAAAAGTCAGGTGGCTCAGCCAGTCAGTCAGATGATGCAACCAGACCAGCAGTTTAATAACTGAATTAGGCAATTAAAAGTTTTGCTAACACTAAATATATTTAAGATATAAAATGTACATAGATATAAATGCAAACATATATGCAGATAGAAAAATGCACATCATGTCCTTTTTAAGAAGATTTTGAAAACTGTCGTTTTGAAAAACCTTATTTATCATTGACCCATAGAAGTTTTGATGGCTTTTTAGTTGATTTCAGCACAGTTTACAAAATGTGCGAGTGTTCCCTTAATGACGCTGTTGAAAGATCATAAATATCTCCTGGTTTTATCCTGTTAGGACTCTGAGGTGATCCTAAATTTTACCACAATCACACCCACAGAGAAGACTAGTGATGTGACAAAACAGTCCCCAAAATGTTTTGAGAATCCACCGGTTTTAAGGCTGAGGCTTCGAAGATACAATGGTCGTAGTATGACTGTCCTCTTTGAGAAGTGCTTTGAGGATCCAACCCGATTATTAAAAAGCAGCAGAGGACTATACCCATCCCTACGGACTGATGATGACCAATGACCGGTCAGCTACCAGCTTCAGTGTGAGGGTGGGAGGAGGGCACCCATGGTGTCCAGTCAGATTTCAGTGGAGACCAGTGTCACCCCAGGACTGCTAGACGTGCCACTAATGATACTTGATAGGTATATTTTGATTCAAAACTCAGTTTCATGTCCATCAACCGTTTTCCTTGCTGAAATAATTAAGTGAGACTTTTATTTTCTAAGCTGTTGTTAACAGTTCATGTAGGGACTCTTTTGGCTCAAAGATGGTTTAAACACCTGAAAGGTTTGAGTGCTGATGAGTGCTGTCATTACCTATTACATAGAAATACATGGGAAATACGTGGGCTTTGGCATTATTCCCTCTGTAAGGCATGTCAGTGTTCTTTTTGCCAAGAAAAATGACAGAATCTAAACAGTTTTTGATTGAATACGTTAAGTGATTGCAAACTGACAAAGACTCTGCTCAGAAAGAAAATGCTCAGTTGTACTGAAAACATTAAGAACACTGTCCAAACCTTTAAATGGACAGTGTCTGTTTCTTGGGAAATGCTGGAAGACAAAAAAAAGATTTTGGAGATAAAACAACTCATTCAGTGACATTTGTTCTCCAAATTTAGCCTCGATGAGATTTGCGCTGATCATGTCTCATTAGATTGCAGCCATCTGTGATTTGAAGAGGTTTTGCTGAAGTGAAAAGGTTTTTTCCCTCTTATCCTCCTCGTAAAACAGGAATAGCTTTCATTTATTTTGATTAATGTAAGAAAAGAGCAGCTAAATCACCAGTTACCAGCAATGTTGCCATATGATTTTCTGGAGTAGTCTGGGTATTTTTACATTCTGTAAATTTAACCTTAATTTTTTCTTGATGAAATAATTGTCTAATAGCAAAACAATTACAATAACCTATACTGTGCTACTGTGCTGGAAATGAAATAAATGAAGGGCTGTCTCTGTCTTTTGCACAGTGCTGTATACCTACATATCACACTCCAGTAACTGCATGATGAACTTGGAGACTTCGAAGAAATACTAGCTGCAGACCCGTACTTCATCTGACCACTTCTCATCTGGACAACGAATAAAAAGTGGTGGTTTCCTTTAAAAACCCTTTCCAACTTCATCATTAGGGGCTAAAATATGTCAGCACTTTCGTATAATGTCCTCTTTGTGACCCGGGAGAGGAGAAAAGGGTCGATTTGAACAGATGAGTGGAATTCCTTTTAGATTTTTTATATGGCTTCATTACGAATTCTCTATCTGCTCTTTCACAGCTTCTTTCAGGCCTCTTCAGTCCACTCCTCTGAATAAAATACATCAAGCAGTCTGTGTGCAGTCCTCGTCTGGGTTGTTGAATGAGGCCTGGGTGAGATTTCTCCAAGAGCTCTCATACATGTTGAAGCTGTGCATTAGTGTGTTTATTTTAAGGCGCACTTGTATAGTATTCAGTGAGCATATGAGCTCAAGACATTCATACTCGGGAAAAGATTTTATGAATTGTAACTACAGTCACAACCGTATAGTTACAATGTATTTTGTATGTAAGTCAAGCTTTTGGTAACTTGTTTTTCCCGATAGATAAAAGGTGCAGATGTGGGGGTTCATGGTCATGGAGTATGATGGTAAACTGGGAGTGCTGGTGCTGTCGCCCCGCTGCTCTCACGCACTCACTCAGGTTTGTTGATGTTGAAGCGGAGGGACGCTGACATGTCAGGGAGCCCTCATGGCTCTGTCACCTTCTGTCTGTCCCCATTAGTTAGGCTGTAATAGCTCGGCCTGCTGGAGTCTCTGCTGCACTCTGATAACACTGTATACTGTAATCAGTCACTCTTAACAGGACTAACGGTCTGATGCTGTTGCTTCATCTGCCTTGATCAGGTGCCCCCTGCTTCCCCATCTCCTGGCCCCGTTTGACCACAATGGAGCTTCCTGCTGTGCAAACCTCACCTGCATAAACTGACCCTTTTGATGATGCTGTTGCTGCATAGTCGAACTACTTAATCAGCCATTGCTTCTCCTGCTTTTCCCCTTTTTCTGTATTTTAATATTTTATACTAATGTAAAAAATCTTTTGTTACTGTTTGCTATCCTGTGTCGACCAGAGGAGGATGGGGTCCCCTTTTGAGTCTTGGTTCCTCTCAAGGTTTCTTCCTCTTGCTCTTAGGAAGTTTTTCATTGCTACTGTTGCTTGGATTTTTCCATAAAGCTGCTTTGCGACAATGGCTGAGGTAAAAAGTGCTATATAAATAAACCTTTAAAGAACGATTTATGCATTCAAATGGCTCTGAATTGTCACAGTTCTCTATAAAACCAGTTCTAGAAAAACTCAGAATTGTTTACAGTGGTGGTGATAGGAACCAGACGTCTGAAGACTTTAATGCCTCTGAACGCTCCATCACAGAAAGTTATTACAGAAAATTGTTTTGAGTTTGTTGCGTCATGTTTGAGACACTGTAACATATTTGAAACATATTTTTAAATACGTTCATGTAAAAAAGGTACGTGCAGGGCATTCAACTGCAAAACAGTCCCCAGTGAAAACATATTTTGTTATTTTACTGTGATCAACTTTACACCTGAAACTCAAAATAACTCACTGGTTGTTTTGAATTGTAAATAAAAAGCAAAAGATTTGTAGACATTGCAGACATCAGCGCCACTGTAAAGAAATCTGAGTCTGTTTGTTCCCCTCAATGCATCATTTCACATCAAACCACTCTGAACGACCTTGTTTACATCTCAGTGAATGAATTTTGCAGACGTCTTGAAAAACAGAATTCCCCTTTTAAATAAAATTGCTTTCAAACAATGTTGCAGTTTTGCTTTGACAATGAAGATAAAGCAAACAAAGTAAAGGAAACATTTTGAACTTTCCTGAATGGCTTGGTAATGTTACCATGTTCAAGCGACCTTGTTTTAATGTAGGATTACTGTAACATCCTCTCTTGTCCTGCTTTGTCTTTCCTTGTTTCTGTCTGCATGGGGGACATTTGGGGCGGGGTGCATGGGGGTATTTGCCCCTGCTAAAATATTCGTCAACTCACTTTAATTATGGAATATTAACAAAAATGTCTACTATAGAGACTGATCTCCACTACACTTGGAGGCAGCCTTCAGTCTGATGCGACGAGTTTTCATGCAATGCAATGTACTATCGACAGCAAACAACACTGGAACTTTTATGGGAAAGGAACTTTTTTTGCTTGTGCTGGTTGAAAACTTATATGAGAAACACTGTGGGTCAGGAGAGACTGTCGGACATTGCAGCGCTGAATACTGAACAGGACATTCAGATGGACTTGGAATGGAAAGTCAGTGCATTTGATGCCGTGCCCAGTGGGCATCGTCTTACACTTCACTATGGTATGACATCATTTATACTTTGATAAATATAGGTTATTTGCTAAATCTACGTTTTATACTTACTATATAGTTGACTGACATGGCTTGCCCTCCTGACATAAGTCTCAAATTTCACCCCTATCTTTCTGTATCTGCCTTTATTTATCTTCCCTCATGGGTCGGCCATGTGCTTTTGTTGTTTCAGTCAGTCATTTGTCCCACCTGTGTGTTGTCTGTAGCCCTGTCCTCTCATTAGCCCTAGGTGTTCTCATGTGTTTTGTGAATATTTATTCCCCTTGGTTTGTTCCTTGCTTGGCGCTGTTTGTAGTGTGTTTTGCTGATTCTCAGTTCAAGTTGTTATTCCTGTGCATTTTGTTCTCTGTTCTTTGCTTTTGGTGGTACTTTTCATTTCTTTAGTATTTTCTTTATTTTGCTTTTCTTTTGTTTCTGTTATTTTTTATTATTTTTTTTTGCTACCTTCTCCATGGACAATGATAAAACTGCACATCACGCACTTGCATCCTGCCTTCTCGTCTCCTTCGGCTTCCAACACGTTACAATTACAGATATTAAACTCCTGCACAAAGTAAATGAGATGTGGTTAGATAGAAAACTACATGCTTGACGAAATGAAGCATTTAAATATCCTTTATCTTTTTGATGATGCAGGTTCATATTTTCAGATAAAGTGGCATGTTGTTTTTTAAAAAAAGCCGCAGCATGAATTTTGAGTTTTACATTACGTTTACGTCACGTCTTCTTCTGTGAGTTTATTGGCTGCAAAGTAGAAATCTGATTACTGTCTGACTCATATAGACCTGGAGTTTCCCCATTATCTGATTACTCAAGTGCATGTGAACGCGTTGATTGGATTACTGACAAAATCTGATTTTCTGCAGTTATCGGATTATTTAGTGCCCATAAATGCGCTCACTGAAGATTTTTAATGTGTTACACTTGCCTGGCTTACGGTGGGGCAACATGAAAAGGGGACACACACACATTGTCTATGCCATTTATTCTCCTGGGTTGTGGGCGGTGCTGGAACCTATACCAGAAGGCAGGAAACACCCTGGACAGGTCGGCAGTTCATCACAAAGCAGACACACAGACATATACACTGGGAGACCACACTTGAATAGAAATTAAGCAAAGCTATCACATTTATTAAAAAAAAATACGTAGCAAGGTGCAGGAAGATGGGGAGCCCTGGGACTCATTGTAAACAGAGCTTTATCCTCATGTCTCAGCCCAAGCCAGCATTGTGGAAATCGGCCACACCTGGTTCCAACTCAGAGCACTAGAGCATCAGAAAACACAAAATGTAGCCAGAAAAAAAAGGAAAAACATGGAACGGAACCAAGCAGGGCCATGACAGAGTGCAACAGAAAAATCAGCACAAATAAGCTTTATTAATGATTAATGATGTCACAGTTTCCCCAATGCCCCTCTGAGTGTGCCTGGTTCTTCCCCTGTGTTGTAGCCATGTGCTTTTTAGCCACATGCTTTTGTTTTTGTTTTGGTTCCTTTGCTCCGCCCTTTTCCCCACCTTCCCTATTAGGATTCCCACCTGTTTGTAGTTCCAGTCTCCTCCCTCTCCCAGGTGTTCCTTTTTGTTTCTAGCCTATATGAGGCCCTTTGTTTCAGTCCCTTGTTGTCTAGTCTACACTGTCACACATAGAGGTCATGTGTCTGCCCTGTGTTTCGTTTGCTCTCTGTGGTTCTTGGTTAAAACCCTTGTTATTTGGCATTTGGTATCATTCCCAGTGTTTGTTCTAGTTTGTTTTGGATTATTAAAGCTTGCTTGTGCTTATGTCCAGCTTCATTACTCTCCACACATGACAAATGAGATGTTTTTGCAACATACCATCTTCAAATTCTCTTTTATTTCCAGTACAGAGCTCACAAACACGTCAATCAGTTTCAAAACCACTATCGTTGTCAAACCGAATACAACAGAATGGGATTAGCATGGACGTTAGCTGCTGTAATTAGCTCAGGAAATGACAGTAGTTTGGAACAAAATTGCACATTGTTAGGCAGATTTCATGCTGAATTGCATAATTCTGAAATATACCACCCCAGTCACACACCCCCCCCACGCACACACACACTCACCACTAATGCATTCATATTCTGCAGGACTGTAGAAGATAAATGATAAAGTGTTGCTCTAGGTTGTTGCCACACTCCTCTTCTGACCCTGTCAGAAAACACAGGCCGAGTAATTCATCCTCAAGCGCACACACATACCTCCGACGGTTCGCTCACGTCTCGCTGAGACCCGGCCGCTCTGAAGCTGAGCTGCAGTGCGTCCAGGCTCTATCGCTAATGCTCTGACTGTGTGTATGTGGGTTCAAAACCACTCTCCCATGCTTTTAGCACAAAACAGCACTCTGCACATCTCAGCGCTTTCATTTAACCCAATATTACGGCCTGTTTTCCACTTACTTTGGTCAGACTGCTGTAATTAATCCGTCTGATTAATTTTATCACCATACAGATTAGTTGTGCAATGGTTTCTCGTAATAGGAGTCGGTCAGTCAGCAGGGGGCTTTTTGCTCTCTCTACCATTCAGTACCTGTAACAGACAGGCCCCCAGGAAGGTGACTAATAAAGCCAGTAATCTATGCTGGTTTCATTTTCGAAGAGAGGGGAAAACCCAGATATGCCAAAAGTTATTAAAGGAATAGTCAAGCATTCTTTAAAGCCTCAGGGAACCTAAATCTGTGTTTCCTTTCTAACTAAGTAGGTTAATCTTGCTCTTGTTGCAAAGTATGTCCTGTGAATAACTATCCAATGCCCACTAAATGGCTGATGTATTTCACCAAAACTCTCCTCAATTGATTTAAAAGTATTGGGACACTTACACATTACACCTAAAGGAGCTTACATGACATCCCATTCTAACTACAAGATTTTGGAGAGTGTCTGTGGGAATTTTTGCCCATTCATCCAGAGCATTTGTGAGGTCAGACACTGATGTTGGACGAGAGGGTTGAGGTGGCTCTGTACAGGCCAGTCAAGTTCACCCAGCCATGTCTTTATGGACCTTGCTTTGTGCACTAGGTTTCAGTCATGCTGGAACAGAAAAGGATCTTCCCCAAACTGCTCGCACAAAGTTTAAAGCATACAGTTTTCCAAAATGTCTTGGTGCTGAAGCATTAAGATTTCCCCTCACTGGAACTAAGGGTTCTAGGCCAACCCCTGAAAAACAACCCCATATCATCATCCCTCCTCCACCAAACTTTACAGTTAGCACAATGCAGTCAGGCAGGTAATGTTCTCCTGGCATTCGCCAAACCCAGACTCGTCCATCAGACTGACAGATAGTGAAGCGTGATTCAACACTCTACAGAATGTGTTTCCACTGCTCCAGAGTCCAGTGGCGGCGCTTTACACCACGCCATCTGACGCTTGGCATTGTGCTTGGTGATGTAAGGCTTACATGCAGCTGCTCGGCCATGGAAACCCTGCCATGAAGCTTCCAGAGTTTTTGTGCTGAAGTTGATGCCAGAGGAGGTTTGGGCCTCTGCAGTTATTGATCAGCAGAACGTTGGTGACTTTTATGCACTATGCTCCTCAGCACTTGGTGACCTGCTCTGTAACTTTACGTAGTCTGACATTTTTGTGGCTGAGTTGCTGTGGTTCCTAAACGCTTCCGCTTTTCAATAATACCTCTCACGGTTGAACGTGGAATATAAAGGAGGGAAGAAATTTCACAAACTAACTTGTTATAACGGTGGCATCATATTACAGCACCATGCTTGAATTCAGTGAGCTCTTTAGAATCACCCATTCTTTCACAAATGTTTGTAAAGACAGACTGCATGGCTAGGTGCTTGATTTTATACACGTGTCAATTAGACTGAATGAAAAAACCTGAACTCAATGATTAAGAGGTGTGTTCCAATACCTTTGTCCATATAGTGTATTAGAACCATGCCCAGACAGTTCTCAGATAGGTCTGATCTCACACACACACACACACACACACACACACACACACTAAGCCGCTTATCCTTCTGGGGCGCAGGGCAGGTCTGATCAGCATTTTTTATTCCATGTTTTTTGTATTTTGTTTGTTATATTTTTATTATATTTCTATCACTCAAAATGTTTTGTGTTAAATATTTTACATTTTTGTGTCATAAAAACGTTTAATGTTTTACACTGTTTTCCATCTAACTTTATTTCTGTCTGCTGTATGTGTAGCATACAGTCAATAACCACAGACAATCATTTCCTTGTTCTTAGGAAGGCACAGAAAAACTGTTGATTCAAACCCACATATAATAGAGGCTGGAGGGCGATGCTGAATCACCTGCCCACTGGCTTCTATTATAAATGTATTTAAAATCAATGTTTCTTCTCTTCTTTTTCCAACCACAGGGAAAGGCTCTGAATGACTTTCCAGGGTAACAGACCGTATCCTACACAGCAGATAGAGACGAGTTGGAAGACTGCTGGAGTATTTCTTTAACTCTTTTTTATAGCCAGAATGTTGTAGAGGTTCCTCTGTTGATTCATGCCTTTTGTTTCTTCAGTAACGCTGGTGGAGCATATTCTGGTAGAAAAGTATATAATTTACAAAATAAGATTTTCGTCTATGCTAAATTTCCTTCGGGATCAATAAAGTATCTATCTATCTATCTATCTATCTATCTATCTATCTATCTATCTTTCTATCTATCTATCTATCTATCTATCTATCTATCTATCTTTCTGTCTATCTATCTATCTATCTATCTATCTAGTTGAGTAAGCAAATCAACATTTATAAATATGTTTTATTGTGTTTAAACACTATTTTTTCATTGTGTCCGTTCATAATTTTTTATAAACTGCTGAAAGCTGCAGTTGCACTGACCATTGTATCACTGCAGGGGGTTCCCACCTCCCCTTTCACCCCTCATTGCTCACTAGCAGCTTAACACACCAGTCACAACATTTCACACACAGACAGCCAACAGTGTCCTAGTTAATCTGATAATAGAGTTATAGGAAATACATATTTGATTGAATATATTAACTAAAAATAGCTGTGTCGAATTCTATTCTGCTGGTTTAATGGCCACAAGGGGTTAAGAGATGGAGAAAACCCAGATATCCTTGAAAGTGTTAAGGGAAAACTCTGAACACTCAAAGAACCTTTGATTTGCATTGTTAAAACGTTCTTCAGACTGATGCAGAATGTGCTGTAGATGGTTCTATATAGAGCCTTTTTGAAAAGAGTTCTATATAGCACCAAAAAGGGTTCTGCTATTGTTCTGATGTCAAACTTGTAACAATAGAAGCCCTTTTTGTGCCATATAGAACCATTCAACAATGGAAAGTGCTGAACACTCAAAGAACCCTTTGCATGATTAAAGAGCTCTTTAATCATGCAAAGGGTTCTTTGAGTGTTCATGGTTCTATATACGGTAAAACCATTTTCTCTACTAAAGAACCCTTGAAGAAGTGTGTTGTGTACAGGCAATTATCATAGACTACACACTTAAAATATGGTTCTTCAAGGGTTCTTTAGTAAAGAAAATGGTTCTTTGCATCGATAAAGCGTTATTCAGATGGATGGAGAATGTGCTGTGTATGGTTCTGTATAGAACCTTTTTGACACAGGTTCTGTGTTGCACCAAAAAGAGTTCTTCAATTGTTACAGGCTTGACATTACAACAATAGAAGAACCCTTATTGGTGCTATATAGAACCCTTTCTATACAGAACTATCTACAGCACATTCTCCATCAATCTGAAGAACCCTGTAACGATGCAAAGAACCCTTTATTCATGCGAAAGGTTCGAGTGTTCATGGTCTATATACAACTAATTTCTTTACTAAAGAACCTTTGAGGAACCATCATTTTTAAGAGTGTATAAGTTGCTTGTATTTATAGGAAAGAACTGCTGACTCAATCCTGCTTATGAAAGAAGCTGAAAGGCAAGTGCTGATGCAGTCCAGGGAAAGGCGTCCAGCAGCCGTACGCTACACATGCAGCAGATAGAGATTACGCTGAAGAATGCTGGATTATTCGTTACGTCCATAGTAGTGTCCACTCTCATTCATGGACATTAGCAGGGAAAAGAAGAAGACTCACATCTAAATTCCCTCATAATAGTCACAGAAACAGATTAGTTCCCATTTTTATCCCCCTCTGAAGGCTCCTCTACTGTTTTAAGCTGGGGTAGAGGGACGGAGGAAGGGCTAATGCATTTTTAGACTGCCTAAGCCGCCTATCTAATGAACCCCAGCAGTATAGGCAGAAGAAAATCATTTTTGGCACTGGGTGAATAGCCAGTCTAACTGCATTAGATAGACCACATCCACAGCTAATTCAGATGAAATTTTTATCCTTGTAGAGAGCCAGAGGCGTAGTTCCCTCTCTCCATGCAGATTTTCCTATTTCTGTCAGTTTCCCACCTCAGCAGGAAGATGTTCGTGCTTAACCCTTTCAGGAATACTGGTTCACTGCAGTGTTTGGAAACTACACATAACAGGGACTTCCATTTAGGTGTTTTTCACACTACGCTGCCTATGGCTGCCTCACTTGGCATTATGTCCTGGAACATCATCCATACATTACAGTGGTTTTAATAGATCAGAACGTTTACATTGGCTGTTTCACCAATAACTGATGTTCCTTGTGACTTTAATTGTTATGCAATTCAAATAAAGGTGATATAACTTTCTATTTAATATGACATTACAGCAAACCAACAAGCTCATTTTTATAAACATTTTAAAAGCTGTGTTTTCACACTTTGAGGTGTTGTGTATATGCACTTCCACGGCTGACATGCAAGACACTGAGCTTCTTATATGACAGCAAAAGACCACATTACATCACCACAGCACTCAGCACAACACAGGTGTAAGTCAAACAAAACAAAACGTTTCAGCTGTGAACTGGCTGAACACATCGGGCCTGATTTCCTTTGTAAATCTGACATTTCCTTCAGTGCGCCTGACCTTCGAGCCTCAAAGGAAAGTCCAGAAAGGTCATGGCCTGGGCCGAAAAGACAAAGCGGAGTAACAGTGCCAGCACAAAGGAGCGGGAACAAACCCCACCTTGTGAAATGGCCTTTTTTGAAACTGTTTTGAAACCCAACCCCGCTGCATTCCTAATGTAGCCTTTGGTCCATGGCCTATTATTTTGTTGACGGAATTCTGTGTTGGTTGTGCAATTCCATGTTGCGCTCTGGAACATGCAGTCCCAGCATGCCGTATTAGCTGTAAACAATAACATGCTTTTGAAAACAACACTATTGATTCTTTGTCTGTGACCGAGTCAATGACCAAAACCTCACACCCTCCCAGTCCCCAGTGTCTCATCTGAGAGCTTACACTCCCTCTGGGAGCAGAGACACTTTTTCATTTAATATCAAGTCAGCCTAAAGTTCTCTGCCTTTAAGGCAAAGCCTGGTGAAAAAAAATGATCCAAATACATTTTAGCAGCCGAGATTTGTTTGGTGTCTGGAGTTGGCGTCTTTGCAGAAGCATAAATTGAGATGGAGGAACACAACATGAAAGTTTACAAGGAGGAAGGAAAGAGGGAAAATACATTTATAAAACATAAATTCAGATGGTAATAAATACATGAGTGAAGTAAAGCTAGTAAAGCTTGAGTTGGTGTGTGTATATATATATATATATATATATATATATGCACTGTTATCTTAAAGATTGATGAAATCAGTTTTGCCTTTACCTCAAAAGTGATGGAAGCCAAAAGCCAACTGAAGTGCATGTTTTCTTTAAATTGCAAAAAAACATAGTCAAATTACATTAATGTGGCTATCCAGCATCTACAGGGAATGGATTAGTTTTATCACCCTATAAAATTCCTTCATGCAGTGAGTCCCACCACTACACTAAGATTCAGTTGAATGTAATTTACTGTCCATACAGTGAAGTGAGATGTACAGCAATAAATGCTTAAAAAAACCGATAATTAAAAAGAAGTCAAGTATATGTGAAATATGCCTCAGTGTCAAAGCAGTTAATGACCAAAGGGATAAAGCGAGGTCATTTTTATTTTGGCTGTCCAGAAATAAGGCATTTTACTGTAAATAATATATTTTTTCAAAATAAAAAAAAAAATTGGACTTTTGTTTTGAAAAATATATCTCAGTAAAATGACAAGGTGGTCCATATCAATATAATGTAAAACGTGTATACTTTATAAATATTGATTAAACATTCATGAACACGGTATGAAGTGTTTATCTAAGATGTGTTCAACAGTCAGGGTGCGTACACGCTAGACAACACAAGGACGGTGTGGTAGACGCATGCAGACGTGCCTCAACGTCAGAATCCGTTGCAGCAAAAGTTGAAATGGTTTGAACTTTTTCGACGCTTGCTGAAGCGTTTTTTCCACTGCATACTGCTCCAGTGCAAAACTAAAGAAGCAAACTTCAGATGCCAGACGTGTCTTGGATGATCGACTACATTCGGAGAAAGATGAAAAATTGTGTAAATTGATTTTTCAGCGTTTTCCTTTAATCAGATAAGACATTCATGTGTCTAATTGAGGAATGCTGATGTCCAATCCCTATTCTGTCTTGTAGTGCATGAAAGCTCTGGTTTGCTTGTTACTTGAGTGTTTTCTTGGTTATGATATTGGCCGTGATTGAGAGTGTGGCAGGGCTGCGGCAGATCTAAGGCCTGTTTAATTGAAGTCTGTGTTGTACAGCAGAGTTCAGAGGCTCCTGCTGAGAATGCCATTAGACCCATTTACTGCAGCTCTTAATCCAGCTCTGATGCATCTCCATCACAACACATTACTCGCTTCAGAGAGGATACTTCTGCAGGAGCAAAAACCGAACTGCATCAAGTGAGAGATCTTTAACAGTGCTAGAGTGCTAGAGCACCCTCTTTTATTTTTATAGTGTACTTTTATGGGGAAAATATAAAGCCTTAATTATCTGGACATTCACTGACTAATCTCAAGTGCTGTAATGGTGCATTAAATCCTATCAGCAAATTACTTGGGAAATCAAGTCAATTTAAGTCTGAGATGAGGCGTAATCACTGGAAAACCAGCCCTTTATCTCTAAAACTGCCATTTAGATGATGTGCACGGGAGTAGGTATGTCTACTGATCTGTAATAAGACCTAATAAATGCATCAAATCGACCTTAAGTGCATTAAATCCCATGGCAAAATCAATACTGCATTGATTGTTTTAAGCACTCATTTACTAATACCCAAAACTGCCTGGACTACAGGCCAAAATGATCAAAATAGGCTTGCTTATGCCAAATGAATGGAAGCAAGAAGTGGTTTTAAGATTTCAAAAATGAGTTAGTTTGCCAAGCGTCAAGGCATGTTTAGTGACATCTAGATTTATTTGGATGAATTCCAGAGTATTATATTATTCTAGCAAATGGGAAATCTCATGAGCAGAATCTCATAATAAGAACATCAGAACCATGAGAACTTTCGGGCTAAATTTTGGTGGGAGCGAAGACTTATTTTAGTGGGACCAAATTTATTCAATTATCTATCCAGAGCCTTTTTGAAAATGGTTCTACATAACACCAAAAAACGTTCGTCTATTGTGATAAGCTTGACATCATATCAATAGCAGAGCCCCATTGTGGTGCTATGTAGAACCATATACAACACATTCTCCATCAATCTGAAGAACCATTTCACCATGCAAAGAACCATTTGAACTAGCTGGCTAGCTATTGCTGACAAACTAGGCTAGAGCATTAATCTTTTAACACAGGTAGGCTGTTTAGTTTACCTCACTTTTAAACATCTTTGGCAGAGCTGTATATTAGACAGTTAGAGCTGCTCGATCTGCTACAGTAAAAGAAAGTTACTGGCTGTATATGGACTGCATTTCCCATGAGCCTGTGCACAAGGATAAGCAGATGTGATGGAAAATGTCGCCATCATCATCATCAAAACCATTTATTCTACTGGGTCGCTGAAGCCTATCCCTGTGCTAATTGGACAGAGGGCAGGAAACACCCTGGACAAGTCGCCAGTGCATCACAGGGCAGCCACACAGAATCACACCTAGGGACAATTAAGTTTTTCCAATTGGCCTGACAGCAGGTCTTAGATAGATAGATAGATAGATAGATAGATAGATAGATAGATAGATTCTGAATAATAAGCCTTAGTATGTAGTAAGTCTGTGATTTTAAAGGGGTTCATTTAAACCAAAGATTCCCTCTGTTATAATTTTTCGAAAGCAATATGAATTCTAAAATATAAAAGTATAAGAAATAAGAACATTAATTTTGGTCAAATTTAACAACCAAAAGCAATCACAACACACTGTTATAAAGCAGATGTGTTGAGATTGAATTATTGGGGGTGACAATTTATCCCCCTGCAAACACTGAAGAGTCCCCACCCCATAAATCCACACCTATATCAGTATAGCTTACTAAGGCCTCTTTATTAAAGATATGTGCTTCACCGAGCACTGAAGAGGAGCCTTTCTATACCAGTGCTTGCAAGGTCTCTTCTACCTCATCTACAGCCTTGACTTTCAGACATCAAACTCTTTTGTTCTGTATCAATAAACACGTTATTGTCTGTTTTCTTTTGAAAGAAATCTAATTTACTGAAGCTTCGGAACGTTTGTCCTGCAGTGTATACCACGAGCACAGCTGTTTCTGGTAATAGTTATTATTTTCATCTGTACTAATTAATTTTCTCTTTGTACCTTTGACCTTTTGGCTGGTGTAGTGCAGCATAATGAGGTTTCTGGCCAGCGTCACGCTCCGTGCACCATCATGCGCCGCTGTACGTCGGCCAGATTCTGCCCAGGAGTCCTAACAGCGTCTAGTTCTGAAGCTTGTGTTGGAGGTAAGCAGCACACTGTTGAGTGACGCCTCGCCCTGTAAGTCAATTAAAGGAGGCGAGGTTCCGACTGGCGAATCACTTTCTAATTCGGTTTATTAATCTGTGTGTGCACGTCCTGCAATGTCAGGCTGCAGATTCTCTATTACTCACCACACCTGAGGAAACTGACAGGGCTGGTAATGAGATTTTGTGCTCCCGACTCACTTTAGGCGGTGTGAGGCTTGGCTGGGGAGTGCGCTGGAGCGAACGCACTTCAAACAGTCCATGTGAAGCGGAGAGGAGTTGTGTCATTGCAGTACATGATGCTTCAGGTTAAACAGCAGCATGTAGTGGAGCAAAGTGATGCTTTCAGTCCTTCTCTAATTGGATTTTACTGTTTAGACAAGACAATAACACATGATCAGATGAGATATGATCATTTACTGGAATTTATATCTGTTGAAACCTAACAGCAACACCAGCACCACATATTGCCATGTCACTGCTGTGCTGAGAATGGGCCACCACCCAAATAACATCTGGACAACAGCAGTCCTGTGGAGGAGGTCTGATAAGTTGCACAGGAACAGATGTGCTATAGTCTGTAAGTGTACAATTCAAAGGAGGAACTATAAGGTTCAGTTCCAGTTTAATTCAATACAATTAATTTTGGAAAAAACTCTCTAAAAGCAAGAAGAACAAACATGGAAAAAAAAAACATCTAAGAACATGAATAAGAACCACAGAGAGGAACCATAAGTTTAATAAAGGAATCTTCTGAATATCATGTGGTGGAACCACTGAAAGGAACCAAAAGGAAAAACACTTTAAGAGCACAAAGAAGAACCAATGAGAGGAACCAACATTTAAAAAAAGAACCTTCCTATAAGCATGAAGAAAAAGCACTAAGCAGAAAAGGAAAACCCACTAAGACTCAAAAGGAAAACTCTCTAAAAGCATGAAGAAGAACCATTGAGAGGAACCAAGACCCAAAAGGAAAACTCTCTAAGAGCATGAAGAAGAACCACTAAGAGGAACCAATCCCCGAAAGGAAAACCATCTAAGAGCATGAGGAAGAACCACTGAGAGGAACCAAGACTCAAGAGGGTAACCTATCTTCCTCTATTTGTCACTGGATAGCAAACAACAACACAACAATACTAATAAGAGCTTTGAGAATAATAACTAAGCAAATGACTAATAAATGCTGAATATTAAATCAAGAAATGAGTCTAATCATTGGATTCAAGGATTCAGATCAACCAGTGAAACCCAGTAACCAGTGTTAGAAGTCTATGAAAAGTTATTTAAAGAGAATGAGAATGAGAGTTAAATCCCTGACTGACATAAGGACCTTTTAGTATGAACAGGTAAGGAACTCAGTATGGAGTGATTCAGGTGTTTAATGTCTGGTACTGAACAGTTATACCAGCCAAGGCTTTCGATCTCCTCAGGAGGGTGAGTGGTGAGTGCAGCTGAGGCCTCCTGCCTCAGCAGGAGAGCCAATGACACACACAGATGTATATAGCTCAAATGGTGAGAAGCACAAGGTTTTTCAAAGAAAAAGCATAAAACATACAGTCGTATGTAAAAGTTGGAACACCCCAGTCAAATTGCATGTGAAAATAAGTGAACACATCCTCTACAAGGAACAAACACTAGTAGCAGGCGTCAGGGCACCAAACTGGTCCCACGACCAAAAATGAAAACGAATAATCAGACAAGAGTGAAAAAACACAACCGAAAAACATGATCATCCTTGACGACTCTGAAATATTTGAAATTGCTGTTAGCTGTTTATAATGTTTTTTTTTCCATCCCATTAGCTTATTTGTTTTATCTGTTTCCAAACCCCAATTTTTTTGAATCAACATCACATCAACAACATCACATGTATCATATAAGATGTATATTATATATATATATATTAATTGTAGTCATATGCAAAGGTTTCAACACCCTGGTCAAATGACATTTTGCTGATCTAAGTGAAAATAAGTGAACATATCCTGTACAGAGAACACACCTAAATATGGTTAAAAAAAAAACAAAACAAAAACATTTTTTCTGAAAATTTTAATGCACAATTCCTACTTATTTCCTGAGTCTAATGTACTGGAAAGAAAAATGTGCCAAAACTTTTGCACAGGCCACATTTTATGTTTTGCAATTCTCATTATGCTGAATTCAGACAAAAAAATTCATTCATTAAAATAAGCAGAAACGTGTTCTCTGTAAAGGATGTGTTAACTTAGCTTCACTTAGAAAATCAACAGCACATATCGTTTGACCAGGGTTGCCCAAACCTTAGCATACAACCATACATTTAACAGAAAATTACAACAACTATATTTAGTTGCACCAAAAACTAAATATAATATCAGATTGTTCCGTATTTATCGTGTCCACTCTTTACCTTCATTACAGCTTCCATTCTTTTCAGGAGACTCACTTTCAGTTTCTCTAAGAATCTGCAGACACACCTCCAAAGTTCAGTCTTAGAAGTTGGTTTATCATTTTATGAATTAATCAAACACATTCAGTGATGTTGAGGTCTGGACTTGTGACCTGTGGATGTTTTCAGATCTGAAGCTGCTTGATTTTCTCCTCTCTCTCAAAGATGAAAGCTTTAAGTGCTGTTTATCTAATGGGGACTGTTTTGGTGTCGAACCAGGTCTTCCAGGTGGTTGTTAGGAGTCCCAAATTCTCTGTAGCTTTTGTTTTTGTCGTTTTTCATATATGTCCCTATGACTTTCCCCTTCATTATGCACATGGTTTATCTTATACACAAACTGCTCTGAGCACCTCCTGATAATGAATAACTTGCACTTAAAGGCCATTTTGACTAGAAATTCAGTAAATCAAGGGTGGTCTCAACACTGCATGTGCTGGATACAGTGGGGTTACTGAATTCTAACTGAACACTGGCAAAAGTGCTTCCTTTCATGGCTTTACATGTTTCACAGACTCCTGTTGGACTCCATTGTGGTGCGCTGACTCATGCCTCAGCAAAATTAAGGTTAAACCTCATGTGCTCTGTGACTTTTATCTCTTTACCTGCGCTCCAGGGGACACTTGATCCCAGTTTTACTGAACTAAATCTGACCATCTGAAGTGGTATTAGCAGAATCTGGATTCATCCTCTTGGCTTTGTGCTTCTGGGAGCTGCTCTCTCCAGAGTGATCTCATCACAGCTGTCTGCTTCCACGGCTTTCTCACGCATTTTCACACACGTCCCCGACCCAAGTCTGTTAATTGATCAGTTCTCACCTGTTTGAGAACGACACTTCTGTAGCAGCTGCTACCGAGGCAGTAATTTTGAAGATGAAATGTCTGAATCCTCTAATTATGGCGCTAATAATCATTTGGACTGAATCATTTGGATGGGGTGCTGTTTACACAGAGACGTCTTGCTTAGAAAAGAGCAGCTGGTTAATGAAGACGGCCTAAATATTTGAGCGTTCGTCGTCATGTCCATTTATTTGCCTTCTAAAAGATAAGAGTCCTTCAGTTCACTTCAATTTATTATGTCTTTATTGCTGCAAATGGAGGTGTCAGTAGGAATCTTGGGCCCCGTACATTGCCACCTTGTCTTGCCTCATTCCTCTTAGCAGAATCTGAGATTAAAATGTGCCACAATTTTCATAACCCAGCTCTGAACTTTGTTACAACTACATGATTTCACCTCTTACTGAGCATGCAGCTAGCTGTGAATACACTATATGGCCAAAAGTATGTGGACATCTATCCTTATTATTGAGTTCAGTTGATTCAGCCACACTCATTACTAACAGGTGTATTAAATCAAGCACACAGCCATGAAATCTCCATAGACGAACACTGGCAGTAGAATAGGTCATACTGAATAGCTCAGTGACTTTAAACATGGCACTCCTATAGGACGTCACCTTTGCCACAAGTCAGCTTGAGAAATTTCTGCCTTGCTAGATCTGCCCTAGACAACTGTAAGTGCTATAATTGTGAAATGGAAGCATCTAGGAGCAACAACAGCTCAGCCACGAAGCAGTGGACCACATACACTCGCACAGCGGGGCTGCAGAGTGCTGTAAAATGTAAAAAGAATGCATTTCCTCTACTGCATCACTCTACAGAGCTCCAAAGTGCCTCTGGAGGCAACAGTGCATGAAATGGGTCTCGATGGCCGAGCAGCACACAAGCCTAAGTTAAGCGCAATGCGAGGCATCAGCTGGAGTGGTGCAAAGCACGCCACCACTGGCTGGGGAGCTGTGGAAACTCTCTGGAGAGATGAATCATGCTTCTGGCAGTCTAATGGATGAATCTAAGTTTTGCCAGTAGTTTGGTGGAGAAGGGATACTGTTAGGGTAATGTTAATTCATGCAAAGACGTATTAGATATCATAGAATTGCATGTTTCCAACTTTGTGGTAACAGTTTGGGGAAGGTCCTTTCCTGTTCCAGCATGACTGACCTCTGTGCACAAAACAAGCTCCATAAATACATGGTTCGATGAGTTTGGTGTGGAGGAACTCCAGTGGCCTGCACAGAGCCCTCACCTAAACCCCACTGAACACCGTTGGGGTGAATTGGAATGTTGATTGCAAGCCAGGCCTCGTCGTCCAACATTAGTCGTTCACTTCACAAAGGCACTGGATGGGCACAAATTCCCATAGACACACTCCAAAATCCTGTGGAAAGCTTTCCAGAAGAGTGGAGACTGTTATAGCCAACTCTATATTAATGTCCATGGTTTTGGAATCAGATACACACACACACACACACACACACACACACACACACACACACACACCAACTTTCTAAGCCGCTTATCCTTGTGTGCCGTGGGGGGTGCTGGAGCCTATCCCAGCGCTAATTAGGCAGTGGGCAGTAAACACCCTGGACAGGTCACCAGTTCATCACAGGGCAGATAAACAGACATACACACAGACATACACATCCACACACACAACTAGGAGCAATTTAGTTTCCCAAATTATCCTGATTGCATGTCTTTGGACTATGGGAGGAAACTCTCATTGTAACTCTAATTTCACCTCTTACTGAGCATGCAGCTAGCTGTGAATACACTATATGGCCAAAAGTATGTGGACATCCTTGCTATTGAGTTCAGCTGATTCAGCCACACTCATTACTAACAGGTGTAAATCAAGTATGCAGCCATGCAGTCTCCATAGACAAAGTGGGAGGAAACCAGAGCACGCAGAGGAAACCCATGCAGACATGGAGAAAGACACTGGGGGATTGAACCTGGGCCCTTCTTGTTGGCAACAGCGCCTTGTGTCCACATACTTTTGGCAATACAGTGTATGAATATAAGGACCATGACTGCATATTAGTATACTATACTGGCCGAAACTGTAATGCTTGTTGCTTCTCAAAAGTATCTGGTATCTTGGCTGCCAAAGCAAAAAACTATTATGGGCCATTTTTGACTAGTATAGACGTGATATAGACGTAGTAAAACATACTCATTTATCCAGCTGTACATCATGAAATTGGAATAATGGGGATAATCCTGTTTTAATTCATACTTTACCAGCAGACACAACACTATTTTTAAGTCATTGAGAGAACCACAAAATTAGCACATAAACTTTATGTTGCACTTTTTAATTATAAGGGAAAAGCTTGAAAATGCAAAATATTTGCAGTAGGATATGGAGCTTTGTTTAGGCAGCTCTGTCACTTCATTTCCATTTGACAACCGCAGTTATTATAGCATAAGCTTCCTTTCTGTCAACACGTCCAGCATCTTAATAATCCACCTTTACCTCAGGAAACCTGGGTGTCACACTTATTACAACCCGTTGATGTAATAGCCTTTCTGTGTGTTTGTCTGCTGCCATTTAGTGTGTGTGTGTGTGTGTGTGTGTGTGTGTGTGTGTGTGTGTGTGTGTGTGTGTGTGTGTTTTCCTTCTGTTTTCTGTTGTATCATGTGCAGGGCTGGGACTGACCACACAGGACACCTTCCATTATAAGAGAGAGGAGATGCTGGACCTGGGAGACGTTCAAGGCTCTTTCCTGCCCAGACCAGCTTTGGATTCTTCACTTCACTTTGCTTTGCTTGTCTTGTTAAATTCGTGAAAGCTTTGTTAGACCTTGAAACTGTGCATGTTTGAGAAGAAGTAGGGGGCGAGCAACATTTCTTTAACTTATCTTCTGTTTTTAAGCAGGCAGTTGGGGTAGCTTGTTGTTGTTTGTTTTAATTTATTTTCAAGTTTAGTTAGTTTTAAAAGCCCTAAGTGGTTTTGTTTAATATTTCCTCATTCCTGAAGTAAACTTCCCATCCAGCGTAGCCGCTTGCCATTGAGAATTCTAAGAAAACAGAAATAAACTAGAGTTGGTTTTGTTTGAATAGTGTCCAGCAACAGGACTGAGGAGAGAGTCCACTCTCATTTTCCTCTACAGCCTGTACCTAGACTGGGTCATAACACACTGTCCTCCCTGTTTTTGCTGTACTTCTTTTTTTTCTTGTTATCTTTGAAAGACTTTTCATCTTTATTTGAATTAAAAACTAAATTCTCATCCTTCAACTGAATGTTTACATGGAGAAGCCCACAGGAGGGGTCATAGAATGGAAAATGCATTGCTGTTGGCAGTCTTTGAAGGGCCATATCCAACATTTTCTTGCATTTTATTTTGTTTCCATGTGGTTCTTTTAGTTAGATTAACCCTTGTGTGGTGTTGATGTGTTTGTTACTCAGTGGTCTGGTGGACCCACCACATTATTGTTTAAATTAATACAATCATAACAATTTATGTAAAAATACCAGATGTTTAAAATATCACAAGTGGCCAGCGTAGGGTTCTCCTTTAGCAGCTGTAGCCAGTCAGCAGCCTGTCCATGTTGTCCACCCTCACACACACATACACACACACACACACACACACACACACACACTAACAGCAGGTCATGTAGGAGGAGAACAGAGTGAAGGACACAGCACCTCCACACTTTTATTCCCCGCAGGTTCACCCAACACCACATGTGTAATATAAATGTGTGGGGGGTGAACAGAGTGAAGACACTGAAAATGGGTTATTTCATATGTTCTTCACAGAAAATGAGCAAAGGACAAGAAATCTGAGGCTGAAATAATAATAAATCACATAATTTTTTCTTTTGGTAAACATTGACAATGGGTCCCACAGACCTGAACACCACACAAGGGCTAGAGTTGTTTCATGCACAAAAAAGTCATAATTCATTTTTAAAATATCATTTTAAAAGCTCTCTTTATCTCTTACAATTAAACAGGCTGTTTTTACTGCACTTTTAAGACTAACACATGTAAATGATCTCTGTTCTGATTTGCTTCCTGTATCGCTCCTCATTCAAAACGCAGTCAGGTTGAAACATTCCTTATAACAGCTCTCAGCATGAATCACTGGGGCTAAACCGCTTCAGGCTGAAGAGGTGGCTGTATGTAAATGTATTGGTTTTCATGACATCACAGAAACAATTCATTTAAAATGAGCTGTTGTGATAGTTTAGTTTCCGTATGTGTGGTGTATTTTTTTTAACTTTAGCAGTGTTTATCTGCTAAATCAACAACTCTTCTATTTCAAAAAAGTTTAGAAAATTCAAGTTTTCCATCATTTGGTCTGTTTCATTGTTATTTAATGAATTAGGGCTTTCAATTTAGAATTTTTCAGCAAATATAAAAGACAAAAATAATAAAAAAGTTTGTATTCCCCTTTTTTTTTCCAGATCCACCTTCCCCTACAGGAGAAGGTCATTTTTAAAATGTACTTTTTTTAATTGTGGTTGATCTATTGAAATAACATTTTGGGCCATGAAATGCTTCCATCTGTATCATCTCTAAATGCTTTCATTTTGGACATTTTGACAATGAAGAAATTTGTTGCATATCTGTCTCTGCAGAAAATTTACAGAAAAATTATGTTATATGATCTAATTTGAAAGCCATAATCATGCCATGAAGCAAAAACCAATAAACCCTGCATTGTCAGATGTTTCTGGAGCAGAAATCTTTGTGTTTTCTCAACATAGCACAGTTGTTATCCCTGTAGACTGTTTTCCCTTGGCGGTGCTTCATATAAACACCAGGTGCTATGGAGACCTACTTTCAGAAATAACCTCAAAAACCTTTCCTTTCTCAATTATTTAGAAACTCAGATGCTTTTTATGGAGGCTCCTGATGCTCATCTGCATAATCGGACCATACAGCGCTGTAAACCTTTGGCATGTTCATTCTGCGCCGCAGATACGTTGCTTCAATAGCGCCTTGAAACAGAGCTGATATAAACACCGAAAGGTTAATGGCTGATAAAATGAGCTCCTGAGTCGGCTTCTTGATCAAATTCTCATTAGCTTTTGGAGTCATCCGCATGTGAAGAATGAGGCTTTTCTCTTCCTGCCTCCTCAACACCAAACCGGGCTTTTCTTCTCAGATTGCAGGGCATCAGTCTATTGATTTAACCTTTCTTCTGTGATGTTGCCTTGATGTCTCCTCACCTGCTAGAGACTTTGCACGCCAAGCCGATGCTGAAGAACTAGTGCCGATCAAATCTACATTTAAACACACTGCAAAGGCTAGAGCTGACGGTTGACATGCACATACACCAATAAGTCAAAACATTATGACAGCTGCCTAATATGCTGTAGGTCTTCCACCTGCCAAAACAGCTTGACCTGCTGAGGCATGGACTCTGTGCCTGTGGTATCTGACACCAAGTCATTAGGAGCAGATCCTTTAAGCCCTGTGAGTTGTGAGGTGGGCCTGGTGCGGATCAGACTTGTTGTTCCAACACATTCCACGCATGCTCAATCGGATTGAGATCTGGGGAATTTGGAGGCCAGGCCAACACCTTGAACTCTTTGTCATGCACCTCAAACCATTCCTGTGCAATGAGTGCAGTGTGGCAGGGGGCATTATCCTGCTAAAAGAAGCCATTGCCACATCAGGGAATACAATTGGCATCAAGGGGTGTACCTGGTGTGTGACACCGTTTAGGTAAGTGGCACATGTCACATTCACATCCACGTGAACGCCTGGACCCTGGGTTTACCAGCTGAAGACATCACACTCCCTCCACTGGCTTGTCTTCTTCCCACAGTGCCTCCTTCCCCGGGTAAACGGCGCACATGTGCCCAGTCATCCACGTAATGTAACAGAGAACTTATCAGACTCAGTCAATCTTACATTGTTCCAAGGTCCAGTTCTGATGCTTGTGTGCCCATTGTAGGCACTTTCAATGGTGGACGGAGTCAGCATGGGCCTTCCGGCTGGTCTGCACCTACACAGCCTCATACGCAGCAGGGTGTGATGCACTGTGTGCTGTCACATTCCTCCCATAACCATCATTAAAAATTCACGTGACTCGTGCCACAGTAGCCCTTCTGTTGGTTCGGACCAGACAGGATAGCTTGTGTTACCCTAGCACATCAGTGAGCGGCAACCTATGATTTTTCCCTCCTTGGCCCACGGTAGGTACTCACCTCTGCTGACCGAGAGCACCCCACAAGGTAACAATCTGGTCCTTGTCAAAGTCTCTTCATGCCTGCTCATTTCACATACATCCAACATGTCGACTCTAAGAAACAACTGTTTGGTTACCATCAAACATATCCCAGACCTTGGCATGTTATGCCATCATGTTATGAGATAATGTTATTTGCTTCATCTGTGAGTGGTCATAATGTTTTGGTTCATCAGTCAGTGCATGAAAGGCAATATCTCTCCATATCAGCAGGTGGCAGTAGTCTCTATTTGTAATCCAAAAAAGGAGACCAAGGTCTCCCTTTTGGTGTCAAGATTTAAAGTACTCAGTAATATAAACTGTAAACTGTATAACCTTTTTGTGACTCACAGCCATCGATTTCGGCTTTGTGACCACACTCGAAGACTTCTATAGATATCTATAGCTTTTTTTTAGACTTTATTCAGGATGAATTTGAGCTTTGCTACTCAGTTACTGATGTATCTCGAACTTCCAGAAGGTCCAGAAGATCCGCAAGAAGACTCTTTCTTTCATTACGAGCAGGCCAGCCATTTCTGACTGTTTTGCCCAGATGGAGGATATTTGCTGCCACTCCAGCTACAGTGATTGAATTTGCAGCATTACCTTCCTCATTTCAGCATGTCCTTATCAGTGAAGACCTCCCTTCCCGTCCCACCATTCCCTGTGATTAATCTGTGGTGCTAAAAACCAAAATCACCTTGGCCACTTTTTCGACTGAGCCTGATTCTAGAACTTCCAGAAGGCCTGGAGGAGGGGTGCACAACTCCGGTCCTGGAGGGCCGGTGTCCCACACTGTTTGGAGGTTTCCCAGCTCAAACACATCCACTTAACCTGGCAATTAACAGATAAGTGTAATCAGGTGTGTCAAAGCAGGTAAATCACTAAACTGTGCTGGGCATCAGCCCTGCAGGACCACACCTGTGCACCCCTGGCTTAGAGTGACATTTTCTTCCTCACAAAATTGATCCCACCTATTGGAAATCAAAATGTGATTGTAATTATGCCGATAGTTAATCTAACATGTTAGTCCTTCTCTTTAGCTCCTAAGGTCACAATCTAAACCAGCATTATTATACGGAGTAAAAATATCAGATACGCATTTTTTTCATTCTCAGAAATCATGTGGTCTTATCTGAAGGTCTAGAGAGCCCTGAGGGTTCCTGACTGCTATATAGGAAAATGATCTTCCACCAACTGAGCTGTAAGAGATCATAGTGGGTGTACAGTAAGCCTGCGTTAGCAGAGCAAAGTGGTCTGGATGGGCTAAAACACTTCCACAGTAGTTGATGTCATGGCTCAACAGTTGATATCAGTAAGATATTGGAAATGAGTCATTCAGAACTGAACAGGAACCCAGCGTAAACTGACAATTGCAGAACGACAAACAAACTAGCCTAGCTACCTTGTTCATGCTACTATGAATCTGTTTAAATAGTCTGTCTAGAAAAGAGCAATGAGCATGATTACTTGAATATCGCTGCTGTCAGTAGAAAACCTCGTATCTCCATTTTTGTCGTTTTTCAGTTTTTGACCTAATTTGAAAATGCCTCTTGTCCTTTACATTGTGTGTAAATTTTATGATGAATGGACCAAAAGAAACAGCCCAAAATGACTTGGAAAAAAGTCTGGTTCCATTGACTTACATTAAAAGTAAAGTAGGTTTTTTCCTTCTCCTGTAAAGTTACCTTTTTGGAGATACAAGGTTTTCTTCCGACAGCAGTGATATACAGATAGTATTCATTTTGGCAATCAGGTATTCTGATGAGAAAAAAATGGACTAAACCCACTATATGTGACCAGAAATATGTGGCTAGCAGAGAGCGCATGAATGTACTTATACAGTTCACGTGTATATGAAGCGAAAGGCCTGAAACCATACTAAAACATACCACATAAGCCTTTACCACATTTCAACCCAGCTGCCTAATGCCAGTGGGAGAGGCTCCAGAGTGTTCATGGTTCGATGCGTGATTAAAGCGTGACAGTATGCTAAATGTGAGCCACTTACAGCATATATGGCCTCTTTCTGAGAGGCGCATTAAATGCGGCCTCGTGGAGCCTTTGTCATCCTCAGGCTGTAGGATGTAGGAGTCTTTCTTTCATTACAAGCAGGCCAGCCATTTCTCTGCCTCAGACTGTTTTGCCCAGATGGAGGATATTTGCTGCCGCTCCAGCTACAGTGATTGAATTTGCAGCATTACCTTCCTCATTTCAGCATGTCCTCATCAGTGATTTTCAATAAGACCTCCCTTCCCATCCCACCATTCCCCGTGATTAATCTGCGGTGCTAAAAACCAAAATCACCTTGGCCACTTTTTCAGCTCAGCCTGATTCTAACATATTCGAAGTCTTACATCTCATATAAGCAGTCTGGGGAAAAAAACATCAGACAGATGCAGTTTCTCTCAGTCGTTTATGTAACAGTCCAGTGCTGAGGAAGGACAAAGCCCAGCAGGGGGGTCACCACTGCACCCCTGCTGCAACAGCTGCACATTAATAACATGGTCCAAAAAGTGCTCCAAAAAATACTGTGAAGCAGCAACAGACCGGATCAGAAATTCTGATTTCCTGACACCCATCTGTTGTGGTCTTCTGGTTGTAAATGACTGCCCACTCACTGGTCACCTCATTCAAACGAGCCACTCACATCCTTCATTGTACAAATCTGGAAAATTTAGGATATTCTGACATTAAAACTTGGTCAATGCTGCTCAAATTCGTATTGAAGGGTTATAATTAGTACCAGGCTTAGGTTTAGGACCAGAGTGAGGGTTAGGTTTAGATTTTGGTGTGAGGTTAAGTTAGGTCAGGGGTGTCAAACCCAACCACTAAAGGGGCCGTTTTAAAAAATCTCAACAAATCCGTGGGTCAGAGAAAATAATATTTTTATTTCATTTTTAATTATTGTTGTGCTACAATATAGGACCTTATAGTAAACCTTGAAATATTACATGAATATTTGAAATATTCACAATTTAAATGTCCCCAGGAGCTCAGTCTTTTATATCTACCTATTTGCTTGAACTAGACGCCTGGCATCTTTTCTTTGCTGTAAGTTCAATAATACTTGTGCTCAGTTTCTGAGCTGCTGAGCTGAGGTTAAGTGTTTATATTGGTTGAACTGCAGCTGGTGTGTTTGGTGATATGACTGGTGTGGAATTGTGTAGAACTGAGGTGAAACTGCTGTAGACTCTTGTTGTGGTAGGAGAGTTGGAGTGCACTTTACGTTGCAGTGCATGCTGGGGACTGTAGTGCAGTGCATTGTGAAACAGGATAATATTAATAGAAAATTAAAATACTTTTGCAGGCCGGACAGGACTGTGTCCCGCGGCCCTTGTGTTTGACACATGCGGGTTAGGTCAAGGTTTGTGGTTAGAGAAATTTCAGGTGAATTTAATGGGTAATTAGTAGAATGTAAGTTGAATTCAGGATACGCATCTATAAAGCATTTATAGTAGACTGCCCAAAAAAAGTGTTACCTTTGTTTTATTTGACTGTATTTTGTAGGTATTGTAGAATGTATGTAGGTAAGTGTCCTTGGCACTTGATGGTCCTGCATGTTTTTTGCAACAAAACAGTTTCACTCGGAATCAATAAAGTAAAAATCCAATCAAGCAATATTTTTGCTGTTTCATTGCAGCAAATGGAAGCAATATGGTAGCTTATAACACAATTTTATTCTTTTTGAGTATAAGATAAATTACATTTCTCCCCAATGTAAACATGGCCAATTATCACCTGTGTGACTGGACCCCCAACTAACACAGACAAGTGACCTGACAAGATTATTTATCCTTTTAAATACAAGAACATTGTGTTACTATAATGACAGCATTTTACAGTTTACATCTTTATTTACAATGCAATGTGTGCGCTGCTGTAAGTCACAGTGTAAAGCCTGAAATAATCATTTACGAGTCGGGTCGAGAGCTTTTCTGACCACGGCGTTCATCTTTACGTGTTAACGTCACACACAGGCTCAAAAAGAAGGTCTACTTTGATGTTTAGATCTCAAATGCAAAATCAACATTATACTGATGAAAATAAGATGACAATCATAGATCATTCACTCACATCCTCAGAAGACACATCCTTCACCAAGTTTTGACTGAGCTCTCTTTGATTCATCTGGTCAGGGAAGGGGTCCGAAGCACAACCTATGTGATTAAATGTTTTTCTGCATGTTGCAATTACTCATTTCCGCCAGAGAGGTCTCCAAATCCCCAAAACTGACATAGTGCAGCTTTGAATCTTCAATTTGCTCCTTAATCTGTGCTTCCATTGCTCAGTCTTAACATCCATTTAAACATATCAAATATTTCTCATTTTCTGATTGTTGCAAAAATATTCTCAGAATAAATTTACCTCTATACCCCCCCACCTCCACCCACACCACCGTTTTAAATGTTTTTTTTAGTGAAAGGGTCTTCAATTTATTTATTTTATTTAATTATGCTTTTGAAACAAGCATAATTATCTTCTAGTGGAAAAAAGATATAATTGTTTGCAGTGTAGTTTCAAACATTACTGAACAATTCACAGTAATTACCGAAAAATAAGCTTGCTGAAAGGTTTACTCGTCTTTTTTTTCTTTCTCTCTTTCTGCTCTGCTGAATTATTGTTCAGGCATTGATTGCAGCCTGTTTTTATAGAACAATAAATATATTTCTATCGTATTTTGTGGTATATTGGCTTTACCAAGTTAACATTTGAATCTGGAAACAGCTGTTGCAGCTGCCAGCTTTTATTACATTCACTGTATCTAAAACTACATACTATCATACTAAATGCAGCAGAACACTATATATCCAAAGGCTTTAGACATCTGCTCACCCAGAGTTTCTTCAGAAATGAAGGGTATTAATAGGGAGTTTGTCCCTCTTTGCTGTAACAACAGCCTCTATTCTTCTGTTAAGGCTTTAGATGTTGGAACATTGCTGTGAGGATTTGACTGAGCATTACTGAGGTCAGGTACTGATGTTGGATGATCAGTTCTGGATCACAAGCTCATCCCAAAGGTATTGGATGGAGCTCCATCACTCCAGAGAACACAGTTCCACTGCTCCACAGCCCAATGCTGGGGGAATTATACCTCTCTAGCCGGCACTTGGCATTGGTGATCTTGGGCTCATGTGTGGCTGTTCAAAAGCATCCCACTTGGTTGGTCAATGCTTTTCTATGGAGATTATACAAACTGTGTGGTCACCTGTGTCAGCAATAGGTGCACCATAAAGTAGCTGAACTCACTGATTAGAAGAACTGTCTAGATACTTTTTAAAAACAGCGACGCAAATCACATCACATTGACCTTCAGGACTTAGCCTGTAAGTCCAGAGTGACTCTGTGGAGACTTTAGCCATGATCCAGTCAGTAATCCAGTTCAGAAAACCACTGTTCAGATCCTGCATTTACCTCCATTTAAAAGGCCATTTAAAACCCCCAGAGCAACATGTTCGGTATAAAAATTTCCATCGTGTCTCAAACAGTCCTCAGAGTGACTCAGACTCTGATTTTAGTGCTGGTAATCAGACATTTACAGCTAAATACGCATAAAGTAACTCTAATGCAGTCACACTCAGTTTATTTAGCTGCGCCGTGTGCATGCTGCTGAGGTGAGGGGGGTGGGGGGTGGAAAAAGGTGATAAAACTGCAATGTCCCATTGAACACAATGCCCTCTTTCCCTCTAAATCACATGAACAGGCTCTAAACCACATTTTGACAGATAAATAACAATAAATATGACAGATACAATTATAAAATGAATAATATTTAGCACTGTCTTTCAGTTTACATTGTTTTTGAGTGTTAAAAATATGTGATGTTACAAATATAACTCAACTGATGATTAAAAATAAAGCCTGTCTTGCTGTGTATCAGAGTTGTAGGACTCAGCATGAATCCAAGAGGACAGAAAATCAATAAAAAACATGTCCGCCTTATGCTAATTGTTTATTTTTGCTAATAATAACTAATAGAATGAATCACCATCAAAATTTTTTCAGCTCACCGACACTCCAGACTAACAATTTCTGAAAAGATAACTACAACTGCACTTGTTTTCAAGATCTCAATATGCAAAAAATTGCAATATTTAGCAGGAGCTAGGTAAATTTTGGATCAAATATTACCCAAATTTATAAAGATATCAAATTTCTGTCAGCATTTACATGTCAAACAATGGCATATCTGAGTAGCCCAGGGTCTCCTGAAAATAACAACATATGGCATGTGTGACTGTCACATGTGAATACTTTGTAATTGCAATTGTAATTGTAATTGACCCAAAATACCAAAAATTCTAGGGTTATTAGGGTTAATATCATATCATCATTAATACTACATTCATTAATGTAGCACATATAGCACCGTGTGCTGTTTTGGATGCAGCCCATGTGTTATTTACGCTGAGTTAGTGATGCATTCTCAAACAGATAGCACACATCTTGGTTTCTTGCTCAATGAAGCCGTCATGGAGAAGGCAATCTGATGTGAGATGATGCCATTCTCCATTTAAGGCTTTGCCCCGCTGACCCCTTCCTCTCCTCATGCTCTACTTGACCGATCCGATGCTGCGGCTCGCTCTCCCTCCGAGCTGAAAAGGTTACGGCCTCGGCGAGAGGCAAAACAAACAAAGGCTGCCTCTGACACTTCGATAGCATCTGAGCGCTGGCGCTAGATTAATGGCTGTGTGCAGCAGCACAGCTGTATCTGATATTTCCCCCCTGAATAAAACATGTTGCGCATTTCCACCCCCCTCACTCAGCACGCATGATTGGCAAAGGCAAATGCTAGAACAAACAAGATCGTAATGCGAAATCTCTGGAGTCTCGCCACCTTTTATGAAGGGCATGGGCCTAATCTCTCTGTAAGACTGTGATAAATACAGCACGTATTAAGCCTGGGTTGCTGTGGTGGGCTGTTTTTAACATGCAAAACCTGCATCTATTTTATACCATGCATTAAAATGATAATTTAACATGCATTAGACTGCCTGCATTGGTTTTTAATGCAGTCATATGCTATAGTATGATTGGGCCTCCCACAGTTCCACATTGGAACAATAGTGAAGACATCAAATCTGTGAAATAATACATATTGAATTTAGTTTTGATCAAATAGGTCATCTCAGAACTACCTTTAAGTTTATCCAAATATCCAAACTACTTTCTGTTCTTAGATTCTGAGTGGCCTCCCTTTGTCTTCATGCAGCTCAACACTTTCTTGGGATTCTCTCCAGTAGCTTCATGAAGAGACACCTGAGATACTTTTCCAATAGGACTGAAGAAGATCCACACATGTTAACGTGTCCTTGGATGTGCATCATACCACAGGGCAAAGGGAAATGGAAGAGGGGGACCATCAGGGTCTTCTAGGCCCTCAGAGAAGGCCTAATGATGTTTGGAAATTAAAGAATATATGTCTGTAATTTTTTCATTTTCATTAAACTGAATCATCATGCTTATATAAAAACTTTGCAAGTACTGTAGTAATACTAACATTATTATTTAGTTTTGGTTTAAAACAAAAGATTAGTGGCCAATGAAAATTTGTCCAATCAGGATTTTTTCTCTGTGGTATCTAGGTAGATACAGCCAAGCTATCTCTCCCATTGGTTAGGACTTCAGGAGCTGGACTGAAGGACTAACATGTCAGATTAACCACCAACATGAGTAGGAAGTGACAGCAGAATCAGTCAATCATGTTCTGACTGCCAATGAGATTGGGATTGCCAATGGGCCGAATTATTGGGAAAAAATGTCTAGGCCTTCTGGAAGTTCTAGATATATCACTGACTGATACATTCAAGACAAAATATACCGTTGCAGGTCAAAATAACACCTTGAATCTCCATTTTTGTCACTTTTCATTTCTGTTTTTCATGATTTGAATCTGTCAGCTGTCATTTACACTGTGTCTTGATGAATGGACCAATGGCACTTCGAATAAAATCTTGTTACATGAACTTACATAGAAAGTTAAGAGTATTTTTTCCTTCTACTGTAAAGTGACATGTTAATGTCTGTTAAAAGCTTTAGATAAAACATGGAATGTCTTTTACAAGATTGTTTAATCTAGAATGGCCAAAAAGAATTGACATTCATTTAGCTACTAGAATGCCAGACCAGAACCCATCATTGACTGAGCTGTGACATTATGGCCCGAGCTGATGGCCTAGCTCTAATAGTCACGGCTCGCCACGGGGAGGAGAGGACAGCGAGCAGCGTATTTCTCAAATGGAACAGCCTCGGCTAGGTTAACTTCAGTGAGTTAGCCATGAAAACTTGCACATAAATGCAAAGGAATGCAAAACTTTTTTTTAAACATAGCATACACAAATTTCATTGTGTTGTCTGGTGATAAGCTCTGCTTCAGAAACACATATTTCTTTTTGTTGTTGCTAGTTGTGTAGCCTTTAGCTTGCTAACAAGCAAGCTAGTGGGGTACAGTAATGTAGTATGTATGTAAAGTCATATGAAAAAATTTAAAAGTATTTTATAGATATAGCTTTGTCCTCAGTTTTGGGGGGGTGTTGAAAAGGGAAATGTGCCAGATCACCATCAATTTTGGGTAAAAGTTCTGCTGCTGAAGTCAACACTTGTGCTCACTCCATCACTCGGCCCTCCAAGGGCTCATCTAACAAACTTCACTTCAGCTAATAAAGCAAAGCAGTGGCCTGTAAGGAGATTCCCTGAGGGGAAATGGTGAGGCTGTCGAAACACTTCAAGCATTTAAGCATAAATCACAGCTTTTAGATGAAAATATTTCTAAGATTAAGACACAGTACTTTCAATCAGGCACGTCAGAACTGTTGACTGATGCTTTAAGCTTCAGAAAGAACTGTAAATGACCAGTTTACCATGTTCAGAGCTCCACAGCTGAGCTAAATAAAGCTTATGTTCCTGGATGTAGAAAGACTAGATGCTCTATTTAAAGGGGTGGTGAAGAAACAAGTGACAATGCACTGGCTCTCCCTGTATTTAAATGACCAGAAGGACTCTGCTGGACATCCTGGCAGATCATGAGACTTGCTGGTACCTGGAAACAGAGCAATGTGGCTGCTGGCTTTTGAGTGCCAAATTCATAATTGATTGCAGTGAGCCTCAGCTGGCACGCTGAGATGAGGCTTCTCTGGCGCCGCTACCAAATCTGTCACTGAAATCAGACTGGCAGATTAAAAATAACCAGGCTTTATTGGACTTATATTTCATTAGCAATATGCTGCATACATGAATGATGGGGAAAGTGTTCTACGAGTAGAAGGGACTGGCCTTTTCTAGGCTATACTGCAGTATATAGTGTCTTGGGACCATGGGTGTGGACCACAGTACAAAATACCAGCAGGCTGGAGGTGTAATCAGACTCTGAAGTAGTTTTAGTAACGATGATGGGAAGATAATAAAACACCTACAAAGCTGAAATGACATCATCTTCTTAAGAAGCAAACTTGCCAAGGGCTGAAATAGAAAACTGAGCAGTTTTATTGTCCTTTTTTGTCGTTTATAGTACATTCTATCCTTGGCCAGACAGAAAATAAGATATTAATAGCTTCAGGGCCAAATATAATCTGAACCCAGCCCTGTTACAGCCAAAGAGTAATGAAGGAATAAGAATCGTAAGTTTAAAGCAATGGTTTAGCCAAAAAACTTACTCCAAATGTAGCTGATCAGCCAAAATATGCTTCGTTCCTGAACTTTTCTTCTTCAGTTGTGTGCTGGAATTACAAGGCTAATGTAGCAACAAGTAATGGAAGCTTATATCCACCTATTAGCATTGTGCAAATTGCTGGCCTAAATCATCACACACTTGCTTAAAATTGTGTCAAGTTGTTATTAATCTCAACTAGACTTGCTTATGCGGTTTCTGACTCTGTATCTATAAAAAAACGGACAAAGTACAGATGAAATTCATGATTTACGATAGCTGCTCCTATTGTAGTTATGGGATCTGCTTTTGTCCATTTTAAGAAACCACATAAGCAAGTCTGGTAAAGTTCACTTAACGCCTCAACACTGCGTGTTCAGTCACGCAGTCTGCACAATGTTCGTGTCCACTCTTTACCTTTATTACAGCTTCCATTCTTTTCAGGAGACTCACTTTCAGCTCCTCAAAGAATCTGCAGACACACCTCCAAAGTTCAGTCTTAGAAGCTGGTTGATCATTTTCTGAAGTAATCAAACCCATTCAGTGGTGTTGAGGTCTGGACTCTGGGGTGGTCAGTCCATCGTTCAGCTTCTTTGTTTGATGTGTCCGTCTCCTTTTCTCAGTGAGGTTCTTCTTGACAGCTACACATCCTTTCAGACCCACAGCGCTGAGTCGTCTTCTCACAGTGGAAGGATGGACAGAAACACCTGTGGATGTTTTCAGATCTGAAGCAGCTTGATTTTCTCCTCTCTCTCAGAGATGAAAGCTTTAAGTGCTGTTTATCTGATGGGGGGGCAGTTTTGGTGTCTACCAGGTCTTCCAGGTGGTTGTTAGGAACCCCATTTTCTCTGTAACACTATTTTTTGAACTCTAGTTTTGGAAAGTTATGGTTTTCACTTATTATTCTACTGATGTTCTCCTTCATTATGCAAGTGGACTAATCTGCTCTGAGGATCTCCTGCTAACAAATAACTTGTACATAATGGCCATTTTGACTGGAAATTCAGTAAATGAAGGGTGGTCTCTGACCTTTGCACAGCACTGCATGTGTTGGATACAGTGGGGGGGGTGGGGGGGATGTTACTGAATTCTAACTGAACACTAGCAAAATGCAAGTGGACTATGTTCTAATGTTAGATCAATGATCTAATCTCATCAGAAACATCTCCAAAAAAATTAATAACTCGTACTTAAAGGCTGGAAATTAAATAAACGAAGGGTGGTCTCTGTCTCTTGTGCAGTACTGTACATGAGCCTCATATCTGCAGGGAAAAATTAATGAAACTTTAGGCACCAAACGTGTCTTGGCTGATCGACTACATTTGGCATACAGGAAAACTGTGAAAAATGTCCAACCACTGCAGTAAGTATAGAGAAATATGTTGAAGCGAAATGCTTATGTGGCTACCATGATGACCGTCCTGTCACCTGTGTGCTCGTCAAGCTGAGAGTGTGGAAAGTTCTGGATCAGCAGCGCTGGCCTCAGAACATCAATAAAGAGCAGCAGTCCCACAGTTCCACTCGGCACTAAGAGGATAGCTGAATTTGACGCTCAGTGAGACGTCTCCACTGACCTGTGGTCAGAACTCAACCTGATAAAATGGACAGTTAGGTTGGAGGCCCGGGTGTCCTAGAGCTGAGTCAGCATGTTGAATTTTATGACACATTGTATTTTCAAGGAGAGCAAAAAAAGTCTGCCGCCTGAGGGAGAAGTGTAATTACTTTGTCCAGGACGGTCAGCGCGAAGTGTTATTTTGACTGATACTGTTGCCTAATTGTACCGGAGGACTTTAAATGGTGTGTTCATGAGGGGGTCTGGTTTGTAGCTGTTTGAGAATATGAAAAAAAACTGTTTGTGTGCCCCTCCATTTTCAGATGCTGCAGTCCAGTTGAACCTATTTTGCTGTCTGTTGCTCCATCCTGTATCATAGTAGCTGGGTGTGTTTACTGAATATGAACATTTGTGCCTCAGTATATAAGAAATGTTGAATAGTGTAAAGTAAAAAAATCACCTTTTACTTGTATCAGCAGCAAAATACAATTACAAATGTTTCACTTTCTATAACCATGAGAGAGATTAGAGAAATCAGCATCCTGCACCGTATTGATTTCCCTTATCAGTGCTACTTAAATCTCTGATACCCTCAGGGGGGGTAAAAGTCCTCTCTCTTGCTCTCTCTCTCTGTGTATATATATATACACACCAATCAGGCATTCGCTCATTGTCCATTTTATCAACTCCACTTACTATATAGGTGCACTTTGTAGTTCTACAGTTACAGACTGTAGTCCATCTGTTTCTCGGCATACTTTGTTAGCCCCCTTTTATCCTGTTCTTCAGTGGTCAGGACCCCCATGGACCCTCACAAAGCAGGCACTATTTGGGTGGTGGGTCATTCTCAGCACTACAGTAACACTGACGTGGTGGTGGTGTGTTAGTGTGTGTTGTGCTGGTCTGAGTGGATCAGACACAGCAGTGCTGCTGGAGTTTTTAAACACCTCAGTGTCACTGCTGGACTGAGAATAGTCCACCAACCAAAAATATCCAGCCAGCAGCGTCCTGTGGGCAGCGTCCTGTGACCACTGATGAAGGACTAGAGGATGACCAACACAAACTGTGCAGCAGCAGATGAGCTATCGTCTCTGACTTTACATCTACAAGGTGGACTGACAAGGTAGGAGTGTCTAATAGAGTGGACAGTGAGTGGACACAGTGTTTAAAAACTCCAGCAGCACTGCTGTGTCTGATCCACTCAGACCAGCGCAACACACACTAACACACCACCACCATGTCAGTGTTACTGCAGTGCTGAGAATGACCCACCACTCAAATAGTACCTGCTCTGTGAGGGTCCATGGGGGTCCTGACCACTGAACAACAGGGTAACATCGCTGCTGTCAGAATATATATGCAGTATATCTGAAGATAGTGGTGGCTGCATACTGAAAAAAGAACTTTAAATCATGTAATAAAGAAAATAAATGGTCAAAACAAATCTTCAAAGGCTTCTAAATCTTCCAGCATGATTGTAATCTCAGTTTTATGAACTTCCACTATTATCCAACAGTGTGACAAAGACAGTAAAGAATAGGCTCTTGTGGGGCGCAAACAATAGCTTTGGCCCTATCATCAGGAAATTGCAAGTTTGATCCCTGACCATGCCATTCGCATCCCAGCCAATGAGTGGATGTGATGGACCTCCCTCTCCTTCCATCACTCAGAGTAATACTAGCTAATCAGTTAGCTGACAGAGCAGAATTGGCAGTTAGCTGTTCAACATGTTAATGGCAGTTCAAAACAATGTGTTGGAGCTTCACATGTCCTGGAGGAAGCATGTGCTTGTCTTGTGGGCCAGACCTGACCTCGTAACCGTGAAGTAAATGGTTTGGTAAAGGATGGCTGAATAACTTATCAATACGTGGAATATGTAAATATATTACATTTACGAGAATATCATCTAAATCTAAATCATCGATCAGGCTGGACCACCATTCTCCATGTATTACTGATGGAGCTGGGTATTATATCTCCTGCGTGAGATCCAGTCCACTGAGATGTCCATGAAGTCAAGGGCAGGCGTTCTAAGCCTCTCTGGATGAGCTCCCATCACGACTCCAGCCGCTTCCAAGGTGTGAGGTTCAGGGTTTAAGTTAATCCCTCCCTGGACTTGTGCGGCTACGAGGCTAATCCACTAAAAGAAGGTAAAGACTGTTTTTTGAAGCCGTCATGTACCTCAGTAGCAGAATGTGTGGTGGTAACATATCTGCTAGCCACACTATATCAGCGTTAGCATTGCACCAACATGTGCACCATCTAAAGTTGTAGCAGAAATTGAGGTGGGCCTATTTGTTCTACTTAAAAGCAGATTTAATGATGCTTTTCATTAATAGCATGCAACTAGTATGCTGGTGGTCATTACTGATTACCTAAGTATTATTATTCATTAGGATCATGAAGTCTTATTAAAATGTAGTCTAGTGGTGAGCAAACTTTTGCCCAGTCTCCTATGAAGGGCAGCAGAGGGTGCCAAACACTGAGAATATCTTACCATTGACAACACTGGAAACCATGCTGGAAGAGGAGCAGGCACAGTTTTCCTTTTGCTCTTCAGAGCGAGTCCATTTGTGAATAAGAAAACTGTAAAAGATGATTACTTGGACAAATATTGGTGAAATTTGAATCTAAATAACTGGTATGTACTTGAAATGAATGGTCACAGGGACATGGATGGAGAAAGCTGGCCTTGTTTTACAGCAGGAGCTCAGAGTTTGGTTTTCTTTATTCAGAATTAGGAAATGTTTTCACATGTTTATCATTATTTTCAGAACATTATTACCGTCTGTCCATTCCAGAGAGATGCTCCAAAAAGTGAGGATGAGTGTTTATTTTGATTTGTCCATCTACACAGATTTCTTTCTGCTGTCTCTTCCTTTTTTCGGACATAGCACTGAGTTCACACATAATAAGCAATTTCCAGCCCCAATTACCACTATTGTTCTGCTGTCGGTGAGGTTTATTGCCTTACTGTGCTGAAAAGCAGCGTGCAATTGGTGGATTCCAGGCTCAAATGAGACTGCGGCTCAGGGGACTGTGCGACCTCCCTGACAGGCTCGTTTCATCTCAGTCCAGAATGGACCAAACCTCCCTGATTTCTGCCTGTCATCCTCTCAAGGACGTGCTTGGAGCGGCGCCTGCCGCGGACGCTCTTTCAGCTCATCTCTGCTACATAACAGTCTGGCACGTTTCTGTGGTTTTTGATCTGCTCGTGTTCTTGATCACGCAGGAGCTTGGATGTTGTTGTGCTCCCTAAGTGAGTGTGGGAAAGTTAGATGATGCTCCACAGGCTGATGTCACTCCCAGCAGGTGCCCTGCAGGTTTCCATTAACATATTATTGTCTAAAATATTGATCTGTCCTGCACAAACACTGGGTGTATTCAGAAAGGCATACTGCACTAGTATATGCGGTATGCTGCATGCTACACTTCAAATCAAATCATATTTATTGTTTCATCAACACATCAACACATTGTCACACACAGGTGCAAAGGTGAGTGAAAATCTTAGGCGCATGCCCCCTTGTTGTACTTAAATCCCATAAAAAAATTTAAAAATACAAAAATATGTATAAAAAACCATATCTTTATAGACTCTAAATATACACATTAATATACGCCAGTATTGCACCTTTCCAATGTACAGTTTTGTAACAGTAGTTTGAGTCATGAATTAAAAGCTTTAATATGTATAGTTTTACACATTTACATATATGCACTTAGTGAGTCTAAGGTAGATAAATGAGATGCAGGTACACAGGAGATAGAATACTGACATATATACATATTAGGAGTGCGGGAAAAAATCGATTCTTAGATGCATCGCGATGCGGACGTGAACGATTCTGAATCGATTCACAAATGTCAAAAATTGATTTTCTAAATATTTAATTTATAACGTAATGTTGACGGAACGCAAAAAGCGGAACTTGGAAGTGCGGAAGTGCAGCGCCTGGACAGTCTGCAGCGGTACATAACAAAAACACAACTGGATGAGCGAGAAATCCGACCGGCTCCCTCTGCATTAAAGCCAGGGTAGATCAGGAGTCACAACACAAATGATAAGAAGAGCCATTTTGACCTTTCAACAAAAATCAAACCACCTTGGGAGCTGCAACATTTAATGTCCAGTATGTCTCAGTGTGTGATAATGTCCTAGTTTAGGCTAAACAATATAAACGAAAACGTGGAGTTACTCTACTCTACTTTAAGCTTTAGCTATAGCCGCTTTTCTTCCATCTCTGCCAGAAAACCTTTCCTCAAAAATAGAACAGTTTCTGAACAGTTGCTGAAGTCGCTTCTTATTCTCCAGCTTCTTGTTCGAATTTACCCGTTCCACCTTAAATTCTGACTGAGGCACCGAATGTAAATGCGGCACCATTTAAGGTGGAACAGGAAAATTAGAAAGAGAAGCGACTTCATCTTCGCAACTTTTTAGTGTTTGACAGTCTCTCATTGCAGATTTAACGTACCAGGAAACTGCGCCGCTTATAAATGCGAATAAGTCCATTCGTCTCCAAATGTTCGTCCGTCTTTCCCTTTTCCTTTTTCGAACCAGGAAGCGAGCATAGAAGATCTCCGCTGACTCGTCCCACCCCGGACACCACCTGTTGCAGCTCCCTCCCTCAGGCCGGCACTTCAGCCAGACGAGGATCAGGACATCCAGGCTACAGAGGAGATGTGAACACCGAGGAACTTGAAGCTGCTGACTACAGTGGCTCTGTTGATGGTGATGGGGGGGTGCACTCTCTCTTGCTTCCTGAAGTCCACTATGAGCTCCTTGGTCTTGTCGACATAGTCGTAGGGACTGAGCCAATCAGACCAATCTCAAGACCCCCAAATTATGACCCCATTTTCATCAACCCTCCAATTACTGTTTAGCAGCCATTGTTAGCAGCATTTCAGCTCTTTTCAAGTCACGTTTTGAGCAACAAGTGGCTAATTTTTGGTCAAGAGAGGTGCCTGCTGAGTTCTTGTTTTAGGTTGTGGGTTTAAATCCCAAGAGTGACTGAGTATTCCTCCCGGACTGAGCATAGTTACACAGCAAATTACCTTTGTAGAAACACAAAGTATAAGAAACAAAAACATAAGGGCATTAACAGATGAAGTTTTCTCTGTGTAGTGCAGCAAAGAATGAGCAGAATTTATTGCACAAACATTAATCAACATAGTCTGGGCAGTTTAATTTACATTGGAATTAATGTGGTGGGATGTTTTCAAAGAAAGATAAATTAAAATGTGCTGGAACTCGACTGATTGGCAAAAGGAAAAAATAGAAATATAAGCAACTCATGGTCTTTAAGATTTGAGCTCTTAAGGAATTAAATTCTTCAGACATTACTATCACCACCACTGTGCATGATTCTGTCTTTGTTTACATTTTAAGCATTAAGCATTTTGCAGAAAATTTGAAAAATCTGTGTGGAATTGTTCTTTACTTGCGCATTACAATAGCCAAACTAAGTTTGAAGATATATCAAATAACTTTGAATGTGGAATGATAGTTGGTGCTAGGTGTGCCAGTTAGCATCTCCAAAGCAGCCCTCATTCTGGACATTTCACACGGAGCCGTGGTGCAAAAATATGGATAAAAGTGGCTCACGGATCAAAGGGGAATGGTGAGAATCGTATACGCAAACAGATGAGCTACAACCAGACAAATTACCTCCAGATTCAACACTGTTGTGCTGAGTATTGTGGAGATGTTGTCCATGAATTACAGGAAAATGCATCCTGTAGAATCCATGCCCAGACAAACTGATGCTGTTGAAAGCAAAGGTGGCTCAACGTGCAAATCATGTGAATTTCTCTCTCCTGATTTCTCTAATTTTTCCGGATTTGCCACACTTAATTGTTTCAGACCTTCAGGCAAAATCCCATGAGTGTAACTCAGACCTTGCTCACCTTTACATTACATTACATCATCTAAACCGCTTATCCTTCTGGGTAGCTGGAGCCTATCCCAGCTGTCATTGGGCGGAAGGCAGGATACACCCTGGACAGGTCGCCAGTCCATCGCAGGGCAGACATTCATACACATTCACACCTAGGGGCAATTTAACATGTCCAATTGGCCTGACTGCATGTCTTTGGATTGTGGGAGGAAACCCACGCAGACACGGGGAGAACGTGCAAACTCCACACAGAAATGACCCTGGTCGCCCGGCCGGGAATCGAACCCAGGCCCTTCTTGCTGGGAGGCGACAGCGCTACCCACTGCGCCACCATGCTGGCTGGCCTCAGTCACCTCAGATTCATAATTCCCACGGCATTCATAATTTCACCACTGGAAAGAGGCTGGGCAGAAATGGTATCCATGGGAGAGCTGCAAGGCAAAAACCACTGTTAACCAAAGGAACATAAAAATTCACTTCTGCCAAAAACCATGTTGACGACCCCCGTGCCTTTTGGAACAATGTTCTGTCTGCTGATTAATCAAAGGTAGAACATTTTGAAAGACACAAGTCCAAACAAAGCATTCCACAATAAGAGCATCACACCAAAAGTCAAACAAGGTGGTGGTAGTGTGATGGTGTGGGGATGCTTTGCTGCTTCAAGGCCTGGGTGACTGGCGAGACCTGATGTTACCATGAATTCTGCTCTCTATAAGAAAATCCTGTAGAAGAATGTCCAATCATCAGTCTGTGAACTGAAGCTCAAGAGTGTTTGAGTTATACAGCAAGACAACAATCCAAAGCAAGATCAAGAGCAAGTCCACCTCTGAATGGATTATAAGAAACAAAATTTGGAAACAAAAATTTGGAGTGGCCTAGTCTCCAGTGAGATGCTGTGGCAGGACCTTAAATAGGCAGATCATGCCTAAAACCCCTCCAATGTGGCTGAATTGAAGAAATTCTGCAAAGAAGAGTAGAGCAGAATTCTTGCACAGCATTGTGACTGGTCTCCAGTTTAGGAAGCTTTTGGTTGCAGATATTGCTGCTAAATGTGGCACAACCAGCTATTAAGTTTAAGGGGGACTAAGATTCTTCACAAAGGCGTTTCAAAACTTTTTTGTCCCTCAATAAATGAAATGATCATTTTTAAAAACATTTTGTCTTCCCTCATGTTCTCCATATGTTACGTATGATGATCTGAAATCATTTAGCATGACAAATATACACTGATCAGGCATAACATTATGACCACCTCCTTGTTTATATGCTCATTGTCCATTTTATCAGCTCCACTTACTATATAGGAGCACTTTGTAGTTCTACAGTTACAGACTGTAGTCCATCTGTTTCTCTGCATACTTTATTAGCCCCCTTTTACCCTGTTCTTCAGTGGTCAGAACCCCCATGGACCCTCACAGAGCAGGTACTATTTGGGTGGTGGATCATTCTCAGCACTGCAGTAACACTGACGTGGTGGTGGTGTGTTAGTGTGTGCTGTGCTGGTCTGAGTGGATCAGACACAGCAGTGCTGCTGGAGTTTTTAAACACCTCAGTGTCACTGCTGGACTGAGAATAGCCCACCAACTAAAAATATCCAGCCAGCAGCGTCCTGTGGGCAGCGTCCGGTGACCACTGATGAAGGACTAGAGGATGACCAACACAAACTGTGCAGCAGCAGATGAGCTATCGTCTCTGACTTTACATCTACAAGGTGGACTGACAAGGTAGGAGTGTCTAATAGAGTGGACAGTGAGTGGACACAGTGTTTAAAAACTCCTGCAGCACTGCTGTGTCTGATCCACTCATACCAGCACAACACACGATAACACACCACCACCACATCAGTGTTACTGCGGTGCTGAGAATGATCCACCACCCAAATAGTACCTGCTCTGTGAGGGTCCATGGGGGTCCTGACCACTGAAGAACAGGGTAAAAGGGGGCTAACAAAGTATGCAGAGAAACAGACGGACTACAGTCTGTAACTGTAGAACTACAAAGTGCACCTATATAGTAAGTGGAGCTGATAAAATGGACAATGAGCGTAGAAACAAGGAGGTGGTCATAATGTTATGCCTGATCGGTAATCAGGAGGGGGTGAATACTTTTTCACAGCACTGTAAAAAAGAAAGATTGGTAATTTGTTGGACATTTTTGGGTCATATTTTGGACCCCCTAAAACTGTAGACGATATCCTGCATGTCCAGTAGGAATATGGCACTTATAGCTTATGATGCAAAGAAGCTATTTAACATGTTATAACTTTCTTAAAACATTTCAAACTGTACTTGGTCCACCTGCACAGTGTATGCTTTGGTTTGGATTTATTAGCCTTAACAAATTGAGACACATATCTTCTAGATCTACTGGGTTTACCTGTATCACAGAACACAATACAAAGACACTTTACTTCAACTTTGCTTCTATATAATTGATTTGCTTTAAAACTGATTCAGTATTAACCTAACCAATCAGCTCTTTCTCTGCAAGCAGTGACAACTATCATAGGATTCTGGGAGCAGATTAAGTGCACTGTAGTGTTAATGTATCGAGACAAAGTAAGCTACAGGTAGTAACTGCTATAAAACAAAAGAACTATGCACTGTGAACTAATATGATGCTCAAAAAATACATTCCTCCCTGAATTAGAATGGAGATCTACTACAGAAAAGCCAGCAATAAAGTAGGTTTATGTCAAAGAGAAGATGCAGAGGAGGAGAACCTTCAGCATGCTTTATTAGGGTACTCAGCTTGTAGATGAATGTCATTTGTTATTTCATTCCCCATGGTCTTGTTTGTATGAGGCTATTATACACATAGGCTCTCATGAGGAAGAATGTGCCTGGGACCTCTATGAGCCCCGGATGCAGGTGGATGTGAGAGAAGAGCTCTCAGCAGAAATGTAGAGCTGCTGAAATTTCATCTCGCCACCCACCACGAAGTGCCTGCTAGCACAGGGATATCGCTCAGGGCCATTTCCTGAATGGAACGACACAAGGCTGCTTTTCTAAGCCTTGATAAGCTGTCACAACGTTGACGTTTTCCATTTACTACTGAGAGCGACCCATTTAAATCAGTGCCATGCTATGTGGCCTATTCATAGCCATTCCTCACTCTCAAAGCTGCTTGGAGTTCCTTCACGGAGTTGAACGTTCATTTCCTAATGAAGTGCATTTCTTTTGAAGAAAAGGCCGCTGTTTCGCAGGCGTTCCTTGAGGTGAGTCAGGTGGCCTATGCTTTAGTCTTGCAAGCCAGACTTCTGGTTATTCTTAGGAGATCTGGGGTATGTTTACTCAACATGGAGAAGAACTGCCTACTTTGACAGGAATAGGCCATCTAACTGACAAAATTACCAGTCAAAGACTGTTGTGCATGTATGGCATGTAGGGACAGGTGGAGCTACAACAAAAACACACCTGTGGGAAACAAGGTGGTATGGATATCTTGCCTTTTAGCTTCTAAACACAAAAATACTGAATAATTTTTAAAGATGTGATGCCATGAATTTTGTACACATTATTAAATCTGGTCACTATAGAAGATTTGCCACGTTGCACAAAGCAGGTAACTGTTTTGTAAGGACAGATTAAAGAATGGTGTGTGAACCTGCACACGCACATGTGCAAATAATCAGCCAGAATACAACTGACAATATCCTAATAACTGTGACCAGTTTGGCACGTTGTAAATAGCTGCTTTCCAAAAGCTGAATCTATGAAGGCTCCTCATTTGTATTACATAAGGCAAAGCATAATGTAACGTCAGCTATCTATGCAAAGGAACTTTTACAAAAAAGTTGCAATGCTTCAAAAGGTTTACAGAAATGGAATTTGTAATATTTTATAAATGCAGACATAACTTTTTTGTTTGGTTTATGCGTCAATACCTAAGATTTTGTGAAAAAAAAAAAAAGAAGATTTCCTGAAAAAATAATGCTTGTACACATTAATTTCCTGTCATGTAACAAATGTCCCTCACATTTATCTTACAAGAAACTCAACACTAACAGCATGGCTGTAGGAGAGGTAGAGCGTTTTGCAGAAAAAGTCCTGCCTTCCACCAAGTGAGCACTGGGATAGGCTCCAGCAACCCCCACGACCCAGGAGGATAAGCGGCTTAGATGATGGTTGACGATGACATCATTACATAAAGCATTTCAATCCCAAAAACTCAGTCTAATAGAAACAAGCTGCTGGAAAGTAAATATCGCAAAAACAGTTTTACACAGCAAAATTATCTGCCAGTATAGTGAGATAATGTTTATTATTAAAATCATCTAAAACAAGTAAACAATGTCTAGAAATAAGCTAGATAATCTTATAATAAGTGCACACCATCTCAAAATGAGAAATATTATAAACTCTCACACACACATCATCTAAACCGCTTATCCTACTGGGTCGCGGTGGGGTGCTGGAGCCTATCCCAGCTGTCATTGGGCGGAAGGCAGGATACACCCTGGACAGGTGACCAGTCCATCGCAGGGCAGATGGACTGGATGCGCCACCGTGCCGTCCCATAAACTCACTCACTAGTTTTTGATCATTTAAAAAGCTGTCATATGAACTAAACTAAATTTCAGCATGTAGAAACTTTTGGAGCAAAGCGTATTTAAACAACTTACATCTGAATACAAATTCCACAGAATCTTAAAAACTTTGTTTGCGTGTCCCAGTTTATTGACAACAGAAGACCACAGAAGGATATTCCAGTCAGAAGACTGCATTTCCCGGCAGTATTCAAACGATCTCTCTGATTGGAAGAGTCAGTGATGATGTAGTGGTCTACAAATGCAGCCCACCTCTGGCATTCGGCTTTTGCAATGAAACTAACAGTAGACAGTCCGTTCCTCTGTCTGATAGATCGCCTGAGGTTGAAACTACCTAAACCCATACTCAAGTAAAAGTGTTGTTCTACTCAATGAGAAGTAAAGTAGCCAAGCAGGTAACAACTTCAGTAAACTGCTCGAGTACTGAAAATTCAGAACTGCTGTGGAAGGTGCAGCCAGTAGAAGAGAAGTTTCTTAGGCTACGCTCTTAAAAAGGCGGTTCTTCAAGTGTTCTTTTGAAAGGGAAATGGTTCTATAAGAAACCATGAACACTCAAAGAGCCCTTTGCATTATTAAAGGGTTCTTGGGCTCTTTAGAATGTGTTGTAGATGGTTCTTTATAGAACCTTTTTGAAAAGGGTTCTATATAGCGCCCAAAAGAGTTCTTCTATTGTTAAGTGTAACAATGACAAGTTTGTAACTGAAGAACTGAAGAATCTGAAGAACCATTTCATGATGCAAAAAACCCTGTCATCGTCTATGAACTGCTGATTCCACGAGTGCTCATAGTTCTATATAGAACCATTTACTTTTCTAAAGAATCCTTGAAGAACCATCCCGCTAGGAGTGTAGATTCTTATCTTTTTGGGTCTTTTTGGTCTAAAATGAAATGCTAAAGCTCCAAAGTTGGAGATCTGAGTGATAATAAAGCAGTACAGATGAGGTCAACAAAGCAACAGAATGAAATTGAACCCTAACAGAAGGTGAGTAATGATGTGAAGGACAGGAGGAAAAGAGTAAAAATCAGGTAACTTTTCTCAACAAATGCAGAACTGTGAAAAAGTCAGAGCCCATCCTTTCATTTATTTAATTTACAGTCAAAACGGCCAATAAGTAAAAGTTATTCATTTTTCAGCATCAAGAAAAGAACAAAAATGCATATATTTAACAATCAGTTACACAGAAGCCTCAACTAAGTATAATCAGTATTTTTGAATTTTTTTTTTATCCCGATTTTCCCCCCAATTTAGTCGTCTCCAATTCCACCCCGCTAGTTAGGACTCCCCCAATCACACGATGCTATCAACGCTAGGAGGGTGAAAGCTAACACAGGCTTCCTCCGAGAACTGTGAAGCCAACCACCGCTTTCTTTTCGAGCTGCCGCTCACGCAACGTCACTGGACAGCCGAACGCGCTCGGAGGAAAGCGCCAACCGCCAGATCTGTTACGTCAGCTAACAGACGCCTGCGCTGACTAGCATCGCGCTTAGTGAGTGATGGGGGGAGAAGAGCAGCCATCCCACCCACCCAGAGAGAGCAAAGCCAATTGTCCTCTCTCGGACTCCCGGCTACGGATGGCCGTAGCATCACCAGGGATCGAACTCGCGATCTCCTGATGACAGGGCCAACGCTTAGACGGTTGCGCCACTCGGGAGCTGGTATAATCAGTATTTATTTTGTCCGCTCTTTACCTTTATTACAGCTTCCATTCTTTTCAGGAGTTCCTCAAAGAATCTGCAGACACACCTCCAAAGTTCAGTCTTAGAAGCTGGTTGATCATTTTCTGAAGCAATCAAACCCATTCAGTGATGTTGAGGTCTGGACTCTGGGGTGGTCAGTCCATTGTTCAGCTTCTTTGTTTGATGTGTCCGTCTCCTTTTCTCAGTGAGGTTCTTCTTGACAGCCACACATCCTTTCAGACCCACAGCGCTGAGTCGTCTTCTTACAGTGGAAGGATGGACAGAAACACCTGTGGATGTTTTCAGATCTGAAGCAGCTTGACTTTCTCCTCTCTCTCAGAGATGAAAGCTAAAAAAGTAAGAGAAGAACGCATTTATTAATTTTTTTCCTAAGTACTGAAGTTACTATCCACTGGTCATGTCATCTCTTTTTCAGTTTACACATCAAGCTCTACCTGGCCAGAGCAGTTTTGCCTCTCACAGACGTACAGAAAAAAGTGTGTGTGTCGTTGTTAATCCTCTTCGGAGTCTTAATTGTATCATTAGAATTGTAATGGGAAGCAATCTGCCAACGCCCTGCTGTTTAACCAGATTTCCACACTATTAAACGCTTATCAGTCACGAACCATGGAGTACTGAGGGAACGTTCCAGTGTCATGATTCTCTGATGTCGCTCTTGGGACAACCATCGCAAGCAAACGCTTGGTGTGGACACTTTTCACAGTTCTAAGAGTAGCAATGCAGAACTCTAACTTCAATAACAATAACTTCCACTGAAATGGAAAGATGACCTGTTCTTTGGTCATTGTAATTCACCTTTCTCGAATTCATGCAGGGCCAGTTATCTCAGGGCTTGAGTAGAGATGCAATGCACATTTTCCCTTTCTTTCTCTCTCTCTCTCTCTCTCTCTCTCTCTCTCTCTCTCACACACACACACACACACACACACTATTCTAAAGCTAAATCGGCCACTTTGCTCTGGATTTTAATGTGAATTGGACGGTTGAAATCGTGCAGAAGAAGGATAATGATTTCATAATCCTCCCAGTGGGCTCCGTTTTATCTGTCTGTCGGCTCAGACTGAAGAGAGGCTTGCAGACATGACGTAAACGAACGTGCACAGACATTTTGTTTTCCTGCATGAACACTTTCCATGACAATGAATTACGCTATTTATTTAAGCAGATGTTTCAAACCTTTAATTAAGCAGATGTTTCAAACCTTTAATTAAGCAGACGTTTCAAACCTGATTGCAGCCAGATTAGATTTATGTAGGGAAATTGAGTGAATTAAGTGATTACCAACTAGATCTGTGATTCTAATCCAGTATGAATCTGCAGTGTGTGTAGTTTTACAGTCTGACGGTAAGAATTGTGGAGTGATTTTAATCCAGTGTGAATCTGCAGTGTGTGTAGTTTTACAGTCTGACAGTAATAATTGTGGAGTGATTTTAATCCAATTTGAATCTGCAGTGTGTGTAGTTTTACAGTCTGACAGTAATAATTGTGGAGCGATTTTAATCCAGTATGAATCTGCAGTGTGTGTAGTTTTTACAGTCTGACAGTAATAATTGTGGACTGAATTGTTTGTGGATATTTTTGAGATGTTCCTGTGGCCTAACTCTGATGTAAATATCCAGGCCATGACCTTTCCATAAGGGCTGTCTGTGGGAATATTTGGGAAATTAACAAAATTCAACACATTACATCATAGGACCTCTTAGTTGAAGCTAATCTATCCTCAACAGTGCTGCAGATTCTCAATTTTGTTTCCACACAGGAAGCTGGACACTGACAGTGTGTGATCACAATTTATCCTTATCTAAGAAAAGTAATATCTCAAAGTGTGATGCTCATCCTTCGCTGCTACGCACTCCAGTCAATACCTCGGCTGCAGAGCTCAGCTTGATAATCTTCTCCAACAGGCCTCATTTTTTGTGCGAGTGTTTTTCCTCAAGGGAAAATATCAACCTGACGCTGAGATATAAAATCCTGTGGAGTGTTATGGCTCTGAGTATTGCTGCCAGCCATAACATGTCACTTCATAGCTGCAAAAGCAAGTGTCACCCACAACCATATCACTGTTTACTTACCTATTTATCTTTTTGAAGTGCCTGTGCTTTTAAAGCTCTGCGGTTAGTGTGTTTTCTTTTTATTCCAAGCATATTTATTCATGGTTTGAATTTGCAATGCTTGTGTAAATTATTACTTTAATCAGTGAATATCTATTACTGTTATCATGTAACATCATGTACCGCACCTTTTTCTCCTAGACAGTGTTTATGTGCTGTCTACAATTATTGGCACCTGTGGTTATGAGAAATTGTTCTTTTTTTCAGTTTAATCTTGAATTGGAAAATATGAGAAAAACTTTTCAGTGAGGAATTTGATGTGTTTAGCCCTTTGTGTGGTGTTCAGGTCTGTGGGACCCATTTTCAATGTTTACCAAAAGAAAAATGATGTGATTTATTATTATTTCAACCTCAGATTTCTTGGCCTTTGCTCATTTTCTGTGAAGGACATATAAAATAACCCATTTTCAGTGTCTTCACTCTGTTCACCCCCCACACATTTATATTACACATGTGGTGTTGGGTGAACCTGCGGGGAGTAAAAGTGTGGAGGTGCTGTGTCCTTCACTCTGTTCTCCTTCTGCATGGCCTGCTGTTAGTGTGTGTGTGTCTGTGTGTGTATGTGTTTGTATAGGTGTGTGTGTGTGTGTGTCTGTGAGGGTGGACAACATGGACAGGCTGCTGACTGGCTACAGCTGCTAAAGGAGAACCCTACGCTGGCCACTTGTGATATTTTAAACATCTGGTATTTCTACATAAATTGTTATGACTGTATAAATTTATATAACCAATAATGTGGTGGGTCCACCAGACCACTGAGTAACAAACACATCAACACCACACAAGGGTTAATTTATTGCCACCTTTAGAAAACTGGCATTTTGTGACTTTACAGGACAAGCAAAAAAAAAAAATCTCAACATTAACGTATATTAATATAATGAGATTATTATCTTATTATTATAGTTATTCCATATAATTTTGGACCATTTCTATTGGTCCATGCATCACTGTTCACATAATATAAAGGACAGTTGCCCTTTTCATATAAAGTAAATGAAGAAACATAAATGTAATGTAGTAAAAGAAGAAAAGCAGCTGGGGTTCTGAAGTTTTAACAATATATTTCCATATATATCATATCTTCTTAAAGAATATTAAGTCTTCAGAAACTTTTAAGTGCTAATCTATGACATAGTTTCCTACAAGGTGACACACTGTACCGCTCATTTACGCTACAGCTACTGTGTGAGAATTCAGAGCAGGACTTTAGAGGAGAACCTGCTGGCTTCTACTGTGGTCACTGCACTTTCCACTTCATTCTTGGGAGAAAAGGAAAAAAATGTAGACATGAGGTCAAACCCAACGAACAAACAGTGGTCCAGTCTATCTTCACTGTGTCACAGTCCCATCTACTGCTGACCACTGGCTACGTGCCTCAGCCCATCTGTCTCTTATTTCCAGGCCATATTGGTTACCACGCCTTCAGTCTCAGTGATCCCGTAGGTTTAGGAGAAGGAGGAGCCAAAGCTGGGGTGTGAAATTCTGAGCCACTCTCAGCAAACTGTGATCCGTCTTATCAGCGGCCGCTTCTTAATGGGATTTCCTCCTCTGCCTGCCGGTAGTGTTTTCCTCCTCTCCGCCTGGGTGTCATCAGCTCCTGCCAGCCTCCAAAGGAGTCTCTCTCTCCTTCTCTCTTCCTTTCTCTCTCTCTCTCTGTCTCTGTCTCTCTTTATGGAGATTAAAGCTTGGAGCTTACGGTTCACACAGCATCCACCTCCGCCCTTCATACACTGACTGTGTCAATCAACAGCCTCACGCTCAGCCAGACATATTTAGGTATAGTATAAAAATACAAAGCCTCTTTAAACCCACAACCATTCAGTGTGATGAAGATTCCTTAGTAAACCAAAGAGAGTGCATCATGAAATTTCAAATGTCACCACAATTTGAATCTTTTTATTATTATTTTAAAAAATAAACTGTGTAACAAATGTGTCTGTTCTCATCTGAAGGTGGAGATACATCTTCTTTGATTCTGGCACCTTAGTTCTGCAGTCACTTACGTAAAACATAAGAGAATTTCACCTTTAAAAGAGCACTGGACAATTCTGGAGGACAACTGTTGATATTTGAACTCAACAGCAAAACAAACACACCCCTCCCTTCAGGGCTCCTTCAGAAGCTCCGTCCCCCTGATTAATGGATGCACATTGTTGAGGGCAACACGATTTTTTGAACCCCCTGGCAAATGTTGTACAGACAAATACCATGACATGATGCAAGTAATGTAACTAATGTTATCTAGGATGTGGGTTAGCAAAGTGTCGCTACAGTTTCTGCTGTGAAGCTAATCAGTTGCTACCACAAACATTTGGAAACAGGACAAAACAATACTGACCTATTGATTCTGTGGAACAGTAAAAAGGAGTTAATGTTACCCACCTGTCCAGCAGCAGGAGCGACCTCCTCATCCCTTTTCATCCATTTCAGCTATCAATGAGGCTGAAGTCGTCTTCTTTTTTACCAGCTTCTTGTTTGAATTCTCCCCTTCCACCTTAAATGGTGCAGCAGTTAAGATTACAATCCACTGCCTCAGCTTTTTGTACTAATTTACCTGTTCCACCTTAAAAGGTGCAGCAGTTAAGACTACATTCTGGTGCCTCAGCCTCTTGTTCGAATTTTCCCGTTCCACCTTAAAAGGTACCGCAGCTAGACTACATTCCAGTGCCTCAACTTCTTGTTTGAATTTCCCTGTTCCGCCTTAAAATATACAGTAGCTAGACTACATTATAGTGCCTCAGCTTCTTGTTCAAAAAAACATAAACATAATTTAAGCGATTTATCTATTATAAATAATCAGTAATATGGTGAATTTCTTTTGGTGAAGGTGTCAATAAAAAACAAAATTAATTTAGATGAATATAGAAAAAAGATATCTTAGTATTGTTCACTGCTGTTAAAAGAGACACAGCTTCTGCACAACTCGTGGTGCTTTATTTTCCAGCTGTTCTTTATTTTTGACATTTTGTTGACACTGTTTGAAATTGCCAGCTGTCCTTCCTTGATAATGTGCAAAATTTCATGGCAAATAAACCAATATACAAGGTCTAAAATTGCTTGGAATAAATCATTTCTCCATTAACTTCCATTAAAGTTCCTTTTTCCTTCTGCTGTAAAGTTGCCTTTTGTTCCTTTTGCTCCAACAGCTAAAAGATGTGAGCAGTTAAGAAAAATGTGTATTTATAAATTCTGCATTTTGCAATAAGTTAAAGCGCATGACTACAGTAAAGTGGCAAAAGCTCTTTTTCAGCAGTATTATAGTACGGTATATACAGTGGTTATGTACAGTACAGCATGTGTCATAGAGTGTGTGTGCAGCTGTTCGAAGCAGAGGGATGTGAGGAGGATCATTGTTGAGGAGGATGATGGTCTGGGGAAAGGAGCTGCTCCAAGCCTTCAGGGTTTCCACTCCTGGTCTCTGCTGAGATGGAACAGAGAATAACGGGGTGCGAGGGGTCAGCCGTAATCTTCCCCACGCTCTTCCTCATCCTAGATGAGTGAAGGAGGAGAGCTGAGATGATGATTTTCTCTGCACATCACACCCTTCGCTGCAGCTTATGCTTGGTGTGTGAAGATGTGGAGCTTGTCATCGTCTCTTCATCAGTAGATTTTGCATTTGGGACCTAAACATTGAGCCACACCTTGTTTTTGAGTCTGTCTGTGTGACGTTAATACATAAAGACACCCACGAAACTCAACCCGACGCCTCTGACTTTTAAATGACTATTTCAGGCTTCACAGAGTGACTTGCAGCAGTGCATGCTCACCAAATTTCAGCCTGCTTTTATTCTCCTGACTCCATAATGATGGCTCTTTCATTTTTAACAAGTTCAGCTTTAAGTAAGCTGTGTTAAATCTTTTCAGGTAAAAAAAAAAAAAGTGAAAAAACATAAAATTAACTTTTTTAGATTTTAGAAATGTGAGTTTTAGACCCAGATTTAAGCTTTTATTTGTTGCAAAGATTTTAAAAAATACAGCATTAAATGGATCCCTTAAGCACTGAACATAAACATTTTTATCTAAGTGACCACTGATCCTGATTGGCTAAGCTACGTTCGATGCCACTGTAAAACACTCAGTGTACACTCTCAGAATAAAGGTACCGTCACTGAGGCAGGACCCCTCTTGTCACAGGGGTGGGACAATCAAGGGTACATCTCAGTACCTTTAGTCAGGGAACATAACTGAACCATAATCCACTGAAATTATATGTTCTAAGCTGTACTGACTCCACACACCCCGTCTCGTCTCCAGGCTTTTTATTTTACTGTTCTGGTTTAAAACATTTGGTTATGAAAAGGTACAAAAAAAAACTTTAAGGTTCACAACTGGACCCTAAAACCACTGTTGTACCTTTGAGGGAACATTTACATTGTTTGTACCTTGATGGACGAAAAATGTACCTGCACAGCACCTTTATTTCCAACAGTGCAGGAGGGGTTGCCAGTCCTAGTCCTGGTCACCCCATATTCTGCACATTAATATGTTTTACTGGCCCTATGTACCTGACCAGCTCAGGAAGAGCTTGTTAAGTAGTTAATGAGCTGAATCAGGTGTGCTAAATGAGACAAATCACAAAAATGTGCATTGGGTCGGCAGGACTGGGACTGGGAACCGCTGTGAAATACAGACCTCTACCTGACAACAACTGAACTCTGTATTAATGAGCTGTTACATTTTTGGCATGGACCACTGGAGTGTACTGATAGAGGGGGCCAGGCATCAGCCTGTATATGTACATGAAGGACATTGTAAAAAAGTGAAACAGGGCAGAAATTCTGTATTTTTGAAGTATTTTTGAGATTTGAATTGATGTAGAAGATGTGCTTCTGTTCATTGGAAGTATTAATTTAGCTTGTGCCCATTTTTTAAATTATTTGAGTTGAATAAAACTAGTTAAGCTGCTTGTTTAAATACTTTGTTGGTTAAACTGACTTTTTACGCTGTAAATGGCCCGAAACATTAGTAAAAACACCCTCCATAAGATTCGAGTTTTGTTTAAACTTATTCTCGACAATTAGAATCAGACTGATTCATTTCGCAGACAGCTAACAGGCTTTGAGATATTTACTGAAGGACTCAAACATACGAAGTAAAGAGTACATTACACAAATGTCTTATATGTTTTGAAGGTCTATGTTTGTGGTAGATCTGCCTTTAGTAGCATTAAACCCAGTGAGGGAAAACGAGTGTGTAGCTTGATGCTAATCTAACCCAGGAAATCACATAGAGGTTCCACCAATTGCTGAAAATCAGCTTTATCATTGGGGTGAAAAAGTTACTTATGATGTGAACGGTTTTGCATTACATGTTGCTACATTATGCTATGTTAATGATTATGTGACAAAAATGTACCTGACTGAGATGTACAGTGATGGGTGAAAGTCTATGTTCTCATTTAGCAGTGAATGGTTGTTTGGTCCTGCTAAAAAAAAAAACAGCATAGATTAGCATGGCTGGTCACCAGTATAATCATTGGATGCTGATATGTTGGTCAACCAGGATGACCATGCTGGGTGACCAGCTAAACCAGCACCAAAGAGATAATAATAATAATAAGAAGAAGAAGAAGAAGAAGAAGAAGAAGAGGAAGAAAAATAATAAATAAATAAATAAATAAATAAATAAACAAAATCTTGAAGGAAATATTATGCTTCCAGGGCAAGAAAAAATGTTTGTGAAGAATGTGTCACAACCTTCAAATTTCACAGAATGGGAAAAAAAGGAAGGAAGGAAGGAAGGTAGAGAAAAGAAGGATGATACAAAAGGAAGGATGAAAAAGCAAGGAGGAAAAGAAGAAAAAGGAAGGAAGAAAGAAAGAAAGAAAGAAAGAAAGAAAGAAAGAAAGAAAGAAAGAAAGAAAAAGGAAAGAAAGAAAGAAAAATGAAAGAAAAAGGAAAGAAAGAAAGAAAAATGAAAGAAAGAAAAAGCAAAGAGAAAGACAGAAATGCATTTAGCCAAAATTATTTTTTTAGCCATTTTCATACATTTTCCAACATATTTCATGTTGTAGCATGTTCAAAATGTTCTGCTTGCTAATTTTAGAGTATTAGTTCTGCAGCATTAATTTGCAGGGTTATTTTACAAGGACTTTTATTGTGAAGGCAGGGCTAGCTCACTGACTGTGTTCTGTTAGATTAGTCAGTCAGTCACAGCAGTGCTGCTGCAGGAGTTTTTAAACACTGTGTCCACTCACTGTCCACTCTATTAGACACTCCTACCTTGTCAGTCCACCTTGTAGATGTAAAGTCAGAGACGATAGCTCATCTGCTGCTGCACAGTTTGTGATGGTCATCCTCTAGTCCTTCATCAGTGGTCACAGGACGCTGCCCACAGGACGCTGCTGGCTGGATATTTTTGGTTGGTGGACTATTCTCAGTCCAGCAGTGACACTGAGGTGTTTAAAAACTCCAGCAGCACTGCTGTGTCTGATCCACTCAGACCAGCTCAACACACACTAACACACCACCACCACGTCAGTGTTACTGCAGTGCTGAGAATGATCCACCACCCAAATAGTACCTGCTCTGTGAGGGTCCATGGGGGTCCTGACCACTGAAGAACAGGGTAAAGGGGGCTAACAAAGTATGCAGAGAAACAGATGGACTACGGTCTGTCCACCTATAGAGTAAGTGGAGCTGATAAAATGGACAATGAGCGTAGAAACAAGGTCATAATGTTGTGCCTGATCGGTGTATGGTGTATATAGTTTCTGAAAGTTTTATCAAATTTCGGTGAATTTCAAAATAAATATTTGCTATTCATCTTCTCTCTCTCTCTCTCTCTCTCTCTCTCTCTCTCTCTCTCTCTCTCTCTCTCTCTCTCTCTTTTCCATCTTGTCCCCTTTTGATATGAGCACAACTCCAGTAATCAGTGCTCCAGCAAACTGAGGGCGCTATGATGGGAACGAAATTGTTCCTTGTCTGTGTCATTGGTTTATTGGATCCGTCCTTGTGTTGAATCCTCTCGGCTAAATGAGCATGCCTTTCAGGTTGCTATAGCGATGAGGCATCCCGCTGTTAAGAGCATGGAGCTCTAGGGGACCACGTTTTTCCCTGTTAAGGATGAGCTCATATTATCCGTTCCATTGTGTATTTAACTGGCTGGCTATATCAGAGAAGGAAGACTGAGTGGAGGAATCAGGCCGTTCTGTACAGAACACAGAGGCAGGCTTCACTCTGCACTAAACGCTCCGTCTTAAATCATTCAGGACCCTTCTTGACCACTGTAGACCAATATCCATGTTTTATTCACACTTTTCAGGCCGAAGCTGGACATCCGCGCTTTGAACCCGCACCGCGGCAGAAATCATCAACATTCAGAGGCTGGAGGGGATCAAATCCCCCACCTGTTCCAGCGCAGGTGTAGAACTACGCCTTTCATCCCTTTGATCCCTACAGCATTTGATAAGCGCTCGACTCGCTTTGAAAATATCGAGTGAATTATCAGGGGTAATCTGCAGTGATTCTTCTGCCCCGCAGCAACAAATTACACTCCCTTCAAAAACATAACATCGTGTACGGCGGTGTTCTGAAGTGACGGATCCAAATAGCTCACTTCCTTCCCCATTATACGACAGGGATCCGCCAAAAGTGGCTCTCAGAAGGTTTTAGCGAAGGACGTGTTTTCCAGATGGGGGTTAACCTCAATCTTTGACTAAATTAATCTGTCAGCGAGGATTTCTTATCAAATTTTCTTTTCATTCGTGGATGAGGCTTAGCCTGTGTCCCAAAATGAGGCAATAATTATCCCGATTGAATACTTATACCCGCAATTTCATGTTCATCTTGTGTTCACTGGCCTGCAAAATCATTTCAGAGCAGCTGGTGTAGCTCCCTGCGAATTGTACTGTGGAGTCCAGGGCCATAATAATAGCAGTCAATGAACCATCCACATTTTTCAGTAATTTAAAGTGCCCTTAGCAAAATGTAACACCTGGAAGTGACACACGGTCTAAATCACAATACATGGAAAGTAATGCATTATAAGATGGCATTAAAGTAATATTCCATGTGAACCAGATTCAGTTAATGTACCTTGAAGATTTCAGCCAATAGACAGGTACAGGGATGTGTGCTGAGGGGGCTGCAGGACCCCCAAATGTCTGGAGTGTTTCACTGCAACTGCTAAAAACAATAACCGTGCAATGTTTACGCAAACGGTGCATTTTAGAGTGAAGTGAATCGCTTCCCTCGCCACCTGTTGGCCAACTTTGGGCATGTTTTAGGCCATTTCTGTGTCTCGATACGGCCTGATTTTGTTTTAATAACATAATATTTTCAGCCAATGTAATTAGCGCCCACTAGATGTTTATATGTAGCTTGACTATGGATGTGACACAAAAGGGTTCCACAAAAAGCAATCTGATTGGTCTATGCCAACCTCATTTGCATAACATTTCTCCTGCAAACAAGAGCCGAGACGGCAGACTGCACACTGGTGTTTGCTTTGTCGGGTATATCTGTGCACTTCCCTCACTACAATTATATGCTCTGGTTCATTTAAATTATTCAAAGAATTCAAATACAAATTTAGACTTTACGGTATACGTCACCTAAAACATTCAGCACCTCTAACTTGAAACACTTTCCTATGTCCCTGCAATAGGATGCATTGTAAAATTGATGTTCACTCGAGATCGGCTACCCAACCCAAGCACAACACAGCTTTTCACAACTATCTCTCTCTCTCTCTAACTCTCTCTTAGTAACTGTCACTTTTATAAAGTACCAGTTTATTCCAGCATGACATTTTATCTCAATCAACTCGAGCTCTTAGTAACAAAGCAAAGCTCTTTAAAACCGTCTGAGTAATCCATCTCTGTGTGCGAGAGCAGGTTTGGTTCGGGTTCGGGGTCAAAACATAGCAGTACAGGTTGGCCTGGTCACGTTAGGTCTCGGAGTCTTAATGGCCAGATCTCTAATATACTCGAATATTTCACGCAGATCTCTAGATATTTATCTGATGTGCTGCAGCTATCTGAGTCAAGCAGATCATTAGGAACTAGTCAGTTATTCCTGCCGAAGGTAAAGACCAAACATGGAGAAGTAGCATGTGGCTACTATTTTGCATTAGAAGAGCCCCGACAGTAAATACTTTTAAATCCGGGCTGAAAACGTTCCTATTTGAGCAGCTTTCAGCTCAGTTTAAAGCACTGTAAGCTCTACTGCACTTCTCTTTTAAATCTTAGATTAATTTTAAATTATGTTCTGGTATTTGACAAAGATAAGTTTCAGCTCACACACTGTCACTGTGCTTGCTCCTGCCTCAGGTTCACTGTAAGGGGCCGTTACAAATTACTGAACGAAAAGGTAAAGAATCTCCCCAATCCAGTTCAGCTGTTTACTGTGGTTGCTTTCCACATGGCTGTGCAAAGAAGAGTATACAATCATACATGACAGTAGTGGAGGGGGGTCCAATCTTATCCACCTAGGGCCGGTGTGGCTGCAGGTTTTCCCTCAAAACAACCCAGAGCACACCAGATTCCTCTTGTTTAATCAGTTGGTTTCAGTCTTCAAACTGGAATGAAAACCTGCAGCCACGCCAGTCCTTTGTGGACCCCATTCATCATTGGTCAGTTTCTAACCACAGGACCACGGCTAACTAGGTTTTATTTGGGTGGTGGATCATTCTCGGCACAGCAGTGACACTGACATGGTGTGTGTGGTGCTGGAATGGGTGTATCAGGCATGACGGTGTTGCTGGAGCCTTTACAAATCAGTGTCAGTGCTAGGTTGAGACCACCCAAAAATAACCTTGAATCCAATTTCTGGTCATGGATTTTGTAATCATTGGTAAGTAGCCAATCAGTTACATCAACAGTCTTGTTACCTACCAGTGACAAAAACCAGGACCAGAAACCTGATTGAGGTTTTGAAGTCAAAGACCTCTGGACTACAGGATGGCTAATACAAACTGTCCATCAACAGATGGACTATAGTCTTTAACTGTACACCAGCAAGGTACAGCTATAAGAGGGGGTTTCTGATAAAGTGGCCAGGGATTGTATATTTCCCTGTCATGTGGTCTATTCTTTAAGGTACATGACATCACCGTGCTATATTGTATGTTTATCAGTGACGTGCACTGGTGTCAGCCCACACGGTGTAGCCATATAAAATATGGTTTTGTGGCAGTTTTGGAGGTTTACAGCCATATAAGACTGGGATACGGGAAATCTAGTCTCATACAGGTTCCCTATAAACTCTGGCCAATAATTCTGCTGTACTCAGATTTGTTTTTCACTTTTTATTTAAGGCTTACTGGCCTGAAAAGTACTCTGTTCAGACCGCAGGTGGTGGGCACTGATTTACGTGAAAGTCTTTTGTTGCACACATGCTTTTTAAAAACTTAAAAGGTCTGATGCTGTAATAATCTGATTGCCGTTCTGTCTGATTGCAGTTAGAAACGTTAAAGTTGCGGCATCTGGAGTGTAACTTACTTAAAAATGCATTAGCAAACATACATTTACTCCTCAATCTCACACTATAATAAATAATATAATAAAGTTAAACATAAATATAATAAATAATATAATAAAGTTAAACATAAATATATGATTCAGTAAGAAGTTATTAATATGATTCATCATAGTAAAGAAAATCTAAATGGGCTAAATTGCTGTTGTTGATAACAAACATGACATGAGGATCAGTGAATTTACAGTCATGTCCATAAATATTTGGACATTGACAAAGTTATTGTTATTTTAGCTGTCTAGCACAGCATATTGGACTTGAAATTAAATTAATAAAATGTTTTTGGAACTTATACATACATAAGTTATTCCTCTCTAGGATTTAAACAGAATTCTTCCATTTCTGCATTTCAATGTAACATTTTCATTGTTCTATAATAAATATGAGCTCAAAGCTTTGAGAGTATTTACATCCGGATCTGATGAACTGTGTAGGAATTACAACCATTTTCATGTATGGCCCCCCATTTTTATAGGTTCAAATATAACTGGACAATTGGCTGCTCAGCTGTTTCATGGTGTTTGTTATTTACTCATTACTTTATTATGAGTAGACAGTTTAAAGGTCTTCATTTCAAGTGTGGCATCTGCATTTGGAATTTGCTACTGCAAACTCTCAATACGAAGTTCAAAGAGCTTCACTAGAGCCGGTTTATGAGGAGCCTGGCCTCCTTCTATTTCCCCCATTATATCAAAAACATGACTGTAAAACAGCAGAGGGCGCCCAGGAGCAAGTCCTCAATGAATGGGGGTAAATAGAGCTAAATGACTAAAAAACAAAAAGTTAAAATAGTTTCTAATCACTCGCCCAGAACTTTCTGTTAATTTTAGACAGTAGAAGGATGGATTTCACTAAAAAAACAAAGAAATCTTACCTGTATGTTTCCTTTTTCTACAGCAAACGGGTTTTGGGCAGCAGGACGCTGGTATTACTGCTACTGGGTGCTGATTGGTTGGCGAGCGGAGCAGCTCATTGGCTGTTTGCGCTCACTGACGTCATGGGCGTACATGAGGTGCCATATTAAACTCCTATAACTCGAGTTCAAAAGCACTCAAAATATAACAGCGGTGTTAAAATGTTTTATGCTGTTCAATGTTCAGGTAATTAATGCATTATTTCATATTAAAAATTTATAAGCTATGATTTTGCTCAAATGCTCCATCTTAACCCATTCCATTTGGATTCACTCAGGAGCGCCCTCTAGCGTTTGAGGAAACCCAGAAGACATTACAAAGTGGTAATTCTCCTCTCTACAAGTTCTCTGGCTTCACTGCCTGTGAGACAAGTGTTGTTCCGCCCCACAGCAAGGCGCAAGCCAATGATGTGGCAGAAATTTTAGGGTGGCATCTGGGGTGGCCAATCACATTTCAGGGAAGGCCCTGGCCACCCTGACCACACCTTTAAAGCAGTGCATGGTCAAATCTGCCAAAGTACCCTAATCCTAACCTTAACCTCAACCCAAAACGTAATCCTAATCCTCACCCTGGCCCTAATCCTAACCCTAACCTTAACCAAACCCTAATCCAGTGAAGCTCCAGGTACAGAATGGTGTCAGTGTGTCTGTAATAGCTTGTTGAGGACGTTGATGGTCTGTATTAAACCTGTTACATGTTCTTCCCAGGTTAACATCTGCAGATATGATGTTGGACACTCAAAGTGAAAAACAACTGAATTCAGCAGATTATAAACAAATTTTATTCACGTTTAATTAGTTTATTAAAAGATCTCTCAATAATCTACTGAATGTATTCACTGCTGCTACATCATTGATATGATATTGATGTTACTGAGAGTCTGTTGAGTGTTTATTTTATCTAAAAAGGACCACTAAAAATACAGTGTCACTCATTTGCTTCCCGACAGCCAAGAACAGCACAACATTCAATCATTTTCCCACATCTTCCACTCCAGTCACTCACAGGCTCTCTGCAGAAACAACACTCAACAAACATCACTCACCAAACATCACTCAACAAACATCACAACGGGAATAGGCGAGGTTAAACTGCTGTAGGCTAAATTAGCTGTTACATGCAAATATGTTCATGGCTATGACATCACAAACAGGATTAATTTAAAATAGTCTGTTTTTGTAGCTTGGTTTCCAGATATGGACTGTATGGATTAGAGAGAGTGGTACTAACAATATCCACATACATACATCATCTAAACCGCTTATCCTTCTGGGTCACGGTGGGGTGCTGGAGCCTTTCCCAGCTGTCATTGGGCGGAAGGCAGGATACACCCTGGACAGGTCGCCAGTCCATCGCAGGGCAGACAGACAGACATACACAGTCACACACACATTCACACCTAGGGGCAATTCAGCATGTCCAATCAGCCTGACTGCATGTTTTTGGACTGTGGGAGGAAACCAGAGTACCCGGAGGAAACCCACGCAGACACAGGGAGAACATGCAGACACACAGAAATGACCCTGGTCGCCCGGCTCAGAATCGAACCCAGGCCATTCTTGCTGTGATGCGACAGCGCTACCCACTGCGCCACCGTGCCGCCCTACAATATCCCCAGAGAACATCAAACTTTTTCATTAAAAACACCTGTTTTCATTGATGTGGCCAGCAAGTCCTATATAGTCTGAACATGGGGGTTACATGCAGCCTATTCTCACTATTTAGCCCATTTAATCCACATTGTTGCAGGGATTATTCTATCTGAAGCAGAAAATGTGGCTGCTGAGGAGGAAAAGCTTCCACAGCCCGCGGCCAAGCATCGGCACCTTCATTAGCGAGAGTCAATTAAATTTCGAATGGCTTCTTATGTAAAGCGACTCGGATGGGACGGCTGCCTGGAGACCGATAGCTTTCACAGTTTCTGATGTTTATCAGGCTCACAAAACAAATGACAAGTTCTGTTCTTTCACAAACAGAGCGTCTGTCTGAGATCCTCTCACGCAGGCAACCTCCTTCCTTAATCCTGCAAGGAAAGGCCTGTGATGTATTTGACAGTCCCAGCACATTGATTGGTAGATTGATAGATTGATAGATTGATGTGCTTGACAGCAAGTCAAGCATGGAAAAGATTTGTGAAATTTACCCAGACCGTAATAAATCAGCAGAATATTTTAGGAGCGGAACATTGATCTAGACTTGTACGGCGCATTTCTAATGTGTGTGGAACGGACACAAGTACAATTATTTTAGTCCTTTTTAGTTTAATTAGCTTTCTAGGTGTAGCAGATTTCACAGCCCATGCTCAGTCTTGCTAGGCGTAATATGTAATACAAGCTGTGCTCAGTTCACTGTGACTTAAAATATGACCAAAAATAATCATAATAATGATTTGTAATCTCGCACTTTAAAAAGATGGTTCTTCAAGGGTTTTTTAGTCAAGAAAATGGTTCTATATAGAACCATTGACATGTAAAGGGTTCTTCAGATTGATGGGGAGTGTGTTTTAGATGGTTTTATATAGAACCTTTTTGGAAATTGTTCTATATAGCAGCAAAAAAAGGGTTCTTCTATTGTTACAGGCTTGACATCATAACAATAGAAGAACGCTTTTTGGAGCTAAATGGAACCCTTTTCAAAAAGGTTCTATACAGTACCATCTACAGCACTCAAACACTCAAAGAACCCTTTGCATGATTGAAGGCTTCTTTGCCGCATGAATGGGTTCTTCAGATTGATAAAGAACATATGTTATATGGCTCTATGTAGACACTCAAAGAACACTTTGTGTGATTAAAGGGTTCTTTGCATCGTTAAAGGGTTCTTGAGACTGATGTCCTGTAGATGGTTCTACATAGAACCTTTTTGAAAATGGTTTTATATAGCCCCAAAAAAGGGTTCTGTTATTGTGACAAGCTCGACATCGTTACAATAAAAGAACCAGTTTGGTTCTATATATAACCCTTTTCAAAAAGGTTCTACGTAGAACCATCTACAGGACATCAGTCTCAAGAACCCTTTAACGATGCAAAGAACTCTTTAACCACACAAAGTGTTCTTTGAGTGTTCATGGTTCTATATAGAACCATTTTCTTTACTGAAAGACCCTTAAGGAACCATCATTTTTAAGAGTGTATGCCACCTTAAAGGGAAAATCCACCAATTTTTCAAAATTTCTGCACAATTAAGTGGTTAACGTATAAACACACTCATTCAGAGTGGTTTGATATGAAATGCCTCATTGTAAATAAACTGGCTGAGTCAGGATTGTTCTCAGTGGTGGTGATAGGAACCAGATGTCTGTAGAGTTTAATGTCTCTAAAAGCTCCCTCATATAAAATTATGACATGAAATGATTATGAATACACGGCCTGAAGCCTGAGATACAGGCCCGGGAGGAGTGCAGGTTATTTGAGCGTAATAGATTAACAACCCAAGAAAAGTGCTTGTTTTTTTTATGGTTAACTAAGGAGCCCTGCTGTTAACATCCTGTATAAAGCATGCATATTAAGTTGTGGCTACAACTGATTAAGGCATGGAAACAAGATCCTAATGCATGGCCACAACGTAGTAAGGCATGGGAATGAGATCCTAATGCAAGGCCACTATGTAGTAAGGTGTGATCTCGTTCCCATGCCTTACTAAGTGGTGGCCACGACTTAATTATCTCATTCCCACACCTTACTAAGTCATAGCCACGCATTAGGGTCACGTTCCCACATTTTACTGTGCCACGTATTATTTTTATTTATATGGGATGTCACCAGCAGGGCTCCGTAGGTAACTGACCTACACAATCACAGCATTCTACCATCTTAAAAAAGTTTTTTGACAGTCGTTGTAATTTTAACACTATAAAGTTTGGTCAGTAGGGGGAGCAGTGTACTCATTGCTTGACCTCAAACTCCACCTACCAGCTGTCATTTTATATTCTCCCTACCAAAACATCTGCATTAATTAGGGTGTGCTTCATTTACATCATATGTAAATGAGGTACTGGTAGGCTGGCTCTTGATTTCACGCACTAGAGCTGAATTATTACTGTTTCCATGTCATTCAAAAGTTTTATGAATCTGATGCAGAATAGTTTGTATACCATTAAAGCATGTTTTTACACAACTTTGGATATATATACATATATGACCACCTCCTTGTTTCTACACTCATTGTCAATTTTATCAGCTCCACTTACTATATAGGTGCACTTTGTAGTTCTACAACTACAGACTGTAGTCCATCTGTTTCTCTGCATAAATTGGGACCCCCATGGACCCTCACAGAGCAGGTACTATTTGGGTGGTGGATCATTCTCAGCACTGCAGTAACACTGATGTGGTGTGTTAGAGTGTGTTGCGCTGGTACGAGTGGATCAGACATTCCTCTTTCTCAACAGGTGAAATGTATGCTTGAGCTTCTGTGAATTATTATGACATAAAGGCCATTGAACACTTCAAGCTTCAAGCTGCAGTTTTGTAACACTGGTTGAACACTGAGTTTTATGTTTCTGTGTTTATCTTGGGGCAGTGAATACGCAGTGCAATACTGACAGAGTCTTGTTGTGCAACATTTTTTACAATGACACTCGGCTGTAAATCCACCAGCTTTCCCCGATTTTATGTGCAGATGTTGCCGAGCCAAATCACAAGCTCCAAACAGCGCTCACTTCACCTCCCTGCTGATTCACTCAAAGATCGGACCAGCACAATGCAGGAGCACACAGCGCAGTAGAAATGAGTGTGATCCCGCAGTGGAAGCTCCTTTATGATGTTAATCCAGCTAGTGATGCCGCCACTGCCATCTTCAGATTTGGTTCTGAGGAGGTCCACCTCAGTGCATCACATCAGTTTGTCAGTCTTTTCTCTTTATAGCTCTGATGTTCTGCAGGGCTGACTGACTCATGTATCCACGTCAAACTGTTCTCTAGGATTCTCTGTCTTGTCTTGTCTTGTGGAATAATTTACTCTTCCCTCTCATAGCATCCACTATTTCAGGGGTCGGCAGCCCAAATGTTAAGAAGAGCCATTTTGTCCTTTCAATAAAAGTAAATCCACAACATTTTATGTCCATCTTACCATCTTGGCTGTGAATATGTCTCAGTATGTGCTAATGTGTTAGTATAGGCTAAAAATATAATATAAATGAAAACGCAGACTTACTTTGCTCTGCTTTAAGCTTTAGCTCAGCTATAGCCGCCTTTCTCGCATCTCCGGCAGGAAACTTTTCCACAAATGTAGAATAGTTTATTGTAAAATGTCTCTTAACATTCGTTTTTTTAATGAGGCTGATGTCAGCGTCTCTTTCTTGTTGGAATTTTCTCTTAAATGGTGTAACAGTTACACTCTGCCACCTTAGGCACCATTTAAGGTGGACCAGGAAAATTTGATCAAGAAGCTGGTGAATGAGACGACTTCAGCCTCACGACTTTTTAGTGTTTGTCAGTTTCTCGTTTCAGATTAAACGCATCAGAAAACGCATCCCCTTTTTGTTTGCTGCTCGCTGGGCGAGATTGTTGTCTGCATTGCTATGGTGACCAACAGTCTGTGTTGATCTTCAGGGTTGAAGGGTGAATTAGCAGTTCTACATTAACTCCAGTGTTTAAGACCATTTATTGTTAAACTGTGTTGAACGATCAGCAGAGCTTTATTTTACTGTAAAGGAGGATTATTTTATTTTGCGGATATATTTGAAATACATTCCAATCCATGCCGAAATACATTCCAAACACTAAAATGCATTTCAGAATAAATTGCCATGTTAAACAAATATTTTAAAATCCATTTACACAAATAACAATAGATGTATGTAAATGTATTTGTCAAATATATAATATACAATATAATTTGAAAATGTATGAATGTAGTCAAAATACTGTCTAATGCACTTTACTGTTTGGAAAACCTTTTTAAATGAGTTTGTATTCCAGTATCTTAATTTTAAGTATAAGCAAATGAACCTTTGACATGACAAAAGCAAGTGTTGTAAGTATTGATACTCATAATAATATTGAGTACTATTGAGTATTTGCTGTGAAAATGCAGTTATGATTTGATATCCTGTTTATTTAAAATACATTGTATGTGAGTCTTACTACATATGAACATGGTCAATGCAAAGTACAGTGCAGAGCACAGAACCATTCCTTCAGTTCATGCATATTTAGTTCTATCTGTAACCTTTGTTAAAAGCATATACTACTGAAAAAATATAGCAACAAATGCATTACAAAAACATTTTTAATACAATAATTTTGGGTCATTTTCATACATTGCAAAAATATATTTGATAAATACATTTAGAATATATTTTGTATATGGGTCAGTATTTGATGACACTTTTGTCGCTGCTGGGCTGAGAAAAGTCCACCAACCAAAAACTATCCTGCCAACTATCCTGCCTGAGTCTTGTGGCCAGAAACTGACCACTGATGAAGGACTAGAGGATGACTAAAACAAACTGTGCATCAACAGATGTGCTATCGTCTCTAATTTTACATCTACAAAATGGACCAACAAGGTACTTGTGTCTAATAGAGTGGACAGTAGGTGGACAGTATTACACATTTTACTAGTACTTTTTATTTTCCCTGAGCTCCACTTGATGTTTGTGTGGGTTTATGTAATTTATTTATTTCATGCAGTTATTGAATAATTTGCCTTACAATTTGGTCATGTAAAGTCAGATGGACAAACCAAAATATACCCTGGTGAATAAGAGGTTAAAAAAAAACAGAGAGAAATTCAGTTTTTCCGTGATATGAGCCCTTTAAAACCTCCAGCAGCGCTGCTGTGTCTGATGCACTTGTACCAACACAACACACCACCACCACGTCAGTGTCACTGCAGTGCTGAGAATGATTCACCACTCGAATAATAGCTGCTCTGTGGTGGTCCTGTGGGGGTCCTGACCTTTGAAGAACAGTGTTTCAAAGTATGCAGAGAAACATACAACGTAAGGTCCACTATATAATAAGTGAACTTGACACAATCACATACATTAGAGACATTTTATAGGCGCTACAGGCTTCTGTATAGAGGGAAAACAATGTGTTGTAAATGCGGTGACTCAGTCATGACCCTGCAGGGAGCCAGGCAGGTCTGTATATTTCAAAGTAGCCTTATTGTTTCATTGTTTCAGAGCGAGAGCTGATATATTTACAGAAATAAGCTTGTCCCAAATAAAATAAGACTATTCCGACAGCAGAATTGCTCTGGGGACAAAGGAGCAGTGAGACCTGTTCCTCAGGGGATTCTGAACAGAAGGAGGCAACTGTCTGCATCATAAGCAGCATGCTGGGATTACCTCTGAAAAAAGCTGGTAATGTGCACATCAACATACTCACAGAGCGGTGCTCTACCACACACACACACATGTAAATATGTGTATATATATCATTTTGAAATTGGATGAATTTTTTTGAATCACAAACAGGTGTTTTTTTATCATTACACAACTTTACCAGCCTTTTGTTGCCTCGTCCCAACTTTTTTGAAACAAAAAACAATACAATTTCTCAGTTTCAACAATTGAGATGTCGTTTTTTTGTACTATTTCCAATGAAATATAGGATTTAAATGATTTGCACATCATTGCATTTTGTTTTCATTTACATTTTGCACAGCGTTGCAACTTTTTTGGAAATGGGGTTGTATTTGACTAACTAGTGAGGTGAAACTATGTTGCTTCTGTAAAGAGTTGTCATAAGTCTACATTGATGCTCACTAGCTGTCGGAAGGTACTCTTACTCCCTACTAGCTACTTTGGGATCACCCTCAATATGGCAGGCCCTCCACATGAACACACAAATGGAGGCAGAGAGGACAGGCTGAGAGAATAGGGCTGGAAAGAGATCTGAGGAAGAATCGATTTGCAAAACTCTAATCGATGTTTCCTCAACTCGTTTCCTCTCCACCTTCCGGTCCTGAAATTAAAAAAAATCTGGCATCGTTAAGAATGTTTCGCTTCTTTAAATGCACTTGGAGGAATCAAACAGAGACGAGGCCTCCAAGGTGAGGAAATACATATGCCTCCTGCACAGGAGACTTTGGCTTGTTTGAGATTATCTGCGCCTCACCTTGGCTTTTGGCGAGAGTAGCCGGTTGCAGTTCACATTCCAACACATTCCAAATACTAAAATGTATTTCAGAATAAATTGCCCTATTTATTTTTAAATATATTTATATTAAAATGTATGGAGAAATATTACACATGGAAATGTACCATACAAAAAATAAATGTATGTAAATATATTTATCAAATACATTTGCAAAGGTATGAAAAAAGCCAAAATACTGTCTAATGCACTTTACTGTATGGAACACCTTTTATTCCAGTATCTTAATTTTTTGCAGATTTTAAGTATTAGCAGATTAACTTTTAACATGGCAAAAGTAAGTGTTGTAGGTATTGATACACTGTGAAAATACCTACTGAGTGGAATGCTGTGTCTGATCCACTCAGACCAGCTCAACACACACTAACACACCACCACCACGTCAGTGTTACTGCAGTGCTGAGAATGATCCACCACCCAAATAGTACCTGCTCTGTGAGGGTCCATGGGGGTCCTGACCACTGAAGAACAGGGTAAAAGGGGGCTAACAAAGTATGCAGAGAAACAGATGGACTACATTCTGTAATTGTAGAACTACAAAGTGCACCTATATAGTAAGTGGAGTTGATAAAATGGACAATGAGTGTAGAAACAAGGAGGTGATCATAATGTTATGCCTGATCGGTGTATATTTACTTATACCTGTAACCTTTGTTAAAACTCCTTAAGTAAAATATATATATATATATATATATATATATATATATATATATATATATATATATATATATAAAGTATATATATATATATATATATATATATATATATAATCAATAACAAATAGATACAATATTTAACAAATTATATATTTAACAAATAATTTTTTGGCCTTTTTCATACACTGCCAGGTGGAGAGCACCTGAAGCGCCTGGATCTAAAAACAGAGCCCTCTTCACTCGCTTTACATTATAACAGCATTTTATGCACACAATCTTCGTGTCAGTTAAAAAATATGCCAACTTTTTTATCAATAAAATTATTTAATGCATCTAGAGTTATTAAAAACAAAAAACCTATTTCTTTTCAACTTTTTTTTTCAACAAAGTGATCTTAAAGTAAGGACACAAAAAATGTTATGGACAGTATTAATGGCACCCTTTCCTAATATTTAGCTGCAGGCCTTTTAGCAGCAATGAGCCTCCAAACGTTTTGGTATCCATGTACAACCTCTACCATCTGCTGGTAGTTTTTTTTTCTACTCTTCCATTGCAAACTTTTCAAGCTCTTGGATGTTTGCAGGTTTGTCCCTTCCCTGTGGCAGATTTCAGCTTTCACTGAGGTTGACATCTGGACTCATTGCTGGTCAGTTAAAAACAGTCTTCTTCTTCTTTTGCAACCATTCTGTTGTGCTCTTGATGTGTGCTTTGGGTCTTTATCGTGCTGGGGGACCCATTATCTTTGACCCAAACATAGCTTTCTTACACTAGGCAGCACCATTTGCTCTGAGATGCTCTGGTAATGTTCTGATTTTATTATTCTTTCAGTTGAGGCCACCGGGACCTGAGGCAGCAAAGCAACCCCACAGGAATATAGATCCACCACCATGTTTGACTGCAGGTAGGGGGTCCTTTTGGTTTTAAGCTTCATTTCATTTCATGTAAACAAATCGCTGGTCTTCATTGCCAAAGAGGCCTATTTTGTTTCGTCAGTCCACAACACATTTACCCAAAAGGATTGTGGTTTGTTTAGGTACATTTTGGCAAAGATCAGTCGTGCCTTCTTATATCTTTCTTAAAGCGATGTCTTCTTTGGCCTCCCCCATGAAGTCCTTCTTGTTTCAGTGTGTGGTGTATGAAATGGGTTCACTCCAGATTGCTCCAGGTCTGCCTTTAGCGCTTTGGATGTTTTTTCCACAGTTCACACCAAAGAGTTACTCACTGATTTTCCTCTTTGACCCACATCCTAGTAAGTTCTTGATAGTTCCTTGAACAATAAACTTCCTTACATTGCACACTACTGAAACAGGGATGGCAAGGATGTTGGAGACGGCCTTGTACCCTTTACCATTCTTGTGTTTGGAGATAATAGCACTTCTGATGCTCTCAGACAGCTCTCTTGTCTTCAGCATTGTGTAAAGGAATCAGGGAAAGTGGTCAAGTCATGTGAGCCTTCATTTATCACAGGTGATTCTAATTTCCAGTGTATCACTGGTGAGTCTAATCTAGTCTAATCTGAAAGGAATTCATCAATAGGGTGCCAATAATTGTGTCATATTGGCATTTTTATGCTTTTTCCCAGTCCATGTATACACCTCAATCGGAATAGACTAGTCCATTTGAGTCCATTCAGAATGCAGTTTCTATCTGATTGAACGAGGTGGGTAATCCTGTAAATAATCCGTTAAATATTAGAATAATATCCGTGTAAACGCCTGTATCTGATTACATTCCCTATCTTAAAGTTTAAGTCTGTTCTGATCAGGTGCGTCACGTCATAGTGAAAGTTTATACCGTTCAACATGGCGGAGCAGAAACTGGTCTGCAGAGGAGACGAAGTTTATGCTCTGATCTTTAAAAGACGGCGGTGGGACGGACGTCCAGCTTATGTGTCTCAGAACACGACGTCTTCCTCTCGGCCTTCTTTAATAAGGACATGTGAAGGACGTTTTCCTGAGTCTGACATCATTTTAAAGCAATTAAAAACAAGCGCTGCTCACTGCTGCTCGTTTCACTCTGACTGGACTCGTGATGCTCGTTGTCATGGTAACATCTACAGTAAGTGGTTCTCTAAGCATGCGCATAATTTTGGATCAGATTACTTGAAGTGAGCATGTAAAGAGATTTTTCATCAGATTGTTGAATAGAGTGAGAATAAACACCTCAGTCTCAGGCCTGATTCATGCTGCGTCTGCGTGCTGTGAGCGCACACACAGCTCAAATGCATTAGAGAGTTATACCAACATTCCTGTTTCCAGACAGATAAATAGTCACCTCTGTTACTCTGCTTATATATATATATATATATGTTTATGTATACTTGTTTATCCTCCAGAGCATTCTGACTTGTGATTAGGCAAAAGTTTTGAGCCTGGTAGACCAACCAGGATATCTGTTTGTAGCATGGGATGTTTAACTAGTATTTCATCGTGACTTAAATTAAATAAAAAATAGCATTTTTAAGTGTTTAATTTTTATTGACGTAAAAAATCAGCGCCTAGTCTATTCTGTAAACACAGTGGCGGTTCAGTGCAGCGTCTGGGAGGCTCTGCTGCTTCACCTGCACAACCTGTGTGAAAGCACTGACCAGTTAACATGATCACCATCGCTCACACCACGCAGACACAGTATGTGTGAATCAGGCCTTAATCTATAATCGTAATCTATTCAATCGGATTGGCAAAAATCTTTGCATGTAAACACAGCCAGTGACAGAATACAGGACTAGACTCTCTGATAGAGTATGAACGTAAAGAAACGTGTACGTTTACACTAAATCAGGGTCCTGATTGTAATAAATCTCCTCCATCTGGCCCTTTAAAACGGTCAGCTGGGCGCCAGGGGCGGGGCGAGGGGCGGAGTCAGAGGGCGGAGCACCTGACAATCATTCAGGCGCGTTTTACAGAAGCGGGCTGACGTCACTCAAGTTTCGCAGCGAGCGTGTTTGCAGACTGAGGAGAGAGAGAGAGAGAGAGAGGGCTGAGTGAGGGAGAGAGAGCGAGAGAGAGAGAGGGCTGAGTGAGAGAGAGAGAGAGAGGGCTGAGTGAGGGAGAGAGAGAGAGAGAGAGAGACGGAGAGAAAGAGAGGGGTGAGAGAGAGAGAGAGACCGAGAGAAAGAGAGGGGTGAGGGAGACGGGGGGGAGAAGGAGAGAGAAAGGGGGAGAAACAGGGAGGGAGAGAGAGAGAGAGAGAGTGCCTGAGAGAGAGGCTTTGGCTCTGAGTGAGGAGGAGAAAGCGCCTCGGAGCTCCACTCCGGTAAGAGACACATGCGCGTTGGAGCTACAGAGACGAGGCTTTAAACTGCAGCCTGGCTGCGCTGGGTGCGTTTACTTTGGGAAGAAAGTCGCAGTCGTCGAAAGTCAAGGTTGCCTTTTTTTTGTGGGAAAAGTTGCTGCAGTTTGGCCGGGTTAGCTCAGCGCTCCTTCACTGTGCCGCTCCTCTAGATGTTAAAGCATCGCGGGTGAGTTGTGGATTAAGTGCTGAATAGTTGTTGCCAAGTTGCCACAGCAGGTTCTTTTCCCCATAGACCCGCTCTGTGAACCGCTCAGGCTGCCTGACGCGCTGCTCTCAACCGCCTGATGCGCTTAAAGTAGCTTTGCTGTGTCCAGTTTGATTGCAGCTCTGGGTTTTCTGGCACTGAAGGATTGTTGTTGTAACTTTCCCGGCTCTTCAGCACATGCAGAGGTACTCAGTGTGCAGATGTAATGACCTGTCTGTCTGCATGGAATCCACATAATTGTAGCTGTTAGCTGAAAGTGCATGGACTGTGTTTACTCCTCTATCCCTAAGGCTTTTCCCATGTGCTTCTACAGTAAAAGTGCTTGCTTTGCACAGCCTTTGAGCTTTTCCCTCAGCAGAGCGGGTCACAGGGAGACTTGCCAAAACCAGAGCCTCCTCCTTTCAGCCATGGGGCACCCCACAGCCTGGAGAGGGGGACTGGAGGAGCCTTGCAGCCACGGCCACCTCCAGAGCCCGCTTCCGGCCTCAAATCTCCATTAGAATGCCCTGTATGCTTCAGCTGGGACGGACACTTTTGCAGATTTACAGTTTCTGTTGAGAACAGCAGTGTAGTTTGTTTTATGGTGGGAAGTTCATGAACTGTGGTGGAGAGTCTGAGAGTAGTGGTAGATAGATGGATGGATGGATAGAGAGATAGATAGGCAGGTAGCAGCGATGCACAATGATATTGAAATCATATTGCTGTCAGGATGTTTCATTAAAAAAATCCCCATCCCTGCTGAAAAAAACCCTAGAAACCAAGTGTTTCTGTCGCTTCCTAAAGGTTTTCTAACATGTTTTGGCTTTTTTAATCAATTGATTTCACACTATAAAGGATCCTAATGGTTTAACAGGTGACCAGTGGCTGATTCGTAATGCATTTGATGGTTTCCCAGTGGGATCTAAACATCTAAGGGTGTTCTACTGGAAACAAGTGTTATCCATTGGAAACCATTAAATCAATCCCTGGTAGAAAGCAAAACAATACGGTTTTAACCCCAATTGTTTCTAATGATCTTTTGTCCAGCAGGGATCAGATAGATGTTTAGACTTGACTGATATTTCAAACCAGTACTTCGTACTTGACTTTATTGCATTTTTTATTCATTTTACTGCATTTATAACCCTTTTCAAGCACATGCTATATTTCTCTTTCATGCAAATCTAGTTTGAGCTGCCTGAATTTCTATATTTCATAAATGTTTGTGCATGTGCAGATATGTATTTGAAAAACATTGGAGATTGTTAGATAGATGGATGGATGGACAGACATGAATAGATGTATTTTATTGATCTCTAAGAGGACCATGCTTGAATGCTACAACAGCAAAACATGACATTAATTTGCATATAATAAATAGAAGACTTGAGGAACTTTTATGGCAGATTCTGATTCCTTTTCAGCACAAATAATGTTTTTGGCTGATTTTTTTTTTTTATTAGCTTTTTGAACACTTGAAACACACAAGCACATTTTCAGTACTTTCTTTTAGCCACATCTTTTCGAATAACATTATTTGCTCATTAATGAACCACGCAAATTCTGAATTATAAGAATAAAAAAAATCAACTGCATATAAGGGTGGGAGGGTAGTGTGACTGGATAGCAGCAATAACCGACAGGTATGCAGGTAACGATGCTTTAAAGGCGATATGTGCAGTGTTGGGAAAGAGGACTAAGAACTAGACAGGACTAATTTCATATTAAACAGCTTTTTAAATAATATTAAATAATACATAAATGCAATGTTTTATTCACTTTTGCCATTAAACCAGTGGATATTGCATTAATAAACAATAAGACGATGGTAGATTAACTGTCTGTTGCGTGGTTTCCCAAAGTGTGATGTGCCGTCTGGGCTGTGATTTTCAGCTTAAGCGTAATTCATGTTCAGATAAGTTGTGAAGTCATGAAAATACATATTTGGGATCTTTAGCTGAATTCCAGACTCTGCCAGCACCTGTTTTTTTTAACGTGCAAAGCTTTGGACATGGCTTTGGACCTCATTTACAGCACGCATGTAGCAGTCTGAATTTACTCCAGCAGGGGGAGCATGCAAGCCTCTTTAGTATACATCATATAAAGAAAAGAAGCAGCTTGAATGCACATTTTCAGTCATAACTGATTTTTTAACAAGGCAGTGTCGTGCTTGAAATTAAATGCTGCATTGAAAGTAAGAGGCAGCTGGCTGTTTAGCAAAATGAGTGTAATTATGTGATGTAATATGTAATATGATGATGTTTTGGTACAGGTGTAGCAGCAGCTGTCATATACAGCACACACAAGATCTACAGTGCATTTTAATTACTTTATTTAAAATTGCAACACAGATCAGCCAAAAAAAGGATAATGCTGATGATGTTGGAGCAAAAATCTTCCGATTGTGATCTTGGCTGGTTCCCATCAAGCATTGCTGATAAATAGACACAATTACATGGCAGACCTTTCAACTTATGACTAAGTGAAGAAGGCATCAACTGAAACATTCACATTCAGTGGCACATGGTAATATAAGTCATTCTTTGCATGCAGCGTTTTGGCCTAAGTTAAGAAATTTAGCCAATTCTATCTGACCTTTTTATTTTTAGGCCTTAAATTTCAGCATGTTAAAATAATCTGTGGCCAGTCAGTGAATGAAAGCTCAGTTTGAAATGCTCTGTGTCCCATTTAAGGTGACATGGTCTTGGGTTTTAATCGACGGCAGCAACAAACTGTCCTAAGCTGGGTGTAGTGACTGGATTGCATTTTGCTTTCTTTTATTTATTTATTTATTTCTCATGGCCTGTCAACAAAATTAAACTGCAGTGTGTGGTTTCTCATATATATGTCCCTGAGGCTTTTCTGCACAGACGTCTGTGTCAAGCGATGACCCTGTGTATCAAATAGGGGAGCACTGATATGGGAATTCTGGGCCGATGCCGATACGTAAAGAAACAAACAGACACTCGAACCCGGAACCACCTGCATTAGCATTACAGAGAAATATGGCATTTATTTTCTCAGGGTAAAATGCAGTAAAATGAATAAAATGCTGATATTTTAGTGCAGTAACCCAGCATTGTGTTAACATTCTGCTCTTCTATGTGCTCTTTAAGTGACATTTATTAATGTCTTCAAACTCCTCATCATTCCTTTTGAAAATCATTGTAGTTAATCTTGTTTTTTGGTAGTCTGGTGGAAAATGTTTTGAAGTCTATCAAAAGTTGCACTGGACCCTCTAACATGTGCTAACTCTATGTCGACAGTCACATTTTGGTGTGGGAGGATCTTTAAAGCTAAATTCCTGCTTTGATTAGATCTGCTGGACTGTGTATTTTACCCTCTGATTGGCTGCCAACAAAAGCGCAAAAAATTCAATAGGAAAAAATGTCAGATGAACTTCGATCTGTATACGCTAATCTGTTGGACAGGCAGTACAGAGGACTCTGCAGATGTTGTATAGATCTGTTGTGGGATTTGTCATGGAAATATGTCATATGATCTCAAACTCCACTTGTCTAGTTTAAGGTGAAATTTGTTGTTGTGAAGTTATTTAAGTTTTAACAGAACGTGTCCTGAATGTGTTGCCGCTGCAATGTTCGTTTCAGTTGAACAACAACAAACTATGCAGAGCCTTTCAAAGTTTGTATGTCCAGCAAATTCAATTTAATGCTTTTTAAGATGTTTTTAAAGCTACGTTTGAGAATTTTTAATGGCACCGTGAACCGTATTTACTTTATTTAAAATTGCAGCACAGATCAGCCAAAAAAAGGATAATGCTGATGATGTTGGAGCAAAAATCTTCCGATTGTGATCTTGGCTGGTTCCCATCAAGCATTGCTGATAAATAGACACAATTACATGGCAGACCTTTCAACTTATGACTAAGTGAAGAAGACATCAACTGAAACATTCACATTCAGTGAATCTTTGCATGCAGCGTTTTGGCCTAAGTTAAGAAATTTAGCCAATTCTATCTGACCTTTTTATTTTTAGGCCTTAAATTTCAGCATGTTAATATAATCTGTGGCCAGTCAGTGAATGAAAGCTCAGTTTGAAATGCTCTGTGTCCCATTTAAGGTGACATGGTCTTGAGTTTTAATCGACGGCAGCAACAAACTGTCCTAAGCTGGGTGTAGTGACTGGATTGCATTTTTTTTTTTTGGCTTTCTTTTATTTATTTATTTCTCATGGCCTTTATTGGGGAAACCATGAACTGGGAAAGCTTTGCAAACTGTGTGTCTAGCTGAGTTTAAAATAACCATCATCAGAGTATTTGCAGGTTTGTATGTCAAGCAAATTCAATTAAATGCTTTTTAAGATGTTTTTAAAGCTACGTTTGAGAATTTTTAATGGCATTGTGAACCGTATTTACTTTATTTAAAATTGCAGCACAGATCAGCCAAAAAAGGATAATGCTGATGATGTTGGAGCAAAAATCTTCCGATTGTGATCTTGGCTGGTTCCCATCAAGCATTGCTGATAAATAGACACAATTATATGTTTTTCTCTTTTGAGAATTTTTAATGGCACTGTGAACCAATCACTCAGTGATATTTTATTTTTATTTTATTTTATTTTTTTTAGAAATTTTGTCATATTATCATGAACAACCACACATAACTCACTTTATATAGTCATTCTCATTTTATAAGTAGAAATTTTTATTAATTAATGCTACAACAATGCTAATTTCGTCTCTGTAGGTTTTGCAATGTTATGTTAGCGCAAAGTAACGGAAGTGTACTCTCGCTTCTCACACAAGATATAATACTACAGAACCTTATTTTATATACACTGTAACATTTTATTAATGCAATTTGTAACAGCCAAAATTGTTTACTTAATTTACATGCAATTTGTAAATGCCAACATAGGTGCATTGATGAGGTCCTGCTGGTGTGGGTTTCCTCTCTTTCAGTGAAAGTGATTTGCTAACAATTCTTGCTTGTGAAGAATCTTAAGCCAGTTAAACATGGCTTAATATTGTCCTGATTACCGTTCTAAAGTGTGAGCATCGTTGTGAAGAAATAATTTGTAAAAAGTTATATTTTTTTATCCAGCAATCATGACAGCTCTGATATTGATACAGTTGCAGGACGATATTCTGTTTATATCACGCAGAACTGGTTTGTTCTCCACATTACAGCGATTACTGAGGTGTGGAAGATAACAGTATTTCACAGGCAGCGTTGTTTTTTCAGATGCTGAAGGAAATATCTGTATCGGTGGATCTCTTCCAGCAGGCGCGTGTGTGTTAGCATTGCCTGCTTGCGTGTACCTGTCCAGGCAGCGCAGATGCTCTTGTCAGCGCGAGCCATCAGAGCAGTGAGTGATGTTATCGCTGCATCACCAACAGAAGCCGCTGTGTTGGGTGATGCATTGCTTCTGCCTTGCTGTCAGGACAGTTTTTCTATTTTTTTCCGATATCGGTACAGGGATGTACATGAATGTGCACTTCTCTTCAGCCTCATTTTATCAGTCAGGCAACATGTCCACTCAGGCACTGAAATTCAAGGCTCGTTTTATTCTAAATGGCTGATACACACAAAATGCAGTATGTATGTCCATTCATATACATTTCAAAAGCAAGATGTAAAAAAGTGGCTGTGCCTAAGTTTTAGTATTCAACATACAGTAGCACTGCATAGGTGAAATATTTATCACCACAGTCATAAAACCTTCTCAGAAATGGAAACTTTATCCTACATTTTTCTTCCCTTAGATCCACTTCTATTATTTTAGTGGGTTTACATGACTATTTTTCAGAATTAAACAGGCCTTTAAGCCTTTAGACTGATATATGTAAATGACATCTGTTCTGATTGGCTGCCCTGTCTTGTGCCTTATTTGAATAAAAAAAAAAAAAGGCCATGCTGAAACACTCCTTATAACACCTCAATGTGAATGGGTGGAGTCAAACTAGTCTAGACTGAATAGATGAAAAAATATATTTGTTATTTTGACACTGAACATTGAATTCAAATCGGGCTGTTTTCGCAGTATAGATTTCATATATAGACTGTAATGACTGGGGAATGAACAGTACATTTTAGGAACTTTAATGATGTTTACATATTACAGGGACATTATATGTTTCAAAAAAACTGGTTTTATTGTAGTTGTGTTTATTCTAGCTTGTTCATCATTATGTTTTCAAACAATATAAAGGGCAAGTTCAAATGGTGTTTTAAAAAAAAATGAGGATCCTGAGTGGCGCAATAGTCTAAAGGCCCTCGGTATACTTTTTTGCAATGACACTACGACGCAGGTGTCGCACCAACAGCGGGACACCTGTGATTGGTGGGTTAAATGTTGCAGCCGCAACATTTAAGCTCGCAAAGGTGGTTTCAGCTTTACACAAACTTTGTAAGTTCTGTGTCACTCAACATATGTGGAGGCCTGAAGCTCCAGCCCTATCGCCAGGATTTTTGGAGTTCAGTGCCCCCAGCCCAACACTCTAGCTAGCCAGCTGGGGGTGTCTGTTAGCTGGCATAACAGAATTGGCAGTTAGCATTTTCCTCCAGTTCTCTTACAAGCGTGTTGAGCTGTCCAGTGGTGTTGCATTTGCGACGGTTTGAAAAGATGCTGTGGTGCTTCATGTGTTTTGAAAGAAATACATGTGATGAGAGACCTAGCTAGCAGGTAGAACTAGCACTTGAGTTTAGTGATGTAATGGTATTAAAGTATACTGCAGTACTTAAAAATGATGCTGGTATGTAAAAATAATGACGTTAATTCAAAATTATGATGTGTCACGTTTCTGTTCCACGTATGAAAGACCAAATAAACACATTCCACCCATTTATATTTTAGTGGGGTGACAGGGAAAAATTAAAGCCAGGAAAAACCTCTGAAAAAACCCTGATAGTGGCTCCGCGATAAGAGCTTCACACACCACAGAACACGTTTGATTTCAGCTTTCACTCCATATAAACATTCACATAACCTCGAAACGGGTGTCATTTTAGCATCATTTAGCTGCAACCAAGCCTGTGCTGTGCCGTGTGGCACGTTTGGCCTGCTAACTAAGCTTTCGTTAGCTTAGCCTAGATGCTACAGTCCTAAACACCACAGAAAAAGGTTCGATTTTGTGTTTCTGTCACTCCAACACCACTCACTGCTCTTTTCCGCTTTCAGACATTAATTTTTATCATCTACACTTCTTTCAGCAGAGCAAAAGTTAGTCAGAGTCAAACCTGTACTGTGTTGTGTGGCACTGTTTGGGTCTGTAGCTGCTCGCTAAGCTAGTGTTAAGTTAGCTGATCAAGCTACTGATCCAAACACCACAGAACAGGTTTGCTTTCACTTTTCTGTCCATTTTACACCAGCTGCTCTACTTCACTCTCAGATTTAAACCATAACCATCTAAAATTGTATCAGTGCTTCATTTAGCCAGAATCCAACATGTTCTGTGGTACGCAGAGCTAGCTGAGCTAGCTAAGCTAATACTAACTAGCTCCTTTCCTAATTAGCGGCACTGCTTTTCATTTAGCAGATGTTAGATAGAATTATTTGGTGACCAGGTAAGCTAGCTCAACTTTTAGATTATTTTTGATTTAGACAATAAAAAATATCGAGAATGAAACGGACATTTTGTCAGTTATGCATAATGGATCAACACAGTCAGAATGCTTTCCAGTTGAGGAGATTTGTGGAAACTGTTCAAGCTGTTTGTCTTCAAGTTTGTTGTCTTTTCCAGTTTCGTACCAGCCTCAGGGCGATTGGGAGCTTTCAGGATATTCATGCATTGAAAATGAAGCCCGTAAACATCCCACAGTGTGTCAGTCATTTACATACAGAGAACAAGGAATCAAAGGGCATGTATAATACCTTTCATTCACTGTGATCGTTCTGCACATTAGTTATTTGATGGCCATTTCTGTCTCCAGCTAGGTGGTCCGTCAAGACGTTGCGCTGGGCTGATGTCTTAATTCCTCTCATCAGGCAGGTAATGATGCGCCGGAATAAAGAGCATCCAAGCTCGAATGAAGCTCATTGTTATTCATGCAGTGCGAGCAAAGTTGAAATCTTCTCTCTCATCCAGCTAAACTCGTGATCCGATGGGCATATAAACTCTGGCTCTCCAAACAATCTTGAGTTTTCTGTGCTGATGTTTTGCGGTGTGCTTTTTTCTGTGAGTAATGGAGTTGCATTCTTCAGCCATCATGTCAAAGAGGCAGTTCGTCACGGGCCAGAGCCACTCGGGCTCCGCCGCTGTCACCTCCAACTTTGAAATGAATCAAAGGCCAGAAATTGTTCAGATGGAGCTGATTTTCCTGCAGGGACATCTGAGCTGAACTGGGTACGCAAGCACGCGTGGATGAGAACGAAACAAACCCTCTGTTATGTAACTGTGACCTCCTTTTACTGATTCAAACAAGGCATTGTTTGATCGTAATGGGACTGACATGAGCGACACAATCTCTGTGCTTCATCGTTCCTCATCTTTGTTCATAAACAAGCTTATGACAGAGAACGGAAACGCATCAGATTTAAGGCGATTATGAAAAAAAGATCAGTTGAAATGTTGGTATTGTTTTTTTCATTAGGCTTTGCCCGACTATGCGAGAGTCTCTTGTGGGTGTTTGGATTGTTTTAATGTGTGTTGTCAGGAGCTACTGCGCAATTAACATGAACGCACAATATAAAAGATGAAATATTGATCAATAACCGTTGGAAAAGAATATACAAAGCCATAACAAAGTGTCACGCTCAATATTTATGTCTCTGTCTCTTCCAAGTTGGAGAGCTACTTTAGGAAACACTTGTAAAATCCATTATGGGGGTTTTTCTTCCGTTTGCATTGTTTTAAAACTATGTAATACAACACTCTGGCTCATGCAGTGGTGCACCGATATGGAATTTCTGGGCTGATAATGATAACCGGTATCCGATGATATGATAATCGATTAGACCATGTTGTGTCAGATAATGATACCAGTAACCCATACATATGTTCTTTTCATTATAAAACATTATAATACATTATAAAACACAATGTAATCCATAGATGAAGTTCGGTGGTGTTATGATCAGAGATGCACCGATACCACTTTTCCGTGCTGATACCGATACCTGATCCTTTAGTATCGGTCGATACCGATACTAACTCTATCTAACCCAACTGACCTATAAGCCCCAATATTTATAGAATAACATTTTTAAAGTGTTTTATTTTAGTACAATCTATGTTCACATATAAAGCATCTTCAGTTTGGCTTGTTGGATTGTATTTATTAGATGCTTAAGAAAACTTATTTGTGTTTATCTACTGTATATCTTTAGTATCTATTATTATATAATTAGTTATAAGAACCGTGTTTAAAAAACGTAAATAAATGTAAAATGTCTTTATTGTGCAGAATAGTTAAAAACAGAACTGAACAGTAAACAGATAAACCTGTGGTTTTTACACATCAGCACACAGCAGCTTCTCTGGCTTAAAAACGGAGCTGAATGTTGTTTGACATCCAAATATCTTGAGTCTTTTGTCTCATACGTGCATCTTGTTCACTCGTGCTGCATCTCTGAGCATTAGTTCAGTAATTACCGTCATTCACGCTGTCAGTATCAGCGACATCCAGTGTTTTTCTGGCTTGGTTGAAGCAATGGGCTGCGAGACTCCGCTGCTGAGTGATACATCTGACCGACAGAGGCGCTCCACTGGTGGGGCTAGTGGACACACAGGCCGGGCTAGCAGGCTGCTATGCTAAAAGCTAAATTGAGGCTAAAGGTTATCTTTACGCTGAGAGTTCGACGGTTCCTTACACTCTCTCAGTAACATTAACTCCCACACAGCGGCAGATGAGTGATTACTGAAAGTAGCAGCTCAGCTGTTCAGGTAAGCGGCTCCGTTAATGTGTTCTTAACCCCAAAAACTGCCGTTACAGATGCTGCCATGATCATTTTGACTGCTGCTTTTTGTCCCACGCTGCTGACGTGTCGTTAAGTTCTGTCTGCATGCACATGTCAGAAGTTGCTTTGTGGTGTCAGTCATAGGTGTCAGTATCCCCATCACCGATACCGATACTGCGTTTTGATTCTGGACTTGAACTCTTATCTCCCACTTGGAGAACAAGTAAACATTCCACTGAACAGCTGGTTAAGAAACAGACACATGCACAGCTCAAAAACTACTCTATCCTGAACTACTAGCCTGCTTAAAACGTAATGACTGTTCTCTCTGTCAGTGTTGTGTGTAAAATGCATAGACTGTATGTATGAAGCAGTAACGGCTACTGTCACAACAAACCTGCATCATCATACAGCACTTTTAAGCAATTAAATGATTTGTTCTTCTCGGCCTATTTTGGAAGCAAAAATATACATATTCATTTGATATGTATGCTGTATGTGCTTATGAGGTGTTTTGGTCTGAAAACAGTCAGAATTCCCTAAACAGCTTTTTCTATTTGTGTTTTCAGTTAGGCCACAAATAGGAATAAAAAAAACTGTTCAGGGAATCCTGACTACTTTTAGGCTGAAGCACCTCATAGAACTCGTTCACATTTCACAGGCTAGAGATTCTTCACAAGGGGGCGCCCTTAGCAGTCAGATAGCTTTTGAAGCTTCATAAGAGCAGCGATTTGCATCAGCGACAGTCCTTGTTCAGACTTAAAGTACAAATGTGCTTGCAGTTGTCATGTAAGTAGCTGTATTTGAATATTTCTGTTTTGCACTATAGCGAATGGTGCTTTTGTTATTTTGTATTTTTTTCTGTTTCCCTAAAAGAGAGGTTTGTTCGATTTCTGTTTGCACGGCAAAAAAGCGGCACATCCAGTCAGAGGCGTACTATTTTAACCTGTAAATTCAATTCGTCACATTTATACAATAATAATTTAATAATTTATTTTAATAATAATCATTATGATCAACTGAACGTCACATTTTAGGACCATGTTGTGCAGCCCTAATACAGAGTTGCTAACGCTGGCTTGCTTGTTCTAGTAATAACTGGCTCCTCTCTGAAACGTCAGTTGTGGTAATTGGTGTGGCTTTGCTCTGAAACAGACAGCTGGAGTGGGAGTAGGAGAAGAAGAGGCAGAGTGATGCTGCATAACAGACAACAACAGTAAAAGAGTGCTGCACTCTAGTTAATCAAATGCTGCGTGGTGAGTGGTCCCGGACCTGCTGTGGAGGAAAACCTCAGGGAAACTTTGACACTGGAGCTGCAACAATACTCTCTTCAACTCAGCCAATCCAGTCAGATCCACAGACATGTCACAGTGAGAGAATGAAACATACAATAATAATAAATTTACAAAATAAAACATACTTCCACAGTAACAGTGAGCATAAGACAGATTACAACTCTTTAAGTCCCAGGAAATACAGAGTAAAATATGAAAAATGTTTGTATGATGCTAAACTTGAGTGTTATATTAAACATCTAGCTAATCTTGGATGAAAAATGTAAGATCTAAATATGATAAAACTTTGCTTAATGAGTGGGCGGGTGAAGCAACGAGTGAAAGAAAGAGTGGATGAACGAACAATATTCAAGTATGGATAAACAAATGAACGGACAACGGGCAGCTACAGACAGGTGGTGTAGCTTGCTAGGTTTTAGTTATGCTGGGTTAACTTTAGTTAGCTAAGTTTCTCTGACTCTTAAACTATTTTTTTGTGTGGGTGGGGCCAGAGACATCAGCCTTGTGATTGGTTAAGAAATGCTTTATCCACTATTAGGTCCACCAGGTTTACATCCAGAGGAGAGAAATACAGGCGAAACACAGCAGACATTTATTAGACTTTTGTACATGTACGTTTTGAGCCAAAAGGAACAAGATTAACTTAATTAGAAACAAATTTGGTTCTCTGGGGCTTTAAGATTGGTCATTAAATTAAAGCAACCTTTACAATTATTGTAAACATTTACTTTACTTATTATTTTTTATTTATTTATTAATTTTTTACATTATTTAACATTTGTATTGGATTGGGACTTTTCATGATCATGATATTTTAGCTGAAAATTTACTGCCATAAATAATCGCAATCAAACAAATTCTGTAACAGATCGGTTTTAAAGGTCCTGTGGTGATCAAACCTTTCCTAAATCTTACATTTTGAGAATTATTGATCAACTTGGTAGTGAAATTCAGTGGAGCAAAGATTTTGTTAGAGTAACTAAATGACCTTCAACTGCTGCATAACTTTCTCTACCTTTAAACAGATCCAGATCGATGGTGCAAACTGACCAGACGACGGTGTTCTACATTCAGCCGTCTCGCTTCATTAAGTTTATCCTTTGGCATATTTTCCTGGCAGAATCTTCTGATGATGTTTCGGTGTGTTTCGTCAGTCTGTTCCCTGTAGACACCTGTGGTTATGGCTCAACGAGCATGTTTAGTGCAAGCAGAGGTTTACAATACAGCTTCTTACATATACCAGATACTCTGAATACAACTGCAATTATCAACTGCATTACACCTCAGCAACAGCACCAATGATAGTTAAATGAATTCTTTCTAAATCCAGCGATGCCTCAAGCCTGGGGCACCATGTCATCCTCTATGATGAGCTGAGGGTAAAATCTCGATGGCAGCTTGTGTCGGTGTGTAGGACTTGAAGAAACTGACTGCAGCCCACACGGTGCATGACTGACAAAGACGAGTCTATATGGCAGATGTGTTCCACAGGTTTGGTACCTAAAGAACAACCAAATAATGTAGTGCTGTCTTTCTGCAAGACTAATGATCCAAACTTCCAGCGCTGCCAGTCAGTTAAATTGTGTCAGTACTGACTGTCCATTTTTGACCCGTCACGTTGCATGTACAGAATCATTCTTTAAGTTCTAGATTGGTCCACAAGCAAGAGAGTTGGTCTGGAACAGGAGTATCATTAGCAGAAGATGGTGTAATCCACTGTAATTGGAGTATTACAGTATACTGAATCATAGCAGAGCTAAACGAAGCACAATTTATATCAGAGGCAGGAACCTCTTAGTTTCTGCACTGCGCCACTGTCACGTCCAAAGGGCTCCCATGTTATCAGTGTGGCCTTTTATACTGGTAACATGAATTGCAGTTATGGAGTGCCATACAAACAATATGTGGTTGACGCATTCAAAGCTGTCTGTTTTGCTTCTACTGTGAGGGATGCACCCCCCCACTGTCTCCCCATCAGTCAGTGGAATGCTAGCCAGTGCAGGCATTTGTTAGGTGATGTAACAGAACCGGCGGTTGGCATTTTTAGCTGTCCAGTAACATTGCGTTAATGGCAGTTGGAAAAGATGTGCTGGCGCTTCACAGGACTCTGAGGAAGCCTGTGCTAGCCTTCATCCTCTTAGTGCTGGTGGTATCCTGTGATGGGGGGTCCTAACTAATGGCTGGAAGTGGATATGTCAAAACTGGGGAGAAAATTGGGGAAAAAAATACTATCAAAAACAATTAATATAATGATTTGTATTCAACAATTCACATCCTGCGCTTCAGTAATTTCACTTAAAGAGCACTAAGTATGCTGTCTTTAATGAAATATGCAGCTGATTGGTGTTTATTAGGTACTCGATGTTCACGATATACTCAAAGAAGCATTTTGTGACGTATCATGATGACAGTAAGTATTGTTGTTTTGCCGAGCTGTACAATACGTGTACAATGCTTGACTCATCTTTAAAATGTATTCAGCATTTTCTTTGAAACATTTACAAGCATTTAAGTGAGATATCCTTGTGTGTTTGATGGTGCATACCACTGTGTTTCATACAGGTGTGTTTTTGTTGTAGCCCCGTTTTGAAAATTGCCTGTCCACTGGGGAAGTGGTTGTGATTGTGTGTTCAAAACGGGCTAAAAATCCCTGTCTAGTGGAAATCTGCCAAGGCAGAATGTTGACTGATGGTTTTGTGTCCTACTATTACGAAGTCAGTAACTCTGTGCAAGCAGGCTGTCCTTCACTGCCTGCTTGAGTCGTTTTACATTAGTGTGACTGTGTTCACTCTGCTTACATCACACCGTATTAGCGGGTATCGGCGTGCTGAATAAATAAATATTATGAGTACTTGTAAATGATCGTGATATTGGGCCAATACCCAATACCAGTATTGGTATCGATACATCCCTAGTATATGGGCTGCAGGGTGAAGTGTATATTGATTGTGATTGGCTAATTGCAGAAGACCAGTGCGTTCCATTCCATTTTACCAGGTTTCAGCTCTAATCGTCCCTACACCACTTTAAAAACACTCATCAGTGAATTACTACTTCATAAAATGCAAAAGTAGATGTACTATAGGTGCTATAAATGTTCCCATTAAGTGCTTTGTGAGCATTCGCAATGACCATTCATCGTAGAGCCATTGCAGTTATTACCTGCAATCACAGTGTGACTCATAATAAACACAGTTAGCCTCTCATTTTCTGCTCAAATGATATTAACTTATCATGAAGGTTAATGACTGCATTGGCTTTTGGGCAACACTTCATTTTCTTTAAAGCAACAGTGAGGACGCTCTGCCTAACCACAGCTGTATTATACTCCTTTCATATCCATGCTTGTGCTGAGAATGCAACCATCCAAATTGAATCTGGAGACTTGAGAAATGACTGTGAGATTGCTGCGTGTGCTTATGAAGAGGAATGCAATCTAATTGCTTCTGCTCGTTATGCTGATCTATCCTTATTACTGTGGATCGTGCCCAAGCCACGGGAGTGGAGGATGGACTTCCAGCCCTGCAGCCTAAATCATTACAGCATTGAGTTGTGCCTTTGACTTCCAAGGAAAACTTGAAGGACATAAGACATGGCTCATGGGAGATAAATCTCATTATATCAGTGGCTTCTAGGTGCAGTTGTTATTTAGAGTTTCAGAATTTATACCTCTTGGAAATCGCTGGCTTCCTGGGGCTGTTCGGGCTGGAGACCTTAATGGCCCTTTGAAATATCATAAGTCCTGGACCATTGATTTTCTGATTGCCCTCCTTATAGATTAAAGTGGAACTCTTTTCCTCTTCATTTTGGGTGTATCTGCGCTCTGGTAAGCCCTCTTGCTTGAATCTTCTTCTAATTTTTGTACTGTAAATGTGCAGCTATCGTCTAGGACTGTGTTAAACGTTTATCAAAATGACTTAATCAAGGCAGATCACATCTGGTAATACTAAAGCCTCTAGAGATGGCGCAATACTACTGTTTCTTTTCCGATACACTGAAAACTAGAGTATCGGCTGATGCCAAAACCAGTACTGCTACGCTTTAAAAGGAGCTATGTTTCATTGAAGTGCTACACTTAAGATGACCATCTAAATCTACCCTGCCCATATTCATGATTATCTGAAAAGAACGTTTTTGAACTTGAATGCAGGGCCATCAGTGAATTGGCTAAATGATTATTTTGCAAATTAAATGATAAGCAGGCTTTGTGCAGGTTGTGATTAAGCTGTATTTGGCAGGCTGAAGATTTTCCACAAGGGGCACTGTGAGCATTGAGGAAAGAGAGGAAACCCACACCAGCAGGATATCACTAATGCAAGCGTGTTTGTAGTTACATAGTTCATGTATATGAAGGTTAATGAAATTAAATATTTAATGAAATTAAATATTTATTGTTACAAAATGTGCGAACGTGAAGTAAAAGGTTTTATTTAAATACATCTAGGCTGAACAGGCTAACAGGCTCCTCCAATAACATTCAGTTAGGTTTTACTAAAAGAGAGAGCAAAGAATATGCCACTGGAATATTTTTTGTTTTTTATTTTTATTTTTATTTTTTTCTGGTTTAATTGTCTGTGTTTAAACAGAACTAGCCAAAGTAGTCTTAAACTCTAGTTTAGGGAGTGCATGTACTGATAAGTTACCAATATTAACTATCATTGAATTTTCAATAAAACTTGAATCTACGTTTTACTGAACTAATTGGGGAAAATTTGCATTATGTTTGTTATTTTAAACAAATCAAATATGGCAGGAGTTGATAAGTCTTTTCATTGGATGATATTTGAGAAGAAGGATCACAAGATAGACAGATGGGCAAATTGCAGGCAAATCCGTCCACCAGTTATCAACAGACAAAGGCAAGAAATATGTGAAAAGCTTCAAAAACATAACCAGAGCCAAACTATCATAACAAGCTGCAGGTTTGGGCATAGTGAAGGGGTGGAGCTGAAATGTTCCAAGCAGATCCAGAATGAGGAGTTGTTTTCAGCTACAGCATCATATTCTCTACCCATTTGTTTTGTCTTAATTTATTAAAAAAATTCCAGAGCCGACTAACAGAGCTGACTCATTCTCAAACAACACATCAGCAGATTGGGCCCTTGTTGCTGCCCACGTCTGTTTGAAAGTAATCTAATGTAACTTTGGTGAATCTAATCTGATTTTTCACTTCATTTGATGTAAGCAAACAACTGGACCCCACTGAAAAATACAGTAAATAAGGTTTATCTTTCAGAGCAGCAGAGCTTTGCTAAGAATAAGCTTTGTCACTAAACTTTGTCACTGTGCAATAGAATAGCCTTGTTCTGTGGTTGACTATAACACAGTTCATTTGCGAGCACAGTGAAAAGCATGAAGAAGCTGACTGTTCTGGAAACCAATGGGAAATTCCTCTCTGATATCTAATACACAGACTTTTGGACCCAGTCGGAAAAAAACAGCAAAGTCATTTTAAGTTCTCCTGCAATCTTTGACCAGATAGTCTTAATCTCTATAAAATTCCAGAAACACTGAAAAAGAGTTTAGAATTTTTGTTTATTACATCCATCAGAGAAATCAGGGTTCATTCTGTGTCTTAAAACTGTAATATATTTATTATATAGTGTGTAATATATAGTAAATGCAGCGCTTTGAATTGCATTTCCCAGGCTGAGTCATGTGCTTGTACAGAACTTGGCAACCTAAATGTTAAGAAGAGACATTTTGTCCTTTCAATAAAGCTCAAACCACCTCAAGAGCCACAACATTTTATGCCCATTTTACCATCTTTGCTGTAAATATGTCTCAGGACGTGCTAATGTCCTAATATAGGCTAAAAAATATATAATATAAACTAAAATACAGACTCACTTTGCCCTGCTTTAAGCTTTAGCTCAGCTATAGCCGCTTTTCTCACGTCTCCGCGACACCTTAAATGGTGCCTGAGGTGCCAGAATGTAACTGCTGCACCATTTAAGGTGGAACGAGAAAGTTCGAACGAGACACTGACTTCAGCTTTGCGACTTTTTAGTGTTTGACAGTTTCTGGTTGCAGATCAAGCGTATCAGGAAACCAGCTGGAGATTATAAATGCAAATAGGTCTGTACATCTTTTGCTGCCCTATCCTGGCAGTATAACATCCCACAGCAACCGTTTTTATTGTGCCACCCAGATTTCCTCAGTATGACCTGTTGAAATTTGACGTCTGTGACTTCAATACTGTGAACACATTAGAAAAATCTCCTCCAAATCCCACAGTCCACTATGGAGACCGTGAATTTGCTAGGCTGTAATGTTAGCTTTGAAACGAATGGTCGGACTCTGGATGGAAGGCCTGTATTGTTCAGCCTTTGTCTCAGGAGTGAATTAAACAGTATTAATACTGTGGCTTGGCAGGCGTGTCGTCTGCACAGTTCACATGAATCAACCAGTGGCGTTTTAGCTGATGTTTCCCAAAGACTGGCTAAGCCATTGCCAAGCAACGGCCTCCTACCGACAGCGGCAGTTTGACTTGGAAAAAGTCAGTGTTTCTTCATGATAGGGTTATCTCAGCAGCTTCTTGGTGGTATTGGTTTGGCCTAGGATTTGGCTCGCCTTCTTCTTGTCAGAATCCATTTAGGATCTGATTTATTACTATGAAAACAAAGGATTTTATACCATTTCAAACCACAGAGCCGTGCTCTGACTGGTAATTCACTGTTGGCTCGTTTTCCAGTTAGAGAGAACTTGAATATTGGCTAAATTTCTCCAAACTGTTGGCATGCTAAATGAATGCTTCAGCGTTTTTCAGCCTAATCTCGTTCTGCTGCATCTGTAGTATCTGTAGCAATGCTGTCAATTACCATTTCCTCTACCGTAAAATTGGGGAGCTTATCATAAAACCCGCATGCTGCCCAGCTTGGAGAAGAATCCTATGGTAGGATGTATCTGGCAGGCTAATGTTTGCTTTGTAATGGTCAGGTTTTTATGTGATATGCATTTTCAATTGCATATCAAATGCAGATATATATCATATGTATTATCATATTCCCAATGCAAAGATTCGAGTTCAGATCTCAGGTCTGACACAGATCAGATCAACCACATAGCACTGTAATATAGCATTGTGTGGCAGAGGTGAGCTGGATTGTGCCGGAGGAGGGTCTAGCTCTAGTCATCTAGTGTCTGAGGTAGTCACAGTAGGCTTTTAATACAGAATTTCTTGGTCCCCTGTTTTTTTTTTTCTATAAACCGACATATTATATTGGGGTGGTTTCATTGAAATATGGTGTTGGAAAGATGTCAGACTGAAATGTGGTTTTAAGTGATGCACTGAAATTAACATTCCTGGCTAAAACTAAAATAAGGTAATAAATAAAACAAACTTTTGTTATTGATAACCTCTGCTTTCAGTAGGACAGAACTGAGCTGACAGTAAATGAAGTAGTTTACAAATAAGAAACTTACTAAAATTCTTACAGCATTTAGTGCGGCGAAATCCGGCATCCTCGACAACAGAGAATGACTGATCATGCAAAACAGTATAAATTGCATAATTTTTTTAGTGTTTGGTGCACTTTGGCTGCCGTTTGTGAATATATATTTTTTTCTTTTAAAAAATGGTGGCTACAGATGACATTGGCATTCGGGAGGGGGGCTTTTTCCCCTCTGCTTCTGTTGTTTTCCTGTGTTCATATCAAACAGGATGTCGTATAAAAATTAAACAAATTCCAAATAGAGTTAGGACTGTTGGAAATGTCAATAAAAACAGACAGCAGTGATTTTCAAATCCTTTTTGATCTGTATTCAATTGAAAACAGTTCAAAAACAGGATATTCCAAACGTTCAACATGTTCCACAAAAATGGACATAGCGGCATATTTACCACTGACTTACATCACATTTCCTTTTAACAACCTTTAGTAATCGTTCGGGAACTGAGGACACTAATTATTGCAGTTGTTGTGGTGAACAATTTTTAATCACCATTCCTTTTTTTCAGGAATTCGAATGATTTGTTAGGTGATGTTGACGCTTCATTGTAGACCTGTTTAACCTTTTGTATTTTTGGCCACAGTTTTTTCACAGCTTTTCTCTCTTTTGGCTAAAAACAAAAAATTCAGCTGCACACAAATTCTTCTGATATAAAATAACTGTAAACTCTGAATCAATCACAGTTGTACTTCTTGAGAATAAACCGCTGCTGTCGGAACAAAACCTTGTAAAATGGTAACTTTACAGGAGAAAGAAAAAACGACTTTATTTTTAATGTAAGTCAGTGGAACCAGACTTTTTTTGAAGTAATTTTGCGCTGTTTCTTTTAGTCCATTTATCATGAAATTTACACAGAATGTAAAAGCCAATAGGCATTTTCAAATTGTGTCAAACTGAAAAACGACAAAAATGGAGAAACAATGTTTTGTTCTGACAGCAGCGAAATGCAGTGGAAATGTAGGATTTACTGTATTCGCATGTATAAATTGTTGCATTTTTAAAAGGAATTCCATGATGCCATGTACAAGGACAACACTGGCAGCTTCGAAGGATTCCCCCACTGACCTGAAAAAAGTCTAGGGGAGTCACTAGTTCTTGGGCAAGACTCCTAATGGTGCCTTTGGGGCAGTCGTGGGCTGGAGGTTAGGGAACCAGCCTTCCGGAAGGTCGCCGGTTCAATCCCCTTGGCCAACAGTACATGACTGAAGTGCCCTTGAGCAAGGCACCTAACCCCCAACTGCTCCCCGGGCGCCATGGATAGGGCTGCCCACCGCTCCGAGCAAGTGTGCTCACTGCCCCCTAGTGTGTGTGTTCGCTAGTGTCCATGTATGTGGGTGTTTCACTGCATGGATGGGTAAAATGCGGAGGTCTAATTTCTCTGTGTGCAAACAAAGTTGGCTAATGGTTCTGAATTCAATTCAATTCATTCATAGTCAGTGATTTTGATGCCGAATAGAAAAAAAAGGAGCACGAACATAAAACCTGCTGCTTCTGAATACCTGCCCTTTAGATACTATTATAAAGGTGTTGGGTCATTTGGTTTTCTGATCTTTTAAAGTGCAGATAAACATGTTAAAATCGTTGTCCATGGTAATCAACTACACTGGATCATTCCTGAGAACGCTCTTTCATTTAGCGACTTCCTCCTGTTTCCATTTTGAGCGTCTGCCATTGTGTGAATTTTGAACTCACCATGTAATGACGTGTCAGATCTCGACAGTCCATATCAATTGCATTAATTACACAATCCTTAGATTCAATTTCACAATCAACTAAAGAAGCCCTGCCGTTACCCTTCCGGTCGTCTCTGGCACTGCTAAATGATTCTGCCTGCCTTTTCCGCAGACATGTTTGTGCTTACAGGCGCACCAATTAAGGCTTTGCTTCACAATCATATTTTAAGAGTTATGTTAAAAGATGATCAGAAAGCTGTTGCTTTAATGAGAGTAACTATTTTCTGCAGTAACTTTTTAGAACTTGTCAACTTAAGCTGTTGTTCTTACTGTTTTGTGCCACCAGTGGAGTCGTTTGCCTTGCATATCAACACAGATACCTCAAAATCCTATGACGAGCTTAATTAGCTGCCCTTTAGCCACTGCACAAGCCAATAATCACGTTTCGTGTTTGTTGTTTATTGCTGGAGAGGGGGCAGATGGGCACATTGCTCTGTTTCCTCTTCAGGGAGATGCGGCTTATCTCGGTCCTCCAGCCCAGGAGCAGCAGTGGGTAACATATTTCTGCCGGTCCATTGAACGGCCATGCAAACGATGCCTGGAAGAAAGTTATTCATGTGGTTGCTCCAATCAGCGCACGCCAAATCGCCTTCCAGCAAGGCCTGTAAAGAGCACTGCCATTAAAACAAATGCGATTTATTTTGTCCCATTACAGTGCTGGCCTCCGTTGTCAGTGCCATCAAAATTTACAAGGTTCTTTATGCTGTTGCTAATGCCCGCTGGACGTGTGGAGCCAGAACTCGCCCTGTGCTTTCTACACAACTGATTTGTACACTTGAAACTCATTTGTGATCCAGGCATTTCAGGCTTGACCTTCTTCCAGCTTTGAGATGTTAAACAGAGATAGCAGCATTTGCCATTTAAAGCCTCAGTCTGGAATATCGGAAAATGGTGCACGTTTATCTCTGTCTGTTTAGAAACTCACTGGTCACTTTGTTAGGTACCTCGTACCTCCACTCACTGTTCATTTTATCAGCTCCACTTTCAAAATAGGTTCACTTTGTAGTTCTACAGTTACATGTTTCTCTGCATACTTTGTTGGCCCCCTTTCACCCTGTTCTTCAATGGTCTGGACCCCCACAGGACCACCACAGAGCAGGTATTATTTGGGTGGTGGATCATTCTAATCAGAGACGACAGCTCATTTGTTGTTGCGCAGTTTGTGTTAGTCATCCTCTAGTCCTTTACTGTTGCCTGGATAGTTTTGTTTGGCAGACTGTTCTTAGACCAGCATTGACAGTGTCTGTGTTTACATGCAAAGATTTTTGCCAATCTGATTGAACACATTAAGAGAACACATTATTAGATTAAGACTGAGATGTTTATGCTCACTCTACTCAACAATCTGATGGAAATCTCAGTTTACATGCTCACTACAAGTAATCCGATCCAAAACTGTGCTCATGTGTAGAGAACCACTTAGTGTAGACGTTACCATGACAACGAGCATCGCGTGAGTCCAGTCAGAGTGAGATGAGCAGCAGTGAGCACCGCTTGTGTTTTTAATTCCTTTAAAATGATGTCAGACTCAGAAAAAACGTCCTTCACATGTCCTTATTAAAGAAGGCCGAGAGGAGGACGTCGTGTTCTGAGACACATAAGCTGGACGTCCGTCCCACCGCCGTCTTTTAAAGATCAGAGCATAAACTTCGTCTCCTCTGCAGACCAGTTTCTGCTCCCGCCATGTTGAACGGTATAAACTTTCACTATGACGAGACAGATCAGAACGTACTTACATTTTCCGATAGGGAATGTAATCAGATACAGGTGTTTATACCGATATTATTCTTCAATTTAACGGATTATTTACAGGATTACCCACCTCGTTCAGTCACATAGAAACTGTATTCCGAATGGCCTCAATCAGACTAGTCTATTCTGACTGAGGTGTTTATATGGACATATTCTATTCTGGTTGAGCTATTAGTCAGATTATTAAAGGATTATCAGGCTGCATGTAAACATGGCTGCTGAGAGCTAGAAGTACATATTGCAGCCACATCGCGACATGTTTTGCGCTGCATCTTCTCACATCGGTACATCTGGTCCAGAGAGTTTCAAACAGCGTTAACGTTTAAAGCATGTTTAAGCATGTTTTAGGCGCATGCCTCCGTCTGGCTGCCGTGTCTGCTGTCATCGTCAAAGTCTCTCAACAACTCATCTTTCGAGACGTTAACAAAGATTTACTCCTGGATTCAAAAGGCGGAGGAAAACCGGGCCGTCTCTAACATGTAAAATGGAGTGGAATATGTAACCAGCTGCATGTCTAGTATGTCTTGTTAAATTAGCCAGGGAAACAGATAGACTACAGTCATTAGTTGTAGAACTGCAAAGTGCACCTATATTGTAAGTGGAGCTGACAAAATAACCATTGGACCTCTGAAGTTGTGCATCATGCCCATATTAGGACCTCTTAATCTAAACTGGCTTTCTCTGTGATGAATATGAATGGCGTTTGTGCCAAATGAATGGTGTGTGGTTTTCTCCAGAATGTTACTGGGTCTTTAGAATCACGCGACTGTTTTATGAGTCAAAACACTGTAAGAATGTCTACTATTAAACGTTAACATTTCTTAAATACCAACATCAGTATCTCAAACTCAAGCCCACTGCTGCCGAAGACTCTAAACTACGACAGTTCGCAAAGCTTGCTTGGGGCATTTTGGTGAGGTTGCCAGTCATATTATGTCAGTTCAGTGTGCAGCAGTGTTAGTCAAAATGTAGCAACTTACTTATTTTGGCTCCTTAAGGACCTTAGAACTCAGAGGATCCAGTGACGTTTGGAGGAAAAATGTCCAAACATCACAAGTCATTAGCATTTTTGATAACCACAAGGTACGACAGCAGTGATTTTCGAAAACACCATTCATTTTTGTCATAGAGACAACCAGCTTAGACCCAGAGTTCCTAATGTGGGCATGGGTGGCCTCAGAGGTCTATGAGATTAGGTACAAGCTAGATGTACCTAATAAAGTGGCGAGTGACTATTTACGTAGAGTCATTGTTACTAAACGATTCCACTAATACTGTAATGCCAATATGTCTTGGCTTGTTTGTCAGTGGTGTAGCTTTGTGGCAACTTCCTTTCAGTTTATTAAAAATAATTCCCGAGTGGTGCAACCGTCTAAGCGTTGGCCCTATCATCAGGAGATCGAGAGTCTGATCCCTGGTGATGCTACAGCCGTCCGTAGCCGGGAGTCCGAGAGAGCACAATTGGCCTTGCTCTCTCTGGGTGGGTAGGATGGCCCCTCCTTCTCCCCCCATCACTCAGCGCAATGCTAGTCAGCGCAGGTGTCTGTTAGCTGACGTAACAGATCTGGCGTTTGGCGCTTTCCTCCGAGCGCGTTCGGCTGTCCAGTGACGTTGCGTGAGCGGCAGCTCGAAAAGAAGCGGTGGTTGGCTTCACAGGTCTCGGAGGAAGCCTGTGTTAGCCTTCACCCTCCTAGCGTTGATAGCATCGTGTGATTGGGGGAGTCCTAACTAGCGGGTGGAATTGGAGATGACTAAATTGGGGAGAAAATCGGGTAAAAATTTTAAAAATCATCCATATCACTGACTGAGATTCAAATAACTGAGATTCAAGTCTTTTCTGAAGATGGCTGAACAGACAGATGCTCCCCACAACATAAAATAGCTTCATAGAGACTGCAACAAAGTCTAGCTCGTCAGTGCCACCCGCATATCTCCAGGGCAGGTCCCCCTGAGCAGGTCTTTTGAGGCGTTTGTTGGCAACTTCAAGCTGCTTTTCCCCACCAACATGATTCAAATCAGGCTATCGCTGTGGTTTTGATGGGTTTTGCCCATTCGGCACACTGCACTTCCACAAAACAGTGAACTATTATCACTGTTGAGTGGCATATCAGTCTTTTGCATTAACCGTAGCTGACAGGATGTCAGTGGGTAATGTTTTGGGTGCGCTTGAGCAGAGGATTAGAGGTATACAGGGCAGCCATAAAGCCCTTTCAGGTGCCTGTCACACCGAAGGCAAGAGAGCCTTCCCCAAAGCTCTACTCACACAAAGTTATTATAGTCATCTTACCTTGAACTTTGGCAGTATTTACTTTTAAATTCTGTGTAGAGACGCTTCAAGCTGTAGCTGTCGCACGTCGCTGCCGATGCTGAGGGGGGACTGACTGGCACTGGGGCCCTAGTGGCCTGACAGCTGCTTGCCTGAGGCTCAAAGTCTTATACTTCTGTGTAAATATTGATATTTGCCAAAAATATACTTTTGAAAATGATAACTTTGTGGAGCGCTTTTAGCATGTCCTGCAAAACACTGGCAGTGATATAGTGGTGTAGTCAATAATTATGTAGTATGTAGTCACAAGAAATAGGTTGGGAGGCACTACTGTCACTGTTATTGCTAGTGATAACAAAAGTGTAGTCTAATTAGATATCAACTGTTTTTTACTCAGAGCTTAGTGAAATATGCAGATAAATTCTGTCAAAAGTAGAAGAGAAGATATTTTATTATAAGGGTGATTCAGAAAGTTAAAAAAACAAAATAATCTAATAGTAAATTAGAAATTTTAATAAGCAGTTTGTTTTCGAACATTATGCGATCTCATATTTAAGAACCATGAAAAGTCTAAACCCTGTTCTCCAGCAGAGGGCAATGTAGAGCCAGCATCCTATGTTTTAGGCAGAGGTTCTAGTCTGTTTAGTCCAAATATAAGGAAAGAAAACACAGGCCTCTTTTCCACTGTCGAGCCAAATGGTTCTCAGGGCCGTACTGTGCCGCTCCGCGCCAGTCCGGACTCGTGAGATAGGTTATGGTTACTTTTTCTATGTTGTGCCGTTAATCAGAAGCAGGAAATACTGAAGAAATCTACACAAATGAGTGGCTAACTGCGAACAGGCTAATAGCTACACACACACACCCCACCTCAAAACACGTTTGATTCCGTCTGGCACTCCTTTCACTCCTGCACTGCTTTCATTTATTTGGCATCCGTGTCAGCAAACTGAACTTATTTGGTTCTTTTCAGGTTTAAAATAATGCAGTAAGATGCTGTGGCAGAATACCGACGTAAACGCAGAGCCGTTCAGTGAATAACTACATTGTTACGTCATCCCACTGAACGGTTCTGTGGCCCCAAGTACAGTTAGCAAACCGTGTTGAAAAAAACCCCTCTGAGCCTGGTTTTAAGCGTTGCGTGGCTGAAGGCTACCACATACTATAAGAAAAATGCCAATATACATCAAGCTCAGGCTTACTTTATCCTCTAATCATATAGATTTATTGAAATAAAACTCTCATCTTTTTCTGAATTTATCACGTTTAGTATTAGTTACCCAACTCTTTGTCTTACAGGCTTTAGATTGACGGTTTTTCATGGTGTAAATTTTAAACCAGATCACTTACTGTGGGTATGGATTTAATTTAATGCTAGATTGTAGAGAGATGCTGAGCTTGGAGACTCTGAGAGTGAGCAGTGATGAAAGTCACTGGTTGGCAGTGTCCATTGGCCCCAAATGTTGACTAGAATAGAAACGAAACACCCATTTCCCAGCCTTTTTTTTTATTTTCAAATATTACTCTGGCTGATGCCTTGCAAATGTTAATATCTGTTTCATTATGATTTGAATATAATGAAATGTTATTATGCATACAGTCTTGTTTTGAAGAAAAAGAAACATCCTTTAGGCTGACATTACACAGTGAACTTTGGTGCAACTAGTTGCATGTTTGTGAGTTATCAGCAACAAGTCCATGCAACTTACAATGACACAAAGCAATCAAATTATTATTCAAATAGTTACCTAAATTATCACAGTGTATTTTCTTCTTTTCAGCAGCCCAATGGACCATCTTCTGTTTCATTTTCCTGTCCATTGTTCCAGTGAAATCAGTGGTTCGAAAGCACACGTTCAGTGTGATCATGTGTTGCGTTACTGACGTTTTGATTGGCTGTTTCATGAAACTAGTTTCACAAGGTGAGATGCTTGCAACTGATGTGACAGTTTCAAATGAGTTTCAGAACATTTTACGTTATGCAACTGAAGTGCAATTTAATTTAATGTAGGTTGCAAGCAACTAAAATTGCATGAAAGTTTCACCGTGTAATGCCAGCCTTATAATTTAACCATCTTTTTTATTTGTTCACATTAAAATGACCAGAAAACTTAATTCTTGATACAGATCTTGAAACAGAAAGCAAATTAAATGTCATTATAACCATGTAATTTTATATATATATATATATATATATATATATATATATATATATATATATATATAATGTAGTATAATAACAAAATAACAGTATCTATAAGGGCTAACCCTCATTTAATCACGCTCATATTTCACTGATGCTCTGATGGGCTGATAATGATATTGTACATTAGTCAACTTCATCCTAATTAGTGTAGAATTTGATTTGATGCATGAGTAGCCTAATTCTTAATGCCAAGTCTGATATAACTGAAAATATAATTTTGCATTTGGAGTGCATGGACGTATTACCCTATTGTATTAGTCAGCTTGCCACTTCTGAATAAATAAGATAACGAGATTCCCTGCAGTTCTCCATGTTTTAATATAAAAGAGGCCATGGTGTCTGTTTTGTGATTGTCATGGGTGCTTAACCCTTGACATCAAAATAAATTAAATCTTTCTCTTACTCTCTCTTCCTCTGCTGGAGATGATGTAATGAAAAGTTTTGAACTTTCCTGGCTGAGAATTACCATCTGTACGAATTGCCTTATCAGGCGCTGATGAAAGCCGTGCGCAGGAAGCGCTCAGTCTGTCCTTATGTGGATAGAATATGTAATCAAACGAACTGTTTTACATGCAACCAAGCTCATTAAAGAAGAGATGAGTTAACCTTCTATTGCATGAATTATCACTTAAATATGACAATGTTTTAATGTGTTTTTGTTGTTTTAAAATTGCTTAAATAATGGAAATATTTGAACAAAAAATATTTAAGTGGGGTATTTGGTAAATAGTTGCCATATGGCAACAAGGCAGAATCGTACCATAGCACCATAAAATCTAAACAAAACCACCATAAAATCTGTTTTTCTCTAAAAACATCCTTCTGTTGAAAACAAGAACAAACAAATCCAACTTATACTTAGTGAAATGTACGACCCAGTATTTAAAAATATTGGAAATTAATACAGTTTCAATTGGTATTTGGAATGCATGGTAATAACAACATCATCATAAGAATTCCTGGTCATGTTATGTCATGAAGTATTTGTCCTTTCAAAGCAAAGGACACCTTTTCCACCGTTAAATAGGAAAACACAGATTTTATATTAGAAATTGATTTCATATTAAAAATGTATAGTAAAATTGAGAAAGTAATTGCTGCCATATGGCAACACTGTGCAATAGAGGGTTAATGTAAGGGTGACATAGCACACGGTCCATAATGATGCATACATAGTGCAGTGAGTCAGACTGTCTCTTGAAAGATTTATCCATGCAGGTCATGGCGAATGTCCCCTGTTCTGATTAACCATCTTCTTGTAATGGTCTGAGATGACTTCACCCCTTGTGCCCTCAAATGTATAATGAGGGTGGAATGCACATTAGGTGAAAAATTAGAGCTGTGTTTATTCCTTCTGGTGCCCTTCGGAGCCACTTTCTTCTCTACTTTACTGCGAAATGAGCCTTTGGTCCTCAGTCTCGGCCACCTCGGCTAACAGGGTGGCATTGATGTTGTGAACTGCGCCTCCAGGGGGCCGTTAACTCTTTAAATCATGATATGAAGAGAGATTGCAATTAGAAAACGCAGCTATTCCTTCAGTTTGTGGCTTGTTGACAGTGATCTCAGGAACAAACAGACCTTTAGCAGGACCTCAGCATTTCGCAAGGCTCTGTGGTGGGTCAAAGCAAATCTGGCTAGCACCGTTTTGGAGCTATTTTCTTCCCGAGCCGGGGGTCCCGGGTGGCTTGGCCTTTCGATAGCATTGACTGAGCCCGCTATGAGCCGTCAGAAAAAAGCCCTGTTAACACTAACGTCTTTCCTGTCTCTGCATGGCGGCGTCACACTAAAGAACCCCATCTGCTTTTATCCCGCTGCTGGCCACTTAATCTATCCCGGTTAGCTCTGCTGGAGGCCTCTCGCGTTTGTAGCGCACGCCAAGACATTGAGGAGACCTTGAACGTCTGCTGTGCGGAGCATGTTTGGCCAATATGGTCTGTTTACATTGTGACCTGTTTTTTAAAGCTTGGTCTCAGCCTCTGCACATGCTATACTGTGTCATTTGGTTACATTTTTTATTATTCGTGTTTGTTTTTGGTCTATAAAGTCAGGGTGAATGCTGTGTCAGAGATGAGCGCAGGGTAAATTTGGATTTATGACTTTAACAAGCTCTTTTTTTTTTTTTCTTTCTTTCCCTTTATGGCTTGCTGCACTCATGACTGATGGCTGATTTGTTCCAGGACCAGAAAAAACATCGAGACACTCAGCAAAACGGGTTCTATATAGTACCAAAAAAGGGTTATTTGGGTTGCAACAATAGCGGAACCTTTTTTGGTGCTATATAAAACCATCTACAACACATTCTCCATCTATCTGAAGGACACTTTCATTATGCAAAGTGTTCTTTTGACTGTTTATGGTTCTATATAGGACCATTTTCTTTACTAAAGAACCCTTTTTTAAGGGTGAAGGACAGAAAAAAAAACGTTTTGGCAGAATTTACAAGATTATAAAGATCACAAAGCAGACTGATTGTAACGATCTTAAATGTGCTGTTGTAGGTTTAATACAATGCTGTGCATAAGTTTGAGACCCCGCTTCGTATGTAATTTACAGCCAAAATGGCAATTAAGCACAAGTTATTCATTTTTCAGTGTCAGAAAAAAGCAGAAAACATATAAAGAGTTTAATTCCAAAATGCTACACATCAATTTGGGATATACCAAGTTTTTAACAGCTGACGTATAATAGAAAATATTTTTATTTCTCCAATAAAAGCTGTTTCAATCATAATACAGTATTAATATTTGTTGTATGTGTAAAGCCCACTTGCAAAAAGATACATTATAAAAAAAATAAAATTCTTAAAAGTCTTCTCTAATACATTTTGGAATAACAACAAATTAAAAAAATTAAACAAACTATATTTTTTCAGTATTTATTGAGTCACTCTTTACCTTTATTCCAGCTTCCATTCTTTTCAGGAGACTCACTTTCAGCTCCTCAAAGAATCTGCAGACACACCTCCAGAGTTCAGTCTTAGGAGCTGGTTGATCTTTTTCTGAAGTAATCAAACACATTCAGTGGTGTTGAGGTCTGGACTCTGGGGTGGTCAGTCCATTGTTCAGCTTCTTTGTTTGATGTGTCCGTCTCCTTTTCTCAGTGAGGTTCTTCTTGAACAGCTACACATCCTTTCAGACCCACAGCGCTGAGTCGTCTTCTCACAGTGGAAGGATGGACAGAAACACCTGTGGATGTTTTCAGATCTGAAGCAGCTTGATTTTCTCCTCTCTCTCAGAGATGAAAGCTTTAAGTGCTGCTTATCTGATGGGGGCAGTTTTGGTGTCTACCAGGTCTTCCAGGTGGTTGTTAGGAGTCCTATTTTCTCTATATGTACTGAATGGATGGTGGTCTCCAACTTTTGCTCAGTACTGTATGTACATGAGAATACTGTCAGTATATTAGAGAGAGTGATGTATCCGTCTAGCCTCAATATAGAAATAACTACCAGTGACTATTACATTATCTGTTGTTATCAGCATTTAATACAACAGCAGAGCTGTATTCCTAGGCCTAATTATTGAAAGGCAATATGCTGTAGTAATACTGATGTTCATTAAATGTTAATGTAATCTTTTTTTCTCCTGTGCTTCGTTTTTAAATACCTAACTTGATTTTGAAATGATAATTGCATTTAAGACATAACACGGCTTGGCAGTTTCTCACGGTCCTGAGCAGGAAATGAATTGCCCGTACAGCGACCTCCCTGACACTAGCCAAGAGATTCATTCTGTGCTTTGATGATGTAATTAGTTTTCATTCTTTTTGGTGATGCATGCTTTGTTTGCTCCCCGATGATAATGTGTGTGGCAGCTCCATCTGAGCGCAAACGGGAAAAAACGAGACCAAATCCGACTCTCCTGATCCATCATGCTCTCCAACTTGATTATGCCATTCTTGTAATTAAATCTGGGCAAATGATTAACTGATTGCCGCTGATATCATTAGAGAGATTAGCACTGTAGCATTTGTCTTGTCTGTCACGTGGCGTCGTGCTCTGTTCCGAGTCCTCTGTTCTGTTTTGAACTGATATGTAACTCCACTCATCTGTAATTTCGTTGCTGTGATAAGAGCTTTCTGTGGTTTAAAGGGTCCGGATCATGAAAATCTCAGTCTTGAAATAAAAGACTTTGATGTAGAGAGTAAACACTGTTTGTAAACCATTCACTGCCTGGTCTCTACAGTCTGCAGTTCATTTGGCCCTTGTTCTGCTCTTTACTGTGCTTTGTACTATAAAGAGCAGAACAAGGTAGCCCCCTGTAGCCCCCTTTTACCCTGTTCTTCAGTGGTCAGGACCCCCATGGACCCTCACAGAGCAGGTACTATTTGGGTGGTGGATCATTCTCAGCACTGCAGTAACACTGACATGGTGGTGGTGTGTTAGTGTGTGTTGTGCTGGTCTGAGTGGATCAGACACGGCAGTGCTGCTGGAGTTTTTAAACACCTCAGTGTCTCTGCTGGACTGAGAATAGTCCACCAACCAAAAATATCCAGCCAACAGCGTCCTGTGGGCAGCGTCCTGTGACCACTGATGAAGGACTAGAGGATGACCAACACAAACTGTGCAGCAGCAGATGAGCTATCGTCTCTGACTTTACATCTACAAGGTGGACTGACAAGGTAGGAGTGTCTAATAGAGTGAACAGTGAGTGGACACAGTGTTTAAAAACTCCAGCAGCACTGCTGTGTCTGATCCACTCTTACCAGCACAACACACACTAACACACCACCACCACGTCAGTGTTACTGCAGTGCTGAGAATGATCCACCACCCAAAGAGCCTGCTACCTGCTCTGTGAGGGTCCATGGGGGTCCTGACCACTGAAGAACAGGGTAAAAGGGGGCTAACAAAGTATGCAGAGAAACAGATGGACTACAGTCTATAATTGTAGAACTACAAAGTGCACCTATATAGTAAGTGGAGCTGATAAAATGGACAATGAGACAACGGTGTGTTTTGTGATAATTACTTTGTCTTTATAAATGACCCACGAAGAAGCTGTGATCAAAGAGTTCATAGCTCCTCTTAGGTTAGCAAGTGAGATGAAGAAGAGAAATACAGCCACTTGTGATGCTTAATGTCTCTGTACACGACCTCATAAGAAAGTGTTTAATCGATAACGTTGCCAAGTTTCTGGATTATCAGTTTGGTTGATAAAATCAAGGCCGAACTTGAAAACCTTAGTGTGCCCAAATGTTACAGCAGCACGTAAGTTAAGGTGAAACAAAAAACGAAGCTAACTTCATGACCTGGGAACAGTGGCTGAAAGGACATGGAGATTCCTGTCAGTGCCATGCAGGGATGCCTTCTACAAAAGTGAGCATCAGAGGTGTTTATAATGCTCTGCCATCCTCTCACCTGCTAATACGATATGGGAATTGTGGAGGGCTGCAGAATTAAGCTAACTAAAAGCCACTGTTAATGCTCCCTAACGCTACATTCCCAAACAAGGCTCCCATCTGCTGTGTTTATCAGCTGTCTGATATGACCCAGCTCACTGTGTCACACAGACATACCAGCAATTTTTGTAATATTACATTTTAAAAAGGAGAGCAGAACATTTGAGTCCCCCGAGTTGAATTAGTTTGAATTGTGACACAGTACAGCCGCTGCTGCCAACTCAGCCACTATGACTAGTGACTATGATTTACACAGTACAATTACAACTATAATTTCATGAGTACATTTTAGGTAGGGCTGGGCGATAAAACGATAACGATAAGTATCGCGATATAACTTTTCCTTGATAGAGCGATAAGACAGGTTCGATAAATTTTCGATATACACCATTCTCACACTTCCACATTCAGCGAAAGCCTTGGTGGCGTTTTCTACTGTAAGGAAAGTGACACTACTCTGCTGTCGCCAGGAGAGGGCGCACTTCTGAATTTTTCGACTTGATTAGAGAGGGAGGGGGCCACGAGTAAAAAAAGGGTCGCCAAATATACTTTAGCAACATCTGAAACGTGGAGTTATACAGTCCCTGTTTGAGTGGAGCGACCGGCGATCTGTTCTCCTGTGACCGAGTGTGAATGATGAGGTCAGTGGTGTAACTGTACTGTCCTACAGTGAACTCACCTCTTTCCATGCACGTCTGCAGCGCCGTGTTACAGCGCCAAACCGTCATATTTTAGTATTAGTGCATTCTCGAGCAACGAAAGTGAAAGAAAGAAGTGGGTTCATGTTCGAAAGTAAACTGAGGAAGCTGTGAGGCATTGGGAAGCGGGAGAGCGCTATCTCTCCAGGCTAGCTGTTTTTAGCTGCTGGCTAACTTGAAGCAGTGCTCCGGCAAAACACGGTGAATTGATGATACGGTAGATCAAACAAGACACAAAATCACCGCTTTCAGTTTAAACATGCCTAAAAGGAGGACTCTGTGACTGGTGTGAGAGATTCACACTGCAGATAATGCTTTTACACAGCGAACGTCAGATATACTGCGGTTCACCCCTTAAACTACTGCGATAGCATAGAGAAACCCAGTCGTCGCTAGCTGGTGTCTGAATACTGTGATCTGCTCTGACATGGATGTGGTAGGAGTGACCGCAGTGACCTCCCGAACCGAGTTGACGTTGTTGAGAAACTAAAGAGTTTAGCTCTGTTGTTGGCCACTTGTTTAGCATTTGTAACGGGGTAGCCGAGCGCTCGTCACCAGACAGCTAAAAATAATCTGTTTTTTTTCTTAAATCATGACTATTACAAAAATTGCAGCTGTGCTTTTCAAAAAACAGCTCAGAGACTTTCTCCCACTCTTCCATCACAGATTAGTGAAATGTTCCACTGTTTGCCGAGTGTTTGTCATGATCGGACCATAAGTGATAGTTTAAAACCACAATTAACCACCCAGAAGCAAAATCAGCCTTCAAACGTGAAATAAATCATGATTTGACATTTGTCGCGATATGTATCGATATCGAACGATATGAATTTTGTTTATCGTGATAACGTTTTTGGCCATATCACCCAGCTCTAATTTTAGGTAACAGATAAAGTGGAACACAGCAATTCATCCACACCTGATGCTCACTATGTACATTAGAAAATGACCCTCGATGTTGGATTAATCTGTATCTGCCACATCTGTAGCCTACGGTCAGCTAACAGTGCTAAACATTTCAACCAGCGGATTCAAAGAGAAAATCTGCCCCATGTTGGATTACGGGTTCTTTGCTAAGTCGTTTATAAACACAAAGTAATAATCACAAAATGATATTCTGCTCTGTTTCGCCCCGTCTTCTAAACAAAGATCGGTTACCATGTTTTCAGATAAAGCCTTTTCCGCTGAGCATGCTCTTGGCCTCGCCCTGACGCGATGATTGACAGGTTTGAGTCTGTGAAAATGAAAATGCAGTCAGGTCGAATGCATTTTTAAAGGCGAGAACATGTAATTGCGAACAGGAGAGGCACTGTTTCCCATTTACATTTGAATTTTGCTCTCTTCGTAGCTTGGAGTGCTCTTTGATAATCCAATTGCAAATGCATTATTAGAGTGAAAACGCATACAAGATAAATTGCATTTTAATTGTCATATTGACACAATTATTCCATAATCACATTAAGCAGAAATATGTAATTTTAGAAATACGTTTTGATTTAAATAAAGCTACTCATAGAGCATCTAAATCTCTGTGTAAATGAAATGTCAATACTAGTGGACCAAATTAAAATCGCAGTATTTTGAGTGGGAAACTTAAATGCAAACAAACACCCTTAATCATTTTTAACGTCTTCTACTCCAGTAACTCTCCAGTCACTGCATTCACTTTATGAATAGGTGGCTTAACTGCTGTGGACTAAACAGTGGCACTATGAAATGCATCTATTGTTGTGACATCACAACCACCAATATGTCAAAGTGGGCTGTTTTTGCAGCTTGTTGTTTCTGTATGTAGGCTAAATAGACTGGGGAGTTATGTTGATGAGTGATGTTCTACATCAACCCTTTGTATTCGAAGTGGTTTTCCATAATAATTTCCTTTAAGCTTCTTTCCGCAGTTCTGACTTGGATGATAGTCTTCTGCACTGAGGATCTGAGCGCGCGGCACATTTTATTACTGCAGGAGATGTGCTACCTAATGAGGCAGGGACTGTAGACTGCACCTCGTGTGAGTTATGTCTCCAATCCTGCACAACATTTACGATCTAAAGTATACTGGCAGCGTCCCTGCGATACTTCAAAACAAACACTGATCTTCACAACAAATATTAAGAATTTGTCGCCAGATTTATTCCTGTATGTTTATGAAGGGCGTCAACTTTCATCGCTATGACTGAGTAAATGGCAGCAAACAGCGCTGCCTCTGTTCAGCATGCGTTTCTGTGTTTCTACCTCCGTTCTAGCTTTGCTTCTGATGTGCAAACAGCATCATTGTATATTTCAGCCATAGAACATGAGTAGGCAGAGATGAAAGGTTTCGTATCCGCATTATACGCCATTTGGGTTGCTCTGACAAGCGCAAGCTGAGCACCACGCATGCTACAACACACACGTAGTCTCTATGGAGATCATCGCATTAGCTCTTGTGTGTGAAATGAAGGGTGGATGAGATCTCGGCTGAAAAAACATGACTAGAAAAAAAGGACTGGATTGAAAATGTCTACATGTTTGAAAAAACATTTTTCTGATAGTAGTGCTCGTCAAGCTGTATGGTTCAGGATTCCGAGTAATACATTTTCAGTTTACCTTTACATTTTTAATGGCAAGATTTTGTTGATTTTCTGTTTACCTGTATAAACTTGACTGTCGCCTAGAATCTATACAGACACAAACGTCTCCATGCATTTTAGACAGCACCATTTTACATTATATAATACAGGGTGATTTAAAAAAGGTTCATCTGATTTCAAAGTGATTTATTTCACTTGTAAATCATTACAGATCAATGCAGTAAACTGTAAATGGTTTAAATGAGCATAAAGTTTATTAGGTAATTTTACAGGTGCTCAGTATGAACCTCCTCCAGCTGTACAGACAACATCAACACCATAGTCAAATTCATCCCATACTCGATTGAGCATGTCGGGTGTCGCTGCACTCACGGCTCTTTCAGTGCGATTTCGGAGATCATCCAGTGTTGTGGAACCAACGACGAACACTCTGAGCTGTTGGAGGTTCACTGTCCATGAAAATCACGTTACACAGTTATTCGGATTCACTCTTATTGAAGTGGAGAACGCAGAACGCTTTCTGCTCAGGGGTCTCATCTCCTCTCAGACTGAAGGGAGCCGTCTTCCACTGACGGTCAGAAATTCTATGACCCCCTCTTTCAATTGGATTGTGATTGGTTCCTAGTCGCCTCACGGTAGTAAAAACATGGCGCTTTGAAATCGGATGCATCTTTTTGAATCACCCTGTATTTACGATAACTGAGTCTATTGTTAATCCATTTTGAATTTGAAATTGGAACTACATTATTTCATTTGACAAAGCAGAAAAAAGCACAGCGTCAGAATCAGTCACACCTTTTCTTTCCAAGGCCAAAATCGAATACTCGTTTCGATTGATTCTCAGTTTAAGTCAGATTTTGACACTTCTGCTGTTTAATATAATAAAAGCCTACAGTCACATGCAAATGTTTGAACACCCCTGGTCTAATTCTTTTTTGATAACTTCTGAGTCTGACATCATTTTAAAGCAATTAAAAGCACAAGCGCTGCTCACTGCTGCTCATCTCACTCTGACTAGACTCACGTGATGCTCGTTGTCATGGTAACGTCTACACTAAGTGTTACTCTACGCATATGCATAATTTTGGATCGGATTACTTGTAGTGAGCATGTAAATGAAGATTTTCCAGATTGTTGAGTAGAGTGAGAATAAACACCTCAGTCTTAATCTGTAATCGGAATGTATTTAACCGGATTGGCAAACATCTTTGCATGTAAACACAGCCAGTGGCTTAGAACTTTGCCTAACCCAGTAATAACCTCTCATATCACACAGCAGTCCTGCCACTATGTAGTGCTAAGTGGTACTGAAGAAGGCTTAGATCTTACATTTTCCCCAGAGTGTTTCATTAATCTCTCCTGAGTGGCGCATCTAGCGTATATAATGGATACAGCGAAAAGCTCTAATCTCCTACACCAGATATCATACCATGATGTCTCACCCCTGCGTGAATCATCCAACCTTCTGACCTTGGATGCTTTCCTCAGTTGTTGCCCGATTCTCAAAGCCTCAGATTATATATTTTTCTGCTCTTGATGGGCTTCGCTCTTCCTCTCTCCCTCATCCCCCTCACTGCCGTGTGCCTCCCATTATTGGACGTTTCATCTGTCAAGGCTCTGCGAGCGTCTGGGAGAAGAGCGTGTGATTGATGCTAATCACTCTTCCTGCGAGGGATGCAGCTCGGGTGTTTAGCTGCTGCTCCACAGCACTGGCTGCTGTCTGCCCAGCTGAGCCATTATTTTCTAAGTGTATTCCCTCTGTCGTGCCATGCTTGGCTGCAGCTGGTGTTGCAGTTTGGGATTTGTTGGGCTGTGGTCACTCAACAAAAGTACTATTCAAATTAGTTTTACGTGGGGAATGCCAGTCAAATCCATCTCTTCAACAGCCTATTAAGCACTGGGCAGTACAGTGTTTGTAAAACATGATGGTCCAGGCTGTTGCCCTCTACTCATTTGGTAGTGGAACGAAGCTCAGGGCTTTGTAACTGGAAGAAATATTTGTTCTCGGGTTCTGTGTAGCCAGGAACTGACATGGCTGTTGTCATAGCGAGTTTATACAGCCACAATTATCTGTCCGAGTAACACACGATAGCTACCAAATGGACAGAGCAGCATTATGTAATATGTTTGGGCTCTTTCTGACTTCAAATCTAAATTATTCTCCATCTTTGCTGTCATTTACAGCTGAAGCTGATGTGACTGAGGGTGTCAGACTGACAGCAATGCTTCTTGATGAGGACCAAGCACTATTCATCAGTACCAAGTGCTGCACAATGGGAACTAGAGTCATATGGACGACTTCTGTTTGCTATTAGCACATGAGCTAGCGCCAAAATACTGTTATATTTTACTGCATATTTATACTTTCAAAACATAAACAGCGTAACTTTTGGGTCATGTTGACACCAAATAAAGTTTTTGACTTTTCCAGCTGAAAACAAGCAACTTCAGTGTCACCCTAAAGACCTCCTGAGGACTTTCCCCACTCGAAAACACGGCGCCGGTACCCTGGTTCTTTGCCAACACTGGTCTTTTTGGTCAACACTGGTCATTTTTCTTCCTTCATTTATTTTGCATTTTTACACAGTCTTATGTCAGTTGATGCTCCGCATTGGTTAGGGAAGAGTAGTGATGATCCTGCATGATATTTTTTTTCCATTCAGTATTAAGCAACACGTAGCTCACCTATCCGGTACTGTACTGGATAGCCAATGCGAATGTGACCAGCATGGGATAGCTTTAGCAGCTTTAACCAATGAGCATGCAGATATTTTTCTTTGCCCAGCTGTTGGCATGATCTAAACATGGCTTTGCCCAAGTGTGGACCCAAGGCCCATTACGATAAAATGGTTCATACAAGCCTACAAGGTAGTTCTGAGGTGAGTCTACCATATTAAAGAAACTTAAAGACGGTGATAAATCACTTTTATACGTAGGGTTTTTTTTGGTCGTGAACATCTCTTATTACTCCAATAAGTGTGGAGTCAAGCCACTAAATATTAGGCTATATCAAATGTATGGCAGCTCTTGACGACGGCACAAATACCCCTTGTAGTTTCATTTTATGTGACATTTTGATGGCGGGCCCTAAACTCCCTAGTTGCTGACACATTGCATTTATTAAAGACTAGCTTGGTACAGACGGGTGACTATTTAAAGGAAAAACCAATATAAAGCAGCGTCAGGTGTTGGGCCAGTACGAGCCACCAGAATAGCTTCAGTCCACTTTAGCATAGAATCAGCGAGTCTCTGGAACTGAACTGGAGAGCTGGAGGGACGGAACACCACTCTTCCAAAAGATATTCCCTCAGCTGGTGTTTTGATGATGGTGGTGTGAAGTGCTGTCTAACACGTTGAGCCAAAATTCTCCTGTAGACGTTCAATTTAGTTAAGATCTGGTGACTGCAAAGTCCATAGCATATGATTTACATCATTTTCATCCTCATCAAACCATTCAGTGACCCTTCGTGCCCTGGTGATGGGGCAGTTGTCATCCTGGAAGAGACCCCTCCCATCAGGATAGAAATGCTTCATCACAGGATAAAGGTGGTTCTTCAGAATAACTTTGTATTGGTTTGCAGTGACCCTTCCCTCAAAGCGAAGAAGTGGACCCAAACCATACTAGCAAAATACCCTCCACAGCATAACAGAGCCACCGGACCCCCTAACTGTAGGGGTCAAGTCTTCAGAACTGTACCGCTCTATTGGTGTACATCGCACATGCACTTTCCCACTTGTGGAGAATATGGTGAAGGATGACTCATCTGATTATATCACATAGTCCAGTACTGATGGTTTTCACACCACTGAACTCTAAATTGTCTTAGTAATGAGGCTTTGAATGCCATGTAGTCCAGCTGTAATGTCCCTCTCTGTGTGTTGACGCATGGACTGTTCTTGCTCTCCTGTTTTTCCTTACATATCACACTAACGCACGAGCATCATGGTCACTGAATGTGCACATTTGACCACATTTCCAACTGTTGGCTGAGATCCTTCCCACAGATCTAAATGCAGTTGCCACTTTAGTCACTGTTCCTGTTGAACCACTGGCTAGTTGAGCAGTGTTTGTGACTGAAGGTCCTGCCTTCTGTGCCCCAAAATGAACACTCTTTTCCTTTAATTTGTCACCTACCTGTACACTCTCAGAAATAAAGGTACTAAACTGTCATTGGGGCAGGACCACTCTTGTCACTGGGTTGGGACCCTGAAGAGTACATCTCAGTACCTTTAGTCAGGGAACATAACTGAACCATAATCCACTGAAATGATATGTTCTAAGCTGTACTGACTCCACACACCCCGTCTCGCCTCCAGGCTTTTATTTTACTGTTCTGTTTTAAAACATTAAGTTATGAAAACTTACAAATACGAACTTTTGACCTGGGAAAACTTATTTAAGGTTCACAATCAGACCTTAAAACCACTGTTGTAGCTTTGAGGTACATTTACATTGTTTGTGCCTTGATGAATGAGAAATGTACCTGTACTGTACCTTTATTTCTAATATCTTTATATTTTTTAACAGTGTAGATAGGATAAGAGTAATTAGGTCTTGTGGCTTAATGGACATACAGTTGCATGCAAAGGTTTGGGTGTCCCTAATCAAATTACATGTTTTATTGATTTTTTTTTTCTTCTTTTTTTGCTAAAGTGAAAATAAATACACATGCTCTGCACACGTGTGCACATCTTAATGCACATTTACTGTTTATTTCTTAAATGGGACATTTTTAAAAAAGAAAATAAAAAATAAAATGGCCTATGCAAGAGTTATGGCACATTTTCTGATTTTATTTTTTCCCAATATGACAAACCCAGTGAATAAATAGAAATTGTACTCTAAAAAATCCATATTTAAGTTTTGTTCCCTGTAGAAGATGTTTAAACTCACTTTCATTTGTTGATCAGAAGTCTTTAAACTCTTGCATACAACTGTAAAAAGTCACTGTAATTTTCTAATATGGTCTACAATGCTTTATAATGTTCATATACGTGTGGTCATTCTGATGGGCTGTAAAACACTATAGAAAGCAATATGGTTTCTATTGTTCTCTTACCAAAAAAATCCCTTGTCACACAGAGTATTGCAGAGTATTGACTGATGGTGCTGGGGTGACCCAGACAAAGTCAGAGGAATCCTCAGAAGGTGATATAGTTTGATCAGTTGATCAGTCCAATGATAGTGGGTGGGTTAATTGATTGTGGAAATAATAATTAGGGGCTGTCTTTGTGTCGGCGTGTGCTGTGGTGGCTTACCTCAGCTAGGCTGAGCTGACCCACAGTCCCACCTCATCAATCACAGAGACCTTGACCTTGGCAGCTGAAAATGCATAAACAGTTTTTACTGAGCTGCTGTTAAGAACAGGTTAGTCAGCTGTTCTGCCTTATCTGAGGTGATTTATGGCTTGCGTCTCTATCTCGGACCACAATCAGAGAAACGGTGCCACAGCTGTCCTGATAGCCCTGAGCTTAGTATCAGAGGGCGTACTAATCATTCCTATATATGAGTGGGCATGTCACAGTTATGGTATTTTATATGTTGATTGAATGTCATACAGATGATTGTGATTAACAGTTAAATTGACTTTTGGGTTCATTGTGAGCAGCTATTGAAGTACAAGTCTAAAGTGGCCAGACTGGCTGATTAGTTAACTTTCTTTCTTGTTGTTGATATTTGCATCTAACTGACCACAAACACAGCTTCAGCTCAAATACACAAACGTCGCTCACCGCCGCCCTCTAAAGGTGTTATTAACAAACATCAAATAAACAAACGTCGCTCACTGCCGCCCTCTAAAGGTGTTATTAACAAACGTCAAATAAACGGCGTCGCTCACCGCCGCCCTCTAAAGGTGTTATTAACAAACGTCAAATAAACGGCGTCGCTCACCGCCGCCCTCTAAAGGTGTTATTAACAAACGTCAAATAAACAGCGTCGCTCACTGCCGCCCTCTAAAGGTGTTATTAACAAACATCAAATAAACAAACGTCGCTCAGCACCGCCCTCTAAAGGTGTTATTAACAAACGTCAAATACACAAACGTCGCTCACCACCGCCCTCTAAAGGTGTTATTAACAAACGTCAAATAAACAAACGTCACTCACCGCCGCCCTCTAAAGGCGTTATTAACAAACATCGAATAAACAGCATTTCTCACCGCCGCCCTCTAAAGGCGTTATTAACAAACATCAAATAAACAAACGTCGCTCACCGCCGCCCTCTAAAGGTGTTATTAACAAACATCAAATAAACAGCATTTCTCACCGCCGCCCTCTAAAGGCGTTATTAACAAACATCAAATAAACAAATGTCGCTCACCGCCGCCCTCTAAAGGTGTTATTAACAAACGTCAAATACACAAACGTCGCTCACCGCCGCCCTCTAAAGGTGTTATTAACAAACGTCAAATACACAAACGTCGCTCACCGCCGCCCTCTAAAGGTGTTATTAACAAACGTCAAATAAACAAACGTCACTCACCGCCGCCCTCTAAAGGTGTTATTAACAAACATCGAATAAACAGCATTTCTCACCGCCGCCCTCTAAAGGCGTTATTAACAAACATCAAATGAACAAACGCCGCTCACCGCCGCCCTCTAAAGGTGTTATTAACAAACGTCAAATAAACAAATGTCGCTCACCGCCGCCCTCTATAGGTGTTATTAACAAACATCAAATAAACAGCATTGCTCACCGCCGCCCTCTAAAGGTGTTATTAACAAACATCAAATAAACAACCGTCACTCACCGCCGCCCTCTAAAGGCGTTATTAACAAACATCAAATAAACAGCATTGCTCACCGCCGCCCTCTAAAGGTGTTATTAACAAACATCAAATAAACAGCGTTCACCGTGTGAAAACACACCCAGTTCAGTTCTGTTTGACATAAATACATGAATGTAAACGCTGTGATGGGTCTACAAAAGTAGAAAAAAGTCATATAATTATGTTAGTAGCCTAAATTGAATCAGTCAGCCAACTAAATAGGGCAAATGTGTGATGTTTTAGAGATGCAGTTTTTACTATGCTAATTGATGTTTTATAAATTTTAAAGCATTACTTTTTTTGCTACATTAGCCTTACAGCTGCAGCGCTAAACTAAAGCAGCAATCATTAAACATTTGGGGTAAAAACTTACTCAAAAAGGCCACATGGACAAACTTCGGCTGGAAGAGGATCACAAAACCAAGCGCAAAAGTCTTTGATAATGTAAGCAAATTGCTCACCAAAGTGTAAGAGTGCACTGTGCAACCATTAGTCACCTCGCTGCTCAGAAAAGAGTGTACATTGGATTTTTCGCTGAACTATTCCTTTAATGGATGCAGCGCTGGGCTTCAGCAGCCCCCTTTATTTATAGCATTTTAAAATTGGGCAGTGATTTCTGACTGGAGCTTCAGCATTGTGCATCGAGTATTGATTTAGCCTTTATGTGTGGGTGTCCTTGCTTGTCTTTTCAGATACAGTCAGAGTGTTTTAAGAGAAGCACTTTGGTAAGTGGCTTGTTTGTCTCATTATTGTGTTGGTTTGAGCTTTAAAAGTGTGCTTTGTGTCATTTTTGAGACTTTTCTCTCTTTTTTTGTTTGGGAAATGTGAATGTGAAATGCTGATTGTCTCAATGTGTGATGCAAACTGTGCTGTATTTTACTATAATAATAGCTGGCAATGTACACCGATCAGGCATAGCATTATGACCGCCTACCTGTCCACTCTATAAGACACTGCTGTGTCTGATCCACTCAGACCAGCACAACACACACTAACACACCACCACCACGTCAGTGTTACTGCAGTGCTGAGAATGAGCCACCACCCATATAGTACCTGCTCTGTGAGGGTCCATGGGGGTCCTGACCACTGAAGAACAGGGTAAAAGGGGGCTAACAAAGTATCAGAGAAACAGATGGACTACAGTCTGTAACTGTAGAACTACAAAGTGCACCTATATAGTAAGTGGAGCTGATAAAATGGACAGTGAGTGTAGAAACAAGGAGGTGGTCATAATGTTATACCTGATCGTATATACTTATGTATACTTACAGTCAAATACAATATAATAAGTGTGGACTAAAGTAATTGCCTGGTATTTTATTAGTAGCTTGCTAATAAGTGCTGGGGCAGCAGATGCTGTGGTTTGAAGTGAGATGTGTGCTGCAGAGGAGTTTTTTTTTGTTTGTTTTTTTTTTTCTCTTAGTATTTTAGTTTCAGCCTCAGGCACTCTGCTCACACATGTACACTGACTGTTTGATGTAAACTGCATGCTAAAAACAGCACAGCTCTTGGAATCTCACCTCTTTTACCTTTCATGGAGAGAGCTCTGGCTGTCCCTGCATCCCTATTCTGGCTTTACCAGTCAGTTTATGAAGCTAAATGCAGTTGCACCTCTATAGGTAAGCCTTTCCAGAGGAGATATAGTCACAGAACCAGAAAACATCGATGCTTCCCCTTTTTAAAAAGACGTTCCCGAATTCGGTTTGGAACTGCACACTCTCAGAAATAAAGGTAGTAAACTGTCACTGGGGCAGGACCCCTTTTGTCACTGGGCTGGGACCCTGAAGAGTACATCTCAGTACCTTTAGTCAGAGAAACATAACTGCATCATAATCCACTGAACTGATATTTTCTACTCCACACACCCCGTCTCGTCTCCAGGCTTTAAAATATTAGGTACAAATCTGTACTTTTCACCTGATAAAACTTATTTAAGGTGCACAACTGGACCTTAAAACCACTGTTGTACCTTTCAGGGAACATTTACACTGTTTGTACCTTGATGAACAAAAAACGCACCTGAACGGAACCTATTTCTAACAGTGTAGGCAGCAAGTTTGATGTGCTTTTGCAGACCACTACTCCATTTTATCTAATGCCGGTTTGTTTTAGTTATGGGCATGTCGCACTAAGCCTTCTCTGATTGGTCTTTTGCATGTCAGTCAAAGGGGCCCTTCCTGTCAGAGATGACTGTTCTCGAAACTTACCCAAGTCTGGCTTACGAGCCTGTATTTCAGCACAGTTTACACAGCTTGCAGCGGTTTCAGCTCATGCAGTGTTTCCATGCTTATAAAGAACTCTTTGTTTAGCAGAAAAACTGATTTGTGTTCTCTTCTCCAGCCTGTTCACTGCAGTTTGAACTGCTGCTGTATTTCAGGCACTGTTCTCGACGAGTCAACTGTTGCCCACAGCGCTGACAAGTGGATTTAATAGTCTAGTCTGTGCAACCGCTACAATAGGTTTTAATCTGTTGGAGCTAATGAAGCACCTTGCCTTATTTGGCCTTTAAGTGAGGTGTTTTGTTTTGTATAGCACCTTTGTATTCAGACTCTTCATGTGTGTAGGTGATGTCCAGTTTGTGGTGCCCCCTGGCACTAATTTCCAGCAGAGTGTATCACCTGGACATGTACTGTCACCAGATCAGTCAGGGAGAGAATAAGTGCAGGTCGGTCAAGTTAAGTCTCCAGTGAATGCAACTGATGTGCTTCTGAAAGAATTCACTCAAATGACCAGCTTTACTCATTTTGATTAAATATAACTTTGTGGAGGTAAATGCCTTTAATTGATGGAGTTCACTTATCATCAAGCTATTGATGAAGCTGTTGGACCCCATTGCAACAGTGAATTTATTAGGCTAGTTTATTTATTTATATGGTAGCTCTTACTTATGCAGTGAGGTTTCACTGTTTATTCAGAATCCAACAGAATTATATATATGCAGCCACATTGATCATATTTGGGTCTGTTTGAAAGCTTCATTGTTTGATTCACACTAAAACTATGACCTTACAGATAAAAGGCTTTGAAACAGACTGAGAAGTTTAATACTGGAATATTTAGCAGGTTTGGGTCTAAATAAAGCAGCTTTCGGAATCATTCGAATATCAAACTATTGGATGTGGTTGGATAAAATTTGGGGGGGGTGGATGAAAAGCATCAGATTACTGTAATGATATCTGTGCACTAATTAGTATGTACAGAATCATGATGCATAAACCAATATGAAGTATGAAGCCCCCTGATAAACCTTGCATCAATTTGTCTTCTAGGTATTGCAAAATGTATCCTTTCGAGCTGTGTGGAACAGTTTAAGTGACCCCGGTCAAATGTTTTATAAGCGAAAAATAAGACAACAACCTCTACAAAGAAAACACTTCTGCACATTTTAATACACAATTACTGTTTATTTGCTAAATTAAATATAATGAAAAAAACATTAAATTTGGCCTATGCAAAAGTTATGGCACATTTTATGTTTTATGTTTTATATTTTCCATTTTCTTGCATTCAGCAAATAAATAGAAACTGTGCACTAAAATTAGAATATTTATGACATATGTCATATTTAAGTGTGTTTTCTGAACAGTATGTTTTTCACTTACGTTATTTTACCGGGCGTCAAACTGTTGCATGCGACTGTATGTATAAATCAATTCCACTTGTCACTTTTGCCAAAAAAAAAAAATAGTTATTAATCAATATACAGCATGAAAAATATAATATTTTAAAATGAAATTATAATCAGAATCATTGCAACGATAATGACAGCAATTGAAACAAAGCAATAGCAGCCGACATTTAATCGTTAAGTGTGAATGATGTAGACATGGCAGAGCAGATCAGGTGTAGATGTAACTACGTCTGATTGCAAACCTCATGTCCAAATTCATCTCAAGCATGACAGCTAAAATGGTTTTATGATTTTATGATGGAAAATCTTAACTAAACATTATTTCTGGGCAGTATGCAATGTGGGCCTTTTGCCTCTTGTCTGAGGCAGCGTCTTGCCCAGGGTTGGTATCAATACCAAGTGTAATATCGCAACCAACCCATACTGTGGCCACAAAATAAATAAATTAAAAATAAACATTGTTGTCTGAACGCCAGATGTTTATTGGATGGTACACAGAAAGTTTCAAAGTTAATACAAATTGGGCACCCTGCAATATTGTTAGTATTATTATTAAAAAGTACTGAACTTATTAGATGCTGTGAAACTGTAGTCTTACAATAAAGGTCCAACTTTACATTTCCTCTCAACTTTTTTCCATCTTAAAACCAAATGTACTGTTCTCTGTACACCCCCCTCCCAATTATCGTACCATTATCATATCATTTTGAACATATTTTAATATTTAAATATTCCAGGGCAGTAAAGCCCAGCAATGGAGAAGATATTTCAGAATCAGTTGGACCACAGCCATTCAGTAAATGTGTTGAGATTAGATTTGGCCCCATCATTTAATCAGGAGAGAAAATAGAGGAGTGGGACATCTTGCAGTAGTGGGCTTCTTCCCCCATTTACCTTATATACTATTAATCTCATATTTTTGCTGTCCAAAGAAAAACTTAGAGGAGAAAGCAAAAACATTCTTAACGTTTACTGTAAATGAATGTAAAGAGATTATATTTCAAGCATTTTTGAGCATTTCTGTTGGTCTGTTCAACATGAAATGTTCACTCAAAGTGAAGGACAACCAGCATGTCGAAATGTAAAAAAAAAAACAACAAAAAAACCAAATATGTATATGTTAGGGGTGGGAATCTCTAGGGAATCCCTGGTACGTTAAATCTGCAACAAGAGACTGTCAAACACTAAAAAGTTGTGAAGATGAAGTCAGCTTCTCTTTCGAATTGTCCCAGTCCACCTAAATTGGTGCCGCATTTACATTCTGGCGCCTCAGGCAGAATTTAAGGTGGAATGAGAAAAATCAAACAAGAAGCTCTACTTTTGAGGAAAAGTTTTCTGGCGGAGATGTGAGGAAAGCAGCTATAGCTGAGCTAAAGCTTAAGGCAGAGCAAAGTAAGTCTGCATTTTTGAATACATATTTTAGCCTATACCAGGACATTAACATATACTGAGACATACTGGACATTAAAAGTTGCGGCTCCCAAGGTGGTTTGATTTTTGTTGAAAGGGCAAAATGTCTCTTCTTATCATTTGTGTTGTGACTCCTGACCTAACCTGGCTTTTAATTCAGAGTGTGCCGGTCGGATTTCTCACTCATCCAGTGTGTTTTTGTTGTGTGCCGCCGCAGACTGTCCAGGCGCCGCGCTTCCACACTTCCAAGTTCCACCTTTTGAGTTCCGTCAACATTACATTATAAATTAAATATTTAGAAAATCGATTTTTGACATTTGTGAATCGATTCAGAATTGCCCACGTCCGCATCACGATGCATCTAAGAATCGAGTTTTCCCCCACCCCTAGTATTTGTATAGATACGTATCTAATGTGTGTACGACTGTAGTGGATTGAAGACATTAACAGCACAGTGTCCATTATGTGATCAGATATTGTTGCATTTTTAACATGGAAGTGTGGGAACACTTTACCTAAATGCTGCTACATAACATTGACAAAATCAAGCTGACATGAATGATAATATCAGTGATAATATCATAAGTTGTGATGACAAATTATGCCCAGTAATGGAACAGTGCACCAGTAATTGTCATGACAGCCAACTAGACATAAGCCGTGATGTAAACGGTCATCATACCAAACATTATGGCATCTGTCATTCTGTCATAACAATTGCTGGTAATGTTAACATGACTGTGTTAAATTACTGACAGCGCATGACAGCATATGGCATCTTTGACACACCTATGTCAATTTTACATGGAAGCAGTGTTGCTCCAATTAAGTAGAATGATAAGGAATCAGTTAGATCACACTTTAGCTCCAGGTGACATTCAGCAGCGTGTTATATGCAGAAAAATGAGAACCGTTCCCTGATTGATCCACGCTCACCTGTACTGTCACAGGCTGTGACAAGGTCTATTTTTTCAGCTGTGCACTCTGCGTTCCTCTCCATAACTCTAGATAAAATGCTATCGGGATATCTGGCTTCTGGCTGCTGCGCTGAAATATCGCACCTTTTTGCCGTCCTCTCCGATCCACCTTCTGTCCTTTTTACCCAACTCCCTTGGAAGAACACCTTAAATCTTAAGGCCTGGAAATAAATGATGTGCTTGAAAAACATGAATGATCGCTGCTGTGGACATTGGAGCAGCAGATTTATGTGCGAATGTCTGTATTGTGTCATGTCATAGACTTGTCTGTGAATGAGGAATTGCTCTAAATTGAGCTTTATGCGTCTATTATGAATAATGGAGATGCTCTCTGGCTGCTGCTGGGCACATATCAAGAGGAAGGAGAGATGTGGCAGTGATTGATATACATGCATTTAAAAGCTGCTCACAGTGAGAGACTTTAGACTCCCCAGATGATATCAAATGTGTCTGATCTGCCCTTTTTGTTTAAAAAAGTAGATGTTTCATTTCAGTTTTTAGAGTACGGTGCAAATGTCCTCATTAATTTCCAGTCAAAACAACTATTAAGTACAATGGTGTGAAAAAGTGTTTGCCCCCTTCCTGATTTCTTATTCTTTTGCATGTTTGTCACACTTAAATGTTTCAGATCACCAAACAAATTTAAATATTAGACAAAGATAAAACAAGTAAACACAAAATGTAGTTTGAAAAATGAAGATCTTTATTATTAAGGGAAAAAGAAATCCAAACTTACAGGGCCCTGTGTGAAAAAGTGATTGCCCCCTCCTCATTAAAACATAAATTAACTGTGGTTTATCACATCTTTGGAAAGTTGAGTTCAATTTCCCTAGTCACACCCAGGCCTGATTACTGCCACACCTGTGATCAATCAAGAAATCACTTAAATAGGACCTGCCTGACAAACTGAAGTAGATCAAAAGGTCCTCAAAAGCTAGACATCATGCTGCGATCCAAAGAAATTCGGGAACAAATGAGAAACAAAGTAATTGAGATCTATCAGTCTGGAAAAGGTTATAAAGCCATTTCTAAAGCTTTGGGACTCCAGCGAACCACAGTGAGAGCCATTATCCACAAATGGCGAAAACATGGAACAGTGGTGAACCTTTCCAGGAGTGGCCGGCCGACCAAAATTACCCCAAGAGCGCAGCGACGACTCATCCAAGAGGTCACAAAAGACCCCACAACAACATCCAAAGAACTGCAGGCCTCACTTGCCTCAGTTAAGGTCGGTGTTCATGACTCCACCATAAGAAAGAGACTGGGCAAAAATGGTCTGCATGGCAGAGTTCCAAGACGAAAACCACTGCTGAGCAAAAAGAACATAAAGGCTCGTCTCAGTTTTGCCAGAAAACATCTTGATGATCCCCAAGACTTTTGGGAGAATACTCTGTGGACTGACGAGACAAAAGTTGAGCTTTTTGGAAGGTGTATGTCCCGTTACATCTGGCGTAGAAGTATCACAGCATTTCAGAAAAGGAACATCATACCAACAGTAAAATGTGGTGGTGGTAGTTTGATGGTCTGGGGCTGTTTTGCTGCTTCAGGACCTGGAAGACTTGCTGTGGTAAATGGAGCCATGAATTCTGCTGTCTACCAAAAAATCCTGAAGGAGAATGTCCAGCCATCTGTTCATGACCTCAAGCTGAAGCGCACTTGGGTTCTGCAGCAGGACAATGATCCAAAACACACCAGCAAGTCCACCTCTGAATGGCTTAAGAAAAACAAAATTAAGACTTTGGAGTGGCCTAGTCAAAGTCCTGACCTGAATCTGATTGAGATGCTGTGGCATGACCTTAAAAAGGTGGTTCATGCTCGGAAACCCTCCAATGTGGCTGAATTACAACAATTCTGCAAAGATGAGTGGCCAAAATTCCTCCACAGCGCTGTAAAACACTCATTGCCAGTTAAGGCAAACGTTTGATTGCAGTTGTTGCTGCTAAGGGTGGCCTAACCAGTTATTAGGTTTAGGGGGCAATCACTTTTTCACACAGGGCCCTGTAGGTTTGGATTTCTTTTTCCCTTAATAATAAAGACCTTCATTTATAAACTGCATTTTGTGTTTACTTGTGTTATCTTTGTCTAATATTTAAATTTGTTTGGTGATCTGAAACAAGAAGTGTGACAAACATGCAAAAGAATAAGAAATCAGGAAGGGGGCAAACACTTTTTCACACCACTGTACAAGTTGATTTTTCAGCAGGAGGAACAAAACAGAAGACAGATTTAAAAAAATCATTCAGAAACATCAACAGCTAAATATAATATCAGTTTTTTTCAGTGTTTAGTGTGTCACTCTTTACCTTTATTACAGATTCCATTCTTTTCAGGAGCCTCACTTTCAGTTTCTCAAAGAAATCTGAGGGATTTGCTTCCACACCTCCAAAGTTCAGTCTTTGGTTGTTCTTTCTGCTTCTCTTGAGCCAAATAAATCTCCAACATAGAGGTCTGGACTCTCTTAGCTCTGTTTGTTATGTAACTTTTCACAAGTCATGGAAGAAGCTTAAACTAGAAAGCTCACTGGGCCGTACAGTACGACACATTTGTGATTCAAAAGATGGGTAACACTATTTGGAGTGGTCATTTGTAGATGATTAATAAACTCCTAACAGATCATCAGTAACACATCAACAACATATCAGTGAAGTATCAGTAGTGAAGCATCTGAATACACTGAAGTAAATATCTTGTAGATGTTCAGTTGATACATTACTTACATTAAGTAGATGTTATTGTTAATATGTTACCTTAACCTCAACACAAAACCTAATCCTAGCCCTCACCCTGGTCCTAATCCTAACCCTAACCTTAACCTCAACACAAAACCTAATCCTAACCCACACCCTGGTCCTAATCCTAACCCTAACCTTAACCTCAACCCAAAACCTAATCCTAACCCTCACCCTGGCCCTAATCCTAACCTTAACCTCAATCTCAACTCACTTTTGATGCTGAGAGTCTGTTGAGGGTTTGTTTCATCTATAAAGGACCCCTGAACATAAACTGTCACCAGCCTGAAGATGAATATTCAGTCACTGTTATTTGTATCATCCTCTACATTTCTGTCATTGAGGTTTACTAAAAGGCTGTGTTAGGCGACGAGTGACTCTCTCCAGTGTAGAAATATGGTGTTACCTTGCTTGCTGGTTGTGAATACGGCACTTGCTAATGTTCACATGGGCTGATTAGGCAAGGCAAGTTGATTTATATAGCACCGTTCATACACTGCTGTCATTCAAAGTGCTTGACAAATGAGAAAATTGGAGAATAAAAGCTGCCTGACTTTTTCCCGTCTTTATCCTCCAAAAAAGGGCAGTAAGTGCTAGTTTCTTAAGTTTACACCAGGGGTCACCAATCCTATCCCCGAAGGGCCTGTAAGGCTGCAGATTTTCAGTCCAGCCAAGCGGGAGCATGGCTCATCTAGCCAATCAGCTGCAGTCAGATGTGCTTCTGCTTGGTTGGAATGAAAACCTGCTGTCAGTGCTGTTTACCTGATGGGTGCAGTTTTGGTGTCTACCAGGTCTTCCAGGTGGCTGTTAGGAGTGTCATCTTCTCTGTAGTTTCATTTTTTTGGACTCCAGTTTTTGGAAAGTTCTGTTTTTTCACTTATTTTTCCTTTAACTTTCCTCATCCTTATGCAAGTGAACTATATTCTATCTAATCTCCTCAGAAATATCTCTTGAAAAATGAATAACTTGTACTTACTGGCCCTTTTGACTAGAATTTAAATAAATAAAGGGTCTCTGATGGTTCTGTATGTCTCTGAGTTGATCACAGTATTTTGGAAGAAGAGCAGCGCTTGTATTCACAAAGTATCTTAAGGAGCTCTTCTAGGATCAGGCTCCTCAACTATTTATAGTCTTCTCCGTCTCTAAACCTGGTCTTAGAGAGGGCTGCTATGCAGAGAGGCTTTGTGGATACCAGCGCTAGTCTCGAACTTCTTCGTTGGGGCCATGCCATCTGGATTCAACTAGTGCCTTTCCTGCAGGTCAGCACCTGGCTTACTGAGCTCCGCATGAACCACTAATGCAAAAGAAAACACACAGAAACACCCACCATCAGCACTTTTCAAATCTGAAATGAAGTTTCAGAGCAGAAATCTGCCGGTTAGTCATAAGCGTGAGTTATGAATTAAACGATTACAAATTCAAGCAGAATTTCTCTCTCTCTCTCTTTTTAAAGCCACTTACTATTATGAGATGCACTCTTTCATGTGTGTGTCCTGTGCACAGTGTGAAATGAAAGCCCCTCTCTCTCTGTGCTGTGGGACTGTGGATCTGAATGTCTCACTGTAGGCAGGCATACAACCAGGAACTTAATCGAGCACACTCACGCTTCAACAAGAGCACACCTGGGTCAATCCCACGAAACTGCCTCAAACCATGTTCATAAATATCGGTCATAATCACACAGATAAAAATGTGAATCTGATTTTAGTTTGTGAGCTGCAGCTCTGTGGGGTTTAGCAAAAAAGGTAATTTCTTCATTTGTCTGTTTTTAAAGTGTTTTGGCTTTCTTATGGCAGTTCTCATTACCACAAATCACCCACATCTCTGCTTCTCATTACTGATATGTCTTTTTTTTTTTCCCCAGTTTTCTACCCCATTTAATTAAGTCGGATCCAATTCCACCCACTAGACTCCCCCTATCACAGAATACTACCAGTGTTAGGAGGGTGAAAGCTCCTTGAGACCTGTGAAGTGCCATCGCATCTTTTCGAACTGCCGCAATGTCACCGGACAGCGGAACGTGCTCAGAGGAAAGCGCCAACCACCAGTTCTGTTATGTCAGCTAATAAGCGCTTGGCTAGCATGGCGCTGGGTGATGGGGGTTACGTTAGGCCACCCACCCAGAGAGAGTGAAGCCAGTTGTGCTCTCTTGGACACCCAGCCAGGCTGTAGCATCACCAGGGATCGAACTTACGATCTCCTCACGATAGGGTCAACGCTTAGACAGTTGAGCCACTCAGGAGCCCCCCAGCAATATGTCATACTACATACACCAACAAGCTGAAACCTGATAACCACCTGCCTAATATACTGCTGGTCTTCTGCGTGCCAACGAAGCAGTTCTGACTTACCAAGGCCTGAACTCTACAAGACCTCTGAAAGTGCCCTGTGGTATCTGGCACAAGACATTAACAGCAGACCTTCAAGTCCTATAACTTGTTAAGTGGAGCCAGATTTGTTCCAGCACATCTCACAAATGCTGGATTGAGTTGAAAATTTGGCCAGGGCACCTTGAACTCTTTTGGCATGTTCCTCAAGCCATTCCCTAACAGCATGTGCAGTGTGGGAGGGTGCATTATCCTGCTGAAAGAAGCCACTGCCATCAGGGAATACCGTCACCATGAAAGGGTGTACGTGCTCCACGACAATGTTTATGTAGGTGGTACATGCCAAATTGACATCCATATAAATGGCCAGGTGTAGGGTTTCTCAGCAGAACCTTGTCCAGAACAACACACTGCCTCCACTGGCTTGTCCTCCTCCCACAGTGCATCCTGATGCCTTCACTTCCCCAGGTAAGTGGTGCACACGCACCTAGTTGTCCCCGTGGCAAGACTGATTGGACATTGCGACCTTCTTCCATTCCATTCATTCAAGGTCCAGTTCAGATGCTTGAGGGCCTGTTGTATGTGACAGTGGACAGGGGTCAGCATTGGCACTCTGATCGGTCTGCGACTACACAGCCCCATATGCAGCAGGGTGCGATGCATTGTGTGTTGCGACGTTCCTCCCGTAACCATCATTAAAATTTCTGTGACTTGTGCCGCACTGTCCCCTTTCTCGGTCCACTGTCGGTAGGTACCACTGCTAATCTCGAGCACTTTCAGAGATGCTCTGACCCAGTCGCCTGGCCATAATGATTTGGCTCCTGTCAAAGTTGCTTAGGCCTTCACACCCACTCATTTCTCCGGCATCCAATATGTCCACTACAAGAACCACCTGTTCGCTCACCGTCTACAGTGTTCCAGACCTTACACTGTAGGTAATAGATAATCATTATTCACGTCATCGGTGAGTGTTCATAATGTTTTGTTCACAATGTCATCAACCTGTATTTAGTAGAAAATCATACAGAAGCCTCAACAACTATATATCACTGTTGTCGGAAGAAAACCTTGTATCTCCAAAATGGTAACTTTACAGGAGAAAGACAAAACCTACTTTACTTTTAATGTAAGTCAATGGAGCCAGACTTGTTCCCAAGTCATTTTGGGCTGTTTCTGTGGGTCCATTCTTCAAAAAATTTTCAAGCAATGTAAAGGACATCAGGTATTTTCAAATTATGTCAAAAACTGAAAAACGACAAAAAAGGAGATACGAGGTTTTCTCCCGACAGCAGCGATATAATTGTTATACGTCATTTTTTTCAGTGTCTTATGTGTCCACCCTTTGCTTTACTAAGGTTTCCTTTCTTTTCAGGAGAAATCTGCAGGAGTCCCATTTTCTCTGAATCTTTTAATCAGTTTCTGAACTCGAGTTTTGTAAACTCATTTCTTTCCTTGTTTTCCTTTAACTTTCCCCCTCCTTATGCAAGTAGGTCATATATCCTTAGAACAATAAATGAAGAGAGGTCTCTTTTTGCACAGTACTGTACATATGCATACATAGCATTAAACTCTAAAAAATTACTGTATTTACAATTAAACCGAGAGTTCTGAATTGTTTAAGGCTTATTTTTGCCTGCTGTTGATTATTCCTATTTAGCACCTAGTTTATTTGTAGCCATTTAGGTTTGGAGCACACCTCCTCCAAAGCATAGCGATACTCAGTTCATATCTATTTAAACATCCAGACACAGAATGTTTTTGCCTCACTCATCACAGAAAAGGCGGCTGAGTACAGTTCCTGACCGATACTGCTGGCTGATGCATCACTTAGCAACACGGGTCAGAGGAACACTGTCATATTTTCCTTCCAGTTATTAGTCTCAAGGACCCTCAACTACAGACAACATGCAGAAGAAAGTGCAATTAGAGCTCCAATAATAGCAGTGGACTCATCTCAGCAACGTCCTTTAATCTTATATAGTGGACATAATCATGTATTGTTGTGAAAACAGATTTTGAATTTGTTCAAAAGCAGTGTTCTCTGAAATTACACACAGATTTTAATATTACTTGCATGTAGATATGCATGTTTGGTGAATTGTGACTTTTGGAGATGCTGTGTAAGAGTGATTGTTCTCTTTGATTTGGTCTGTGGTCTTTGGCCATGATTAGTCTCATAAATTGAGCCCAGAACGGGTTCGATTTCAGCTTTCTGTCACTCCAACACCGGTCGCTGCACTTTAACGTTCTCTTGTTTCAGCAGAGCAACAGTTAGTCAGAATCAAACCTGTACTATGGTGTGTGTCACTGTTTGGTTCTGTAGGCTGCTCGCTAAGCTAATGTTAAGCTAGCAGATCAGGCTACAGATCCAAACACCACGGAACAGGTTTGATTCTCTGTCCCTTCAGTGCCAGCTGCTTGACCACTCCCTCAGATTTCAATCATTAGCATATAAACTTGCTTTAGTTAGCCAGAATCAAACATGTTCAGTGGGGAGCAGAGCTGTTATCATACTAGCTAAGCTAATGCTAAGCAGCACCCCTGAACTGGTTAGCAGCACAGTTTAACATTTAGCTTTGTTAGATAGATGTTTTGACATTTACTGAATTATGGCTTGAATATCAAGCACTGCATTCAATTATTTGGTGACCATTTAACAGTGTAAAGTTTTTATTATTGATTTACGCCACTTGCGCCACTTTGACCCCCCCAGCAAGTAAAACCGTATACTGAGGTAATATTTGAAGATGGTTTGAAGGTTTGAAACAAGTAGATACTGCTGAAACCTAAATCTTTCCCAAAAACTTCCAATCAAACAGAGTTATAGTGAACTTTGAGATTATATTTAGTCATATCTTAAAGGCTAAATCAAATTATTGAGTATGCATGCACTTAATAATCCAATCATTATCGGATCTCGGCAGTTATCTGATTATTCAAGTGGTCGTGTAAACAGCATACTCTGATTTCTTATTAAGGCCTAGAATTCTGATTAAGAAATCCAGTAAAGATTGGATTTTAGCTAAGTAATCAAATTTTTCAGTACGTGAGTGTCCTCACTCTGATTTCTTTCATTTTTATTAAGCATTTAACACAGCACCCGCAAGATGGCAACAAAACACTTTTGTAGTGACGCTGAAACTGTGCAAAATGAAATGAGGGATTTAAATATTCATCTTCTAGATGGGGTATATTCATATATTGTGTAAAGTGACTTTTAAAAGATTAAACAAACTGGACTAAGTTTTACATTACGTTTAAGTCACATTCTCTGCTGTGAGTTTACTGAGGGGTTGCAAAGCAGAAGTCCGATTACTGCCTGACTCATAGACCCAGAGTTTCCCTATTATCTGAAACCCCAATTGCAAGTAAACACCTTTGGACGAATTACTGACAAAATCTGATTTTGTGCAGTTATTGGAGTTTAAGTGCATGTAAAGACAATAAATGTGAGATCAGAGATTTGGGCCCCTATTAGTGTCTCCTGCACTGTTTTGCACTGGTGTCAGGTTCCTAATGTCACCCTCAGAGTCCCTTTTTAGCTCCCCAAAGAGACGCACTTAAGCGGAGATCTCAGAGTACATGTATGTCTTAATCAATAATACAAATGTGGCTGCTCCTTTTTTCGTTCTCCTGTCAGATTGAGGTTCCTGTGTCTGCTGGGCTGAAGGCCTGATTAATTCCACTGTGCTCCCCGGAATTACTGTTCAACTTAACTCGACTCGGTTGACACATGAAATCAATTATTTCTAACTGGGTCAAGCAGTAATGTAGCCTCCACCTCTGTATCCATCCACCCAGTCTCAGTGCACACCGAAGGAATTAGAGAGACTCTCTAATATCTTTGCTCTGGAGGAACAACAGTTAATGGAATTGGTCCTCGAGGTAAAAGCCTGTCCGTCTGTTTTAAGTGAAGAGTGATTTCGTGAAGGTTTGCCTTTCGTCTATCTCCAGCCTCTTCAGTTTTTCTAGGAATATTTTATTTTATGTGTTTGGTCATATTATTCTTGTTTTGCTGTGGTCTGACAAAATAGAGGTGGCATTGACTGTAGATTAGATAGACATAGGAGAATGGAAATAATACTGGGATCTAATTTAGCCACACCTTCCATACTGCAGTTTGTACATGGCTGATCTCATAAAAAGAGAATATACAGTATTCAAGTAGCAGTTGGGAGAGGAGAGAATCCCAGATGACCCTATCCCCTGCAGCTTCCTGCAGCTCATTCCAGGGGGACCCCGAGCTGCTCCCAGGCCAACTTGGAGATATATTCCTTCCAAAGGGTCCTGGTAAACCCCCACTGGGAGGAGGACAGGCGGCATCCTAATCAGATGCCCGAACCACCTCAACTGGCTCCTCTCAATGTGGAGGAGTAGCGACTCTACTCTGAGCTCCTCCTGGATGACTGAGCTCCTCACCCTAGCAAGTAGAGTGCAGCCCACCACCCTGCGAAGAAAGCTCATTTCCGCCGCTTGTATTCGTGATCTCATTCTTTCGGTCATAACCCGAAGCTCACGACCGTAGGTGAGGGTTGGGATGCAGACCGACCAGTAAACGAGAGCTTTGCCTTATGGCTCAGCTCCCTCTTCACCACTACAGTCCGATACAGCGACAGCATTACTGCTGCTGCCTGTCCCAGCCTGCGGCTGATCTCACAATCCCTCTTCCCATCATTCGTGACAAGACCCCGAGATACTTAAACTCCTCCCTCTGGGGCAGGTCCTTTCCCCACACCTGGAGTGGGCAGTTACTTGGATCAAGAGAAGCAGAAAATGCAGCCAGCTTCTAAGACTAAACTTAAAAGTGTAAGATGTGTAAAAACATCCCTGGAGATTTCTTTGAAACACTGAAAGTAAGTCTCCCAAAAAGTAGGGAAGCTATAACAAAGGCAAAGAGTGGACACTCCAAATACTGAAACATTTGATATCATATTTAGTTGTTAAGATGTCTGCATAATCTTTGGTTAAATATGTGTTCTTTTTTTCTGATGCTAAAATATATAGAACTTGTACTTAATGGCCATTTTGACTGGAAACTAATTTAGCATAGTACTGTATGACCCTGTTTACACCTGGTCACTTCATGTGACTAGTATCCGGATTGTATCCTGATAAGATGTTAGCCACATGCATTTACATGTGCACGTACTTCTTTGGAAGCCATTCAACAAGAGCCGTTTAGATATTTGTATGAATATTGCACCCTTTCTGTGAGTCGTCTGCAGTTTGTTTTGCACTGCAGTGTCTGTCCAGATTGCTATTCAGCATTTCGTTTCATTAGACAATAAGTAGTTGGCCCCATCAAAGCAATATTTCAATGAATATTAAATTTATGGGGGCTCCCAAATGATGTAGCCATCTACGCTTTGGCACTGTTGGGGAGAGATCACAAGCTCAGTCCCAGTTGATGCCATAGCCATCTATAGCCAAGAGTCCCAGAGAGTATAATTGGCCTTGCTCTCCCTGGGGGGGTGCATGCCCCCACCATCAACAAGCACAGTGCTGTCCAGTGCAGGTGTCTGTTAGCTGAAGAAACAGAATTTACAGTCAACTGACATTCAACAAATATTTGCTTTTTTATACTTTAGCTCTAGAGCTGCAAGGCTAATGTAGCAAGGTAATGCAAGCTTACACCACATTGGCCTTGAAGCTCCAGTGCAAATCTAATAAAGCAAACTTTGGACCGTTCAAACTTGGCAAACTTGGTGATCGACTGCATTTGGCGTAAGGGGAAAACTCTGTAATTAGGTCTTTTGCCAAACCATCTCTGTAAGGCTTTGCTGGAATATATAAATATTGTTTCTGTTGAAACCTAGTCAGAAACAGACTGTCGGGTTCCTTCGCTCCTGAGGTTTGGATGGGGCCTGTGTAGCTGCTTTAATGGCTGGAAAGGCTGTGTTTGCTCTTGGAGGCTTAGCCCCAGAGTCTCCTCCAAGCTCTGTGTGCCTGGCTCTCCCAGGCTGCTCCTGAAGCTCTTATCTACCCATGGCAGTGTTCTGGCACTGGGGCTGTGACAGACGCTTGGCCTGGAGAACTTAGGGAGGCTAGAGGGCTTGACCCAGAACATTCTACAGGATGGCTAGCCACATTGGGAAAGAAGGACAGAAATGGCCATCATATCATGTAACAAGTAAAACACCCTTTTGTTAGATTTTTAGATGAGCTTTAATAGGCATTTAACATTAGCCATTGGTTTTCATTTGGTAATCTGAATGCTTCTGTGTATTTATGAGGCTCACTTTCTTTATCCACAGTTCTTCTGACTCTTACTGTTGTTGTTTTTATTATTTTGCTATCTGGTGTCAACCGGAAGAGATTGACAAGTCTTGGTTCCTTTGTGTTTTTTCCTCGTTGTCTTAGAGAGTTTTTCCTTTTCCTTCTGAGTTCTTTCTCATGTTCTTAGGGAGTTTACATTTATATTACATTTACATGTTTGCATTATTTTACATACATTTACATTATTTTTGGAAATTTTATACAGTAGCAGATGCCCCTATCTAGAGAGCTTACAAATCATATTCAACTAATAGGCAGTTAATGGTTTTGATGGGATATCATTCATCAAAAAGATTTTTCATTTCTTGTGGAGTCCCTCAAGGTTCAGTTTTAAGGCCTTTGCTTTTCTCTTTATACATGCTACCTCTAGGTGATGTCATGAGGAAACATAATGAAAAATAAATTTTCATAACTATGCTGATGACACCCAGTTATATATTTCCATTCCTTCTGATGATCAAGACTCTGTAGACAGACTGACCAGCTGTGTGTCAGTGATGTCACAAACTTTTCTACAATTAAATCACAAAATAAACTTGGTTCTTTAGCTTCATATACAAAACCTGAAGAAGGAAACCTGGGTGTGATCTTAGACTCTGAGCTCTGTTTTATCTGTATGTAAACACAGTTACTAAAGTAGCTTTTTATAATTTTGGAAATATCACTGAAGTTCAGCCTTTTCTGTCTCAGAGTGATGCAGAGAAACTTGTTGATACATTTCTTACAAGCAGAGTTGATCACTGTAATGATCTTCTTACTGGACTCGCTAAGAAAGCAGTACATCCTTTATAACTCGTACAAAATGCAGCAGCACAGATCCTAACAAAAACAACACAGAGAGGTCAGATCACTCCTGTTTTAAAAACCGTACTGACTGCCTGTATCATTCAGGATAGATTTTGAAGTTCTGCTACTAGTTTTTAAAGCTCTAAATGACCTTAATGCTCCACTTACATCACAGAGTGTCTGTCTGTTTATGTTCCTGCACGTAATCTTAGATCTGCAGATACTGACCTTCTGCAAACACCTTCAGTAAAAAACATGGAGAGACTCGTTCAGTTATTCTGCTTCTAAACTGTGGAACTCAGTTCACCTTTTATTAGACAGTTACAGCTCACTTTAAAAAATGTATCTAGTATTTAATTAAAACTCTGTCTTGTGGTGTTTATCTTTTTTAATTTGATCTGTGCCATTTTCTTATGATTCTAAATGATTACATATAATTTCTTGTGTTAGTGTTAAGCTTTATCACCTGTCTGTAAAGCACTTTGAGCTGCCACCGGCATGAAAAGCGGTATGTAAATAAAAATTATTATTATTAAATGTGAAGCAGTCTTGCTCTTAGATTTTTATTAGTGAGGAACTGGCATTTTGTATGTGGAACTGTTGTGTTATCCACTGTGCTGTCCTTCTGAGTGAGTATTTTTGTCTGTGAGCAAAAATGGTACCACATATTTCCGGTCCAACATCAGGCTGATAATAATTTTCCCACTTTTACTCATACAGACAAACCACTAGTGATTTCCAATTAACTGTAAGTTATGTTTTGGCCACTGATATATTGTGCACCTCTAGTCATAAGTCTGGAGTTTTCTCTCTTGCATACCGTTGGTTGCATTAAATTGGCTACTGTTTAGCATTTTGCTACTGTTGCAAGAACTCCAGGACCTCTCAGTGCTTTTAGTAAACCCAGATGTTCACATCCTGAAGTGCCTTCTATCTGTGTTATTTTATCTCTACTGCAGTAACTATTCATATAAGCAGCAATGTTGGTATATAGCATTAAAAAGTGCTGTAAGTTCTGCTTAGATATAATGAGCCTCTGCCCTGTCACTGCACCCTTACAGGGTCCACGCAAGTCAAAATGTGTGCCAGGTTATATGGCTCAAGCCGTCATGTTCAGGAGAAAGATGACTATGGAGAGCCCCAGGGCTGTGCATGAAGTTCAGATTCAGAAGAAATGTGTGACTTGAGTCTTGCTACCTTCAGCTCCTTCTACTCCGTCACAGTCAAAACCTGTCAGATTTAAACTTGGGTTTGGAATCCACCAGCTGGCATTAGTCTGTGGGCAGGACGAACTCTTGGTCATATAGACTTGTATATTTTTTATATAGGTGCTGATGTAGTTTTTCCAGAATTTTATAATTCAGGGTAGCTTAAACCAAGTTCAACAAAGTTGCCAACAGTGCAACAGTTAAAAACAATAATATTTACAATTTATAACTAACTATAATTTCACATATCGCTGCCGTCAGAACAAAACCTGGTATCTCCAAAATGGTAATACTTTTAATGTAAGTCAGTGGAACCAGACTTTATTTCCAAGTAATTTTGAGCCGTTTCTTTTGGTCCGTTCATCATGAAATTTATACACGTTGTAAAGAGCAACAGGCATTTTTAAATTATGCCAAACACTGAAAAATGACAAAAAATGGAGATGAGGTTTTGTTCCGACAGCAGCAATATATTAATTACTGCCACTGGAAATATATCCACTAGGTGGCAGTGATGTAGTCCAGGCTGAAGCTCAGCTGCTTATGCACTTTATGTTGCTATAAAAGCTGCGATTGCCGCCCTCATATTCAAGTACAACTTTAAACAGTCACATAGATGCTAAAGGAGTGAAAAATAGAGTGGTAGTTTTATTCATCACCATCATAGTTTTAGTTTTAGCTGATTTAATTACATTTTTAAATTGTATTTGACTAGTTCACCATCATGGAAAGCACCAGCGGGGGACACACTGGCTAAGTAGAGCTCAGGCATAGCCGAGATACAGAGAGCAGAGGACTGAGGAGCTTTTAGAGCTACAGACCTGTCTGAGTGGACACCCTGGAAGCAGAGGCAGAAGCGCCAGCATCCTCCTCTTCCACCGCCAGAAATCCCCTCAACAAACAGATTTGAGGCTCTGAGCTCCTTGGTTTTAGTGTCCCCCTTACCAGACACTGGTCGCGCAATTATTTACTTGTTAATTCTCTTCTTTTTCTTGAGTGCCTTGCTCTCCCTTTGCTACTGTAACACTGAGAATTTCCCTGTTGTGGGACTAATAAAGGATTATCTTATCTTGTTAGGTTATGAAAAGGTACAAATATGTACTTTTTCCCTTATTCTTAATTTTTAACTTATTTAAGGTTCACAATTGGACCTTAAAGTAACTGTTGTACCTTTGAGGGAACATTTACATTGTTTGTACCTTGATGAACGAAAAATGTACCTGAACAGAACCTTTATTTCTAACAGTGTAGTCTAGTCTTGGTATCCGGTTGAAGCTTAAATTCGTTTCATTTCATTCTACTGAGGGTCGTAACAATAATAGAATACAGCAGTACAAAGATCCCCTCAACTGCCATCTCTCTGTCTGGTAATTGTCACCCTCGGCAGTAATTGTTGGCATGTTTGATTTTGGTTAGGGCTTCCAACGTCTCAATCCATGCATCAGGTTTTTTGATCCGTTAGCGTGTCAGATGTCCTTGTGAGGACAAGAGGTTTCATTGTAGTGTCGTCAGAAGTTTGGAGACCCAATCTGATCAAAACCAGTACAGAACTAAAGCCCTGCTTGTGAATGTCATCTGCTGTTTCACATGAATAGTTTTTTGTAATGAGATAAATGCAAATGTGACACTGTTGGATAAGAAGAAGAGATTGTGTGGTTTGGGTGTTGAAACAGACTCTCTTTTTGAAATGTGGAGCAAGAATTCCTGATCGGAATACGTCTTCCAGTAATCCAGAACCTGGGCTTTAATGAACATTGTTTAATTCATTGTGTATGTGTTACATTTATGTAGAGAAGCATAAGTGAAAATCTAGAATGTTGTTGTTGAGGTCTGGACTCTGGGGCGGTCAGTCCATCGTTCAGCTTCTTTGTTTGATGTGTCCGTCTCCTTTTCTCAGTGAGGTTCTTCTTGAACAGCTACACATCCTTTCAGACCCACAGCGCTGAGTCGTCTTCTCACAGTGGAAGGATGGACAGAAACACCTGTGGATGTTTTCAGATCTGAAGCAGCTTGATTTTCTCCTCTCTCTCAGAGATGAAAGCTTTAAGTGCTGTTTATCTGATGGGGGGCAGTTTTGGGGTCTACCAGGTCTTCCAGGTAGTTGTTAGAAGCCTTGTTTTCTCTGTAGCCTTTAATCATTTTTTGAACTCCAGTTCTGGAAAATCATGTTTTTCCACTTATTTTCGTTTGACTTTCTTCCTTATGCAAGTGGATTATCTTATATCTAATCCGCTCAGAAACATCTGGCAATAAATAACTTGTACTTAATGGCTGTTTTGACTGGAAATGATGTATGAAAGGTGGTCCCTGACTTTTACCCAGTACTGTAGGTGAGATATTCCTTTAAAGAATGTTTTCCTTTCCTCCTCTGTAGGGAAGCCTAAGCTCCTGGGACACTGAAGAGGTTATTAAATGAGTGGGAAAGCATCTGAGGATTTCAGACAGCTTTATAGACCCAGCACTGGTAAGCCTGCATTCTCCAGCCTGTTTCATATGCTCACATGCGGGTTTCTTTAGCTTCTCTAACGCTGTATAGCAGCACTGCTGCTGAAGATAGTTTTTCTTTAATCAATTAATTAATCAACTTATCGAAACCGTAATGCCTACAATTTCTTCTTTTTTGGTGCAACAAAGGAAAATATCGCCCCAACATGTTCTCATCACAAAATTACAGTGGAAAAGTATTTGTTCAGTGAGATTAGATCACCGTTTTGCTAATGTGAGGCATTCTAAATGTTCATTTAATTAGTTTATTCTAGATGCTATACAGCTTCCTCAGTTATTATGGAGTGATCTAGAGCTCAGTTCATCATCAAGATGTTCCCAATTTTACAGCTTCCTTCAAATAGTTTGAAATATTAGCATCATAATCATTTTATGCAGTTGTATGCAAATGCTTGAACACCCCCCCCACCCCCCCCCCACCCCCCCCACCCACTCAGATGACATTTTTTGGTTTTTCTAAGTGAGAATAAGTGAAAACATCCTGTACAACCTAAATATGTCACTTTTTTGCACAATTTATATTTATGTAATGAGTTAAGCATATTGGAATAACCTATTTAGAGATCAAAAAAACATAGTATAATATACGGCACAATTTTTGCACAGGCCACATTTTGGTTTTTTTTTTGGTGTTTTTTTTTATGTTAAGTTCAGTAAATAAACAGTAGTTGTACATTACAGTTGTGCAGAAGTGTGTTCTCTGTAGAGGATGTTTTCAGTTATTTTTACTTATCATTTCTACATCATCAGGTCATTTTTATTGCATATAACAGTAGATAAATAGAGATAATGCACATTAATTTCATACCTTCCAATTTGTTATTTTTGATCTGTAGTTTTTAGGATAGCATGATGAAAAAGACTGCTGATTTTTTTTTTTTTCTTTTTTTCCTTTTTTTTTGTCATGACTAGTCCACTGATTCTTTGTGCATAATTCTCTGATGTTGTCCTCCACATGTTCTCTAATCAGTTTTTGGGTCGTTTGTTTCATCATCATAAGCATTTGTGTGCATGTGTTGCTCATATCATGCTCTTGTCTGGGTTAATTGAATTAGAATTGATTCCTGAGAGAGGGCATAATGAGTTGAGATACAGGCATAGCTTGTACCTTTCCATCAACAACTAGCCCGTGGTCTTGGCACGCCCCGGACGGATGGCAGACTGCTGCGAAAAACAGTGGCTTCTTTTTCCACAACTGGAACATCACTAAAGATGCAGGATTTAAGCCAAACAGAGCCAGTGAAATGAGTTGCATCGCGTCATTACTGCCTGTATTTTTCCTCCTAAATACGACTGAGGAGGGGAAAACCAGGCCTAAAAGGAGCAGGATGTGTGTTCCAGCAAAATATTCTCATATATTAAGTCTGTCACTGTTATATATTATTAATCAGGTAAGCTACGGATTATTTTGACGATGGAACTAAATATAAATATGAATATTTGTATTGACAGCAAAGCAAGTTGACCTGTTTGATATGACATTTTAACTGAATATTGGCAATAAGTGATAATTGTGATGTGCTTCTTCTATACGTTGCCCTAATAAGGACTGCAGGATACATCATGTTATCATTCTTGTGATATGAGTCTCAATGATTAACACATCATTAAGAGCTGCGGTGACAGATCAAGAGATGTCATATCATTGCCAGCAAAAACATTATAAACCTAATGATTGCTTCTCTGCTCTGCAATTGAACCGTGCTCTCCCACGGGGAGACAAGTAACTTAACCATTAGGCTAAAGAGCCAGTGACAAAACTCACACGTGCACAGCTCAGACTCTCCTCCACCCTGAAATACATGCCTGTAAACATAAGGATTTTTCTGTTTCAAGTATGCAAGGCAGTACTGACTACTGTCACAACAAACAAACAAACAATAATTATTTATTATTGTGTGCCTTGATAAAAAAAACCTCTCTCTCTCTCTCTCTCTCTCTATATATATATATATATATATATATATATATATATAAATTTTTTTTATATGTGTATATATATATATATATATATATATATATATATATATATATATATTTTGTAGCCTTTAAAGAAAAAGCTGTTCAAGTAATGCTGACTGTTTTTCAGCCTTTTAGTGCACAAAAAATGGGGAAAAGAGTTTCTTTGTATACTTTGGATATTTTGCCTCACAGCACTCTGCACATACCTCTCCATATTTTTTTCTCAAAACTTTCATAGAGCAATGTCTCGTGCATCAGGAAGCATATTTGTAACAATTTCCTGTAATAACTTTTTGTGAGGGAACTTTTAGAGGCATTAAACTCTTCAGACGTCTGGTTCCTACCACCACCACTGTGAATAATACTGACTTCTCTAGAAAAGAATATTTCACATCAAACCACTCTGAATGACTCTGTTCTCATCTCAAAGATATATTTGTGCAGAACCTTTATAAAGTGGGTGGAATTTCCCTTTAAAGGCACAGTAACAAAAACCAGCCTGGTTAATTCTAAGGGATAAAGAGAGGTTGGAATATGGTCATGTAGAAATGAATTATGACAGTTTTAGGTGCATAAAATGTTACAAATGATAATAAAGCCACAAAATGTAATATACAGGAAAAAGTATGATATGGGCCGTTTAATATGTGACCTCCATTAAAGATTCTCTTTACTCTTTCTTATTTTCTCTTTTTAAGTTAAGGCTAAAACATAAGCACATAAAGTGTGAATAAGCTGTCTTTGACCACTTGTGTTTTTTTGTGTGAGGCTTGGGGGGCAGATACAATCAATAATTCTGATTTTTCTTTATTTATTTATTTATTTTTGCAACAAGAAAATATCATGCTAATAGTTTTTAGATATTTCCAGGCCTAAAAACAAAAAAAACAAAACAAACAAAAAAAAAAACTCTTCCTGTTTCAGCCAATCACCCAAGCTGGACGCCTGGATTAACTGAGATTTCTAGCTGATGATGCGCACATACTGAAATCTCTCAAGCCTGATGGAAAAAGAGCTCAGTGCATGCAATGCGAGGGACTGTCAGTGCAAGAAAACAGGCATGTTTTCTACACAAAGCCATTTAACCATGTTTAACACTGAATGATCCAGGAAATACAGTAAATCCTTGAAGGCAAATACTATTAATGCTCGGATTACTTTACTAATCCCGTTTAGAGGTTTGAAGTGCAGTTTTTGGATTTTCACTTCAAAGTTTATTGTGGTTCAACAGTGAAAAAGCAATTGAATTTGGAGCTCCAAAATCTGCCGTGCTAATCTGGGTATCAGGAGGCATTACGTTTTTCCCCCCACCCATCAGTTTTCTTCAGGACGAAATGAAAAAGCATAATATTATATCATAAAGTGCTGAATTGCTTTGATGGCTGGTGTGAAAGTGTTTGCTGTGCTTATAATTCATGCATAATATTTGAGTGCAGGCCATCCAGTCTGTCTATAACCCCCACCCCCCATATTTAATTTGAAGAGCTACTCTGTGGATGGGCTCAGCAGATGTGGAGGAGCGTTGTGTGTCTGAGCACTGGAAGCCAAAAGGGCTGGTCTGGCTGATCGAGCACAGTTGTGTTCCTTTAAATTCTTCCTCCATGTGTTTGTTTGTTTGTTTGTTTGTTTGTCTCTCTGTCAAGTAGGCACACCTCTGGAGTGTGACTGAGGTGAATGCCTGGTGGCAAATGCTGGGTCCCCACTGATCTGCAATTTTCCGTTTTCCAAACAAGCCTGTTTTTCTTATTTATGCATGAAGCATCAAAAGTAGCAGCTGCAGCAAAGAGTTCATGCAGGTTTAACTGTGACTTTGCCTGCAAGCCTCAGTAAGGAACTGCTGAAACAGCCAGAGCAGACTAATGAACAGACAGTTGGACAGATGTCTGTACTGTACTCGAGTATAAACCAAACAGAATATCACTATTTTTTAATGTAAAAGTTACGCACTAAATGGCTCCTCGGGATATTTTAAATGTGTGCTTTGTAAGGAGACTAACAGGTTGCTAAATGAGACGAATCCAAAGGGTGACACGTTGGCCCGCGTTCATCTAAGCTCTGGAAAAAGAGCGCAGATTTACTGACATTCAAACTACTCTTCGTCTCAATCGCGAAGCTTTCGCATGACGTGAAAACATGCAGAGATTTGAGTGCAAATAAAGAGTCCGCTTCAGTGCGTGAAATCAAGCGCCCGACTACCTGTACCTCATTTACATATTATTTACATGAATACACACAATCTGTCCTAAGAATTTGACCTTTCACACCTATAGGTAATAAATAGCATGTAAAAGCATGATGTGTTGTGTGTGGGTTTACAGTAACTTATTACTTATGGAGTCGTAGTGAACTAGTGGTACGATATGATACGGCAAAAACATAACATCTCAGTATTTGAAGACATTTTCATGATGCACAGTGGGCCTTATCCATCAAAGTAGCATTAAAAAGAGTGATTAGACCGCCTTTAATGACGTACCAACTACTCTGTCTGATTCATAAAACTTTCTTACGACATGGATTTGAGTGCAAATGACGAATCAGCTTAATTGCCAGACTACCAGTATCTCATTTACATATCATTTACATGAAGCATACCCTAATTCATGCAGATGTTTCAGTAGAGAGCCAGTAAAGCAGCAGCATTGAGCAGCTCATTAGCCAGTGGCTGTGCTTGTGGGTGGAGTTTGAGCTGGAGCAGTGAGTGCACTGCTACCCCTACTGACTAACTTTGTAGTGATAAAATTACAATGACTGGAAAGAATAAAAAGTGAAATAAATGTCATAGTTTTTGAAAACAGTAGAATGATATTATTGTGTGATTGTTTTCCTAAAATAACATATTTAAACACTGGATCAGTGCAGTGTATGAGATGCTTCTGCACTAGAAGTGTTTTGTTGGTAAACTGTTGGTAGTATTGATAGTTATTTTCTAGTTTTATCCTTGTTGTATATTGCATAACGTATTTTTTTTTAGGTTGTCAACTATTATGCTCAAATTTACACACTACTACCATACTTGAGTTTGATCAATACGACAAAAATATTATTGATGAATAACAAACTGTTGGTGAAATTTGCGTATCATTATTTTACAATCAGATTTGACCCTGCACACCTTTGCTGTACTGTACCTAACTGCTGCTATTTGATTGTAGTCCTCTCTCTTTGCCAAACTGTAGTAATGTTAACTCCAGTCGTGTACGTTTTTCCCTGCACACTTGCATATTTATTTATATCATGTACTATTGATACTGAAACTGCCCATCTTATTTATTAACCAGATGTTGGGATTTTTTAAGGTATATTTCTGTATATATAGATCTTCGTACATTGTCTCTACATGTTCTCTATATATAGTTGTATGCAAATTAACGTTTTGTAGATTTTCTAAGTGAAAATAAGTTAACACATTTTAGTGCATAATGTTATTTTATTTGCTAGAAAGTTGTTTTTTTTTTTTTTTTGTCACAAAGCAGCTTTACAGAAACATCCAGGTCCGAGCCCCCATGAGCGACAGTGGCAAGGAAAAACTCCCTAAAAGCAAGAGGAAGAAACCTTGAGAGGAACTAAGACTCAAAAGAGGAACCCATCCTCCTCTGGTCGACACCGAATAGCAAACAATAACACGAGCAAAATGAACAGGTGTATGAAATATTAAAATGAACATTAGTATGAAATATTAAAATACAGAAAAGGGGAAAAGGCAGGCAAAGGAATTGCTATGATTAAATAGCATCATCAGGAAAAAATAAAACATAAAATATAAAATGTGCCATAACTTTTGCACAGGCCACATTTTGTGTTTTATTATTTTTCCACTATGTTAAATTCAGTAAATAAACAGTAATTGCGCATTAAAATGTGCAGAAGTGTGTCTCTGTAGAGGATGTGTGACTTACGTCACTTAGAAAATCAACACGTCATTTGACCAGGGGTGCCCAAACTTTTGTGTATGACTGTATATTGTGCTGGACAGCTGTAGAGAGATGATCTGAGCCTCAACACAAGCCGTTGATGGCATTGATATGTTGTACGTATGATAAATAAATACTTTAAAACTTTGAATTAAAATATTAATAACTAAGATGATCGATGCTCTCTCTGGGAATTTGCTGTCTTCTAGCTGAAAAGTACCAAGGAAAGCTTTAAGACTTGTATTATGTGCTCCTGTTTCTTGAAGTTGAGCACAGAGTGTTATAAACTCTGACTGTAATCTAAAAACCTTTGCCTTGCCTTTCCATTCAGCTTGTCTTCTTACTGTATCCTGGGATTTGCAGTCTGTGGCTGAGGGTAGCAGTGCTGACTGTTCTCCTTAATAACACCTGTGTTTATAGACATTCTCTGCTGGAAGTGAATCCACAGCCTCGTGATAGCCAGCATGTGGCCCTTAATTACTGTACTACATCCACCTTAGTTCAGCTGCAGGTTCAGAAGTTATGTGCAAGATAGCGATAATGAATAACAATAGTATACAGTATGAAGTTGAAAGATTGTGACTCCAGACTCTGAACTCTGAAAGCTTAGAGGTTTTGCGCTTCTTATCACTTTTGAAGTTGGGAGAAAGTTTTCTTTACAGCGCTGTCAGTTAGAAATGTTTTCATATGTACACAATGTTCTTAAGATTTCAAAGTTCAGCTCAGTTCATTTTCCCGCTCTGGCACCAGAATATGTGCCAAGGAAAACTAAGTATGTGAACTAGAGTTTGCTCAAAGTATGCTGCCCTGGGTCCTTTTCCTGTAAACCGAAGATGTAGCTGACAAAAAGTAGAATGCCGAAAGCCACGGTCACACTAACTGCAAGTAAACTTTGCCTGGTAAAAAAGCTGATTTGCTTGAATGGGAAGGACACAGGAACATGTGAAAGGCATTCACTTCTTGTATTGGATAATTGTGGTTCATGCCAAGTTCATCTAGGTGAAATTTAACCCCACAAATTGGCAGGTCTCTAAAACGTGAGCCAATAGTGAACAGGTCTCAGGCCTCGTCCACACATATCCAGATATTTTTAAAATCATTTAGAATTTTTGAAAATCTCCACATCCACACAAGAATGCCAAACGACTGAAAAATGCTCTTGTGAGCATGCCAGCCCAGTAGGGGGCGATAATACCTCGTAAAATTTGATGTCGTACACCTCAAGAAGAACATGTAGAGCATGTGCATAACATGCAAAATATAGATTGTGCCAGAGAACTTGTAGAGAGGAGAATTACCACTTTGTAATGTCTTCCAGGTTTCTCAAACGCTAGAGGGCGCTCCCGAGCGAGTCTGAAATGAACAGGTTAAGATGGAGCGTTTGAGCAAAGTCATAGTTTATAAATGCTTGAGCATTTTTAATGTAAGTGAATACATTCTCTAAACACAGAACAGCGTAAAACATTTTAACACCACTGTTATATTTTTAAGAGCTTTTAAACTCGATTTATAGGAGTTTAAAACAGCACCTCATGTACGTTCATGACGTCAGTAAGTGAACAGCCAATGAGCTGCTCCGCTCGCCAATCAATCAGCACTCAGTAGCAGTAATGACAGCGTCCTGCTGCCCAAAACTCGTTTGCTGTAGAAAAAAAGGAAACATACAGGTAAGATTTCTTTGCTTTTTTAGTGAAATACATCCTTCTACTTTCTAAAATTAAAGGAAAGTTAATTAGTGATTAGAAACTATTTTAACTTTTAATTTTTAGCCGTTTAGCTCCATTTAACCTCTTTCATTGAGGACTCACTCGCAGGCCCCTTCTGGCGTTTTGTGGTCCTGTTTTTGATATAACGGGGGAAATAGGAAGAGGCCAGACTCCTCATAAACCGGCTCTGAGACCTCACCGTGAAGCTAAGGCACAGCTTTCCTAACCACACCATAGCTCCACGTTACAAATGTAGTAATAAACTTTGACCTGCAGGTCGTCAGACCACCATAATTTGATACTTCACACAGATTCAAAGTCCAGTTTTTGCAGGAAAGTGAAAGATTGAAAAAAGCAGAAGAAAGCCCACTGCTTGCCATGGGTTTGGTTACATAGCCATGGCGATGCCACTATCTCTTAAACGTCAACACAGTACTGATCATGCAGAGAAGCTAGATTTTGACCATATCTGGATTATGAAGTTAGGAGTAAATGAACCAGACAATCCAGAATTTTGTTCACAGTAATGGTTATGCCTAATAGCAGGGCTGCTCAGGAGACAGTTAGGAGTAAATTGGCCAGAAGATCCAAAATTTTCTGCACAATAATTGTTGGCTTACAGCAGGGGTCCGGAACCCTGATCCTAGAAATCTACCAACCTGCAGGCTTTAGCTCCATCTCAAGTCTAGCAGGTTATGAAAGCCATTAGGGGCATCTGAACATTAGAGCCAGGTGTGTTGGATCTGGAGGGTTGGAGGGCCTGGAATGTTTTCTCAAGACTAGTTGAATGCAAGCTGTCCTGTTTTCCTGTTTTAGTTTTGTTGTTGTTGTTGTTGTTGTTGTTGTTGTTGTATTGCTGTACTGTACTTTTTAAGATCCGGTTCTTCAGTTTATGCCTATACATCTACTATAAAAGGTGAAAAACTTAATCAGTTGGTGATACGTTTGTTTGGAAGAGTGTCATAATCCTTAAGACCAGTCTTAGTCTTGGTCTTGTCTCGGTTCCCAACATCATTTTTACTCAGTCTTGTCTTGAGAGCACAGCTTTGTAAAGTGATGCATGTTTTAAACCAGGAGCTGTAACCACATCACAGCTGCAGTGTATGCACTGAACTCACTTTTTGGCCTTGACTATGGTTTTTAGCCGCCTGCCTCTAGAAGCTTGTACAAACTACACTCCCACAATGTTTCCCTCGTTCACTGAGACGGGAAAACGTGCTGCAGAGTAATTTGTGCTGTAGATATTGAATGATAAACAGTGTGCAGTAGCTTAACCAAAGTGTAACTAAGTTGGCCTAATAAAATGTAGGCCTTGTTTTTTAACGAAAACTGAAGTATTAAAGAAATACAGAAGGTTTTGAATCTACGCTGCCCTAACACCCTCCCACACACATGCTGTGTTGAGAATTTGCCACCACAGCAAACATATTAACAATACATTCAAACAGAATGTAACAGCCTCCTCATGGATCAAATAATATCTACAGTCAGATTGACTAACAAGTGAAAACAGGCCACTGGTGCCTTTATTCAGGATTCAAACAATATAGTCTAATATTAAAACAGAGAAGACTGAGCAGAAGGGACAGAGAAATATCTTGGAGAAATACCTGACCACCATTTGAATGCGAATGGTATTTGGATCGTTCTGCTGAACTGGTCCAAAGTCAGAGTTGAAAACACATTTTGGACTTTTAGCTGACTTTAACAAAAATAAATGATCAAACATTCTATTTTGTCAATAATGAAGCAATAATAACACTATTGAAACTTGACCAGTAGTGTAAATTTAGAGGTTGGGGTTTGAGACAGACACCTCCCCAATAGAATGTACTCTATAAATGATGATTTTGTATATATTTAACTTATTATTGTCTCTATTAATGTCTTGAGTTTAAATAGATGTATGTATGTATGTATGTATGTATGTATATGTATACATACACACATACATATACAAGCACAACACACTAACACACCACCACCACATCAGTGTTACTGCAGTGCTGAGAATGATCCGCCACCCAAATAGTACCTGCTCTGTGAGGGTCCATGAGGGTCCTGACCACTGAAGAACAGAGTAAAAGGGGGCTAACAAAGTATGCAGAGAAACAGATGGACTACAGTCTGTAACTGTAGAACTACAAAGTGCACCTATATAGTAAGTGGAGCTGATAAAATGGACAATGAGCATAGAAACAAGGAGGTGATCATAATGTTATGGCTAATTGGGGTGTGTGTATGTGTATATGTGTGTGTGTGTGTGTGTGTGTGTGTGTGTGTATATATATATATTAGTGTTTTCACTGTGGGACCATAGTTTGAACTAATTCAGTGGACAGGTTTGTTTATCATGTATAATGAATGTAAAATGAACTACATAAATATTTCAATTTAGTTGTTTTTTTTTTTTTATTATTAATTTTGAAAAAATCTTAATCTAGTTTGGTTCTCGACTCTGTCTCGGCCTTGACTCTGTCTCGTCTCTAATTGCCTAACACTAATTTGGGAGGCTAAAAAGGTTCTCAGAGTACCCAAGTAGGTGCAAGTGTTTGACAGAAATGTGCCTTAATTCTTAGTGGCGTGAGAGAATGAATGAACTTTAATCTCCTCCTTATCCTACATGCTAGGATAATCCATGCGCAGCATTAATGTTGTGTATTAAATATTCAGTACATCACAGCAGGAATATTACACATTTCCCTCAACGTATGTCATTTATTCATTTTCTTTCTGTCTTTGCATGAGAACTGAACTACTTTCCTGCTGCCTTTGAAGGATGAGAGTGGTTGAAGACTTGTGGGATAAATACGTAAATGAGGTGTGGGGAGTCTTCTCTGCTTTCCAGAGCATGAAATCTCATCTCACGCTTTGTTGGCTGATGAAATCTTTTATATTCTCTGATGAAAACTGTCTTATCAGTGAAGCCTTTGCTGGGCACACATGCGAGCTGTCAGCTAAGAATTGTAGCCTGATTGAAGTGGACAAGAATAACCAGCAATTCTAAGATGTTTTCCATTGTGTTCACTGCTGCTTTAAAGCAGATAGTTAATGAACAATGTTTTGAGGAGGAAAATAGCTGAGTGCATTTGTTCGCTTGCCTGTTTGGTTCTGTTTGCTTTTCTTTCAGATATAAAGCACCTTATGGGCCTGGCTTTATCTCACTCACTCACATTTAGCTAGTTGTAGATTCTCCACAAGGGGGAGCTATTAGCATTCAGGTAGCTTTAGTGTGCATCATTAGGAATGTTTCTACAGTAAGTCAGAACTCAGTTATGTCACAAACTGAACAGTTATGGTTTCTTCCGTCTGTTTTGCTAAATCAGTGTCAGTGGGTCAGCGACAGTGTTCCTTGCAGTGGGGTGGCGTGGATTTGCCGTCTTGGAGGGTGGTGTGATTATAATACAGTGGTGTTGCTCTAATACAGTGGCACAGTCTCATACCATTGTACTCTTGCTGCTTTGTTACCCACAGCCTTGCTGTTATTATGCACATTCTTCTGTTTTGATGATGTACATAGAGGTACTTGAGCTCTAATATCTCTCCTTTGTGGAGAACCTTCAGCCTGGTAACTGAGAAGGTGAGTTTCAACACAGATGAATGAAAGCACGACCAAGCAGCTGGGCAGCGCTTCAAGCACATCAACCTAGAGATAAACAGCATAAGAACCCTTTCACAGCCGGCCTGCTCAGAAACGCAATCATCGTTTATGTAAATACACCAGATGTTTAAAATATCAGGAGTGGCCAGCGTAGGGTTCTCCTTTAGCAGCTGTAGCCAGTCAGCAGCCTGTCCATGTTGTCCACCCTCACACACACACACACACACACACACACACACACACACACACACACATATATATACAAACACATACACACACAGACACACAGACTAACAGCAGGTCATGTAGGAGGAGAACAGAGTGAAGGACACAGCACCTCCACACTGTTATTCCCCGCGGGTTCACCCAACACCACATGTGTAATATAAATGTGTGGGGGGTCAACAGAGTGAAGACACTGAAAATGGGTTATTTTATATGTTCTTCACAGAAAATTAGCAAAGGCCAAGAATCTGAGGCTGAAGTAAAAATAAATCATTTTTTCTTTTGATAAACATTGAAAATGGGTCCCACAGACCTGAACACCACACAAGGGTTAAACCTGACTTAGGTACGCTAAACATTTAAGTGCTCAACATAAGTTCTCTCAAATGGATTTAAACTGTGTTAGCAGACCGTATCACCATCTTTAATAAACCTGCCGCCTGAAGCTTGGATTAGAGAAAATGAGGCAGATGTTATTAAAATAGTGTTAATTTTGCCTCGAAATTTTGTCCTTGGCCACTCAATTGGTCAAGGGCTTTTCCCCAGCACCCCGAGCCAGTATTTATTGGGCTACTGATTGGCTATTGGCAGAACACTGGATCTAATGAAGAGTTTGCAGCTCCGAGACAGTGACCATGGACACAGCTTCCTGCTGCTGTAAATTTGATTTACAAACTGGAATTATTATTTTTTTGATGCTCCTGCAAGTTTCACATACATAGCAAACAAAAAATGTAAATATTTAATAGAAAAAGTGTTTTATATTTTAACATTGTAATGGCAACCGGTAGGTCAGCACCTCAGCGCCCCTAATGGATGAAATGCCCATGGTTCCGTGACATTACCCCCATTCTGTTGACTGGCAACATGGAGGATTTTCAAATTTATGAGGATTTTTGGGCTGTTTTTGCTTTTGAAATGACACAAAAAGAGGCATTTCTAAAGTGATGTTTTAGATTGCTGTATGTATGTATTTTATGAATGAGTGGACGCTGGAAGGACAGACCACCTCAGGCATTAAGTACACAATGTTTCATCATCTTGAGGTTTATAGAGTGTGGGTTAAGGGTTTTTATCTGACATGGAGTCCAGCCCCAGACAATGTAGATGATTTGGCAGAGAATGATTACAAATGGTTAGAATTAGAATTACAGTATAAAGTCCAAAACGTTACTCATTTTAATGCTTTTTGTGTCATATTGTTTTATGATTTAATGCATTCTGTGTCAAAAGTAACTCAATGTGTTATCCATAACTGGGTGGCAAAATATTTCAACACATTTTGTGTTAAAAGTGACACTGAACACACTGGCCTCTTTTCCATTGTCGAGCCGAATGGTTCTCAGGGCCGTACTGTGCCGTTCCGCGCTGGTCCGGACTCGTGAGACTGGTTACACTTTCTTTTTCCATCTGTTGTGCCACTAAATCAGAACCAGAAAATACTAAGGTAAACTGCACAAACAAGTTGCTAACTGCTAACTGCTAGCAGGCTAATAGCTACTCACACAACCCCCATAGAAATAAATACAAGCATTCGGTCTGTCACTCCAGCTCCAGTCTCTCTGTATCTTCTTTATCCTCTACATTTGGTATTTGAACCTCAGTTGCTGAAAACTTCCTCAGATTTGAGTCATTATCGTCTAAACCTCTGTCAATAAAGCTTGTTAGTCAAAATCAAACCTGTTCTATGGTAAGCCGAGCTGGCAGCTAAGTTAACATCAACCAGCTACTCTCTCCTAGTTAGCAGCACCATTGAACATTTAGAAGTTGGCATTAGATTAAAGCTTTGACATTTATTGAGTGGTGGATTTAAAATCCTGCACTGCTTTCATTTGTTTGACATTCGAGTGAGTGAACTGAACTTATTTGATTGTTTTGGGGTTTTGAAATAACGCAGCTGAATGCTGTGGCAGAATACCGATATAAACGTAGAACTAATCAGCAAATAGCTATGTCTTACCATCATCCCATCGAACAGCTCAGTGATCCTGAGCACAGTTAGCAAACCATGCTGAAAATACAGTCCGACCCCGCTTATTAAGCGTTCCGTGTCGAACCGTGTCTGTGTGGAAAAGCCACTAGAATGGTTACCTGCCATGCTCAGAACTGTTAGGCCCAGTTTACTTCAAACTTAATTCGGTCAAACCCTGGATTTTTGTTTCACAAAGGTGGATCACTATCTACCAAACTACATCACTATAGCACTATAGCAAAGGGCTAAGTTAAGTTCAGTTCAGGGATGTGCTTTTGATGGAGGTGGGACCCTCCAGTCTTTGTCAGGTCGTACTTGTGGTGTCTGTTATGTGAAAAAATATCACTTTTCAGCAGAGGAGACAAATCATACTACACAGATTTCAAAAATATAGAGCAATTATTGCTCCAGTAAGCATGAATGTGGTAGCCATGGTGATGGCGTTGCTATTTACTGTTATTAATGCTTGCTTTTCTACTAGGATGTGCAGTACGACTTAGTAAGGCGTGGGAATGAGATAATTAAGTCGTGGCCATGACTTAGTAAGGCACGGGAATGAGATCATTAGGTTGTGGCCATGACTTAGTAAGGTGTGAGAATGAGATAATTGAGCCGTGGCCAAGATTTAGTAAGGCGTAGGAATGGGATAATTAAGTCGTGGCCACGACTTGGTGAGGCATGGGAATGAGATTAAGTCGTGGCCATGACTTAGTAAGGTGTGAGGACGAGATCCTAATGCGTGGCCACGACTTAATTATCTCACTCCCCACGTCTTACTAGGTTGTGGCCATGACTTAGAAAGGCATGGGAAGAAGATCCTAATGTGTGGCCACAACTTAGTAAGGTGTGGGAATGAGATAATTAAGTCGTGGCCATGACTTAGTAAGGCATGAAGACAAGATCCTAATGCATGGCCATGACTTAGTAAGGCGTGGGAATGAGATGATTAACCCTTGGCCACAGCTTAATAAGACATGATCTCATTCCCATGCCTTACTAAGTAGTGGCCACGCATTATTTTTAATGTCACCAGCGTGGTTCCGTACCAATCAGTGAATGCCTCGTTAAGTGATCCCATCTGGATGGTTCTGCTGCTCTGAGCACAGTTAGCCAACCCTGTCGAGGAGCCCATGCTGGGCCTGGTTTTAAAGTGCTTCATGCCAAACAATGTCCAGGTGGAAACACCACTGGAATTTCCACCTGGAGGTGCTCTGTGCTGTCTGTGCTCAGTAATGGTGCTTCAGCTAAGTTGTGGAGATGACCCTGGACTAAAAAAAGAACTGCGGGGGGAACAGTGCAGCTTTACGTCAACGACACCAAATGCCCAGCTGGTTTGGATCCAGCAACGAAAAACTTTGATAAAGCACATGGCAGGGCACCGTGGTGTCCTTGCTCGGCTGAGTTTTGTGCTTGTGCTGAGATCTTCTCAGTGCCTTTGTGTAGTTGGTCAGGGAAGTGACTTCTCATCGATTTTTCATGGACTTTTGAGTAAAGGTATATGACTGCGTGCTCCATTTTTCAGGCCTCTTGTTCCACAAAAAAGAACGATTCATCATCAGTGTCCAGTAATCTATTAGGATCTGACTTGCCGTTCTCTTAATGAAGTGTAAGCTCAGCATTTTTCACCTGACCGTGGGGTTCTTGACCTTCATAAAAATTTGACTGTTTGTACTTTTTTTAAAAAACCCTCTGCGACGGGATTTTTAACAAGCAATCGATCATCTTCATTTAACACTAGTTTTCTACTTGACCTTCCTCACATACAGCTTGCATGTGCATTTCTCAGGACATTGTGCCTTTGCTTTGCATGGCTTGTGTCAGCAAATCATTCGTTAGACTCCATCGTCGGAGTGTCACTTCAGCCAAGACTCCTGTACGTTTGATTTATGACACGGATCAGAATGGCTGTCCCTGTTCAATGTGGGTTGTGGATGTTAGTCTGAATGTGAGTCTGTGGGTGCTACAATTTCCCTTCATTTATAGCCAAAAATGCCTTTCCATACAGGAGGGGTCAGCAACCCAAATGTTAAGAAGAGCCATTTCGTCCTTTCAACAAAAATCACACCACCTCAGGAGCCACAACAGTTTATGTCCATTTTACCATCTTGGCTCTAAATATGTCTCTGTACGTGCTAATGTCCTGGTAGAGGCTAAAAAATATAAAATAAACAAGAACATGTACTTACTTTGTTCTGCTTTAAGCTTTAACTCAGCTATAGCCGCTTTTCTCGTATCTCCGGCAGGAAACTTTTCCAAAAGAAGAATAGTTTTTTATAAAATGTCTCTCAACATTCGACTTTTAACGAGGCTTCTCATTCGCCAGCCTGTTGCTCGAATTTTCCCATTCTACTTTAAATGGTGCCTGAGGTGCCAGAATGTAACTGCTGCATCATTTAAGATAGAACGGGAAAATTCGAATAAGAAGCTGGCGAATGAAAAGACTTCAGCTTTGTGACTTTTTAGTGTTTGACAGTTTCTCGTTGCAGATTAAACATATCAGGAAACCAGCTGGAGTGATTATCAAAGCAAATAAGTCCATTCGTCTCTAAATTATTGATGCTCATCATAAATCTCTCTCTTTGTCTTTTCTTTAGCTACTAGCTAGGCCAGACTGCACGCCAGCCTTCAGGGTTAAAGTGTGAATTAGCAGTTCTACATTAACTCCAGCATTTAAGACCATTTATTGTTAAACTGTGTTGAACGATCAGCAGAGCTTTATTTTACTGTAAAGGAGGATTATTTTATTTTTACCTACAAATCTGATTCTGCTGTGGAGCCGCAACAGGGCAGTTAAAGAGCCGCATGTTGCCGACCCCATAGAGGGTGTTAGAGTAGTTAGTCATTGTTTGCAATTGTGAACGATCACAGGACACTTTTACGTCTACCTTGATTGGTTTGGACCAATCAAATCTTTTCTGTAGTTCAGGCTGTCTTGACAGCTGTGAAAACTGATCCATGGACCACCAAAAATCATGTGGCTTTGTCTGCTTGCAAGTGAGCCATGATTCAGTTTTCTGCTGGTGGGAACACATTTTTATAATAGTCATCATTGAATGAGGGAATTTAACATCATGGCATGCGTTCCTCGTGTTCTAGCAGCTTGTATTGTCCTCATAATCTGCCTGTTTTAACGTTTGACTCTTCTACAGGTGCTCATCACATTCTTGCAGCACAAGCTGCTCCTAATAAGAGCAGATGCTCAATAGTGAACTGTTTGATTTGGGCAAATAGACCATGTAGAGCTTTATTTTTGACAGATTGGGCCAAGAATCTGCAACTTGGTTGGTTAAATTGCACACTGAGGCATAATTGAAGCGATCTATCATGAAGGAGAGGTTTATTTTTATTGCTCTTTGACACTTCTAGACTTTATGCTCCTCTGGTTTGTTACAAAAAGAGTATGATTATATATTTTACCAAGAATATATTTGAAAGATGGATCTGGATTTTATATGATGGGCTATTTGAGCATAAAAAAAAGAATAGATTGTCTTTTGGCGCTGATGGAGGCAAATGAGGAAGTAAGAGTGCTGGTATCCAGGCCGAATTCCTGACCAAAGTAAGAACACCCATGTGTATAATTTGGTGCATTTAGAATGTGAACCAAACCAACCAACCCAACCAAATGAAAAAGGTGCAATGTCACAACAGTCCAAACTCCGGTATGGACTGGTAGCAAACAAACCAGGCGTGAAAACAGCTATGATGACCGCTGATCAGTATTCACTCTCAGTTTATGATAAAAAGCTGACGATACCCTGGTAAAAAAAAAAAAGGATCGTTAAAACCAACTAGGATTCAAACCTTTTGCTTTATAATGGGAATTGGCGTAATTGTTTCCAACAGAGACTGCTATACAATTCTACAGTTTCTAGAACACCTTTAGATCACAATAGAAAACCATCAAATACATTTAGAATCAGCCACTGGTCACCTGTTAAACCATGAGGATTCTTTATGTTGTGATGTCAACCCATTTAAAAAGCCAAAACACATTAAAAACCCTCAACAGAAACATTAAATGGTCTCTATGAGCAGGGTATGTAAACCTTTTTATCTTCCTGCTTGAAAAACCTCCAAAATGGTAACTTTACAGGAGAAGGAAAAAACCTACTTTACTTTCAATGTAAGTCAATGGAACCAGACTTTTTTCCGGGTCATTTTGGGCCGTTTCTTTTGGTCCGTTCATCATGAAATTTACACACAATATAAAAGGTAACAGGCATTTTCAAATTATGTCAAAAACTGAAAAATGTCAAAAATGGAGATACGAGGTTTTGTTCCGACAACAGCGATATGTTGTGTTTCGGATGCTGGTATGGTGTTGGTTTAGATGGTCACTCGGTATGGTCATGCTGGTTGAACTGTTAAACCAGCACTGGACTAGTGCATGGAATGCATGCTGGTCTGTGCTGTTTCTTTTTGTTTCTTCCCTATTTTACTGAAAAGGGGGAGAAACAGGCTAACATTTAGCACTAAAGTGAGCCGTTACTTACAAAGCCTTGTTTTTGATGAATTAGTCTTACTTAAAAAAAAAAAAAAACCTAGTTAGTTAATGCTGCTATGTTGTGTTTTGGATGCTGGTATGCTGGTCAACTAGCATGACCGTGCTGGGTGACCCGCTAAACCAGCACCAGACCAGCTTAGACCAGCATGGAATCCAGTGTCATAATTTTCCCCCCATCCTTACATCCTTATTTGCTCTCCATGCCATCCGACCAATTTTAAGCATGTTTAACCAATTTTTCACCAAAAAAGCTGATACATTTTACTTTTATTCATGTTGATAATTTGTTGTTTTTTTCTCCATCTTTGATAGACTCCATCAACCATAAAGCGTCCACTCTGTCACATAACGTAGACAGTTTTTAATGATTGTTTTGGGGTCAGTATTCACAGAAATGCTATGTAACTGTTACAAAGCTGACGTTACCTGACCCTGATAACAGGCTCCAACTTCAGTGTTATTGAGGTTATGATTCCCAGTGTTATTTTGCACAGACAGAATATAAATCTGGATAACAAGGTGGGAAAATCTGTTTTATGCAAGAGGAATATGTAACTGAATTTACAAAGGACAAAAAAAATATAGTTAAACTCATGTCCACACATTTTTATTATAACACTGAGGTTAGTTTTTATTTGAGTGAAGTGTTTGTAGTGATCAAACACACATTTGAGGCATTATGAGACATGTACACACAGTATAGGTCAGGGGTCGTCACCTGGCGGACCGCAATCTGGATGCAGCCCATTTCGGTGGAACTGAGCACTTCAAAACAATTCTGTAGCAAAGCTGATTAACATGCAAAATAACATTGTATTTCAGTGACATACATGAAGCCGTGTGGCGTCTGTAGCAGTGCTGAGCTGCAGTCTATCCAGCCACATGCTTTTATGTAAATGACCTAGCAGAAGGCTCATCAGAACAGACACTACAGGGTTAGCGTTCAGGTCAGAAAGCCAATAATTTCATATATTTTCATAGCAACATAGATATATTTATGGTCTGAGCAGTGAAGTGAAAACATGGCTGGTTAAAAAAAAGGAAAGTCAGCAACAAAAACAGAGCATTTAATGTTAATGAACAGGGAATTTTTTCCCCGTTTCAAATCTGATGTATCTGATCTGTTCAAAGTCTGTGACGCTTGTCAGAAGTGGAAATGTATAAGCGCCACTGCAAAACGAAACATACATCATCATCTAAACCACTTATCCTTCTGGGTCGCGGTGGGGTGCTGGAGCCTATCCCAGCTGTCATTGGGCGGAAGGCAGGATACACCCTGGACAGGTTGCCAGTCCATCGCAGGGCAGACAGACAGACATACACATTCACACACACTCACACCTAGGGGCAATTTAGCATGTCCAATTGGCCTGACAGCATGTTGTTGGACTGTGGGAGGAAACCGGAGTACCCGGAGGAAACCCACACAGACACGGGGAGAACATGCAGACACACAGAAATGACCCTGGTCACCCGGCCGGGAATCGAACCCAGGCCATTCTTGCTGTGAGGCCACAGTGCTACCCACTGCGCCACCGTGCCGCCCAAATTAGCCGACAAAATTCAGTTCTGAGATCCACCAGAGTGCTCATCCATTCCCTGACGGAGCAAAAGCATGAAATGCTCATTAAGAGTAGCTATTATTATTTTTATATAGGCTTTTTTAAGGCTTTTTGTCTTTCAAAACAAGAGCAAATGTGGTCAGTTTTGCTCGTTAAAAGTATGTATAAAATAAACCAGTTTATCAAAATATTTGCCTTATTTTGTTACTAGCTTCCTTAACTAACCATTATAGTTAAGCATTTAAAGGTAACTGTTGTCACCATTCACATATGTTAGTTTGCTTATCCAGACCTTTATAATCAAGAAATGTAAAAAATCTGGACTATCCATTCCCTGACCAGTGCAAGTATATGAGATGCTCAGTATGTATTAAACCTTATTGTTTTTTTTTTCAAACAATTTGTTTTTAATTATTTTAATTTATTTTACCTCATGAAAAGACATTTTTTAATCTAAAATGCATGTATTTATTTATTTAGTCAGTTCGTTCGTTAGTTAATTTTTTAGTTATTTATTGATGAGTTGATTGTAAAAACAATAGCCAATGGCTATACAATTTTTAAAATGCTCATTGGATTATAAAATACATTCGAAGTAAAAAAGTTCAGCAAAATATATTTGATTGGTTATATTTTGGATTAGTAACTGCCTGGGCTTGTCATTAATGGTTAAACACTTAAAGGTAGCCATTGTTCACTTACATTAGTTTGTTTAGAAGCAGGAAATCTGATGTAACTGGACTTTCCTAAGGTTTAGTTGAACACTGATGGTGTAGACCGATTTGCAGTTTTCATCCAACGCTAATGTTACCTAACAGTTCTCAGTACACAGCTGCACTGGTTCACTGCTTAACTGCATTTCCTTGGAAGCCCGACAGAAGATGCAAAAATTCAACCTGCGGCTGCATTTAGGGGTGGGCTAAATGTCATAATACGCTTTCCTCAGGGTATCATGGGTATCGTCAGTACTTAAAGAACACTGCATGTTACATAAAAAAGGGAAAATAATTAGTTCTGTTTAATTAGATTTAGTGCAGTGCTGCGCATTATTGTGACGCATGCCTTGTTTCGTGAAAATATCCTGATTTTAAACATACTGGCCTCTCCTGAGTGCAGTGCTTGCTTTTACACCCTGTTGCAATAGAACTGTGCCTGAGATGCTCCTCTTGCTCAGTTATTCTGGCGCCTCTGTAAGTCCCCCAGCGCTTTGTCCGTGTGCAGTCTTGACATCTCTCTGTGTGGCTGAGAGATTGAAATCTGTTCTGATGTTTCTGTGCTTTGAAGAAGTCTGGCTGGCTGCACAGAGCTGTTGTTTAGTCTGCTGTACTATCACTATTCTGCTAGCAGGCAGTTGCAGTGTTGTCTTTTTGTTGAAAAGGCGTACGCACTCGCAGTGGGAACACAGCCTTGTCTTTGTGCCTTTCTTTTACTGCTCCGAAATGTCAAATTAAATTCTCAATTTCCTGAAAGTTCTTGCCGTGGCGTCAGTATTTCACTCCTAGTCTGTTTCTGCTGAGAAAAGCTCTTGGTTCATTTTGTTGGGGCAAAAAAAAAAAAATACAAATCTGACCATTTCGACGGGGTCGGCGTCACCAGAGTTATCCATTTTTGTCTCTGACATGAGTAAAAGAAGTAAAGCTATCACCTGTGCTGCCCCTTTTCCCAGCAGAGCAGCATGTGGCCAGAATGAAAAACACTAGCGGCTCAGACGTTCACATGAAAGCAGCCGGAGCAGATCTTAAAAAAGGCAAATGACACAGCAACTGGTGAAACGCTGCCCTTCATGCTGCTGCCTCGGCTTCTGTCTGAGGCTCCTCGGCAAACTGGCTCTAATTGGCAATTAGGTTCCCGCCTTGCGGTGTTTACAGCTTCCGTATTCCTCTCTCATTAGGCCCCATCTCAGAGCCGCCGCTCAGCAAATTATCCCATCTCCATGCCATCTCGGTTAACTCCTTTCATTCCAGCACACAGGAGCATGTCTGAGACTCACTCGCATTTAGTGTGTGTTTATTTCAGCCTTCGTTATTAATTTTTGTGTTAGGAAAAACAGCAGAAAAACATGTACGAAAACTAGCCTCAACGTCTGAACATAACGGCAATTTTTCAGTATTTACTGTGTCCACTCTTTCCCTTTATTCCAGCTTCCATTCTTTTCAGGAGACTCACTTTCAGCTCCTCAAAGAATCTGCAGACACACTTCCAAAGTTCAGTCTTAGAAGCTGGTCGATTATTTTCTGAAGTAATCAAACACATTCAGTGGTGTTGAGGTCTGGACTCTGGGGTGGTCAGTCCATCGTTCAGCTTCTTTGTTTGATGTGTCCGTCTCCTTTTCTCAGTGAGGTTCTTCTTGACAGCTACACATCCTTTCAGACCCACAGCGCTGAGTCGTCTTCTCACAGTGGAAGGACGGACAGAAACACCTGTGGATGTTTTCAGATCTGAAGCAGCTTGATTTTCTCCTCTCTCTCAGAGATGAAAGCTTTAAGTGCTGTTTATCTGATGGGGGCAGTTTTGATGTCTACCAGGTCTTGCACAGTTGTTAGGAGCCCCATTTTCTCTATGGCCCTAATCCATCATAGCTGTGTACATATTTGTCTGCTGTAGTATTGTTTAATGACATACAAACTACTGTTCATGAAACCTCCATATGACGTGGAAGCATGCAGAGTTGAGCAAATGCAAATGTTAAATCCACGTCAGTGTGTGAAATCAAGCGCCAACCTACCAGTACCTAATTTACATATCATTTACATGAAGCACGGCCTAATTAATGCAGATGTTTTGGTCGGCAGCCAATAAAACAATAGTTTTCAGTGGCTCGTAAGCCACAGCCATAGCTGTTCTCATAGGTGGAGTTTGCGGTTGAGCAGGGCGTGCACCGCCCCTTTCTTGTTAAATAGCTTTATAGTGTTAAAATTACAGTGATTGAACAAAATAAAATGTGAAAATTAAAAAAAAACCATAGCCTTTTTTCAGATGGCAGATTGTGACTGTGTAGTGTGATTATTTTCATAAAACAGTGGCTGCTTGAGTAATAATATTGCAGTATATGAGCTTCTACTGTACTAGGTGAGCTTGGTTTTGTATGTTAGGGAGGTAGTTATTCACTATTTCAGTAGTATAAAGTAAAAGTCTTTATGGAATATATAGTTGCTGAATTTGTTTATCAGTGTGCATGTAAAAGATAGGTCCCACTTTATATTGTGTCTCTAATAACTGTGTAGTTACATGTGAACAAAATTTGCAACAACAATGTAACTACTAATGCCTCATGTAATTACACAAGTGTATTTTAAAAGTTGCAACAGCGTATTCTCTCTTGTGTAATCACACAAGTGTAATAACAAATGTAATTACATTTTTAATCAGATTGGAACATCAGTTTTTTTCAGAAGTCTTTTCCAGCAGTAATAGGAAGTATGTAACTTCCATTAAGGTATTACTTACACAGTATCTGCCAGCTTTTCTAACATTTAGCTAGCATTTTTATTAAAACTGTTGATATGCATGTGTAATTACATGGGCTGTAGTTCTGAAATCCATCTGTAACATTGACTAAATCATCAGTAGTTACACTGTTGTTGCATATGTTATTCATGTGTAACTATACAGTTATTAGAGAAACTTAATATAAAGTGGGATCCAAAGATAAGTACATCCTCTTTAATACAAGGATTGCTGTTATTAAAGTTATTAATATCATCACTGTTGTTTTCTGTTTTACTGTTTTTGCTGATATGCTATGTTAAACTCCAGTTTCCACTTATTCTGTTTTGACTTTCCGCTTCGAAATACAAGTGGATTATTTATCTAATCTGCCCAGAAATCTCACCTGAAAATGGATGACTGACTTGTTCTTAATGCCCATGTTGGTGGTCTCTGACTTCTGCACAGCACTGCATTAGAACTTCACCATGTATGGTTTACAAATTGCTACTGTGACTGTGATTTGCCATACTCATATTGCAGAATAACTAAGTAGCTAAATAACTAATCGGCTCATTTCAGCCTATAATGATGCTGGGGTATGACTGGTGTGGTATGACTGGTGTGGTATGACTGGTGTGGGGGATTTTATGGAAAAGACATTTTCAGTATGTCTGAGTAGGCCGTGCAGCCCTAGCTGTAAGTTTTGGGTTTTATGTGGGTGGGAGCATAAAGATTATGATAAAAATCAGTTGTTCAGACACATTAGACATTCTGGCTGTGGGTGCATGGAGGCAGACTGTGCCTGTTGTACAGTCAGCGCTAACAGATGTGGAGCTGTGCACATCTAGCCTCAGACTTTCTGCGCTGGACATGACCTTGCTGAGGAGTAGGCAGCAGGGGAGAGGGAAGAGACTCTGCTGACATAATTTAAAGAAGGGCAGAAGAGACCAGACTCAGAGGGTCCACTGACTGACATTCTTTATATACACGGCCCACTTTTCAGACTGCTTTTAACCCTTTAAGAATGAAGGGGTTTCCACTGACACATTCATAAGTCAAGTCAAGTCAAGTCAAATTTATCTATATAGCGCCTTTTACAACAGATGTTGTCACAGAGCAGCTTTACAGAGAATCCGGGTCCACGCCCCGAGTGAGCCAGCCTTGGCGACAGTGGCAAGGAAAAACTCCCTCAACAGGAGGAAGAAACCTCGAGAGGAACCAGACTCAAAAGGGGAACCCATCCTCCTCTGGTCGACACCGGATAACAGCACAGACACAAAACAGTATAGGTGGATACAGTTTAACACCACTGTGCAGTGCACCGGCCGCATCAGTCACGTCAGACCCTCTTAGGACAGGCAGCTGCTCAGCTCAGGGAAAGACAGGGGGAGGGGGGAAGGGGGGGTTTAGGGGGGAGGGGGGATAAGAGGGACATAGGAAAACAAATTAACCAAAGGCTCGACTAAACAGGTAAGTTTTCAGCCTAGACTTAAAGATAGAGGCTGTGTTTGAGTCCTGAACACAGACTGGTAGGTTATTCCAAAGCTGGGGGGCTTTGTATGAAAAGGCTCCTCCCCCTGACGTAACTTTATTTATTCTGGGTACTAATAATGAGCAGCACCTTGTGATCTAAGTGAGCATGTCGGTTGATAATAGGAAATAAGGTCACTGAGGTACTGAGGATCAAGGCCATTCAGAGCTTTATACGTCAGTAGAAGAATTTTGTACTCAATGCGGAATTTAACTGGCAACCAATGTAGGGTACACAAAATTGGGCTATTGTGATCAAATTTCCTGGTTTTGCTGAGAACTCTGGCTGCAGCGTTCTGGACTAACTGAAGCTTGTTAAGGTTTTGGCTGGAACAACCACAAAGCAGAGCATTACTGCGTGAACTAACGTTTCTGCATCCTGTAGCGACAGTGCATTTCTTAGTTTAGCGATGTTACGCAGGTGGAGGAAAGCTATTCTGGTAATATTGGTAATATGCTCATCGAAGGCCAGACTGGGATCAATCGTGACACCAAGCCTTTTTACAGATGTGCCTGGTGCAACTGAGAAACTATCGAGATTAAGAGTAAATGTAGGCAGATTATCCCTAACAGCTTTTGGACCAAGAAGAAGGACTTCGGTTTTGTCCGAATTTAGTAAGAGGAAGTTACTTGACATCCATTCTTTAATGTCTTTTACACAGTCCTCTATCTTATTAAGTTCAATTTTGTCCTCTGGTTTAGCTGAAATAAAAAAATGGGTATCATCGGCATAGCAGTGGAAACTGATGCCATGTTTTCTGATGATGGTACCTAGTGGTAGCATATATAAGGTAAATAACATGGGTCCTAAGACAGAGCCCTGTGGAACACCATACTTTACTCTTGTGAGAGCTGATGGTTCACCATTTACATTAAGCGATCACTAAGGTAAGATTTGAACCACGAAAGAGCTTTACTTGTCACTCCTACTAGTTTCTCAAGCCTGTCTAATAGAATGGAATGGTCTATTGTGTCAAAAGCTGCACTAAGATCGAGTAAAACCAGTAAGGATATGTTTCCTTTGTCAGCGGATAATAAAAGATCATTTACAATTTTCACTAACGCTGTTTCGGTACTATGGTGAGGCCTGAAGCCAGACTGAAATTTTTCATGTATATTACTTCGATGCAGATGGGAACATAATTGTTTTGCCACTGCTTTCTCTAAAATCTTTGATAAAAAGGGAAGATTTGAAATAGGTCTATAGTTTGTTAGCTCAGAGGGGTCAAGACTAGGTTTCTTTATTAGGGGTTTAATTACACCTAATTTAAGAGATTTTGGAACATAGCCGAGGCTGAGAGAAGAGTTTATTATAGATAGAAAAGGCTTGGTTATTTCTGGCAAAACGTCTTTAAGTAAACCTGTAGGAACTGGATCTAGTATACAGGTTGTTGTTTTTGAAGATGAAATAATTTGGACGAGCTGTTTGTTGGAGTAAAGTAAAAGACTCCAGCGTCTCTGTAGTGGTTATACTGCACTCTAGATCTAGATTAGGTTTACAGGACACTGCACTGCAATGCTGCGCATTTTGAATTTTGTGCCTAATCGATTCAATTTTATTATTGAAGAAGTTCATGAAGTCAATGCCGCTGTAGGCTGATGGTATCTGGGCTTCAGTAGCTGCTTGATTATTAGTCAGTTTAGAGATAGTACTGAATAGTCGCCTAGGATTATTCTTGTTATTTCCAATCAATGACGAGAGATAGGCTGAACGTGCTGACTTTAGTGCTTTTCTGTAGTCTATAAGACTCTCCTTCCAGGCAGATTGGAAACCCTCAAGTTTAGTCTGACGCCATTTACGCTCTAATCGCCTAACAGTCTGTTTCATAGCTCGAGTATGGTCATTGTACCATGGAGCCTTTTCTGCCTTATTCTTTTACTTTTTAATGGAGCCACATTATCTAGAGTGGAGCGAAAAGTGTCTTCCAAGCATTTAGTCAGCATATCTAATTCATTAGGTTCAGACGGACAACTAATTAAGGACGAAAGATCTGGAAGGTTTTCAATAAAGCTATTGGGTGTAGACGATGTTATAGTACGTTTAACACTATAGCGTGTGGATGGACATATATTACGACTAAAGCTGATTTCATATGAGATTAAGTAGTGATCTGACACTGCTGTGGTCTGAGGAAGGATGGTCAAATGCTTAATGTCTATACCTAAGGTCAATATTAAGTCTAGAGTGTGGTTACAGTAATGAGTAGGACCCGTAATATTTTGAGTGAAGCCAAAACAGTCTAAAATAGATACGAATGCCTTACTTAGCGGATCCTGTGGTTTGTCTATGTGGATATTAAAATCTCCAACAATTATTACTTTATTTGAGATTGTTATTAAACTAGATAACAGGTCAGTAAATTCCTGTAAAAACTCAGAGTAAGGCCCCGGTGGCCTGTAGATTATGACGAGCGAAAATGAGCTCTCGTTTGTTCCTCGATTGCTAACATTGAGAAACTGAATTTCAAACGAAGAGAAACTTCATAACATGCAGTGTTTAAACTTGAGTAACTTTACAACTGTTTGAGACATGGGCAAACATCAAAATTCACGTTAAACTAGAAAAGCTTTCCGACAATATGCCCTGTGGAATTGTGCATTTTCTACACAGGGCAGACTTTTAATGCACAATTACTGAAAGTGTGACTGCTGATATAGCAGAACAGATTTTCTTTAAGATGGGTGCTTGAAGAGAGAGTTGAGAAACGTCAGGAGTTTGATGTGGCTTTGTACAGCTAGATAGCAGTACGTCAATAATAGCCTACTAAAACTAATACTAAAAACGTCTGCTGACAGTGTTGAGAGAAAGTCATTTTTCCGTTTTATGACATAGTTTGAAAATGCCTGTTGTCCTTTACATTGCGTGTAAATTTTATGATGACTGGACAAAAAGAAATGGCCTAAAATTACTTGGAAAAAATTCTGGTTCCATTGACTTACATTAAAAGTAAAGCATGTTTTTGTTTTCTCCAGTATATTTCTCATTTTGGACATACGAGATTTTGTGTGACACATAAGACAACGAGTCTTCCAGTGACCGTTATAAGTTGTTGAAGTGGTTGATTGTTCGGATCATTCATGCAAATTGTTTTGCTCTTTATATTCCCGTAGTTTTTTCTATAAAAATGCAAAAATCAATTTTGGATTTGAGTTTAAACTTTTTCACACCAGGTAGTTACAAACATTTATCACAAATGACAACAACCAAACAGAGGAAAGAACGTGCCCTTGCTGACCATCAACACATAAAATAACAAATTATTTTGATTGTAATTAGAATATTACTGGAATTTACAAAGTAGAGGGATATTTCCAAACATCTGACAAGTTTTTACCAGCTCAGTCATTCTGAGCCAGGTGATATGTTTACTTTGCAAACTGAATAACATTAATGCGCAAAAATGTTTGTGTATGCAAGCTAATAGGCACGTATATACATAAAGTAATGAAGTAAGCTGCCAGTTTAGCTGCATGGCTAAGCTGCTGCACAGCTACTGCAGCCATCAACATCAGTTCCAGACTTTTACTCCTCACAGTTTCATCACAGCCACTGTCTTTAGCTTATGGTGACTGCAGAGTGTCACCGGTGTAGGGATTTAATGGAAAAAGATAAGTCAGAATAGGTCTTGTATCTTTTTTGACCTCTTGCGTGTCATGACCCCCAGGCTGAGAATCGTTGATTTAACCCCTGGAGTGGCTTCATAATTTATGCTGGTGGATTTAGGAGACATAACATTGACTTGTTAAATCTGGCATTTAGTGCAGTTACATATCTTCTTGTTTTCTTTGCAAAACAACACATTTTTAAACAATGGATTTAAAATTCACATATATTCTGAAAACCATATGCCCCATATATCCATAAGTTACAGTTAAAAATATGAAGATATCAATGAGCATGTTTATTTTGTCAGTTTGCAAAAACTGGGATGTTCTTTAGATCATTATTTAGACAAAACCTGCTCTTCATACCAAGGAAGACACTTTGATGAACATGAAGCTGAAGCTAATAAAGAAGAATAACAGCAGTTTTTCCTAAAACCTTTGCAGATATTTCTGTCTTACTTAATAGAAAAGTGGGAAGGAAAACTCTGTATATGATTAGAACTGAACACTCTTAATTCTGGTCTAATCTTTAACTAATTCTGTTGAAGTGTTTCATAGTCCATGACCAGGTTTAATCAGAGAGCTGTCCCCTCTGGTGCGTCTCATTGATTACTTTTTGTGACGCGTGTACTTCTGGAAATGATATTTTGGGTTTCTTCAGTATAAAGCGCGAAGAAACCTGGCTCGTGTTTAAGCATAGCGCATTATTCTTTCTCAATTTCCCCCAGCCTAAAGCAGTGTCTTCCAGTCCAGACAGAATTAATTGAAGTGACACGCCTTTATCTCCAGACGTTGGCTCACCTGTCTTAGCACTTTATCAGACGACTCCTCAGACGGTGTGAATATCAGTCTTTGAGCTGCACTACAAATGGATCCTAAAAGAAGGGCAACCCACACACATGCCATTCTTTGGAAATGCCTTGAGAGTAACTCAGAATTAATGAATATGTTTATGTTAGTGTTTGGCACAGTGTGCTTATGTATTAATTGGTTTAGTGCTGTTAAGTACTGGCACGCACTTACTTCTCCTGTCTGGGTTTTAGAGCCTTTTTTTACTTTGTATCCGTTCAAGTAGGATGTAAACATGAGAGGGGTTTTCTTGGCTGCTCATGTACGTGTTTCACCGAGACCTGACACCATGTTTCCTGCTCTATATCTGCTGCTGGTTGGAAACACATGTTCAGCTCCACAGTGCCAGCAGCTGAGCCTCTAGGCTTTAAGATGCTCTTGCGATTTTCCAGGAAGGCCAAGCTCTGTTGGTTTAGGCGCAAGACTCTGCAGGCGGGAAAGAAAGTGTGAGAGGCCACCTTTCCATTCGCATTCTAACATAAAGACGTGTCTCAATAGCCCTTCTGTACTTGTTGGAATGGAGCGAGGAGGAAGTAATATACCTGTAATAGTTTGGGGGAAGGGAGCGTGAACAGAAAATGGCGTTTATTTACTGGTGAAATTTTGATGTGATTAAAAATTCCAGAAAGGTTTTTTTTGTTTGTTTGTTTTTAGGCTTTCTACAAAGAAATAATGCACCTTTTTATTATTAAGAAAATCTGATTTCAATAGAAGGAACCTGAGCTGACAAACGTATTAAAATTATTACAGCATGTGCCACAACAGCATCAAGCTGTTGGTCATTCAAGGCTATGAATTCCATTATATTGTAGTTATGTTAGTAATCTTGCCTCGCAGGGACTTTCCTTTGTGCTTCTGTTGTTTTGCCCTTTTCTGTTTATCGAGCAGAACATCGTGTTTACAAGTGATTTCGGGCGGACTTTTGAACTTTACGCTGGTAACAATCTGCATGTTCCTTTTCTTCTTTAAGCCTGAGAACACGCTGTTCTTTATTTATATAAATAATTGGAATGTTTGACTTGTGAGGCTACAATATGTTTCCACTATGCATCAGTCCATTTCATATGAACTCGAGCCCAGAGAAGTTGGCAGTGTTTCTAGATATTGTTAACACATGACTTCCACTGTGCATAGTCTTAACAGCAATGAACAATGTTTGTTGACAGCACTGTGTCAAAGGCTCAATCCCATTAATTATGTTTATCCTTACCCCTTGTTTTTGAGTGTCAGCTTGCTCTTTGGAATGGAGTTACAAGGGGTAGTGGTGGAAATCGTCATCTACAAAATAGGACCCTCAAATAAAAAACAGCATTACTTCATTAACAGCTACTAGCACTGCTCTGTAGGCAACCCTGCCAGTCTGCAGTGACAGCAGAGGGGGATAAAGTTCAGTGACCTCCCTGCTGGGCTTTAGTTACATTTAGGGAATCATATGCCTTCAAACAGGGGGGATGCAACAATTATTTATTATTGCCCACCTCTAATTTGTCAGTGATCTGGACTTAAAGTCAGCTATTTGCCAGCTTCTTGTTCAAAATTTTCCATTCTACCTTAAATGGTGTCTACCTCAGGCATCAGAACTGCTGCACCATTTAAGGTAGAATGGAAAAATTGAAATTACATTAAACTGATGATAATACAATGGTTATTGTAATTTTTAACAGAGAAAATTCTCAGATTTGTGTCTTTCTTGAATCTTTTGTGCAGCCATCTTGCTGTTTTTTCTTTTTCTCTCATATCCCTCTGTTTGGAATGTGCCTCTAAAAAACCCTCCATTTGGAGGGCCAAGTAGCCCTAACACTTCGCCCTACCCCTCTATCTCAATAAAAATCAGGACACCCTGATTTGAATTTGTGAATGCACAAAACAGAGGGGTAGGGCTAAGAAGCAAGAGGTGAAATGGGATTGGGCCTAAGTATGCCTGAGCCCATGTGGTGATTATCCATCATAGAAGTGTTCCAGGTTTTAATACCATCTGGGGGATCGAAGGTCATTGATGTTCATTTGTGGTTTCAGCTTTGCCTTTTTTATGCACAAAGATTTCTCCACATTCCCTGAATATTTTGATGATATTATGCGTAGTAGAAAGTGCAATACCTAAAATTCTTGCAGTCGCTCATTGAGGAAAGTTGTTCTTAAACTGTTGGGTTATTTGCTGATGCATTGTTTGGTAAAGTGGCGAGCCTCGACCCATTCTTGCTCCTTTTTTGGATGCTCTGTCTATACACAAGCATGATTACATCACCTGTTTAGGATGTTTTTGAACATTTCACAGTGTTTCTAGTCTTAAACTGCTCCTGTTCCGACATTTTTGGAATGTGTTGCAGGCATCAATTTCAGAATTCGAGAATGAGTGTATAGTTGCAACCGAGCCCCCAACCCAGACAGACTCAAACCCATTGACACAGAATGTAAATTGAAGGTAAATGCAATTACTTACGTAACTGTGTAATAAATACATAAATAAACATGTATATATAGAAATAGAATGCTAAATGAATTGAGTACAGTGTAAATATCTTTAGCTTTTTATTTTTTTATCATTCTTTTTTGTTATTATAATTCTTTTTTTTTGAAGGATAGAGTTTATATTCTTATCTTATTTTTTACTTTTAGTATTATATATATTGTCTATATAGTAACAAGTAACAAACTGTAAAAACCTCAAGGATAAGATAAATTATTACATATCTATCTGTTTTCATTTGCATATCACATACTGTCCCAACTTTTTTGAAATGGAGAATTGTAGAAATGCACCTCCTTACCTTTTTTTTTCTCACTAGTAACTAAAGAAATTCTGTCAGAAGTGTGTTTGTCACTTTCATATAAAACCATATTTGTGATTGAAAGTAGGAGATATTTTATTATGATTTGAATTTAATGAAAATTCTTGCATCCAGTTGTTTTGCTGCCCACAACCGAGGTAGATTTACTGTTGACACAGAATGTAAATTGAAGGTAAATGCAATTACTTACTCAACTGTGTAATAATTATGTAATTAAATATGTGTATATATAGAAATAGAATGCTTAATGAATTGAAATAGAATGGCAACATGACAGTAATTGATCTAGACCAGGGTGCCCAGAGCTGGTCCTAGAGATCTACCACCCTGAAGAGCTCAGATCCAACATTCAGATACTTCTGCAGGTCTTTATTATCAGGTGATCAGGTGTTTTTGATTTGGGTTGGAGCTAAAGGGTGCAGGTTGGTCGACCTCCAGAACCAGGATAGGGCACCCCTGCTCTAGACTAGTCAGGATTAACATTAATGCAGGCATGATTGTCTTGAAAAGCATCCCTCCTCTCTGCAGTGTGGTTCCTCCTGTCCTCCTCCCATCCCCAGCATGCTGAGCAACATGACTCACTGTAGATGCCTGAATCAAAGACAATGATAGACTCTGGCCTTTCAAGTTGTCAGGAGGAGGTGGTCTCCTTTTAATCTCCTATTTATTAAAAAAAAAACTCCGTTCTCGGCTCTGTGATTTAACCTTTTGTCTATTTTTAATTGGATTGCTTTGCTCCTTGTATCAGTGGGAAATGTCAGAGCCTGACCTATTGGATTACTCTGTTGTTCAGTTACAGTCGTTGTCATTAGTTGGCTGTGTGTCTCAAGAACGCCTTTCAGGACTCAAGTGCTCTTAGAATGAAATTCCCTCTGAAATAGTGTTGTTTTTCACCTATAAATAATCCCTTCATATCTGTTTGTGTCGCAGCGTCCCGTCAATAAATGCTTAAAACCAACCTTTGTGTTTGCTACAAACTAATGCGTTTATACAACTGAGGGACACGTTTGGTCCACTGTGTCCACTCATTCTTTTAAAAATGCATAAAAGACATTAACTGTCTGTTTTTCTGTCCTAATCGGAGTAAACTGTGTGGGAGTTCGGACAGGGTCAGGATAACAAATGTGAGAAACACTGCGCCTCTTGATTGAAGTTGATTTTAAAATGCAGTTGATTGTGCTTTGTGGTTGTCCCACTTGCAAATTGCATTTATCCACCGTCTGCCATCAATATTTAATCAGAAAGTTTTAGCTGAAGTTTTCGTTCCAATCAGTAATGCTCATTTACCTGCATTGAACCAGATTCTGTTACAGTTTGCTCACTGATTCACTCTCCGAAGTGACAAAACTCCACTATATACGTGGGGTTTAGGTCAGGTTTGGACATCGTATATAGATATGATATCATATCATTAAGGCATGGTAATATATGCTGGGCTCATGTCGGGTTCAGTTTACTTCTCCCTACTTTATTCTTCCTTCCTACTTTATCATCTTAAGCAGTTTTCAGTCTGACACACTGGGGTTATCAGTGTTGGTATCAGTGTTGGTGGCAGCGAACTCCATGAACCTGTCATGAAAAACAACGCATTATGTTCATCCAGGTGAAAAAAAGAGATGTTTGAAAATATGATTGATGAATACATTTGTTACGGTGGACTTTAAACAAATTTTAGGTAGCTGATAATTAGGCTATTAATCTGGTAGTTTTTTTGTAATATTTAGGAATATGGAGTTTTGTTCAGTCTCCAGTTGTTTGTAGTTGGGCTTCAGTCAGGTTGGGGTAAAATTTTGTCAGGCTAGAGTCCATTTTGGGTAGAACTGTTAGGCTGAAATTGAGGTCAGACAGAATTTTGTTAACTACAGTCAGTTCAGAAGGAATTTTGTCAACTACAGTTGGGTTCAGATGGAATTTTCTGAACCACCGTCGGGTTCAGAGGGAATTTTGTCAGCCACAGTCGGGTTCAGAAAGAATTTTGTCAAGCTACAGTCAGTTCAGACTGAATTTTGTCAACTACAGTCGGGTTCAGACAGAATATTGTTAACTACAGTCGGGTTCAGACAGAATATTGTTAACTACAGTCGGGTTCAGACAGAATATTGTTAACTACAGTCGGGTTCAGACAGAATATTGTTGGACTGCAGTCGGGTTGGGAGAGATTTATGGCAGGCTACAGTTGCGTTCGGGCATGATCTGGTGGTGAAGTTAATACAGTCAGGTTCTCATTTTAATCTCTGAGCTTTGGGTTGAATTCAAGGAGGGAATGTTCTTGGACTATATTTTGGTTTGGATCAAATTTTCAGGCCCATTAAATGCTCACTCAGGTGTGGTCAAACCAGCATAGCGGCTAGCAGTGTCAGGGTGGTGCTAAGCTTTGTTTTAGACCACTTGAGAGCATTGCCAGACATTCCTGAGCGAAACTTTTAAATAGTCGAATTCTTCACTAATGTTGGCCAGGTGCATGAAATGTTATGATTACGTTCTCTCAAGAGGCCTAAAGTGCAGAGTGTGTAGTTTTACAGCACAGAACCTTGAGAAATGGAAAACTACTTGGCAAACCTTTAAACACCTCTCTCTCTCTCCCGCTCTCTCCCTCTCCCCCTCCCCCTCTCCCTCCCTCCGTCCCCACAGCTGTCCACACAAGACTGAGGGGTAAGATATGATGGAAAGCAAAAAAAAAAGCTTCAGAAAAACAAAGAAAGCAGAATCCACTGAAATCATGCAGTCACTGCAGTGCCAAGACTAACATGGCACCACCCAGACCACTTGGGCGCTGCGTGTCCAGAGGAAAGAGAGAGCGGCTGGGATCTTTGTGTGTTGTTTGTAAATGGAGGCCGGCCATGCTTGTGTCTGTTTGCTGCTCTCTGCCCTCGCTGTTGTAAGGCTATCTGGAGCAGGACATTATGAGGAGTCAAATAAAGACCAGGTGTTGGGTTTTACGAAGGCACAACTCCAGAGTCCACCGATCGACTGTAGATGTCGGCGGTACGGCAATATATTGTAGTTATTGTGGTGAATTGCGCTGTAGTTGCCTTTCTGAGTAAATCGTTGGTAACGTCAGTAATTCTAGAACACTAAACAACTGTGTTTCATAAAAATGAGACGGCTAGACCAACTATAGAGAGTCTGTAAACATCAATAACCAGTGTATAGTAACTGCATAAACTGCTTAATAACAAGTAGCTGATGGGATATCAGTTTATTATGCCATTGATATATTTTATTCATTTATTTTTTACAAATAAATCATTTTTCTTCATATTCCAACATAAATAAATTCTATTTGCTAACATGGATTTTTTAAATAGCTCTTTTCATAAACACTTTACTTCATAAACTCACCATAACAGAAAACGTTTAATATCACTTCAAATGTAGTCCTAAGCAAAAGTTTGGGTGCCCCTGGTCAAATGACATGCTTTGTTGATTGTCTAAGTGAAAATAAGTGAACTTCTTATCTTTTGCTGATTATTTGCTGAATTTGACACATAGGAAAAACATAAAATAAAAAAAAAAATTGTGGTCCATGCAAAAGTCTGACACAATTTGTATTTTAGATATTCTGATTAGGTTAAACTCTGCAAGTAAATAGAAATCATGCATTAAAATGTCCAGAAAATTGCCACATTTTAAATGTGTTCTCTCCTTAGATCCTGCTGGTGTGGGTTTCCTCTCTTTCAGTGATGCACGCAAAAGAGATTTGAGTGGTAACAGCTCCCCCTTGTGAAGAATCTTCGTAATGACCCTGTTTAATTCAAGTTGTAGGCAAATCACTAAGCTGATTCATCAAGAACTTGCGTTTTAATTGATCATTTTTAAACTGTGCTATCGTAATAACCTTAATCATGTGTCTTGAAAGTATTGTGATGTTATATATTTGCCATATCGCCCAGCTTTAATCCGCTGTCTTGTGCCCGAGTGGTTCTGCAGCTGCAGTGGAAACTGGAGCTTATTTTCCTCCATGCTGGAAAATATGTTTTATTCCGCTTTGGAGGGGGATTTTTCTTCACTTCCCCCAACCTTTTCCTCCGTGACCGCAGTTTTGCTCTCCTGACGAGTGTATCTCACCAGAATGGTGAGAAAGTTTGGAAGTGCTCAGTAAGATAAGACCATGTTTTGACGCAGTAGAGCCGTGCGAGGCTGGGAGATACACTGACGCTCATCTGGCACTGTGTTTAATGCTGGACAAAGAACAGAAGTGATCATGTGTGCATTTTCCCCTGCCAAATCACACAACAGTGATCAGTAACAGTAAAAAGATCCAAATATTTGATCCTGCGGTGGAAAATTGGAAGATGGGGAATTTTCCTTGCTCTGTTTCCCGCTCTTTTTGGTTGGAATCAATCTTTGAGCTCCTCTTTTTGACTCTTTGTGTTGTCTTTTAACTCTAAGTGTTCAGGAAGAAGTAACAAGAAAGCCCTAGGGACTATATAACCCCCCCCAACACCTCTCTCTCTCTCTCTTTCTCAGAGACATACCCCCCCCCCTCTCTCTCTCTCTCTCTCGTTCAACTCATCGCCCCAGTGTACGCATCTCCATCTGGCCCACAGCTGAAAACTATTAGGCACTGTTGGAACTTCCTCCCCACTATCCTTCTCTCTCTCTCTCTCTCTCTCTCTCTCTCTCTCTCTCTCTGAACACATAACGCGCCTCACCCTGTCCCTCGCTCATCTGCGGGCTCCTATGAAAGCGCTCTTCTCTGCTCCCTTAGTGCGCCTTGGCTTGGCAGAGGGCACAGCCTTGTGTTTTGGAATCTCCCCGGAGTGGTTGGTAAGAAAGTTGACCTTTTTCCATTCTTGCGGACTGCCTGGAAGTCTGACGGCAAGCGACGCACAGCTACGGCTGGACTTGCTTTGGAATCCCTGCCAGTCCAGCACCAGGAATGCATGAGGCTGCATTGATAAACACATTTCTATGGGATGTTTACTTTGTCAGCATAGTGAGCTGAATTCCAGAGCTGACGAACGATTCTTCCGAAAACAAAAGGATTGTTGTTTTGCCATGGTAGTGGTGTTGGGACGGCCGAGTGCGTTAAATGCTGGTTCTGTCGGCTCACGTATGGGTCAGATTAGTGGTTTGCTCAGCAGCTTAAACTCTTGATTTTGAACTGTTTTTCACACTGTGGGTTATTATTCTGCTGCTTTGACATTTCGTGCTTTGGAGTTGTTGTGTATCAGACGTGCCTGCTTTCCAAGTGGAGAATTTCACAGGGTCAAAGTAGGTCACCTGAAGTTTTCAGAAGTTTGTCTTCTTTCTGAATTTAGGGCTTCACTGCTTGGATCACAGAGCCTCGGTGGATACTGTGCTAAGGAATTTGATGAGGCTTTCAACTTTGTTTGTCAAGACAAGCCGTAAAAGTGTTTCTCTTTCTCTCTCTTTCTCTGTCTGGCTTGTACTTTAAAAAAAAAGTTTTTGGGCTGCACTTCTCTCCACTTCACTTATCTTTTCAAATATGCATGCAGTGCACGATAAAAGATAATGAGTCATAGTTGCGGAGCAGTAGAACCGAACGCTCCTGGCCTGCGTCGTTTGCTTTCCTCGGACGGTTCGTCCAGCAGCTGTGTGTGCGAGGCTTTTGGTCGAGGGTGCCAGTGAAGGACTTACGGCCTTCCCTTTCCCACAGGGGCCATTCATTTTCTACAACGTAGTACGTGGAGCGTGTTTTGAAGGCACTGCAGTCTTGCACCACATCGTCACATGACTGCCACTTCAGATGACTGTGTTTTGTTGCTAAGTTTTCAAACACTCTCGTCTCGCCGCTGCCCCAGAACACAGTAAACATTTTAGAGGGGGGGGTCGTGTTATGACTCAGCCCAAAGGAAGGCTTACAGCTGTCCTAAGAGAGACTGATTCATTCAGCCAGGAAGCGATAAAGTGCACACAGATGCAGCTCCTGTCAATCAGATTGACTGGCAGGGCGTCCCAGGTGCACACCTAGGTGTACTGATAATATTGCCTGGAGGTAAGACTGAGTTTTGGTGGACGTTTTACCGTACTCATTATATTTTCGTCTTTTCAATATGCAGGGCTGGATAAGTACTTTTATGTGTGTAAGCTCCCAGGAATGTCTGGCTATGTAGAGATAAAATATTATGTATAAAGTATATAGAGCCTACGTTCAGGGTTTTGAGCTTTTGAAAACAAAAGTGTTTGTTTTATGCTGACATCTTTTTTTATTTTTTTTTATTTTTTATTTTTTAAGAATTATGCTGCACAGGGATCAGATTCTAAGTCACCACGATCGATCCCCCCACCCCTTCCTTTTTTTTGGCCTCTTCACAGCTTTATTGCAACAGTTCACAGGGGTCTTGCATCATAAATGCACCTGCTCAGTCAAAGACGGCCGCTGTCCTTGTCCATTCGACTCAGCATTGCTCTTCCTGACAGCTCAATTGGCCGTAAACAAGACACACTTGCATTCTTGTTTTTCTGCCGTTCTTTTTTACTACCTGGTCTGATGTGTTTAGCAAGCAGAGCTCCGTCTTCCCATAATACACTCTGGCGCTCTGTTGAGGTCCCTCCCAGTTCATGGTTGGTTTCATTCACAATTAAATATTTACATAGTGATGCAGATGAGAGACACATCTTGGACTGATTCTATCAGGCAATTCAATCAGTGTAACCATGGATCAGTGATGCTGAAGTACAGTTTTGGTTCAAAGACCAGTACTAATCTACACAATATGTCCAAATGCATTCAGTTAACCCTTCTAATTAGTGACTTCACATCGGTGCATCCATTGCTAGCACAGGTGTTTAACTGCACTCTCAGCCTGTGTAACCCCTATAGAAAAGCATTGCCTAATAGAATGGGATGCTCTGGAAAGCCAGAGCCTAAGGTCACTGTGTCCAGTGTCAAGCATCAGAGCAGTGGAGTGATGAATCTCCATCATCACCTTTGGGAAGCTGGAACAACATTTGTGATCTACTCTATTTGTGAGTGTGTTTACATGCACCCAATAATCCGATCATAATCATATTCCTGCATTCATCTGATTATTGAAATGGTCATGTGAACAACACACTCCGACTTCTTATATCGGAGTAAGGTCTAGATATCCGATTAAGAAATCTGATAAAGAGAGATGGATTTTAGCTCAGTAATCAGATTTCTCAGTGCATGTGAACTCTTACTCTGATTTCTTTCGGATTTCTCAGTCTGCACATGTGTGAAAACAGACGACGGTACTGGGAATAAGCGAGCAGTGTTGCCACGAGACGCAGCAAAACACTTTTGTAGAAATTAAGGATTTACATATTTCTCATCTTCTAGATGATGTATGTTCATATTTTCAGGTAAAGTGGTGCGATGTTTAAAAAAAAAAAAAAAACAACATGAAGTCTGAGTTTTACGTTACATTTACGTCACGTCTTCTTCTGTGAGTTTATTGGCTGGTGGCAAAGCAGAAATCTGATTACTGTCTGACTCATGTAGACATGGAGTTTCCCATTATTCAAGTGCATGTCGGATTACTGACAAAATCAGATTTTCTGCAGTAATCGGATTATTAAGTTCATGTAAACACTCTCATTGTCCAACATCATTACCTGACCTCACTAATGCTCTTGTGGTTCAATCCAATCAGTTCCTCATAACAATGTTCCAAGAAGAGCAAACTCTCGGTTAATGCCTTTGATTTCAGAAGAAACCTTGGGTGAGCAGGTGTCTACAAACATTTGGACATACAGTGTAGCATAGACTGGAGTGGACCGAGTGGTCAATATTTGCTTCATAAATAAGGAAAATGTGATACTGTGTAGGTTTGGAGATTTTTAAATACTACAGCATTTTTGCTTTAAAAAATTAACAACATTTCCTTTGAAGTCTTTTGTCTGCTCATAGACCAATAAATTGCTCTTTCACAGTATCAAACCTGTTAAGTAGTAGCTCCTGTGCTATCTATCAAGATGGCCACTTTTATGTAGAGTTAGGTGAAGAGAGATAGCTCACAATGTTCTGTCAATAACTCAGACCTGATATACTGCACCTGTATCAGTCGCAAGGCAACTTCACATTTTCTCACTGTTCTCAATACAGAAAGTTGCTGTGAATGTCTGTGATAGATCATGATCACTGATAGATCTGATATTTTACAGCCCTTCTGTAGGCTTTACACAATACCCTGCTTGTGACTACATATGTAGAACATGCTACTCACAATGCGAGTGTGGCAAACTATGAATAAAGGTCATTGAGGCTTGGTTGGTGCATCTCATTTGCATTACACTAACAAGCTCCTTCTAGGCCAGGGGTCGGCAACATGCAGCTCCGGAGCCACATGCGGCTTTTTTTACTGCCCTGTTGCGGCTCCACAGCAGAATTAGATTTGTAGGTAACAATAAAATAATCCTCCTTTGCAGTAAAATAAAGCTCTGCTGATCATTCAACACAGTTTAACAATAAATGGTCTTAAACACTGGAGTTAATGTAGAACTGCTAATTCACCCCTTTAACCCTGAAGGTTGGCACGCAGACTGCTGGTCACCATAGCAATGCAGACAACAATCTGGCCTAGCTAGTAGCTAACGAAACGGCAAAGAGAGAGATTAAAGACGAACATTGATCATTTAGAGATGGATGGACAGATTATTTGCATTGATAAGCACTACAGCCGGTTTTCAAATATGTTTAATCTGCAGTGAGAAACCATCAAACACTAGAAAGTTACAAAGCTGAAGTCAAATTTTCATTTAATTTTCCTGTTACACCTTAAATGGGAAAATTAAGGTGGAAAGGGAAAATTCAAACAAGAAGCCACGAATGAGAAGCTTATTTCAGCCTCGTAAAAAGTCGAACATTGGGAGACATTTTACAAGAAACTGTTCTACTTTTGAAGAAAAGTTTCCTGCCAGAGATGCGAGAAAAGTGACTATAGCTGAGCTAAAGCTTAAAGCAGAGCAAAGTCTGCGTTTTCGTTTGTATTATTTTTTTAGTCTATACTAGAACATCAGCACACATTGATCAATATTTACAGCCGAGATGGTAAAATGGACATATAATGTTGTGGCTCCCAAGTTGTTTTTATTTTTGTTGAAAGAACAAAATGGCTGTTCTTAACATTTGGGTTGCCACCCCTGGTCTAGATGTTATCACTTTTGTGTGAAGTATATAAGTATATATTACGAAGCCAGATGCTGATCTCCAGGCCTTCACTGTACCCACTTCAGTTCCTTTGCAGAAGCTAACTGCCTAGCCCTTAAGTAGCTGTAGATGTATGTCCACTACTCGTGTGGCTGTGGTTAGTCCTGTCCTAGGTGTTATGTCCTAATTCGCTAATCGCTACCCTCTCTGCTACTTCATCTGACCAATGCTCAGCAGAGCTCATCTCAATACAAAGGCTATGACCACATATGCAGTACATGCTACTCAATACGCTAATGTGGCAAACTATGAATTAAGGTCATTGAGGCTTGGTTGGTGCATCTCATTTGAATTATGCTAACTAGCTCTAGGTGTTCTCCTCTTCTTCTAGGTGTTATCACTTATGTATGAAGTATTACTATGAAGCTAGATGCTGATCCTCAGGCCTTCATTATACCCTCTTTGGTGCATTTGTAGACGCTAACTGCCAACCCCTTATGTAGTTCTAGCTATACTTTCACTACTTATGTAGCTATGGCTAGTCCTGTCCTAGGTCTTATTTGCTAATCGCTACCTTTCCTGCTACTTCGTTTGACCACAGCTTAGCAGAGCTCATCTCAAAGTAAAAAGGCCATCCCTAATGGCTGCTGGGATACCTGGTTTAATCCAGCCCAGTACTGCTGAAACCCAAAAGCTGGGTCTTCCTCTTTCTTTTGCACCCCAGCACAAAAGCTAATTGCTACCTCTTGGCTTTAGTAGCAACTATGAGTTTTTATCCCCTAACTATGCTTTGCAGCAGTGCAACTGCTGGAATAGGTGCTAGGATGAGAAAGAAGTAGAGAAAAGGAATAAGCCAATGCAGTCATGCCCAGTGGTTCCAAAAGGCAGAACCATTCTGACAGGAAGGGCCACTAGAGATCACACTGTTTATCCTAAACCACCTCCTTACCACTCTTCTTGAGGAAGACACTGCCTTGACCGCAAGTTTGTCAGCATCGCAACGTTTCTATCTGATGTTTTTGTCACCCAAGTTGACAGGCACTGTTAATTAGCCATGACCCTCATAGGCCTGGACCGTCCTCCATCTTTAACTCTGAACCTTCGTCTAGAAGAGTAGTGGGTGAACCTAGAGATGATTCAGATGATTTAGGACACGCACAGATGATCTCTAGGTCTCTGTAGACTTGTTTGCCAGCACAAATTCAAATTACTGCTCTCAGTGGTTCTCTCCTTCTACTTTGGCTCCAATACTCCACATGATTTGTGGTTATGACCACCATATTTTAGTTGTAGCCCTATAATCGTATCTTTTCAGGAGACTTTCTTTCAGTAGGGGAATCAGCAGGGAAATTTTTCCTCACCTCCAAAGTTCAGTCTTAGTAGTTGGTTGTATTTTCTGCTTCTCACAATCCAAGTAATCTCAAAGACTCAGTGATGTTGAGGTCTGGACTCGGGGGTGGTCAGTTCATTGTTCAGCTTCTTTGTTTGATGTGTCCGTCTCCTTTTCTCAGTGAGGTTCTTCTTGACAGCTACACATCCTTTCAGACCCATAGCGCTGAGTCGTCTTCTCACAGTGGAAGGATGGACAGAAACACCTGTGGATGTTTTCAGATCTGAAGCAGCTTGATTTTCTCCTCTCTCTCAGAGATGAAAGCTTTAAGTGCTGTTTATCTGATGGGGGCAGTTTTGGTGTCTACCAGGTCTTCCAGGTGGTTGTTAGGAGTGTCATTTTCTGTAAATCATTTAATAATTTTTTGAGCTCCAGTTGTAGAACGTTCTGTTTTTTCTCTAGTTTTCCTTTGACTTAAGTGTGTATGTTGTTCAGTTAATTTCCAGTGACTACCTGTTGTGTGCAGGATCAGAAGAGTATCCACTGTGCTTCGCACCACCTCTTCTAGAATTAGAAGAACACAGTACATTTGTAACCAACAGTTATATGTGTTTGTTTGTACTGGTGTAAATATTTTTCACTGGAAGTCCCTGTTTTTGTTTACGTAGTAAGAGGAGTTGAATGTTTCCTCTGTTTGAGAAAATGTGCTTTTATACCTTTAGAAGCCAAAAATACATTTCTGTCCCAAAAATGCTGTAATTTACTGGTTCCCGACTCTGTACTGCCTTGCCCTTTGTGGGACCGAGCCAGGAAACCACCGCCATCCCACACATGCAGACATGGTGCTTATTTTGCAAGCCTTTTTTCATAATGTGCTAATTATATGAACTTGACCTCAGAGCTGCTGTCTGTGTTTACCATGTTCAAGGCTATGCATGTTTTCTCCAGCCAACTTTGACATTGCATTTCTTACTTTTCGGCTGAACTGCAGCTCACTTGCTTCTTCGCTGGTGAGATTTCATCTCATTGTGGGCACTGCAGTGGACTTGGCTGACGGATGTTTCATTGATAGGCTGCCTGGTATGGATTGGTATTGTATCGATGGTAAATTATACTTATTTGTGATCAGGTTTGCAGTTTTATATGTATATTTTTTGTTAATTCGTTCAGACATTTTGAAATTCCTTTGTTATGATAGTTAATAGATAGTAAAGTACTATTTGGAGAAGTTTTATACTTGGAGATAATGTAATTATTACTGGTGTTTCTTAGGTGATTTAATCCTTTTTGAACCACCAAGTTAGAGCAAGTATGGAGGCACTTGAAAAAGCATTGAATTGGTATCTGAACAAAACATTTTATCTACTTTTTTATCATATTTTCTTGCGTAATTAGAAAGTGCCAGGTGCTGTTTACACTTTTTCAAAATGACACAAAGAATGGATAGCGTGGTCACCTCACAGCAAGAAGGGCCTGGGTTCGGTTCCCCAGCCAGGCCACCAGGGTCCTTTCTGTGTGGAGTTTGCAAGTTCTCCCCGTGTCTGCGTGGGTTTCCTCCGGGTACTCTGGTTTCCTCCCACAGTCTAAAAACATGCAGTCAGGCTGAGTGGACACGCTAAACTGTCCCTAGGTGTGAATGTGTGTGAATGTATGTCTGTCTGTCTGCCTGCCTGCCCTGTGATGGACTGGCGGCCTGTCCAGGGTGTTTCCTGCCTTCTGCCTGATGACTGCTGGGATAGGCTCCAGCTTCCCCCACGACCCAGAAGGTTAAAAGGCATGGATGGATGGATTGATGGATGGAAATGGTCCAAAATATTTAGAATAAAATCTTGTTATATTAACTTTCATTGACAGTAAGGAACGTTTTATCCCTACGTTTGTAAAGTTCCTTTTTTTGGGGATCTCTGTGGCCCAAATCAAGTCAGTATATATTGTCCTGTCAGACATATGACTCTGAACATTTAAACATGTAAAATGAAAAAAAGAAGATTGTTATACGCCACTGTTGAGTGTTGGCTGTAAATTCCAAAGCTAATGACAATGCTAGTGGAATATAGCATTCATTAAAGGTTGATGCTTAGAAGAATCAAAATTACAGTTTAATTAAATGTCAGTGGTGTTGAGGTCTGGACTCTGGGGTGGTCAGTCCATTGTTCAGCTTCTTTGTTTGATGTGTCCGTCTCCTTTTCTTAGTGAGGCTTCTTGACAGCTACACATCCTTTCAGACCCATAGCGCTGAGTTGTCTTCTCACAGTGGAAGGATGGATAGAAACACTGACGTTTTACCTGGAGGTTAGGGAACCAGCCTTGTGACCGGAAGGTCGGCGGTTTGATCCTCTGAACCGACAGTACATGACTGAAGTGCCCCTGAGCAAGGCATCTAACCCCCACCTACTCCCTGGGCACCGTGGATAGGGCTGCCCATCGCTATGGGCAGGTGTGCTCACTGCCCCCTAGTGTGCATGTTCACTAGTGTGTATGTGGTGTTTCACTGCACGGATGGGTTAAAATGCTGAGGTGAATTTTCGCTGTTGTGGGACTAATAAGGGTCACTTCTTATTCGAGTGCATGTAATAATCATAATATCTCCTGAGAAATTAATAACTGAAGGCTGTTTGGACTGGAAATTAAATTAAAGAATGTTGATCTGTGACATTTGCACAGTGCTGTATGCTCTTAAAAAGGTTCTATACCAGTTTAAGGGTTCTTCCTAGAACCTTTACACCACAAATGTGGTGCTCTAAAGAAGGCATCTTAATTTGTAACAGTATATTTTTGGCACTTCTCACCACAACATCGAGTCACAACCGCAATCCTTCTGGTAAATGAATGACAGCTGAACAATAAGGTCTGCAGTCACGCAAGCAGCTCTTTGATGCTCAGCAGGATGTTAGTCAAAGCGCTGCTTCATTTAATAAGAAGTTTAATAAATTACTTTATTAATCAGGCTAATAAAACCTTTTCTTTCCATCTGAAAGCTTCAACAGAAGAGGAGAAAGTCAGTGAATAGAACTGGATCTAAATTAAAGCTATATTTCTACCATACAATGCCAAACGTCCTATAAACGGAGTTTCACCTGCACTAATACACTCGTTCTGCAGGGAGTCGATTTAAACATCACTTGAATGAAAAGCTTTGTTCTGGTGGACAGAGAACTGGGTTATAGTAATGCATTGTGGGATTAAATGAAGCTTTTTTCATTAACGCTTAACTCGTGCTTTGTCTGAGGGCTGTGGAGGATATTTTAACGCAAATTTAATTTGCCAAAACGGCATTAAAAGCATTTTCTGAAGCAGGTTTTGACTCCTTTGTGCTGTTAAGACAAATGAGTCGTGAACTGCCTCTGAACTCCGGCTGGGAAGTTTCTATGAGATGAATCGATAACTGTTTGGAAAGTGATGAGAGAGAAAGCCGTCGCTGTGTATGCGGCGTTGATGCAATAAGAAAAGTGCTTAATCTTGTTTATGTGTCTGTTTGTATACGCAGTGTATTGAATCTCTCTTTCTTCCTGTGGTGGGGGAATGGGCCTGTCTGTTAAGAGGAAGAGATTGATGGGTCTGTTTCAGACAGAGTGTAAGTAATTGGTCATTTCCTGATGGGTCGGGTTATCTAGGAAAATGGTCCATGAAATAGTGCTCTGGAAAAACAGCACATAATCAGTTTTGTCAGTCAGTTACAGGTCGCCTTTCAGAGCTAAACCCAGTTCATGTTTTAGGTCTTTAACCTGTATCTTGTTGAACAGCTTTAGTTTGTATTGTTTTAGTGCTGTCAAAGTCAAAGCCTTTCTAATGTGTCAAATTATGGGCGCCACTGATTTCTTTTAAAAGACATTTTCTTGGTTTGACCCTTCAAGACCATCTGTAGTAGTGCAGGCTCAGATGCAGCATGCTGTATATTGCTTTGATAGAATCCCTGATTGTTGTCCTGAAGTTGAAGTACAGCTTTTAAGTGGATTAAGTGGGGGGTCTGTTTCCATTGACTTACATTAAAAATAAAGTGTGTTTTCTCTTTCTTCTGTAAAGTCACCATTTTGGAGAGGTTTTGTTCCGACAGCAGTGAAATACATCCTGATGAAGCTTATTTGATCCACACACAGCAATAACAAAATGCACTGCTTTTAAATGGAATGGGGTCAAATTAAAACAAAGAAGAGACATGCAATTAATCGTGACTAACTGCACAAAATAGTGATTAATCCTGATTAATTATTTTACATTTTTACAGCCTTAATAATTTTAAGTCGTTGCTGTGTTTTTTTTTTGTGTCATTTGAACACAGCTCTCTTTTACATGGTCTGAAAGCTTTATGTTGGATAGACCAATAGAATTGCTTCAAAAGTACTTGGAATAAAACCTCTTCATTAAAAGTTAAGAGCACTTTTGCCTTTTACGTTTTCAGAGAATTTTTGTTTGTTAGTTTGTTTGTTTTGGACAGTGACTAAATGTTGTTCCAAAAGGTATTAATATTTTACAGGAATGGAGACAACACGCCTGTTTTCTTTACTTTTGCTTTGTCATAATTCAGCTTCTTTGTTCAAATTAGTGAAATAGTGAAACTCATCTTTGGGGCAGATTTACTAAGAGAGGCTTTAATGACCAACAGTTGAGTGACTCTTTGCCTGGTGGGGGTGGCACAACTTTTTAATTAACATACACCAGCACAATATAACCACATTTGGCTCATAAGCTTTTTGTATGAAGCTCAGTTTCCACCAGATAGGAGAAATGTTTTTAATCCTTTTCTGATTTTTTTTTCTGACTTGTTGTCTCAAGATGTTGACTTAGTAAGTGGAAATTGCGTGGAGTTATTACTTCTTGAGAATATGATTATTTTGACATATTTTGTCAAAATATTTACTTATTAATTCATTATTTTGACATAATACATCTGAAAAATACATAAAACAATCATTATTTCCATTGTGTGTTCATTGAGTGGAGGGATTACACTTAAAAAAGATGGTTCAAGGGTTCTTTAGTACATGCAATGATTCTATTTAGAGACATGAGTTATGTATAGAACCCTTTCTGGCTCTTTGCATGGCTCTTCAGTTCAATGGAGAATGTGTTGTATAAGGTCTATATAAGGTATAAGGTTCTAAGCTTTTTTGGAAATCATTCTATATAACACCAAACGGGTTCTGCTACTGTTACAATGTCAAGCTTGTAACAATAGAAGAACCCTTTTTGAACCATGCCCTTAACTAAAGAACCCTTGAAGAACCCTCCTCTTTAAGTGTGGGATGAGCTGATGTTGAGGTCTGAGCCGAGTGGGTTTGAAGGTTGTGTGAAATTGTGAAACCCCTGTTTAACTTCACTGCACACATCTTGGAAATAAGTGTTTATTTTAACCGCATTCATTTTAACCTTTGTGTTCTTCTAAATTTCTGCCACAAATCACAGAAGCACAGTGCGCAGAAGTAATGAGTAGATAGCAGAGCTAAAGAATTACCATGTGAGCTTTTAACAGTCGTTTGGAAAAGTACAATTATTTAGGCAAAACCTGCACTTTGATAGTGTAAAATATGCCCAGAATATTAGGAAATATCATTGTTTTTCTCAAACTATTTCTTTTCCCTCATCATATTAAGAATAATGTGACATGACAGGCATAAACACGTGTTTTGATAAACTCTTTTCTCCCTGAGCGCAAACAGTGTGAGTCGTGTTGGTGCCAAGAATAATAAAGGCTTTTTACAGGCTTTAAATAACACACGGGCAGGTTTTACTATCAGTCTTGGTCAACTGGATTAGGTGCTTCATTACAATAATCTCCTCTCAATATTCTGCACTTTAAGAGAGGAACTTCTATATAGTCGTGTGCAAAAGTTTGGCCACTCCTGGTCAAATGACGTTTTGTTGATCTTCTAAGTGAAAAGAAGTGAACACATTTTCTACAGAGAGCTCACTTCTGCACGCTTTAATGCACAGTTACTGTTTCTTTACTGAATTTTACATATTGGAAAAAATAAAACACAAACTATGGCCTGTGCAAAAGTTATGGCACATTTTATCTTATATTAATAGTCAGTTAAAATCAGCAGACGAATATCTTATTTAAGCGTGTTCCCTGTAGAGGATTTGCTAACAAACATTGGGATCCAAAATTCTAAGACTGCTGCTGAAAATACTTAAAATACTTTTTATTTTGCATTCCTTTCTAATTTAATACAATGATTTTTTTCATTGCAAATGATTTCAGCATAACAATTTGAGTGAAAAGTAGAAGCTTTAAAATTTTAATATGAATTTCAGAATTTCTTAGTATTTGATAGTATTTGTCCTTCGTTTGCTTTAGTGAAGGCATTCACTCAAGTTTGTGCAAAAGCCTCTGATGAGCAGATTAAAGGTCTTAATGTGGTCAGTTTTACAAATTTGCTTCAATTTGAATAAAGTAAGTGCAGAATTTCTTAATTTTGCTTGTTTTAACTTAAAATTAAAATTGTCAAAATTCTAAAACTCATCTGAGAGGAGCCGTTCAAACTTTCTCATTTAACTGTGAGTGCATAAGCAAGCTGAATGTAATACAATGAGGCAAGTGCAGGACAGCAGCGACTGCCCCTTCATCTTATTCTAGCGACATCTTAATATCTGTGTCTTATTATTATTGTTCACCGGATAATGTCTATATCTTATTATTATTATTATTATTGTTATTATTATTATTATTATCATTATTATTATTCATCTTAACATGTAAAACTAACTGAAAATTAATGGCTAAAAAGGCTCTGTGACAGTGAATCTGCTGCTTTCTCTTGTAAAAATGTGAACGTTTTGGTTGTGTTCCTGTTCCTCCAGGTTAAAGTGGCACATTCCTGAGACGCACAGCTGAGATCAAGCATTTTTCCAGCATGAGCCGAGCGTTTAACAGGAAAAAAGGTGAGTGATGGCTCTTTGGCCTCTTTTCTCCTCCCTTTACTCTGTCATCGCATCTCTGCATGTCAGAGGGTCCCTAACAAGCAGCCCAGAGACACTAAACCCTGCAGTCCCACCAAAGAAAAATGACTCATGACATGCACACATGCGCGCTCTCTCTCTCTCTCTCTCTCTCTCTCTCTCTCCTTCTCTCCTTCACTCTTTCTCTCTCACCCTCTCTCTCCCTCTCTATCTCACCCTCTCTCTCTCTCCCCCCCTCTCTCCCCCTCTCCCCCCTCTCTCTCCCTCCATCTCTCTCTTTCTCTCTCTCTTTCTCTCTCTCTCTCCATCACTCTCTCTCTCTCCCTCCATCTGTCTCTCTCTCTCCCTCCATGTCTCGCTCCCTCCCTCCATCTCGCTCTCTTTCTCTCTCTCTCTCTCTCCCTCCCTCCATCTCTCTTTCTCTCTCTCTCTCTCTCCCTCCATGTCTCGCTCCCTCCCTCCATCTCTCCCTCCATCTCTCTCTTTCTTTCTCTGTCTCTCTCTCTGTCCCTCTCTTCCCTTCTCTATTCTCACTCTCCCTCTCCCTCTCCCTCTCTCCCTCTCTCTCTCTCTCTCTCTCTCTCTCTCTCTCTCTCCCTCCCCCCCTCTCTCTCTCTCTTTCTCTCTGTCCCCTTTTTTCATTCTCATTCATCATTGGCAGCATTGGCAGGCCAGCCTCTCCGTCTCCACCATTGCTTGCTTGCTTATTTATTTATTTATTTATTTATTGATTGATTGATTGGTGGGCATTGTGGAGGCTACCAGCTTGCTGTAATCACCACTGCCTGCCCCACTCCCTCTCTTCTAAATGAATGAATGGGTTCTTGATATGATGAGTCTAGCCCACTCTGGGATCCCAGGCGTTCTTGAATAAACTGCTAATATTTCTATATTAGAGTTTCTTTTGCCCTGACTGACTTTGTTTGATGCGGTCAGAGATCCGATTTCCAGGTCAGAGGAGTTTTCTTCCTTTCTCTCCTCAGGTTTTCATCCACACTGTAAAAATAGCTCATCAGATCAACCTAAAAAATACTTCATGTAGTAACAAGCAGTTGAACTGGTTTTATTCACCTCAAAAAATAAACTGGTTGAAAGAATCGTTCATTCAAAGTATTTATTTAGGTTGAATAAAACCAGTTCATTTACTTGTTACTACATGAAGTAATGTTTTTAGGCTGATCTGATGAGCCACTTTTCACAGTGCATGTTTGAAAGGCAGATGATGTGGAATTGATTTCTGTCTTGTAAACCTGTCATATGTCACATTCCTGCCACATGATCTTGTTTCATATAAATGACATTTCTCAGTCTAACTGTTCTTCATCTACTGACAAGCTTTGAACAGTTGCACAGAAAAATATGTTCATTATGAGGTCAGGCAGTGTGAGGTGGATACACTAAAGCTAGAAGTGAAATTTGCTAGTTTTCCTCTTAAATGTAGTTAGTAAGTTAAGAAATGTGTGTATTTGAAGTTTGATATTTCACCAAAGTACCTTGCATAGCTAAAATGCTTTCATGAAACCTACATTTTTCTTTATACTTTTGTTAATTTTTATAGAAAACAGTGTCAGAAACCACATAAGCACGTCTGTTACAGATTACTGTTATTTGAGATTTTTTCTAATTTTCTGCATAATTCAATCTTGGAGGTGTAAACTGAGTCATTGAGAGTGGTTTGATATGAAATGGTTGATTGTAGAAACTCAGATTTCTTTACGGTGGTGGTGATAGGAACCAGGGGTCGCCATGACTGCAACACAAATATAGCCATTTTACCTACTATCCAAAATCAGCAGCGAACCTACACATATCTTCTGAGTTTTATATGGAATGACAATGATGGTAAAATAGTGGAAAATCTGGAAAAAAAAGTTTCTTTGGGGACTATTTTACCTCACAGCACTCTGTGTTCTCTAAGTTTTAGTCTACGTCCAAAATCTGCTCAAAACTATCATAAAACAACATCTCAACCTTTTCATGCTATAACTTCCTGTGAGGTAGCTTTCAGAGCAGGGCTGTCCAAAAACAGGCCTGTGAGGATATTTGATTTGACCTGTAAACATATGCTATGGAATGTAACAAGCTATGTCTATAGCTTGTTACATTCCAATTTTCCTTTAAATTTGTATTTTTGATTAAAACCAACATACCATCTTTATTTATGGCATCATAACCATTTGCCAAGACAAAAAGTTTGGGAGACTCTTCAGGTATGTAGCTCTTTCACCAACACTACGGAAAATTCTGACTCTGTGAGTTTCTCTTAAATGAAGCATCAAACCACAGTGAGGTTTATATACTGTTTATATCATCACCTGTTGCTCATGCAGAAATTAAAAAAGAAATCCGCAGCTGTAAATCCTCCAGTAGTAATGTTGTTTTGCTGCACCAGAGCTACCAGAAATACGCTGTAAGCAGATTTTCCTTGGAGAATTTTCCACATTTAAATGCGCTGCATGTCTCAAGAGTGATCACTGATGCTGATTATGTAGAAGAAGGAAATTGCTTTCTTATGTTCATAAAGGTTTCGGCTTTTTTTTTTATATTGGTGATTTTAATACCTTTAACGCTAAGATTATTGTTCAGTTATCTTAAGACGTGTTATTCAGTAATTCAGTAGAATTATTTGCTATCTCCTATGAATTATTTAGTATCTGCTATAAATTATTCACTATCCCCTATGAATTATTCAGTAACTACAATTAATTATCTAGTATCTACTATGAATTATTTAGTATCTCCTATGAATTATTCAGTATCTACTGTGAATTATTCACTATCTCATGAATAATTCAGTATGTCCTATTAATTATTTACTCTCTACTATCAATTATTTAGGAACTCCTATGAATTATTCAGTAACTACAATAAATCATTAACTTATATGAATTATTCAGTATCTACTATGAATTATTCAGTATCTACTATAAATTATTCAGTAACTTCTATGAATTATTCAGTATCTACTATGAATTAAACCAACACACAGCACAGCACTGATGGCTGAAGAGCGTTTCTTTCCGTGCCTCGCGCTGCCGTCCCCGCCGTCTCAGACGCCTGCACACTGACACACACAGCAGCGCTGTTGCTTTGTGGAGAACTACAAAAGCACATCCAGCCATCTGTCGTAGAAAAAAAAGCTCTCAACTCTTTCACTGAGTGACAAAGGTCCATCCATCGCTTTCGTGACCACATCACAACTGACATTTACCAAAGAGAAACTCTAATCATTTTGTGAGCATGCATTCATTAGCGCTCGGTGGCATGTGGGAGATAATGAGGGCTGCTCAGAACGAGAGCGGAGCCAGGAGTCGATGTGGTAATGTGGTCATGTTTCACCTGCACACGTAACGTCTGCAGAGTCATCGCGTGGCATTTCATTATTACAGCTGGTCAATATTGCGCTCCACGCCGCCATAAATCTTAGAGGGGCAGAGCGGCGGAGGTCCATGAAGAAGATTTGCACCGTGTTTATGCGGAATATCTAATGACTGGAAGAATAATGAGTTGAGGAGGAATGTTCAGATCAGCAGTTCTGAGGTCCACCCTTCACCCTTCAGCTCCTTCAGCCATTATTTAACATGGATTTTTATCCTATTGGTTATTACTGCTTATGAAACAAAACCATCTTTAATGTTTTGTTCATTATGGCTTGACAGCAACAGAATTGTTTAGAGGTTTAACAGGAGCAGCTCACCCAAAAACAGCGTGCCTTTGATGAAGAGAATGTTGAATGTAGAAATAAATAACTGTGTTGATGTGGATGATGCCTCTGTTATCCTCCTGTAGTGATGATGTTGCGCTACACCAGAGCTACCAGAAATGTGCTGTAAGCAAATTTTTCCTCAAGAATTTTCCACATTTAAAAGTGTTTCTAAGTGTATCTCAAGACTGATCAGTCATGCTGGTTCTCTATCAGCAGGAAATTGCAAATGTTTCGGCTTTTTTTTTATGTCGGTGATTTTTTTTTTCTTTATTCCTTTATCACAATGCTTATTGTTCAGTTATTATGGCTTGTTATTCAGTAACTACTATAAATTATTTAGTGACTACCATAAAACATTCAGTATCTGCTAGAAATTATTCAATATATACTAGGCCAGGAGTCGGCAACATGCGGCTCTTTTACTATCCTCTGGCGGCTCCACAGCAGAATCAGATTTGTAGGTAAAAATAAAATAATCCTCCTTTACAGTAAAATAAAGCTCTGCTGATCGTTCAACACAGTTTAACAATAAATGGTCTTAAACGCTGGAGTTAATGTAGAACTGCTAATTCACACTTTAACGCTGAAGATTGGAGCGCAGACTGCTGGTCACCATAGCAACGCATGCAACAATCTTGCCTAGCTAGTAGCTAAAGAAAAGGCAAAGAGAAAGATTTAAGACGAACATCGATAATTTGTAGAAAAATGGACTTTACATATTTGCATTTATAAGCACTCCAGCTGGTTTCCTGATGCTTCCTTATGTTTTATCTGCAACCAGAAACTGTCAAACACTAAAAAGTCACATAGCTAAACTCAGTGTCTCGTTCACATTTTTCCCGCTCCCCCTTAAATGGTGCCTGAGGTGCCAGAGTAATTACTGCACGATTTAAGGTGGAACGGGAAAAATGCAAAAAAGAAGCTGAATTTAGCTTGAATTTAGCTTAAGTTTGAACAGAAAAAAATTAAACAGGAAAATTATTGTGAATTGGGAAAATGAAAGCAGGCAAATGAGAAGCTGACTTGAACCTTGTCAAAAGTAAAACACTGAGAGACATTTTACGAGAAACTCTTCTACTTTTGCGGAAAAGTTTCCTGCTGGAGATGCGAGAAAAGCAGCTATAGCTGAGCTAAAGCTTAAAGCAGAGCAAAGTAAGTCTGCATTTTCATTTATATTATATTTTTTCCTATACTAGCACATCAGCACATATTGAGACATATTTACAGCCAAGATGGTAATTGCATTTTCTGTAATTAAATGAAGCTATTATTGGATGTTGAGCTCAGAGAAAGTGTGCACTGCTATAGCTACTCCGTTTATTAAGATGCATACAGTGAAATCTCAATACATTCACAAATTTCATAGACATTTTCATTGCTAATCATTCAGAGTGGTTTGATGTGAAATGGGTCATTGTAGAGACTCAGATTTCTTTACAGTGGTGGTAGCAAAAGTTGGAACCGTGGTCACCATGTCTACAACACAAATATAGCCATTTTATTTACTATCCGAAACCACCATTGAACCTACATATGTCTTCTGAGTTTTTATATGCAATAAAGATGATAGTAAAATAGTGAAAAATCTGAAATTGGGTTTATTTCTCCTTATAGTCTGCATGTTTTTGACTGTATAATTATAGAAGTTGTTTTTCACAGTGACCTCAGTTTCAAGAATCACTTCAGTAACGTCTGCAAAATGGCATACGATAACCTCTTTTATATCTATATCGTGATGTATATATGACATTTTCTTCCATCAGGTTATGGTTGACTTCTGTTTTAAAAGTTTCAAATAATGTCAGGTCTGCTTCAGATGTGCTGCAATATTCATTGACCTGGCTAAAGCTAAATCATTCCATTCTAATTAACAGATTGAGCAACATAGGGTTGGTACATAAGTTATCTCACAGCATGTATGGCTAGAAAATATTCTTTCTCCTGTCTGGTTACTAAAGGTGTCCCACAAGGGTCAATGTTAGGTCCTACATTGTTTCTAAATGTATATTAATTATTTTGGTAATGCTTTCATTCATTAATATGCTGCTTACACTATGCTATGCCACTGACTCTTTTGCTGAATTTGTACAGTCATTGCTCCAGGATGGCCTCCTCTAGGTTCAAATGCCTTTGCCAGCCTTAAATTGTCATTAAACGTTTCTTAAACCAGAATCATGTGGTTCAGTCCACTACGACCATAAAATTCATTACCAGTGAGGGAGCCATCCTGGAGCAGGTTACAATCAATGTAAATCTAGGCTTTTGGGTAGATTATCCTTTTCTCACCATAATATAAAACTAGAATCAAAGGTTAAGGCCAAGCTGGGACTTTTTTATAGTAATTGTTCCTCTTTCACTCATGATGCTAAAATAACTGTGATCCAAATGACTGTTCTTCCTCTGTTTAATTATGGTGATTCAGTTCACAGACTGGTGTGCAGTGGTGCTCAGCAAAGGCTTGAAGTTCTTTATCATGCTGCCTGCTACAAATTGCCCTTTTACAAACCCAGTTCCAAAAGAGAAAGTGGGACAGTAGCTAAAATGCATATGAAAACAGAAAGCAGTGATTTGTAAACTGGCTTTTACTGGTATTTAATTGAAAACAATACAAAGAAGGTATATTTAATATTTCACTTTTTCAACATTTGTGAGTATTCGCTAATTCCAAATTTGATACTTGCAACACATTCCAAAAAAATTGGGATGTGGACAGTTTAAGACTGGGAGGTTTGTGGAATGACCAAAAACACCTGTTTTGGAACTTTCCACAGGTAAACATGTGAATTGATAACAGGTAATGCTATCATGATTGGGTGTAGAAGGAGCATTCATGAAAGGCTCAGTCACCACTTTTTGCAGTTTGAGAACAACGTTTTTCAACACACGAATGCAAGGATTTCAGCATTTACAGTCCATAACATTATTAAAAGATTCAGTGAATCCAGAGGAAAATTCTGTACTGAATATAAGGGTCATTCTCCATTTGGAGTATGAATTTCATGTTGTTTCTTTCGTCCCAAAACTAAATAATCTTAATATGTCCATTAACGTCTCCTATTATGATCTATGTAAAAAGGAGAGCTTAATTCCAAACATATTTTACAGTCACTGGTGTTGTATGAATATGGTGTAACACCAGTGACGGTGACTCCAGTGACATTCTGGTTAAAACTGAGGATTTTGTAAATTGGCTGACTTATTGATGGTCAGGTGACCTTGTGAAACTATTTAAAATCAGTAATAAAATCGATATATGGCATTATTTTTGAAAAAAAAAATTACCCAGCCGTTAAAGCACATAACACCGGTGACACATAGAAGTTATGAGCTGCCTGATAAACAAAATTATTAATAAATTAATGAAATATAGTGAGCGAGTGTGACTCACCTTCTCATGCCTTGAGATGCTTCCTCTCTGATGAGCCTCGACCCAAAGAAACAGTTTAATAGAGCTGAAAATACTGTGTTAAAATGTAATGTAAGAGTCCTGATAATACCAGTAAACAAAATCTCTGACAAATTTAAATAAAATACATATTCTTAAAATGTAGTATAACGTTAATGATATACAAAGTAAACATGAATCTGTTTTTAACAAGTTCCTAAGTTAAACCTCTTAAAAAATATTGTTTTATATTAAAAATGGTTCCTCAAATGTTGAAAATTGGTTGTGTGACGAGCTGTTTTATGTATCGCTGTTGTCGGAACAAAACCTCGTATCTCCATTTTTGGAGAATTCAAAATTACTTGGAAAAAAAGTCTGGTAGTAACAGCACAAACAATGAATTTAAGGTGGCAGTAAATTAAGATATCAGTAAATTTAAGGTTGCACGAAATTTAAGGTGGCAGTAGATTTAAGGTAGCACCAAATTTAAGGCGGCAGTGCATTTAAGGTAGTAACAACTTTTGGATTTAAGGTATCAGTGGCATGAAGGGAGCAGTGAATTTAAGGTATCGATAAATTTAAGGTGGCAGTATATTTAAGGTATCAGTGAAGTTTTTGACATTATTTGAAAATGCCTGTTGCCCTTTACATTGTGTGTAAATTTCATGATGAATGGACTGAAAGAAACGGCCCAAAATTATGTGGGTCTGGTTCCATTGACTTACATTAAAAGTAAAAGAGGTTTTTTCCTTCTCATGTAACGTTACCATTTTGTAGATGTGAGGTTTTGTTCTGACAGCTGCGGTATGCAGAGTGACTGTGAAACAGGATAAAAAAAGAAAAATCAGAGAAATCATAAAGGAAAAGTAGTATTTAATATTATTCATCTGTGTAAATGTACCGACCTTTGGATCTGTGCCTAATATTTTATGCATCTTTTTAAGCCCTGCAACCTTTGTGACACAGTTTCCCCTCCAAAAGGAGAATGACCCATAAGCACATGGGCTCAGGAATACGTTGGAAAACCCTTGTCAGTAAACACAGTTCGTCACTTAAGACTCCACTCATTAAGATTCTACTCCGCAAGGAGGAAGCAATATAGCAACAACATCCAGCTGTGCATGATTTTGTGTCATCCAGACTGGATTTCTGTGTGCTGTTATCTCACCTGCCTAAAATCTCTACTACAACATTACAAATACATTGATTTTTTTGTGTTGTGCCTCCAATATTTCTGTTTATTTATCATCCCAGCTCCGCTTCTGTCAAAAGAAAATCACCACCAAGTAAACATTTCCTCATAATACCTTTTATCATGAACTCATTTTGAAATGTCTTGCCATACAGATTTTCAAAGAGCCCTGGTTTGTCTCCTAGGGCCTGATTAAATCAAAGAAACTTTAATTTTTCTATTTTTTCTCTCTGATCTTGCTGAAGGGCTGACAGGGTTTAATTGTTGTTTAGAAGTTAGATAGCTGGACCTGCAGTCTGTGTGGACCAGTGCGGAGGCAGAGAAACTGTTTGTCTGATCACAAAGGAGTAATTGGCCCCATATTCTCCGGAAAACAGTGTACAAGAGCCTCACATCCAATTACCAGACACAGAACATTAAGTAGCCACAGTGCCTGTGATTTAGAGCATAATAAAGGCTAGTTTAGGCCAAAAAGAACCAGCATGAACACCAGCTTAGATGTTTCACGAAGAATGTTGGATAATAAATTTGTGTTCATTCTTTAGAGCAAAGTAATGATTATTTTTTAGGAGAATAGTGAGGAATTATGTAATTAGTCACCAGCTGGTGTTCCCCATACACGTCAGACTAATGCATTAACGAACTACTATCATTATTGGAGTCTCTAAATGAATCTGGCTGTTGTGTTGTTTTGTTTTGTTGTTTTTTCCTTCTCCTCTCAAATGTTTCAGGAGCCTCAGGTACAGGCCATGCATTCTCAGCGTTGGTGCAAACAGCTGGGCATATGTGGTCTTCATTTTTTAGTGAAGACATTTCCAGACAAGAGTGTAATTAAGTTGACTTGAAAAAACAACTTACTGTTCTTCATAAACTTCTTATTGTTATTCCTCATCCTGCGGTTTTCAAGCTAGACCCAATCAATCAAAGGCGATATTTTTGTCCATAGGAAATGAATGGCGGAATGTTCTAGACATTCAAGTCTAAGTGCCACAAGTGATGTCACAATGCACATCTCTTACACAGACACTCATACACAGTACACACACACGGCCTAATGCACAGCAATAACAGCACAAACAATGAATTTAGGGTGGCACTGAATTTAAGGTGGCAGTGAATTTATGGTAGCACTGAATTTAAGGTTGCAGTGAATGCAAGGCATGAGCATATTTAAGGAGGCAGTACATTTAAGATATCAGTAAATTTGAGGTTTCAGTGAATTTAAGGTATCAATGTATTTAAGGAGGCAGTACATTTAAGGTAGCACTGAATTTAAGGTCGCAGTGCATTTAAAGTGGAATTTAAATCAAAATGAATTTAAGGGGGCATTGGATTTAAGGTATCAGTGGTTCCTTAAGGGTTTTATTTGTAAAGAAAATGGTTCTATAAAGAATCATGAACACTCAAAGAACTCTTTGCATGTTTAAAGTGTTCTTCAGAATGTGTTGTACGTGAATCTATATAGAACCATTTTTGAAAAGGGTCCTATATAGCATCAATAGGGTTCTTGTATTGCTACGATGTTAAGCATGTAACAATAGAAGAATCCTTTTGGGTGCTATATAGAACCCTTTTTTAAAAAGTTCTATGTAGAACCATCTACAGCATATTCTCTATCAATCTAAAGAACCATTTCATGATGCAAAGAACATCTTAATCATGCAAAGGTTTCTTTGAGTGTTCATGATTTTCTATAGTGTACTTGTTACATCACCACCTATTTGACTAGTCAAATACTACTTAATTGTCACCTGAGACAAATAGAAAAAAAATCCAAATACAGCACTGTGCAAAGGTTTCAAACAACCCTTCATTTATTTTATTTTCTGTCAAAACAGCCATTAAGTACTTGTTAGTTATTCCTAATTCAGCATTAGGGAAAAGGTGCAAAAAAATACCCCACAACAAGTAAATATAGCATACTTTTCTCCAGTATTTAGTGTGTCAGCTTCCATTCTTCCATTCTCGTTTTCAGTTTTTCAAAGAAATCTGCAGGAATGTTTTTCCACACCTCCAAAGTTCGGTCTTAGAAGTTGGTTGCATTTTCTAACTATTCGTTTTTAAGTTTTCCAAGTAATTCAAAACACATTGTCAGGTGTAATACCTGCCCTCGGCACCAGAGGTCAGCCTCAGCTGAGTGTTGAACTGTTTCCTAGTGACACTCTTTCACCTGCAGCTCATCTACCTCTCTTTATGAAGACCTACACCAACACATGCTCTCTGTGAAGTATTGCCAGTTTGTCTGTGTATTGAATCTTGTATCACTACTGTTGCTGCATTCATGGGTTACTTGAACTTTCTTCTAAACTCTTGGACTTTGCCTTTTGAGCTATCTTTGGTATTTCTGCTGGGTTTTTGGGCGCCGTCTTGGTTTTTGACTATCTTCGGCTGACTCTGACTCTGACTCTGACTCTGGTTTTTGTGATTTTGGTACTGTGTTTTTTCAGTCAGTGGGAAGAATGGATTCAAACACGTCTGGACAGCCTTCATTACACACATTCAGTGACTGACATCAGAGGTCTGGACATCACTGACACTCTGAGAGCACCAGCAGCTCCTGTGTTTGATTTCCAAGTTGTCTTCTTTTTTTGTCTGTTACCTTTTCTCAGTAACAGCTTAGTCATGGATGGGGACAGTTTTGGTGGTCCACCAGGTCTTGTTGTTAGGAGTTCCATTTTCTCTGTAGCTTTTCATCATTTTCAGTTTTGGAGAACATGGAAATAGTTTTTTCTACATTTTTCTTTAGACTTTTCCCTTCCTGAGTAACGTAATGGTTGTATTAACTGTAAATACATAAATGGAAAAAGAGAGGTGGATATATTCTTATGACTACATGAATCCATGGTATGGATTCTTTTAAAGATATGAAGTTATTAACTTTAAAATCTCTTTCAATCTAGCAACTGTATCTTCCTCTGAAGGGCTCAGTGTTGTCACAGGTTGCAGAGCAGGTAAACACATGTGACTAGCTAGGGTTTAGCCTGATGAACCTATATTTGTTTTTAATGTGGGTGATTTACATTTTAAAAAGTACAGTGAATCACTTGATTTTTTTTTGGAGTCCCACAAACTTTCTGTAAAGACCCATCAATAATTTGAACTCTTTAAACTGTAATTTTTGGAGTTTTTACCCCAAAAGCCTGCAGGTCTAGTTCTGCCAGAAAGACTCGGTTGGTAAAAGTGAAGGAGGCCAATTTTTTTACACCCTGGGTGGGATTTTACAGGTTGAGAGATAACAATTCAGTAGAAATGAGAGTCTTTGGCATAGGCCCCATCCTCGGTCCAGGTCTTGGAGCATCAAGACCCTAGCTGATCCTGCTTTTTTATCCACCTGCATTTTAAAAACAGGTGTAGGCCTGTGATTGGTCAGAAGTAATGAATGAATGATGCAACGTTAGAGTCTTCCTTACAGAACTTTTGCAGAAGCTTCTGTTTTTAGTAATAAATGTCCCAAAATGTTGTGTGTAGGAAAGAACCTTAGTACTAGTCTTGGATGAATCACGGCATCCCACCATTATGATGGGTCTGTGAAAAATTGCAGAGACTTTCCTTACATGGCCATCAATGGGAATGAAATCTTCAGAACTGATAAAGCTGCTGGTGTAGATGTCACGAGAGAAGGGTCTGACCGCAGAGCCGCAGATTTACCCCCTCAGTTTCACTCCAGTGGTTTCAGGCCAGGGGGACGCGTGCGCAGTAGGACAGCGCGATTGTGCCATGTTTAAGTCCTTATAGGAAAGTTGAACGTTACAAGCGTTTCCATTCATATTTCAACCAGTGGCCGGTTCCCTCATTTACAACGTGTCTAATGTAAACAGTGACTGTTTGTGCTGGGATGTACGTTTCGCCATGCATTTAGCCGTTTGACGTTGCTAATATATGGATCAACCAATGGTAACCGGTTACACCATAAGCCTACACACATTACAAAATCAGAACTTGATACTTAACAAAACTTAATACTTAATTCTATGTATTTTTTCAGCATGGATAAGTTCAAAAAAAGTTTGTTTTAGCCTAAAGCTTCATATTATGCTCAGTTTAGACCTGCTTAAGGTAAAGTTTTTCATTCCAGTGTACACATAAAGCCCTGTATTAAAGGTAAGTTAACTGAGCTATATGTCTACATAACCCATCAGTTTACCCAGGCCACATAAGCTGCAGTTGGTATAATATTTAGCCTGTGAATCTCTATATGCGTTCTTGTTTTAGCCTAAAGCTTAAAATACAGGGTGATTCAAAAAGATTAATCCGATTTCAAAGCACCATATTTTTACAAACGTGAGACGCCTAGGAACCAATCACAATCCAATTGAAAGAGGGGGTCATAGAGTTTCTGACTGTCAGTGGAAGATGGCTCCCTTCAGTCTGCAAGGAGATGAGACCCCTGAGCAGAAAGCGCTCTGCGTTCTCCACTTCAATAAGAGTGAATCCATCATAACTGTGCAGCGTGATTTTCGTCGGCAGTGAACCTCCAACAGCTCAGAGTGTTTGTCGTTGGTTCTACAACACTGGATGATCTCCGAAATCACACTGAAAGAGCCGTGAGTGCAGCGACACCCGACATGCTCAATCAAGTATGGGATGAATTTGACTATGGCGTTGATGTTGTCTGTACAGCTGGAGGAGGTTCATACTGAGCACCTGTAAAATTACATAATAAACTTTATGCTCATTTAAACCATTTACAGTTTACTGCATTGTTCTGTGATGATGTACAAGAGAAATAAATCACTTTGAAAATGGATGAACCTTTTTGAATCACGCTGTATAACGTTAGCCCACCGCAAACCTACATAAAACGGCTGAAATGTTGATTAGGCTAAAACTGGCTAAGAAAATCCAAAACAAGCGTTGTTGTGCTGAATGCCCCTGGCTTGAACCTGCTAGTGTGAAACTGTGGCTCTGCAGACAGATATTATTTTGTTATAAGGGATTGATCACTGCAGGGTGGCAGTCATATGACAATAGATCACTCTCATGCTTATCATACTCCTGCCATAACATCCCTATTTGTCATTCAGAATTCACCAGATAAAGCGGTCAGACGGAAAATTAGGTTCGGAGATGTTTTCATTTCTCTGGACTGGACTTGCTGATCTCCATTCAGTACATGATACCAAGCTCCTCTAACATTTGTAATATAAATCAGTCAGATGGCAGTAAATCAATGACACTGTGATATCCTGAGATGAGCTGCAACACCATGATATCACATGTTAATTAAAAATTAGCCCTTAAATTCAATGCGTCAGCCTCTGTTTATCAAAGCCAGACATTTTCGAATTTACTGCTGTGAAGAAACACAACAAAAACTCCGAACTGTTTGTTTCCGCCTTCATCTGCTCTTTCGGTTTATGTAAGAACGCCAGTGGTTCCGTAAAGGCCAAAGCTTAAATGTCATAGCAACACCTCACTGTCAAGCGTGTGCGTGTGGCCTGTGGCTTTTTCTCTCTCCAGAGTGTGTTCTGTTCATTTTTCTTCGTTCTTTTCATCTCTTTTTGAGTCCAGTCAACTAGAGGGCACCTTCAGCTGCGCCCACAGAACGTTCGCTGATGTAAGTCGGTCATTGTAATCACTGAGACACAGTTCACCAGATCAGGATGTTTACATACAAGAAAGAACATATTTGAGGTGCAGCTCTCTGTGATTGGCTTTAACAAGCACTGGTTGGGTGAGATCCGAATGGATGGTGGTTTAATTGACTTTAGGTTCATGTTGTATAAAACAGTATGTTCGGTCTGTAATTGACAGTTTAAAAACTTAATTATGACCAGACTTACACCACAAACAGGAGGTGGGATTTGCATTGACACCTAATTTCCTGACCAGCTGTGTGTTGAAAAGTAATCCATCATTCAGTGCAGAGTAAAAATCCATACCCTTTTTGTTTTTAATGATTTACAATTAATTGGCTACTCTGGTTAATTAAAATCGAACCCAGCATGCTTTAAGTAGTGGCAGGGTTGTTTTAGATTTCAGTCTGCAGAGACCCCCTGTTTCGATCGCCTGTAGTTTCCTTATGAGACAAATGGTCGATTAATTACTCACTGTTTTCCTGTAGGTTCAAGGGCAGCACCTTGTTTTTTCTTTAGAATCCTTATTTATTTATTTGCTTACAAGAAGGAAAAATGGAGTCAACAATATGATTGACAAGATTATTTGATGTAGTGTGTGTATGTATAGTGGCGAGCGCGTGCGCGTGTGTGTGTATACACTGATCAGACATAACATTATGACCGCCTCCTTGTTTCTACACTCATTGTCCATTTTATCAGCTCCACTTACTATATAGGTGCACTTTGTAGTTCTACAGTTACAGACTGTAGTCCATCTGTTTCTCTGCATACTTTGTTAGCTCCCTTTTACCCTGTTCTTCAGGGGTCAGGACCCCCATGGACCCTCACAGAGCAGGTACTATTTGGGTGGTGGATCATTCTCAGCACTGCAGTAACACTGACATGGTGGTGGTGTGTTAGTGTGTGTTGTGCTGGTCTGAGTGGATCAGACTCCAGCAGTGCTGCTGGAGTTTTGTAGAACTACAAAGTGCACCTATATAGTAAGTGGAGCTGATAAAATGGACAATGAGCATAGAAACAAGGAGGTGGTCATAATGTTATGCCTGTATAAACAAACAAAAAAGATAAAACGTCTGAACTCAGCTTAAAGTGGCCCCTTGTACCCCTTTTAAACCCATCTGTGTTTCAGAAAAATGACTGCAGAGCTTAGTAATCCCTTTTCTTTTTTTCACCCCTACCCCTTGTTTTTGAGGATCACCTTGGAACTGAGTTACAAGTAGTAGTGGTTGAAATGTTCCCCTGTGAAATGAGACCCTCAAATAAAAAGAGCATTACTTCATTTACAGCTACCAGCGCTGCTCTGTAGGCGACCCTGCCAGTCTGCAGTGACAGCAGAGGAGGGTAAAGTTCAGCTCCTCACTGCTGAGCTTTAGTTACATTTAGGGAGTCATATGCCTTCAAAGAGGGGGGCAATTATTTATTATTATCTCAACACAAATCTGGACACCCTACCTCTAGACGTGAACATGCAAAACAGAGGGGTAGGGCTAAGTGGTAGGGGCGAGGGGTGAAATGGGATTGGGCCTAAATGTGCTAATGGGCTTATAGCGTATGTGTGGAACTCAGTAGTGGAACTTTCCTCACAAATACACTGATTATCATTTGAATACATGCAAAAATATAGACCTGTTCTCATTAGGACTGGCTCTGGTGTCATGCATTCATAATTGGACCACATAGCGACATGTTACCTGTGGCGTTTTGGCTTGTTAGAGTGAGCTGCATGCAGGTTTCTCTTAGCTCATCTCTCCTGTCTTTTTGAGTACAGTAAGCTACAGTGCCCTGGACTGTATTGACCGATTGTGTATTGGACTTGCTAATCACTTCTCACAGTCCTTGAATGAGCTTTCTGGACACATGAACACTCAGACAGCCTTCATCATAAGCTGACCTTCAGCGGCGGAGGCCGACTCTCACTCAGGAGCCTCGTGTCGGAGCGGCCGTCTCGCTGCTGTCAGCTGAGCGCTGACGGGGAATATGACGGGCTCCCTGTTAGAGGTGGACATGCCGTGTTGGTGGTATGTGATTCAGTATGAGGAGCTGGTGCAGAAAGGAAGCGTCCAGCGCTGGTGGCAGATCCTTTGTATGGTTCTTCTTAGTTGCAGTCGTGGTGCTCCCTGAGCTGTCTCTCTGTCTGTCAGCTCCGGCCTCCTGGGCACATTTCGCTCAGGCTCAACACCCCTCTGCTGTTCCACCGGTGACCTTCACTCACTGTGAACAGCTCTGTTTTTAATTTGAATTCTGTTAGGGGTGTTTTAATCTAATTTTATTGTGATGGTCCCAAATAGTATCTACAGATATTCAAATGAATAAACTATGTGGTGATTCTTTGTTGATCATCAGTAGGGTGAGGGTTAAGATCAGGTTTAGGTTTGGGTCTAGGTTTGAGGTTCAGAGTAGACTTACGGTGAATGCTTTAAAAAAAATTGTTGAATTTTAAAAGGTATGTTTTACATTTTTCATGTGTTCTATTTAGGGCTGTCAAATGATTCAAATATATTGTCTTATTTGCTCAAATTTGTCCATAAAGAATGATTTACTCTTTAAAAATAGAAAAATTTCATTCATTAATTCAGTTCAGGTCTGATATACGTAATTGATCTCTGTTCTGATTGGCTGCCGTGTGCTGGTCCTTACCTGTTCAGGCTAAAATACATGGAACAAACTCTTAGATTCAGATTTAATCATCTGGAACATCAGAAAAAATAACCTTAAACTGCTCCATCCAGATTTGTAGATCCTTTGGAAGGCTGTAATGATCCAGTTGCTTCCTGACAGCCATGAACAGCACAACGTTTAATCATTTCCCCCACATCTTCCACTCTAATAACTCTGCAGGAACGACACTCCGCATCACTTCAGCATGACTAGGTGGGGCTGAACTGCTGTATGCCGAAAGGGTGATGATATGTAAATGTGTTCATGGTTGTGACATCACAACCTTGCTTTTCTCCCCCCATACGTGGACTGTATGGAGTGGGAGAATAAAGTAATACTGAGTAATATTACCAAACCCTTTGAATAAAGCTTTGTAATAACGAGACATTTTTACTGTTTCTGATGTGGAGTTATTGGAGGGTGTGAATTAAATCAGCAGCACTGATTTCTTTCTTCCCTCCAGGGAGGTTTGTGGTGTCTGGCAGTGCTCTGTGTGTGTGTGTGACTGTTCTTTTACTGCTCTCAGTGGGGAATTTTTCACTCGCATTCTATAAGCAGTCATTGATGTCTCCAGTTTTATTATTTCATTTCAAGGCTGCTTTTACAGATGTTGCGTTTGACTGCTTTTACTTTGAACATCATGTACAAGCGATGCCATGCTCATTCATCATGTGTGCTGTGGGACACATTGTGTCCAGTTTATTCCTCTTAGGTTCATTAAGAAAGATGAGCGAGTCGCATTGGAATGACAGCATCTCAGAGAAATTAGCATAATGAATATGTTCCAAGTAGTATACACCCTCTACCAATAATTGTAATGACACCCTGATGTTCTATTGATTTTAGCATTTGGTCTCATTAACTGAATTGGGAAGCATCATCTATCTCACTGACCTCCTGTTGGAAACTGATTCCAGTTCTGAAGCGAGATGCTTCTGAATGTGCAGCATATGGTTTATCCAGCTTCTCCGCTTAATGATGCTCTGTCTCTTTCTAGATAAATCATGGATGCATACGCCGGAGGCACTGGCCAAGCATTTTATAGCATACAATGCCAAGGTATGTATTATGGACCTCTCACAGATAAAATTACAGTACATCAAGCAGTGGAATATTACGCTGCCATCTTTATGAACTGCACGACTTGCATTTTAACTCAAGAGATTTATCTTTTAACATCAAGATGTGTAACGGTGGTTACCAGCTCTGGTCCTGGAGATCTGCCTTTGGACAGAGTCTGGTTCCAACCACAGTCTGCCACACCAGCTGGAGCTGATTAACTTCTCCAGAAGTCTTTGATGGGCTGGATTAGATGTATTACATGGTAACAGTTGAACTCTGCTACATAAAATTGACATTATGTAGCAACCATGTCATGGCAGATGTCATATGCTATCATAAGATGTAATGACAGATTATGTTCAGTAATACAACAGTGTCACGTTACCATTGCCATGATGGTCAGGATGTCATAATGTTTGATGTCAATTATAATAACAATAATAATAATAATGATGTTAATTTATATAGGACCTTTCATACTTTAAAATGCAGCTCAAAGTGCTTCACAATACAAAGTAAATGTTGTGTGCAGTTACACATTTCCACCAGAGAGGTCTTCAAATCCCCGAAATTTACATAGTGTAGCTTTAAGTCAGTTGTCATGATGAGCTTATGTAGGTGTCATGTGACCTTATGAATACAGCCCTACACTAAAGAGTTACCAAAAAAAAATGTTATTTTTAATAATATTACTATTATATCATTATAATAATATCATATAAATAATAATAATTCAGTGTCTCTGTAAGAGCTTTAGTATTGTTGGGATAATTGTGGGTAAATTTTTTATGTAGAGTTTTTATGTTTGGTATAGAATTGTTAGATTAAGGAAATTTAAGTCAGTCAGTCCATCTCCCTGATCATATTGAGCACAATTAATTATACCATGTCGTCAAAAACTCTGCATTGTAATGACTTCAGCCCTCCACACAGCAGACTGGGGTTCGATTCCTTGATCAGGCGAGCCGTGCTATACCAATAGTCCTTAGGGAAGACTCCTAACACTGCATTCATATCCATCTGTTACATGATTAAACTGTACTTTGCTCTGGATAAGAGCGTCTACCAATAGCATGAATGTAAATATTCACGTCCCCCTTCCACCGTCATGGAGAGGAAACACTCAGCTAGCTCAGAAAGAGCCTCCCTGATATCATGTTTCACTGTTTCATAACTGATTCTAATTGACCTCAGGTCAAGTTTGCACTGATTGTACTTTATGTAGTGTTTATTTTTGTGTATATCTGTGTGAATGTTAGTTTTAGCAGTTTGAATCCATTCTTAAGATTTTGCTGCACCATTAATTTCAATGCAGTTATCTTCAGTGACAGCCTTGCTGGTATTAAGTTCAGGTTCCTGTCTGCTGCTTGCTTTGTGGCTGTGATCTCCCAACAGTGCTGCATTGTTGAATCGCCCCCACTCTTATCTGCTCACTATCTGAGAGGAGTATTGGATAACGACAAGAAAAGCGTGTGTATTATTTTGAAGTCCAGGGACCCAAACAGACAGGCTGAATGGACAGATCAATGAGCACACATTTCCACAGCAAGATACAAGCCTTTTTTTTTAACCAAGCATGTCTTTGTCTCTTTTCCTTGCTGCTCATCACATGAGTATGGGAATCTTTTTTTGCACACTTGTCAGTTCTGTTTACCGCTCCGTTACACCAAAGACTCGGCTGCTGTTAGGGACCGAGAGCCTGTCCACTCCCATCCGGCTCTTCTCAGATATCTTACTGAGGTTCAAGGAGGGAAAATATAGACCAAATCCAATTTCATATTTTTACAACTATTCCTTGTTTTCGAGTGTCACTTTGTCCCTTGGAACTGAGTTACAAGGGGTAGTGCTTCAGATCTTTCCTCACAAAATGGGACCCTCAAATAAAAAAGAGCATTACTTCATTAACAGCTACTAGTGCTGCTCTGTAGGCGACCCTGCCAGTCTGCAGTGACAGCAGAGGAGGGTAAAGTTCAGCTCCTCACTGCTGGGCTTTAGTTACATTTGGGGAATCATATGCCTTCAAAGAGGGGCGGGCGGGGGGGGGGCAATTATTCATTATTGCCCACCCCTAATTCTTTAGTGATATGAAGCTGAAGTCAACTATTCATCAGCTTCTTGCTCAGAAGCTATCTCAACAAAATTTGGGACACCCTACCTCTAGACGTGCAAAGGCAAAACGTAGGGCTAAGGGCTACGTGGCAGGGGCGAGGGATGAAATGGGATTGGGCCATAGCTGTTGGATTCTCTGAGCTGCTGAAAGTTTCAGTCTGAGTTTCAAGTTTATTACAAAACCATAGTTCCATGATACAAAAGTGCATGACATAAGTTGTTTTATACATCTTAGAGGAAAACTTAGTCAAAAAATAAGACACTTAGATGGATTAACACACACCAAACGATAAAAAGGTTAATACATTTCAGACAGATATGGTGCAGATACATTGCTGTCATAACAAAAAACTCATATCTCCAAAATGATTGTTTTACCATTTCTATTGGTTAATTCATCATGAAGTGTTCACATAATGTTACATATAGCTGATGTTTTCAAATGAGGAAGAACAACCAAAAATATAAGTGGAGTCTTGTTATTACACCAATAATGTACAGTGAACACAAGTGTAGAAGATATATGTGCAGTACTGTTCAAATGGCAGAGACCACCCTACGTTTATTTGATTTTCTGTCAAAACCACCATAAAGTATTAGTTATAAATTTATTTCTCAGGAGATATTTCTGAGGAGATAGTTCACCTGCATAAGGAAGAAAGTAAAAAGAAAAGAAGTGAAAAAGTGGAGTTCATCAAAATAAAAAGAGGAAATGGGACACCTAACAACCATACAATGCCCGATAGACCGTAGACCGGTTAAAGTTCATCTTTAAGAGAGAGGAGAAAATCAAGCTCCACTCTTGCTTCAGAAAAACAGGTGAGCTGCGACTGAAAAAGACTGAGAAAAGAAAAGTTCTGGGCATCTGAGATATGGAGTAAGGATTTATGGGTTGATGAGTCTAAATGTGTAATTGGGTTTAAATGGCTTGTGAGAAGCAGAAAATGTAAAACCAACTTCTAAGACTGAACTTTGGAGGTGTGGATTTTTTGTGTACTTATGTCTCCTGAAAGAATGGAAGCTGTAATAAAGGTGAAGAGTGATGATTCTCATCAGCCTCATAACCATCTAACCCAGAGAGATGGTTAGGATTAGGACCAGGGTTAGGGTCGGGTTTAGGTTTTTAAGTGAAGTCAAGGTTTGGGTTAGACTTGATCAGAGTTAGAGGACATTTAAAGTGAATTTAATAGATATTTAGTTGAATATAAATTACATTCATGGTAAGTATCTGCAAAGCATCTACAGTTGGCTGTTTACAGTTTTACTGAAAATGTTAACATCATATTAATTTGTTGAGGCTTTTGTTTTTGTGTTAAATGTATACCTGTACATATGTGTATTTAACATAAATAAAAATAGAATGTCAAAATTTTCAGTAACACTTTATTTGGACAACCCACTGTAAATGCTTTGTAGATGCTTACAATGAATGTGATTTACATTCAACTAAATATCTATTAAATTCACCTTTTTCACTAGTATTTCATGGCTACTTTGACTGGAAATTAAATACATAACTTTTTTTATAGTGCTGTATTAAATGTTAAAATCATTTAAACAGAGTTTACAAGCCCTTGGTAAAAACTGGTGTCCTTCAGGCTTCTATATAATAGGCAATAATCGTTCACTTGGAGACAAAAAATGCATGAAGGGTGATTGTTGGGTTCTTTAGAGTCCTTCCCAGCTCATTTTTGGTGGTGGATAAGAAAACGTATAGTTGTCCAGGGTCTCTGTACAGATTCGTGGGGACATGAGGCTGCAGGATAGACTGGAGTACAAGTCAATGGGAGCTTGAAAAATGCTCTTCTGCCACTAGAGCAGGTGATGGATGAGCAGGGACAGTGTATCTGAAGCCAAAGCCCCTCTCAGCAGCCCAGAAGGGAGCAGTAATGAGGAGCAAGAAGCTGTCCACCCTGCTCACTGAGATGTGTCTATCACTGCTGTCTCTATGGCTGTGCTACCATGGCGGTCAGCATGACCTTGAGACTGGCCAGCATCCATCATGAGAGCACACATGCCGCTGGCACATTTTAACATGGCTCACGTGCTTAAAATAATAGTTCACCAAGGTATGTTTTTACACAAATTTTATACTGGCTGCAGGGGACGCTGTGAAAAATGTAAACAAAAACAAAATGCATAATGTGCAAACCCTATATTTTATTAAAAAATGCTTTAATGACAACATATCAAATGTTGAAACTGAGAAATTTTATTGTTTTTTAAAGAATATTTGCCCATTTCAAATTTGATGCCAACAACACATTCTAAAAAAAGTTGGAACAGGGGCAACAGAAGGCTGGTAAAGTTGTGTAATGATAAAAAAAACACCTGGTGTTTAATTGGCAACAGGTCGGTAACATGAGTGGCTATAAAAAAGCATCTCAGAGAGGCGGAGTCTTTCAGAAGTAAAGATGAGGAGGGGTTCACCACTCTGTGAAAGACTGCTTGAGGAAATCATGCAACAATTCAAGAATAATGTTTCTCAACACAAAATAGCAAAGAACTTCTGCTTTTCAACATCTACAGTTCATAACATAGTTGAAAGATTCAGAGAATCTGGAGATTCTGTAGTGGAAATCACTGCATGGGCTCAGAAAAACACTGTCTATGAAAACTGTTTGGCGCTGCATCCACAAATGCTAATTAAAACTTAAATACAAAGAAGAAACCATATATAGACAGGATCCAGGAATGCTGCCACCTTCTCTGGGCCCAAGCTCATTTAAAATGAACTGAGGGGAAGTGGAAAAGTGTCCTGTGGTCTGACGACTCAACATTTGAAATTCTTTTTTGGAAATCATGGACACTGTGTCCTCTGGGTTAAACACCACTCAGCTTGTTATCAGTGCACAGTTCAAATGCCAATATGCATGATGATGTAGGAGTGCATTAGTGCACATGGCATGGGTGACGTGCACATCTGTGAAGGCACCATTAATGCTGAAAACATTTTGGCAACATATGCTGCCATCCAGACGACGTCTTTTTCAGAGAAGGCCTTGATTATTTCAGCAAGACAATGTCAAACCACATTCTGCATGTATTACAACAGCATTGCTCCATATTAAAAGAGTCAGGGTGCTAAACTGACCTGCCTTTAATCCAGACCTGTCACCACTGATAACTTTTGGCGCATTAGGAAATGAAAAATACGACAAATGAGCCCCTGAACTGTTGATCAGCTGAAATCCTATATCAAACAAGAACGAGAAAACATTTCACTTTCAAAACTACAGCAGTGTCTCCTCAGTTCCCAAACACTTACAGAAGAGGTGAGGAAACACAGTGGTAAACATGCACCCATGCCAACTTTTTTTGGAACGTGTTGTTGGCATCAAATTCAAAATGGGTTTGCACATCATAGAATTTTTTGTTTTATTTACGTTTTGCACAGCGTCTCAAAATGCAATGGTTTTCATTTGCAAAAACAACTTAGTGGTTTCACTTCACTGATTGGAAAAAAAAAATCATGCAGTTTGAATCTGAAGTGAAATCAGAATGCAAGGAACACTCATTCCCAGTCCCTTAAGTTCTAGATATTAAGCAGGTAAGTGTGAGGTACAAACTCTACACTCACTGTTATTAAATTATTGTGGGTAACAAGTTCCAAGACAGTGTTAAATTACACTAAAAGCCCAACACTTTCTAGGCATTTACTGGATAAAAATCTAAAACAAACTACACAGTACTGTTTACTTTTTTTTAGGTAAAAAGTATTAGGTAGTTATATAGTATAAAATGAAAGGTGCATAGTATGTATCTCTTTATAACCTATAGACAAAAGTGAATCTGGACTGTAAAATAAAGTCCTAAACATTTACTTCTGAAAATTATCTTATTTTGTGCTGTCATTTTACACCACATAACATTCTGAGTACTAGGAGGTGTGACATTGTATTGAAATTGAGTGTGAGGATGTTCCTACCCCTTTATTACTGCAAGTCAATATGAAGTATATAACTACACTGTTACCTTTATCAGCCTGATATCTAGAACTGGTCAGTCATTTCAGTGTAATTAAGTTAAACTGTCTTGGAATGTACCACAATTTTACCCAAAATAAATGTCTAGTACTTTGGTATTTGTATCTCACACATAACTGGTTATTATCTAGAACATTCAGAACTTATGAATGCATAACATATTTCAGTTCTAGTCGAATAAAACCACTATTTCCTGAAAAGAATTGATGGATCGTAGACAGTTCTATCCAGGACTGACAGTCTGATCATTTCAGCTTTTGGTGGGGGAGTCACCAAGGTGACCAATCAAATTTTGCTGACTTGTGGGGAAAGATTTTCAAAATGTCTGCATAATTAAATAGATGAAATGTAAACAAAGTCATTTTTGAGTGGTTTGGTCTGAAATGCTTTGTTCCAGAGAAACCGAATCAGAATTGTTCACAGTGGTGGTGGTAGGAGCCAGACGTCTGCAGAGTTTAATGCCTCTGAAAGCTCCCTCACAGAAGGTTAGGTTAGATATGCTGCCTGATGTGACACATTGTTTCATGAGTTTTTTTTGTTTTTTTTTTTAATAAAATTTTGGCTTAAAATGGATTTTAGACCATGATTTTAATCAATTCATGGCAGAAGGATACATGCAGGGTGTTGTGAGGCAAGATAGTCCCTAAGAAAACGTTTTTCAGATTCATGACTATTTTAACATCATCAACATTACATATGAAAACTCAGAAGACGTGTAGGTTCACTGGTGGTTTCTGATAGTAAATAAAATGGCTATATTTGTGTTGTAGTCATGGTGACCCCTGGTTCCCATCACCACCACTGTAAAGAAATCAGTCAGTAAGTTTCTCTGCAATTAACCATTTCACACCAAACCACTCTGAATGACTGTTTACATCTCAAAGACTGAATTATTCAGAAATTTTGAAAAATTGGTAAAATTCCCCTTTAATACTAAAACCTTTGCTTTATAGAAAATATTAGCATATGCAGTACAGGAAATCAAACTGCAGTGCAGCTCACATGAAATAAAGATGCTATTAGAAATATGAAAAGATATGCTTGGTTTATGAATGTAGTCATCCATCTTCATGTAGCTGTGATTGAGCATCGCTGAGATTTAGGATTTTCCCACCTTGTTTACCACTACATCCCTGGCTACGAGGCTAATGTCACTAACAAGAAATGGAGGAGGAAAAGTGTTGCCAAACATCTGCTTTAAGTCTTCAGTCCTGAGGAAATAAAGTCTGTTTCAGTAAAACTAAAAGAGCATCTGCCTGTGTGGGTGATTAATAAGTCTAGTCCTACATAAATCTTTGTATTAATATAAGTTTGAGAAGCCTTTGCCTTTAAGGTTTTGGTGAGGAAGACATGGCTAATACGTTACATACTCTCTGGAGCAACTTAACCTCTAAAAGGTTTAACCTCTTCCTACCATTATTCAAAAATCAGAATACTAAAGAAAAATCCATACAATATATCCAGCATATCATTATTATCAGATTCAATAGACCACTGTTGTCTTTGTGTGTGAGATGTTGTGGCAGTGTTGAACTGCTAGTGAGCAATGATGGGTAAAAAAGGGGGGGGGAACCCCCTGCTGGGAAAAACAATTCACATCTATCCACAAAGACGGCCGTGCTGAGATAAAACACAACTACAGTTTTCTTAATGATAAAAAAAAATGAGTAGAACTGCCATAATAAAAAAAATATTGTGTTTAAACACAATAAAACCACTTTATACGTGTTGACTTGTTTGCTCACCTACAAAAGACAACAGTGCTGTTTTGGGTTTTGTTAGTCATACACATTTCTCATCTAAATATATTCCATATTCAATGATATCGAAGGAAATAAATGCAGAGCTTAGCAGAGGAACCTCCACAACAGCCTGAAATTGCACTTTGGGCTACTGTGTAAAGGGTTAAATGCTTTTCTCAGGAGCGCAACAGCAGCGCACAGTGGCCAAGGAGGGGAAGTGTAACTGCTCAGACAAACGCATGGCTGAAATGGGCTGGAATGCTTCGGAGGTGGCAGAGCAGGGCCTAGTTTATTTTCCTCCAGGGAGGAAGACGTGTATTGAGTGTGCTGAGGAAGCTGGCAGTCTTTGTTTTGTAACACAGTTTGTCTAGACAGACGCCTGACCACATGGAGCGCCTAATGTCCATCTGTTGAACACTAGCTGCAGCGCTGCCCTTTCAAACACTTTCAAGTCTGTTTGGTTAAAGCCACTGTGTGTTGCACAATAGACAGAGGGATGGTTCCTCACTTTTTGAAGTAATTATCAAAGGGGCTTTTATAAGCTTTCTTATAACTTTGAAATGATAATTGTGCTCAGTGGGTTGTGCACAATGGACTATGTGACGGAGCCAGAGGCTGCTGCAGTGGGATTTGCTTTGTAAAAGGAATATTAAAGTAGTCTGTGTTCTATATGGACTCCTGTTATATGTGTGAGTAACATTAGGACTATTCTGTGTTGACATATATAGTTTTAGCTTTATCTTTCACTGACCTGTCCTCATGGTTGTCCTGCATCCAGTCTTATGTTCCTTGTATTTTTGTCTACATTTCAGTTTCTGGGGAACACTGAGGTTGACCAGCCCAGAATTATACACACAGTACTGCAATGGTTTTCATTTGCAAAAACAACTTAGTGGTTTCACTTCAATGATTAGAAAAAAAAAATCATGCAGTTTGAATCTCAAGTGAAATCAGAATGCAAGGAACACACATTCACAGTCCCTTAAGTTCTAGATATTAAGCAGGTAAGTGTGAGGTACAAACTCTAAAGTACATGGAAGTTATTGTGGGTAGCATGAAAGTTCCAAGACAGTTTTAATAAATTACACTGGTAAATATCTTAAACAAACTCCACAGTACTGTATCTCTGTGAGTAACATTAGGACTATTCTGTGTTGACTTATATAGTTTTAGCTTAATCTTTCACTGACCTGTCCTCATGGTTGTCCTGCATCCAGTCTTATGTTCCTTGTGTTTTTGTCTACATTTCAGTTTCTGGGGAACACTGAGGTTGACCAGCCCAAAGGAACGGAAGTGGTGAGGGATGCAGTTCGAAAACTGAAGGTCAGTTTTGGACCTCTTTATGCTAGACTTGCACAGTGGAAGCCATCCTGAAACATCTGCATTTGAGCTATCTGTAGTGGCAGCAGGGCCAACACAACTGCCCTCAGCATACTTGATAAATGGCACAAAATAATGGCAGATGTGTTTTTATTGTTTGTTTTGTATTATCTCAGTGGTTTGTTACGTAAAGCTGTTCTAAGTCACCACATTGAGCTGTGGTTGATTTAACAGGTGGTTTTGATTTGAAAGTTAATTAAATGGGAGGGGGAAGGAGAGAGAGAGAGAGAGAGAGAGAGACTAAAATAAATAAATGAGCACATAAATAAATACTAGTGGTGTCAAAGTTAATATGTTAATAACAATGTACACTATATGGACAAAAGTGTTTGGACACCTACAGGAGCCTTTATAAATTCCCATTCTAAATCCATAGGCATTAATATGGAGTTGGTCCCCCTTTCCAGCCAAAACAGCTTCCACTCTTCTGGGAAGCTTTCTGGAAGATGTTGGAGAGAGTCTGTGGGAATTTTTGCCTGTTCATCCAGAAGAGCATTTGTGAGGTCAGACACGGGTGTTGGACGAGAGGGTCTGGCTCACAATCTCCGTTCTAGTTCATCCCAAAGGTGTTTGATGGGATTGGGGTCAGGACTCTGCGCGCTTTACATGGTCTGCCACTTCTTGGCTGAGTTGCTGTGGTTCCTAAACACTTCCACTTTTCAATAACACCACTCACAGTTGGTCTTGGAACATCTAGGAGGGAAGAGGTTTCGACTTGTTGCACCACCCTCGAATTCAGCGAGCTCTTTAGAGCGACCCATTCTTTCACAGATGTGTGTAAAGGCAGACTGCATGGCTAGGTGCTTGATTTTATACACCTGTGGCAATGAGACTGAATGAAACACCTGAATTTAATGATTAAGAAGTGAGTCCCAATACTTTTGTCCATATAGTGTGTTATTAGTCAATTTTTTTTTTACAATGTTAACGCGATTTTTCTTAGTTGGATCCTTTACAATAGTGCAGTCTGAAGCCCACCTGCGGCGCACCGTATGTTGCTATCATAGAATCCCAGTTGTAGCCCACTCATACAGTACAGCTTTTAAATTGCTTTTAAAGCGATACCTTTAGTACTGTCAGCGGACTACAGTGGACCAAGAGAACTATGGATAAATTAACCATCAGCAAAGTGGAGCTTCAGTTTCCGTCAAGAGCTTCCACTATAACAAGAATCCACAGCTGTATGAATGAGAATGAGAGGCTACAATCACGGACAAACTGAACCACTGGCTGTATTTATGAAATATATATATATATATATATATATATATATATATATATATATATATATATATATATATATATATGTGTATATATATATATATATATATATATATATATGTATATATATATATATATATATATATATGTGTGTGTGTGTGTGTGTGTGTGTGTGTGTGTGTTTATATATATATATATATATATATATTGCTGTTGTCGGAAGAAAACCTTGTAGCATTTTTTTCATTTTTCAGTTTGGCATAATTTGAAAATGTGTGGTGCCCTGTGTGCAATGGGCACTAAAGTGACTTGGAAAAAAGTCTGGTTCCATTGGCTTACATTAAAAGTAAAGTTTTTTCCTTCTCCTGTAAAGTTATCATTTTGGAGATACAAGGTTTTCTTCAGATAGCAGTGATATATATATATATATATATACACGACATACACTAATTGTTTGGAATTCTCACTGGCGTTGGTGGTGAAAATTGGAAACTGTGTTCACTCTGTGGAAATCAAGTGATTTTCAGGTTCATGTTAACTCAATGAAAATAATGTTATTGAATTACTAAAATTTATATTAATTAATTAAATATGATAAATTAATAAATACATTCTTTGGCTTGTTTCATCCACTCATATAGCTATAACAAAACACACTGTTTTAAATGGAAGAATCTTTAATTATGGTCAAATGTGAGCAAATTACGCAAATTAGATTAACTACACAAAATAATAAGATAAGATAATAAGATTGATCGTTTGATGGCCCTAATAAATATATATAAAAGCTATTGCACAGCACTTTTTTTTAGTTTATGTACTAGATGCCTTTTTCAGTGTTGTAATGTATTGACCAGGTGTTTTATTGTGTGTCTAAATGTCTTGTTCAGTTTAAAATGTGTCTTTCTATTTCTGTAGTTTCAGCGACACATCAAGAAATCAGAGGGACAGAAGATTCCAAAGGTGGAATTACAAATTTCTATCTATGGAGTGAAGATATTAGATCCTAAGACAAAGGTTTGCACACATGTACACATGATCACATGTTTATAATGGTTACAGTGTGAATTCAGTATAGAAACCACTTGAGCACAGTTTCACTGGCGATCATACAAGCTGTGTGTGTAGAGTTGAACACTGTCAGCAATGGTGCACCTTAAAGTAGCTGAATGTACTAATTAAAAGGGGTGTCTGGATACTTTTGTACACACCGTATATATTTAGATGTGCCACCTATAACTTGTACATTGATAACCTGTTTGCCTCTTTCATTTTGCCATATTATTATTATTATTATTATTATTATTATTATTAACATTATTATTAAGAGCTTCTCATTCTCTTTCTAGGAAGTGCAGCACAATTGCCAGTTGCACCGGATATCCTTCTGTGCAGATGATAAAACAGACAAGAGGATATTCACGTTCATCTGCAAAGACTCTGAGTCCAATAAACATCTCTGCTACGTGTTCGACAGTGAAAAATGTGTAAGAAAAATACACTCTAATAATGACAACAGACAAAACATGCTACTGCAGTCTGGACTGTTGGTCCTATAAAAGGCTTAAATGTTGGTAACGTTTTATTTTACAGTGCCCTTATTACAGTGGAAGGTAAAGTGCAACCACTGTTAACTAACTATTGAACAAAGCATAGTCACATTGTTCAGAATGTGGAAGTAATACTTACTACAGCGAGAAGTATGTAGGGGTGACCTGAACAGCATTTTATAGGCTTTGAGTACTCATTGGTGTTTCCGAACAAGTTCTTGAATACTCCTTCTCAACACTGCCCTCAAAAACAATAGTATTTACAATTCATCATCTATCATGATTTTAGGTATTATAGTTAGGTTAATCAAAATATTCTCGTTTTTGGTTTATATACACCCCCCTTTGCAATGAGGGTTATTTCAATGTTTTACACTAGATTCGTATAGATTTACAGCCGTTCATACCATATAGTAATCAACTAAAACCAGTTATATAGCCTGGCAGTTAAATGAGTTACTGAGGACACTCAGCTATTTCACCCAAATGTCGCTTAACAGTCAAAACTATAGCACAACAACATATGTGTATTTTTCTTAGTTTAAATGTTGTCATTTAAATATTTTTCTCTAATTTATCTTGCTTCAGTCTTTCAAAATAGGGGGGGTCTATGACGTCATGGGAGAGTGTGACTGTGTTCAGCTAATGTTACGTGAATATGGCTTTTTTTTAGCCTAATATTACATCTATTGTTGAGTAATTGCCATTTTCCTGGTTTTGTGGTCATATATTTAATATTTAAATGTATGCAAATTTTGGGCTTTTAGCTATTTGCACAAATTTCTAGAAGGACAACGACCTTCCACATGCTAACCCCTCAGAACATGCTGTAAAGGTTACTGCTCTTAAAAAGAAAACTGATTGTGCTTTAGTGACATGCAAAAAGCAGCTTACTTAAAGGGGAACGCCACCAATTTTTCAGAAACTCTACAGAATGTAATGGGTGAGATGTAAATACAGTCATACAGAGTGGTTTGGTGTGAAATGCTCCATTCTAGAGAAGCTTACAGAGGCAGGATTGTTCATGGTGGTGGTGATAGGAACCAGACATCTTAAGAGTTTAATGCCTCTGAACGCTCCTTCACAGAAAGTTATTACATGAAAGACTGAATTTGCTGCTTGATGCCAGCATTGTTTTATGGTAGTTCTGTGACAAAGTTTTAGTCTAAATTGTATTTTCATAATTTTATTTTAATTCATTCGTGGTGCAGGGATACATGAAGGGTGTTCTACGGCAAAATAGTCCCAAAAGAAAACTTATTTTGTCAATTTTCTGACTAATTTACAATGATTAACATCCCATATAAGAGCTCAGAAGACACACGGCAGGTTCCCTGCTGGTTTTGTATAGTAAATAAAATGGCTATATTTGCGTTGTAGACCACCACTGTAAAGAAATCAGAGTCTGCAGGTTTGTTTACATCTCAAACATTAAATTATACAGATATTTGAGAAATCGGTGGAGTTCCCCTTTAAGCTCTCCACAGCAGCCAGTTTAAAGGCACTGCAGTTAAAATAAATTCATTGTCGAATACATTAAAAATCATGTTATGAGATGAAGTACGCAGAGAGTTTAAGTAGGCTGCTGTTTGGGGAGGAGCATATTTAAACCACAAGTACATCAGTGCCTTTTATAAACTTAACAGAATAAGCAGTTTAGCTATTGCTGTTTAACTTTATAGCTATTACTGTAAAGTCTTATAGCTGATTATATCCAAACCATGTATTTGACTCCTTATTCATGTGGGTGATACATCTTACACATTAGAAATTTGAATGTAATGACAGCTTTTCAATGCGTGAATTACTCATATAAGTTCTTTGATTGGCATCGGGCTGTCAGAATAAAAGTGCAATCAGCAAAAAAATGAAGGAAAAACTTTTTTCGTGCTTTTTTCTTTTCAGTGTTATTTGCTTTCACTTTTCTTGTTTTCTTTTTCTTTCTTTCTTTCTTTCTTTCTTTTACAAACAGGTGCTCCTCCGGGACCCATTGTACCAGGGTAATATTTGGGATATATGTTTGCTTTGGGATGTTTTGCTCATAGGACTTGTTTCAGTGGGCAACAGAGAAATACAGCAGCAAGAAATGTCAGTAAATATTTCATTTCAACAAAATACAATCAGAATTCTTTTAAGAAGTGTGGTCTGTAAAACATGCATCCTGAGGGTTTCGCACAAATATCTAAAGAGGCAAAAAAAACTTTCTGTAAGTTTCAATATTACAATTATGGCCACAAAACCAGGCTCTAATCTCAGCCATCTGATCTTGTAAATATGAATTGCAGCAACGTTGTGCAGTTGAGAAACATAATTACATGATGTAATATCAGGCTGTAATAGGTATTATTTCAACACTTCAAACCATGAAGCCACTCTTTGTTTAATAGTTAATAACCATGCCCATTAATATACAGTGTTATGTTACAGTGTTATAATACAGTGTTATGTTACTGTTACAAGTAGTTGTCATGACAGACATCATAATGTTTAATGTCATGACAGCTTCTGTCACAGTCTAATTTTTGCTATGTAGTTGACTTGGCTTTCATGGCAATTACCAGTAATGATAACAGAACTGTTACATTACTGAACAAAACCTGTCATGACAGCACATGATATCTTCACTGATTTTTCATGCCAAGGTAAAGACAGAATTCTGCAAAATGATATAAAATAATTACAGAGATAAAATGAAAAGTACTTGGAAAGACTGTACTTTTAACAACTGTAGCCTTTGTGCTTCACTTGTCACTGCTTTATTGGAGAATGGCCACTGTCAAACCAAACTGACGTGATCTCTCAGCTACAGTGTGCCAGAAGGCACATGGAAGACTCTGAAGTGAGCTAGAAGAAGGTTTTATGGTCTGACGAGAGCTTTATGGCCATCAAACTAAATGCCATTTACATCATATATGCACCATCCCCACCGTGAAGCATGGTGGTGGCAGCATCATACTGTGGGGTTGTTTCTTTGCAGTAGGCCTTGAAAGGCTTGTGGGTATAGAGGATAAAATGAATGCGGCAAAATACAGAGAGGAAAACCTCATGCAGTCTGCAGGAAACCTGAGCCTTGAGTGAGGATTTATCTTCCAGCATGACAGTGACTCCAAGCACAGGAATGGCTGAAAAACAACAATGTCAATTTCCTGGAGTGGAGTCAGAGTCTGGATTTCTATCCAACAGAGAATTTGTGGCTGGACTTCAAAAAGGCTGTTCACTCACAATCCCAATGCAACCTGACAGAGCTTGAGCAGTTTTGCAAAGAGGAATGGAGAAAACTGCAGTGTCCTGATGTGCAAAGCTGATAGGGACCTTTTCTCATTGACTCAAGGCTGTGATTGCTGCCAAAGGTGCATCTACAAAATACTGGCTTGACTGGGATGAATGGAATCAGATCATTTGTCTTTAATATTTATAATTACTTGAAATAATTTTGACCTGTTTTCACTTTGACTATAAAAATAAAACATGAAAACTTCCAAAGGGGGTACTTCTTATAGGCACTGTACACTCTCAGAAATAAAGGTAGTAAAGTGTCACTGGGGCAGGACCCCTCTTGGCACCGGGGTGGTTCCCTCAAGGGTACATCTCAGTACCTTTAGTCAGGGAACATAACTGTACCATAATCCACTGAAATGATATGTTCTAAGCTGTACTGACTCCACACACCCCGTCTCGTCTCCAGGCTTTTATTTTATTGTTCTGTTTTAAAACATTTGGTTATGAAAAGGTACAAATACGAACTTTTCACCTGGAAAAACTTATTTAAGGTTCACAATCAGACCTTAAAACCACTGTTGTACCTTTGAGGGAACATTTACACTGTTTGTACCTTGATTAACGAAAAATGTACCTGAACAGAACCTTTATTTACAACAGTGTAATAATAACTTTCTTTCTCGTACATTTCAGGCAGAGGAGATCACTTTGACCATTGGCCAGGCGTTTGACCTGGCATACAAAAAGTTCTTGGAGTCAGGAGGGAAAGACGTAGAGACACGGAAACAAATAGGAAGCCTTCAGAAAAGAGTAAGCTTCTATGAAACTCTCTCTAAAACTGTTTTGCAGCATTGTATGTTTCCTCTTTGTCAGCTGCGTCCAAAGTAACAGCTGCACTTCATCGGTCACCTAGTTATCCACCTTTTCTCGCCTCAGAAATGGCTCGAGGAAAACTGACATCTCCCTCGTCCTCACAGATTCAAGAGCTCGAGACTGAAAATTCAGAGTTGAAAAAACAACTGCAAACGCTGGAGGAGCAGCTGCTGATTGCTCAAGTTCCACCTGTAAGAACTGCCTGACACCACAGTAACAGTAACGTTCAGAGCCCTTGTGCTCCTCTAAAGCAGCCGCTCTTCTGCTGTATTTAATCTTTCTGTCTGGTCTTTTTTTCCCCAGTTGCTTCACATTAACTCTACTAACAAGGACTATATGCTGCAGAGACCTTCTTCTCTCTTCTGGTGTCACAATCTGACATCCTTTTCCTGCCTAGAAATCTCTTCTGTCACACTAACGCCAATGAGTTCTCCAGACTCCAACATGTCAGCTGGAGTTCTGACCCCTCCCCCCACCAAACCCGCTCTACCAAAGCCCCTCACTGAAGCTGGGATCCCTCGGCCTCACGTAAAACACCCATATTTCTCTTTTTCTGTTGCTCTCCGTTTCCTCGGTTCTCTGTTTGCTGCCAAATCTGTATGTTTTGGAGCATCCACACTGCAAAAGTATGGGGACGCTTAGTGGTTTAGACTATGCTAACATATTAAAGATGGAAAACAATGGAGGAAAAGAGTGCAGCCTTTGGGAATAAAGCCAAAAAACAGACATTTTATGCTTTTGCAATCAGCATTCGTCAATACTCAAAGCTTTTTTAGGTGTTCGAAGCACCTTTGGATCAAAAGAGTTTCAATATGTGCTTTTAACAATAGTTTGGAAAAGAAAACTGTTGATATCATTATTTAGACAAAACCTGCTGTTTAAACCAAGGAAGACGCTTTGATTAAGTATTATGCTGCTGTCGGACCAAAACCTTGTATCTAAAAAATGGTAAATTTAGAGGAGAAGGAAAAAAGCCTGCTTTATTTTCAGTATAAGTCAGTGGAACCGGATGTTTTTCCTACCAATTTTGGGCCCTTTCTTTTGGTCCATTCACGTTGCACACAATATTTACACATAATATAAAGAACAGAAGGTATTTTCATATTATGTCAAAAACTGAAAAGTGGAGATACAAGGTTTTGTTCCGCCAGAAGCGATTAGCAAATATTTGTTTTTTTGTTTACAAATCCCAAAATCTGATCCTTTGAAGGTATTTTTTTTCTTGGTTAATTGGAAGGTAATAGAAAGCAAGGCATGATGTCCAGTGTACAGGGTGATTCAAAAAGATTCATCCAATTTCAAAGCACCATATTTTTACAACCGTGAGGCACCTAGGAACCAATCACAATCCAATTGAAAGAGGAAGTCATAGACTGGAAGACGGCTCCCTTCAGTCTGAGAGGAGATGAGACCCCTAAGCAGAAAGCATTCTGCGTTCTCCACTTCAATAAGAGTGAATCAGTCATAACTGTGCAGCGTGATTTTCATGGGCAGTGAACCTCCAACAGCTCAGAGCGTTCAGCGTTGGTTCCACAACACTGGATGATCTCCGAAATCGCACTGAAAGAGCTGTGAGTGCAGCGACACCCGACATGCTCAATCCAGTATGAGATGATTTTGACTATGGCGTTGATGTTGTCCGTACAGCTGGAGGAGGTTCATACTGAGCACCTGTAAAATTACATAATAAACTTTATGCTCATTTAAACCATTTACAGTTCACTGCATTGATCTGTAATGATTTACAAGAGAAATAAATCATTTTGAAATCGGATGAATCTTTGTAAATCACCCTGTATACACAGTCCAGAACATAAGTAATAGCACAGAGATGCAGTGTTTGCCTGGTACTCCAGGTCCCTAGATTTAAAATGATCCAATGAGCCATTTCAGGAGACCATAATTAATTGGAGAGTTGTTATAATTGGGTTGCATTCAGACACAAGAGCATTAGTGAGGAACTGATGTTAGACAATTATTTCTGGACCACAAACTCCACTCCAGTTCATCCCAAAGGTATTGGATGGAGCTTTATTACTCCACAGTTTTATACACCTCGATACGATGCTTGACATTTGTAACGGTGACCTTAAGCTCGTGTTTGGCTTCTCCCTGAGACCGTCCCTTTCTAATGGTCAGTGCTTTTCTATAAAAAGCAACGTGTGTAACTGAACACCTGGATCAGCAAGAGGTGCACTTTAAAGTAGCTAAAGTAGCTCACTAATTAGAAGAGCTGTCTGGATACGTTTTAGTCCAGTCACATAAGAGCTGTGATACGTCCCCCACAGGACCACCACTGAGCAGGGATTATTAGGATGGTGGATCAGTCTCAGCACTGCAGTGCTGTGGGGATTTTAAACACTCTGTCCACTTACTGTCCACTCTTACCTTGTTGGTCCACCTTATACATTTCAACTTGAGACAGTCGCTCATCTGTTGCTAACAGTTTGGTGTGGTCATCATCTAGTCCTTCATCAGTGGTTAGTTTCTGGTCACAGAAGCTATTTAAAAACTTCAGCCACACTAAAAACTCCAGCACAACTGCTACCATGTCAGTATCACTGCAGTGCTGAAAATGATGCATCACCAGTGTTGTGACTACTGAAACACATATTTATCAGTATTATATTTGTTACTATCAAAACATTTCGTAAAGTTTCAGAGGTGTTTATGATAGTTTTGTTAGTGACAAAATTGAATGTCCAGTCATTTATTTTAATAAAATAAACAGAATTAAGGTACAGCGTCACTATACACCGATCAGGCATAACATTATGACCACCTCCTTGTTTCTATGCTCATTGTCCATTTTATCAGCTCCATGGTAGCTCAATGGACAATGAGCATAGAAACAAGGAGGTGGTCATAATGTTATGCCTAATCGGTGTGTATATAAAGTAATATGAAGTCCAAGTCAGTAAAAATTCTGAAATGTGTTTTTAACTAGTTCGGTAGAATAACCCAGATTCAAAGTGGCCATTGAGTGAATGTCCTTTCTAATGAGCATTTAAATGAAAACAAACGTAGCAGCCTTTATTCACTGAAATTGCGTAGAAAGGGCAGATTTGATTGCCTTTATTGATTCTGCATCCGATTCATGACACTTTTGGACAAAAGGGAAACAAGCGGAGATTTGAGCGCAAATGATGAATCAGCTTTAGTGCGTGAAATCAAGCGCTAGCCTACCAGCACCTCATTTACATATCATTTACATGAAGGACGACTTAATTTTTTAAAACAGCAGCATTCAGCAGATCGTGAGCCAATGACTGTGCTCCTAGGTGGAGTTTGAGCTTGAGCAGTGAGTGCACTGCTCCCCCTACTGACTAACTTTGCTGTGATTATTATTCCTAATGTTATATTACTGCAGTGTATGAGATGCTCCTGCACTAGCTATGTTTTGTATTTGGGTGTCAGTAATGCAGAACAAAAGCTGTGTAATATGTCTTTAAATGGAACATACAGTAGTTGCAGCATTTGTTTATACCAATATGCAGGTAAAACACATACATCCACTTTTGTACCGGATTGCTATTTACACAAGTTATTGTTGTTATTGTCTTTTTAAAATTCATTATTGAGATTATAGATAATATTGATAATAACAAAGATGAAATTGATGAATAACAAAACTGTTACATTTTCACCAATCAGATTTGACTGTACACAATTTTGATAATATGAAGGCAAAGTATGATCTTTCAGTATGATTTCCTTTCATTTTAAATCTAGAACTAGAAAAATATAAAATATAAACTAGCACTGTTTGACATTATTTTCATTTTACATATGTATATATATTTATCCCCAATGTTCTCTCTCTGCCTTTCTGCAGGGGGGTGGCAACTCCAAGGTCCCCACAGATATTTTTGACATGGTCCCATTCTCTCCGGTGGCTCCTCTGGTGCCTCTTCCAGCCAGTAATGCTTCACCCCCTCCTCCCCCAGCCAGACCTGCAGAAATGAGTAAGTCACGGCACATTTCACACTGTGCAGGACACAAAATCCTACATTAGCAACAGATCTCTCACACTACATAAGGGTTTATGTCCACTTCAGGGGACATTCTGGCCTAAAACTGGCATTTAATATGTTATTTGTCATGTTATGCAGTATTATGAAGCACAGCATTGTATGCTGGAGCCTCATCGGTTTGACACAATTCATGGTTTTGTATCCTCGTTGTGTTTTTGTCTATCAGTGTTCTGTCACTACAATGCCCAGCATGCATTACGCAAATAGGTCAACCATTAGGAATAATAAGAAATACTGACTGCTAGCGTAGCCACCGCTAATAAATACAGAAGTGATATTGAGTTTCCTAGCAGTAAAGTTCTTCCCATCTTCAAGATACATCATCACAGTGGGGTTTCCCTGCTTTTTAAACGGGAAAGTCTCACTCTAGAGTCACAGGTAATAGGTGAGTAGACATGTTAAGCACACACAGATCAGACATAACATTATGACCGCCTCCTTGTTTCTACACTCATTGTCCATTTTATCAGCTCCACTTACTATATAGGTGCACTTTGTAGTTCTACAGTTACAGACTGTAGTCCGTCTGTTTCTCTGCATACTTTGTTAGCCCCCTTTTACCCTGTTCTTCAGTAGTCAGGACCCCCATGGACCCTCACAGAGCAGGTACTATTTGGGTGGTGGATCATTCTCAGCACTGCAGTAACACTGACGTGGTGGTGGTGTGTTAGTGTGTGTTGCGCTGGTCTGAGTGGATCAGACACAGCAGTGCTGCTGGAGTTTTTAAACACCTCAGTGTCACTGCTGGACTGAGAATAGTCCACCAACCAAAAATATCCAGCCAACATTGTCCTGTGGGCAGCGTCCTGTGACCACTGATGAAGGACTAGAGGATGACCAACACAAACTGTGCAGCAGCAGATGTCAACATCTACAAGGTGGACTGGCAAGGTAGGAGTGTCTAGTAGAGTGGACAGTGAGTGGACACAGTGTTTAAAAACTCCAGCAGCACTGCTGTGTCTGATCCACTCGCACCAGCACAACACACACTAACACACATGGGCCAGTGCTGAGAATGATCCACCACCCAAACAGTACCTGCTCTGTGCCCTCTGAGGGTCCATGGGGGTCCTGACCACTGAAGAACAGGGTAAAAGGGGGCTAACAAAGTATGCAGAGAAACAGATGGACTACAGTCTGTAACTGTAGAACTACAAAGTGCACCTATATAGTAAGTGGAGCTGATCAAATGGACAGTGAGTGTAGAAACAAGGAGGTGGTCATAATGTTATGCCTGATCGGTGGAGATTTAGTAATTGTTTCATTTTTCATTTTGGCCAGAGTGTCTCTTCAGTGGTTAATGTCACTTTGATCACAGCAGAGCACTTTTATATTCAACCATGCACACACTGTTACACTGTTACAGGCAAACAACAAACATCACACATATACAGTGCAGCCTGTGCATTAGATATGATATGCAATGTAAAGATCATGTGCATGTCGGAAAGCTAAGCTGCTTTGAGGTGCTTATGGTGCAGGTATGGATGCTATTACACTGTAACTGTCACACGGGATGAAATACGTTGTAATAGCTGACCAAACTTATTATTGCTGCTATAAAGTCTCCTTATCCTGCTGTTTTAATCATGTTTGTTAGAAATATCCTCTAGCCATTAAAGTGAGGGACAGAATCACAAAGTCATCACGTATAATGGTTTCTCACAGTTGGACCTCCATCAATATTCATGATAAGGGTTGGAAGGTTATTTCTAAAATGTATTCCATTATGCCTGACTGATTAAAGCTGCAGCCCACTAATCTAAAGATTAAATAATCTCAGGATTGTATTACATTCATAATGCCGTTCTGAAATCATTCCATTACTTTTTCATGTATTTCTGTTTGAAGGCCTCGTGGTGAAGGGTAAAATAAACCATTAGCAGTATTTCCATTTAGTATGAAAGCCATGGTCCCTGAAGTGATCTTTGCTGTCTTAATAGTTTATGATGCAACAAGCAGTATTTAGTTCTCAGTTATGTTAGAAATGCTTTTTATCTCTACAGACGGCTAAATTTATAACACTGCTTGGAATCAACGATTCAATAATATAAAGCCAGTTTGCAGATCAGTGTTTGACGTTACATTTTCAAAGGTTTCAGATTATTATGAAGTTCTATTAGTTAAAATGTTAGTAATGTACAGACTGAAGAACTAGACAGCATGAAAAATGAATAAATAACAATAAAATGAAAATCCAGAATATTTCAAAAAGGTGATCAAATCTTAAGGTGGATAACTTGCAGCATATCATTTATCTTTTAATTGTTTGCAAAAATGTAATTTTCTTGTTTCCAAAACTTTTAAAATGCTTATATATGTATAAAATTCATTTTGTCTATTGGTAATTTCAATTGTTATTGGCTATAAAATAACCACCTTTTTTGATGAAATAATAGAAAATATTTTTTTAAAAATAAAATAACCATAAATAATAAACAAAAGGAAAGAAAAGCCAAGTTTCTTTTTTTGCAGTAATATATGACCATTTGAAAGTATGAAGTCACTCATCATTAATAAATATTATTCCATAACAACTTATACAGTAGTTTAAAACATTATAAACTAGACAATAAACGTAAACTGGTGGTTGATTTATAATTCAAAGTGTTTGGGGAACAGCAAAAATATAGGACATCTATTTATTCACAAAATTACCATAAATTTTTGATGAGTGAAATTTGGTCTCCACTTTTTAAGAGGCTTTCTGGATATTAATTTCATAAGAAGTTAATTGTCAATGCTATTTTGCTTTCTCAGCTATTATGGAATCAAGTACAACTCTTTTAAAAAGTTCTTAATTATATCGTCTTACGAACTGTTTTCAAACCTAAAGAATTTAAGCACCATAATAGAACAATGACTCCAAAATATTTACAAAATGCTTATAAGTATAACATTAGGTTAAAAAAAAGTCATTTAAATTATTATTGGTTGCAAAATAACAAACATTTTATATGAATATATAAAATAAAAGAAATAGTTTTTTAAATAAAATAACAAAAGAAAGGAAAAGCCAAGTGTAACTGAGCAGTAAAACATAAACTGGTGGTTAATGTGTAATTTAAAGTAAATTGCTATTTAATGAGTGAGATTTGGTCCCCACTTCTTAAATATGAGGGTTTTTGGGTATTAATTTCATAATAAGTTCATTCTCACTGCTATACAGCTTTCTCAGCTATTATGCTCAGCTATCAACTACAGCTTTTTACAAATTGTTTTCAAACCTAAAGAATTTAAGCACCATAATAGAACAATTTCTATATGTATCTGCAACAAAATAGTTTGCATATCGCCGCTATCAGAACAGAACCTTGTGTCTTAATTTTTGTAATTTTTCAGTTTTTGACATTATTTGAAAATGCCTGTCATCCTTTATATTGTGTGTAAATTTTATGAAGAATGGACCAAAAGAAACGGCCCAAAATCACTAGGAAAAAAGTCTGGTTCCATTGACTTACATTAAAAGTAAAGTCTGTTTTTTCCTTCTCCTGTAAAGTTACCTTTTTGGAGATTCAAGCTTTTGTTCCAACAGCAGCGATATATTTAGTACTCCCTAACATTTGTTATGGCCCCAATGTGTCCCGCAGGAAAAGACCTGTTCGGCGCAGAGCCCTTCGACCCGTTCATCTGCGGGGCGGCCGACTTTCCCCCCGACATCCAGTCCCGGCTGGACGAGATGCAGGTGACTGCATGTCTGTGAATTATTAGCAAATGGACTGCTGTAAGTGGGCAGCTGGTGGAGCAGACGGTAGGCACTGTCGCAAAGCGTCACAGCACTGAGTCCCATCTCGCATTTCCGCTCATATCAATCACGGGAAAGAGCTCGGCTCTCACAGCTGCACCCACTGCACTGCGCCACAGTCAGACCCCGAGGAGTCGATGGCCATTATGAGAGAAGTCTCAGTGTAATGAATGTCTTGTCACAGCGGTGTTGTTCCCGCTGTGTCTGTCCTGGCCTGACCTACTGGGAGACAAAAACATGACTCTGATCTTTGCCTGAACAGATGTTCTGAACCATTTTAACAACTTTAGCTTTGCTGAGTTTGCTGTGCTCAAGGACCACTAAGTCCGAGTGCAGACTGTGTGTGGAAATGGCTGCGCAGTATATTGTCTGTTCATTGTTATCGCAATGTTGACTTCTGCCACTATTGCAAAAAACTTTGCTTGTGCTTAAAGATATATGCAAATTTGAAATGAGCTCTTGAACAAATCACAACATCTTTTATTGTGAGCATCCTGACCATCACTGAACACTCTAGATGAGCTTCTGTGAGTGTTTATACAAATGCAGGCATTCATGTGATCTGCAGTCATAATAATGCATTATGTCAAGGGTTTGGCTGATGGGTTTATGTTTTAAATACATTGTAAGGCAAATTGCAGTGTGTCACAATATATTTGCAGTATGGTGCTTGTCCATACTGTAGGACACTCTTGGCTTTATCTACAGGTCATTCCACTTCAAATGACCTAAGGCTGGTCCAGTCATGTCATTTCCATGAAAAATCAGTTTAATTCACGCAACCATGCAAAATTTCAGACCTATGATGATCTTTTTAGCTGTATTATGTATTTTTAAGGTTTTCTCAGTGATCTTAACTGCTGAAGGGGTGACTGAACTGAGCTGACATATGAACTGTAGAAATAACACTACACATTGTATTTATAGTAAATGTTTTTTTGCATAATTTATATTTTGCAATATCACAGTAAATATTAGTAGTAAATGTTTCATTTTTTTATTTTTAAAATTTTGCATAATTTAGGTTTTGTAGTATTACAGCAGTGCAGTATTTGTAGTGAATGTATCTGTTTGTACTAAATTATATTTATATTCCTAGCAAATCTACAAATGAATAATAAGTCATTAGTTTAGCAGAAAATTATTATTTTTTAATATTTGAAGCTACACTACAAATTAGACAGTACTTAAGACGCAGTTGAGAACCTAATGGGGCAGTCTTTTAAATTCATAACTTATTGGTGCATAGATTTAAAATTTTGCGTGGTTGCATGAATTCATTGTTTGATTTTATTTTCCCCCCATGGAAATGCATGATGTAATTGGACAGGCCCTAGGTGAGTTGGCATGGAATGACCCTTACTCTAGATTAGATACTCTAGATAGACTCAATATTTAAAGATTTGACATAATTTAATGATTCAATGTTTTGAGCGTGTGAGATGAAGTATCCACAACACAAGACGATCACACTGCCAGCTTGTTCCTGCTGATGGTTACTGTTGAGCTCTTTGACTTTCAGACCTGCTGACTGTAACCCTTAATGGGGATCCATCTGCTAGGTTTCAGGAAACAAGCACCAGCAAATCAGTCAGGCCACTCAGTTAAAACCTCTGTGTTTACAGCGGTGTCAAGTGCGACGTGTTTATAAACAGAAATATTATCACAAAATGCTGCTTTTCATGCTTTTTTATATTCACTAACCGACTCTTTTCCCACTAACCAACTCTGTTTCCTGTCTCTCTCCGTCTGCCACTGACAGCGCCAGAGATGGTTGGTACCCCTTCTCACATGTAGATGCATTCAGTGTCAAGCTGCCTCTTTCACAGAACCAGTTCAAGTTGTGTTTTTTTGCATGCATGTATAGTTTGGACAGTTTATGAAATTCACTCTCTCACTTGTCCATCCATGCTCATCCACGTTTTTAGCTTTAAAGATGTTTTTGATCCTCAGGTCAAACTTCCATGTTTTAAGGGTGCAAATTTCATTATAAATGTGTTGGTTGCATTTCAGTGTTTGCGTTTCATCACCTAAAGGCCATTTGAGCCTCAAACATGGTAGATAACATAATGTGCAAAAGTCAGAGACCAACCTTTTCTTTTAATTCCAATGTCAAAACAGCCATTAAGTACATGTTGATTATTAATTTTTCAGCAACAAGATATATTTAACAGCAAATTACATAAAAGAATGTTAAATCTGTCAGTATTTTATTATCTTGTGTCTTTTGTGCACATACTGCCACTTCAGCTCTTCCATTTTTTCAATCTTAAAACCAACCAGTTACAGCTGAGTCCTCCCAACAAACGCTGCTCCCAAAAGGACTCACTGACATTACAGGACCCTTCAAAGAGACACAAACATTTACACAAACAACTACCCAAACACACTTCAGCTGCCTTACAAACTTCATTAGATATAAGATAATACACTCGCATAAGAAAGGAGGAAGTTAAAGGGATATGAAGGGATATTCAAACAATGATACAGAGAAAATGGGACAACGACTCCCAACAACCACCTGGAAGACCTGGTAGACACCAAAACTGCCCCCCATCAGATAAACAGCACTTAAAGCTTTCATCTCTGAGAGAGAGGAGAAAATCAAGCTGCTTCAGATCTGAAAACATCCACAGGTGTTTCTGTCCATCCTTCCACTGTGAGAAGACGACTCAGCGCTGTGGGTCTGAAAGGATGTGTGGCTGTCAAGAAGAACCTCACTGAGAAAAGGAGACGAGAACATCTGCAGTAGAACACCAAACTCAACATCTAAGATGTGGAAGAAGGTATTATGGGCTGAAGAGTCTAAATCTGAGTTCTTTGGAGGGAACAGAAGCCATGAAAGAGTCTTCAGACCATCAGTCGAGCTCGGTGGAGGATCAGCGCAGGTTTGAGGATGTAGAACAACATCTGGAGCTGGAGATCAGTTTCTGATTGAAGTCCATCATCATGCAGTACCTTCTTAATCTACAGCAGGATAACGACCCCAAACACACGGCTGAGAAGCTGAACAATGGACTGACCACCCCAGAGTCCAGACCTCAACACCACTGAATGTGTTTGATTACTTCAGAAAATGATCAACCAGCTTCTAAGACTGAACTTTGGAGGTGTGTCTGCAGATTCTTTGAGGAACTGAAAGTGAGTTTTCTGAAAAGAATGGAAGCTGTAAAAAAGGTAAAGAGTGGACACAGTAAATACTGAAAAAAATGATATTATATTTAGTTGTTGAGGCTTCTGTGTAAAGTCTGTTAAATGTGTTTTTTTGCTTTTTTCTTGATGCTGAAAAATGAATAACTTGTACTTAATGGCTGTTTTGACTGGAAATCAAATAAATGAAAAGATGGTCTCTGACTTTGTGATACCATAGATGAATTTTTTTGTTGCTTTTGAGGTTTTCTGTTTATTTGTATGCACTTTTTAATTATTATATTTATTATTAATACTGTTTGCATCATTTAGAAAATAATACTTGAGTGTTTTTGTGCATGCGGACACTTTACAGTGGAAACTTTACTCATTTCATTCCTGTCTGTTTTTCAGGAGGGGTTCAAAATGGGACTAACAGTAGAGGGCACTGTCTTCTCCCTCGATCCACTCGATGGTCGCTGCTGATGCCAAGAAGACATTTTTGTTACGTAACTGTTAGCCCATTTGTATTAAAGTGCCAAACTTGGGTCTACAGTCAAGATGTCAATGTTGAGATTTCTATGTCTTTGCATTTGAATTTGGTTTACAAAAAAAGAAGTATATTCAAATCAGAATGCTAGATCACTATTTTTGTAAGAACTGTATTGACGTAGTTTTGAGGCCCCTTGCGTGTGCAGGCACTTGAGGATGTAGATAGTCCTACCAATGGTACACTCTGTGGTGAAGATTTCACACAAATCACCAATAGTTTTCCTGAACTCGCCGTGTCCACATCTAATCTCTGTCTCTATGTCGTCATCACTCCAGACAAACGTCCATCGTATCATGGCATGCAGAGGTTACTTAGATATTCATAGTTACTTTTACTTTAGAAACGTCAAACTAATGCATTAACACACATAATACTGGAATCTCACCGTTCTTTTACTAAAGTAGATCACAGGAAAGATCACGTTTGTTTTCTTGTTTACTGCAATGGATCCATTGTAATATTTTCTTAACTGGACATCAATATTTTTGATGGTTTTATAACTGCATAGCTGGATTATTTGCATAATAATGTGTACTTGTATTGCATTTTAATTTGGTATTATATATTTTAGTATATTCTTGCACCAGAAAGCACTTTGGGGGGGAAAAAAACTCTGTCCATATGTTATTTACTTGGTCTTTTACTTTGTATGCAGTATTTTAGCCTTTGCTGTTGTAGTCATTAAAGACAGTACTATGAGAACTTCTTGTTGTCTGTTAGTCTTTGCATGTCTTGTGTAACATGTAAATAAAAGGAATGATAGTCATATGCAAACATTTGAACACGCTTGGTCAAAATGTTTTGTTGATTTTCTAAGTGTAAATAAGTAAATACATCCTCTAGAGAGACACACTTAAATATGACATTTTTCTACAAATTCTAGAACACAATGTCTATTTATTTGCTGACTTTAATATATTAGAGAAAAAAAATCAAACATAAAATATAAAATGTGCTATGATGTCTGCACAGGCCTTTTTTTCAAAACAGTATGTTGAAGCTGCACTATGTGAGATATGTTTATTAAAACTGAAATAAGTATCGTTACTGAGTGAGGAGAATGAAAACAGGCTAAAATATGGTGACCATGCACTTCTGTAAGTCGCCCTGTAAAGCCTGAAACCAAGTCCGAGGTGTCGGGTTGGGAGCTTTTCGGGTCACGTTGTACGTCTTTATGTGTTAACGTCACAAGCACAGGCTCAAAAAGAAGGTTCAGCTCAATGTTTAGCTCTCAAATGCAAAGTCAACATTATACTGATGAAGATATGATGACAATAGTAGATAATTCACTAAGTTTTGACTGAGTTCTCTTTGAATTCCCTTCCAATGCACTCGCAATCATCAGATTCATCCCCTCAGAAAAGGGGTCCAAAGCAGAACCCACTTTATACAATATTTAACACATTGCTTGCAATTACACATTTCCACCAGAGGGGTCTCCAAGTACAGTTGCACAGTGTAGCTTTAAATTCAGCAAATAAACAGTAATTATCCTTTAAAATGTGCAGGAGTTTGTTCTCTGTAGAGCACGTGCACTTATTTTCACTTAGAAAATCTTAGTACCACGCACTTCATGTGTAGTTTGAAAAAGCAGTGCAAATATTGCTTAGTTTGAGTGGTTTATTATGGTGTATGACAAGAATAATTGATACAGTTGAACAAAAGAGACTGAATCAATATTTCAAACCAGTTTTCCTGAGTTTATACTTCTTGTGTTAATAATTGTGCTGTTGTTTTCACAAGATTTTAAAGGTCTAACTTCTTAGCCCGTCTCTCATCTAATTTCGAATCATTTCAACATGGTCTTCCAGCTTCTCTGGACTCTTTCCTGGAGAATTTCTCATGCATGGTGAAAGTGAACTTCAGTTGTGTCCCCATGAACTCTTCTTCTTCCACCCAGCTTCCTGGCGTGATAGCAGGACCAGAAGAGCTTTCAGTGGAGATCCGGCCTGATCATCCTGGAGTTTCCGAACAAGAGTTAAGGTGCGGTCGTCCGTTTTATAAAAGGCATTATTTCTTTCTCTTCGGAGCTTGTTTGTGCTTATTCCGTCACCGTTTGATCTTTCTGAGTGTCACATATTAAAAAAAAAAATATTCACAATGTTACATATTGGCATAATATCAGATTTTACAGAACTAAGTACAATACTAAGACACTGGAGGGTCAGAAATACAATAGGTAAGTTATAAAGTGGAGAATTCTCACTGCTGATCTTTTGCAAACTACAAAACAGCTTATCAGCAGTGTTAGTAAACAAGCTTAATCTAAGTATATTACAATACAAAAACAGTAGTTCTTAAATACGTACCAAACACTTCAGTCATGTTAATGTACATTCATTACTTTATTTCTACTAAGGAATATTTCATGCATCAAAAGAAGGAATGAACAAATACGAGTAATCGAAACAACCTTGAAAGTATCAAGCGAAATGCTCTTCATTGACAACAAAAAGGGAAACAGGAATCACCATGTATATGTTTTAATTTGCAAAGCAAAATACATAAAAACGTCTTTCCAGCCAGTTTTGCAACAGGCATTTAAAGACTTTGGTCTTGTGCAAGGCTGGTAAAGTGTAACATGCTTCAGAAAATATAGCTACTTAATAATTAGCTATCATGGCCTACTCTTACGTACGGTTTTACCTAACAGAAAAAGGCATGCCCAATCCAGTAATGTCGCAACATACGCATTGATTTTTGGCCTTGAATTCGCAAAGTATCCTCTTGTGATTAGAACAAAGTACATGCTTATCTACAGCAGCTATAACCCATGAAAGTACTACATAAGTATACCATGCAATAGGCGTCATGTATGTGATTAAAATAACGAAATAATGAAACGATGCACCTTTTTAATGAGACACTGAGTTTGCGTCGTCATCAGTGTTGGAGAGCTTTTATTTGCATTCCCTCACCCTGCGCTGTACCTGTAACCGGGAGAAGCGCTGTGACACCATCGACCTCTCCCAGTTCATAGAGACGAGGTAGCTTACGCTAATGAATCAATGTATTCAGTTTTAATGGTCAATTGCATTCAAACATCATACAAATGTAACAGATTAGATATCATTTTTGTAGAAACAGCATCGTTTTTTTTTCCACAGAAACTACTCACGCCAGAAGGCCGAAGTTTCCTCTGTAGCACCATGTGTTTTGTTTTGGAAAACAAATAAAAAAAAAAATAAATCACAATAGAAAAATATGTAAATTCATACAATTTCTAAATGGGTCTTATTGTTGTTACAGTAGCCTTTCAAACTTTTATTTCTCAAACTGATAGAGTGAACATCACAATTTCAGACAGCAGTTAGACCGTAATTCGCTAATGAAGCTTTGGTTGTCATAGTCAAGCCAAACAGAGTTTGCATTTCTTTTCTTTTCAGTATTTCAATTCAGAAATATGCTAATAGGGGACCGTCTGCTGCAATGTCACGAAGTAATTGGAAAGGCACAATAAATATCCTGATTACAGGGCCGGAACAGTCCGCTGTACTTGTATGTACAAGGCTGAGCTTGTCAGCAGTTCAAGAGTCTCAGGATTCTCTTCAAAGCATCTCCTCTGTCTGCTTTACAAGAAGCAAACGGGCCCAATGTCGATGCCAAACTCCTGATCAGGACCACGAATGTCCACAGGGGCAATATCCACAATGGGTAACCTCGCCGTTTTCTGTGTCCTGTATTCAAAAACGGTCTTACCCCAGTTACCGTTCGCTTGCTGTGAGGGGAGAAAGAGAGAGATATGATTTTAGATGCTCACGGGGAGATTGAATCGCCTGTGAATTGAATTGAAAAATGAGCAAACTGCTGACTCCAGGCACTGAATATTCCTCCAGTAAATCAATTCAGAACTGTCTACACTCTTAAGCAACATCAATAATGTATCACGCAGGGCTTGACATTTCAATATAACCACTCAGTGAAGAGGAATTTAGGAGTCATGTTTCCTTTTCCTACACCTGGGGGAAGAAGAGAAGAAAGACTTACGGAGCAGCTGTCCTCCAGCACGGTGTATCTGAAGCGGTTGTTTCCCTCAGCTTTGAGCTCGAGATCATTGGAGGCCTTGAGAATGACTGCTTTCTTCAGGTTTCCGGTTGCTTCATCTTTGTAGCCCACTGTGTTCTTGCAGTGGTAAGTGATGGTTTGCGAGGCCTCCTTTGAAAGCAGGCGGATGAAGGTCATCTGGACTGTGACCGAGTTGGCTGGTTGGTCTTTGTTTCCGTAGGTGAACTGAACAAACACAAGGCCTTATGTCAGACTCGTCATTCTTATCCTTTCATCTTTGTCACTGACAGGACAAAACTGTGTATCTCTGTTTTTTGTTGTTTTTTTTTGTTGTTGTTTGCTTGTTTTTCACTTTTTCAGGTAATTTGAAGATGCCAGCTGCCCTGTTCATGACTGGGGCTAATGGGTATATCCAAAAAGATTGGAATAAATTTCTCAGTTCATTTCCAATAAAAATTTAAGAACATTTCCTTCCTTCTCTTATAAAGTTACTGTTTTGGAGTTGCAAGGTTTTGTTCTGAAAATGACAATATACAGGCCAGTACATTTTACGAAATGTACTCTAAAGTTACTGCAAAACGTATATAATGAAAAGTTCAAGCATTTTGCAATACTTAAAAGTTTGGGCGCTCCTGGTCAAATTACAATTTGGTAAATTTCACTTTGTACATTTTGTTAATTTTAATTTTAGAGTGAAAATAAGTTAAGATATCCAGAATTTTAATGCACAATTAATGTTTTATTTTGATTTTATTTTTTACATGTTAAACTCATATAAAGTATACGCTCATATAAAGCAAATAAATAAAAATTGCGCATTAAAAATTGCAGAAAAGATGCAAGTGTGTTTGTGTGTTCTCTGTAGAGGATGTGTTAATGTCATTTGACCAGGGGTGCCCAAACTTTTTGCCAAAGTAGAGTATTGCTGGTGGGCCAAGGACCGAAAAATGTTTCATTATGTTATAGTATATTTTTTTGGTAAAATACTTAAAGGAATGCAAAATGAACATAAGAGTTTAACAAATTATATATAGTATCACAACAGAAAAAAAAAATATGTAAATTCATTCAATTTCTAAATAGGTCTTATTGTTGTTACAGTAGCCTTTCAAGCTCACTTTTAATTTTCAAACTGATGGAGTGAACATCACAGTTTCAGATAGCAGTTGATAGACCATAGTTTGCTGATCAAGCTTTGATTATCATAGTCAAGCCAAACAGAGTTTGCAATTCTTTTTTTTTTTTTCAGTACCTCAATTAAGAAAATATGCTAATAGGGGACCGTCTGCTGCAATGTCACGAAGTAATTGGAAAGGCACAATAAATATCCTGCTACAGGGCCGGAACAGTCGGCTGTACTGTATGTACGAGGCTGAACTTGTCAGCAGTTCAAGAGTCTCAGGATTCTCAGGATTCTTGATTTACAAGAAGCAAACAGGCCCAAAAAATGCCATATGTAGGTTTGTTCTCTGTAGATGATGTGATAACTTATAATCACTTAGAAACTCAACAAAACATGTCATTTGACCAGCGGTATACTTGCATATGACACTATATAACATGACCCTATAAATCTGGGGTGCCTAAACTTTTAGCCAAAGTCCAGTATTGCTGATGGACTGAAGACCAAAAAACATTTCTTTATGTTATACTATATTTTGTTGGTAAAACACTTAAAAATACATTAAAACATACATAAAAGGCAAAGATAATAATTTAGCAAGTTATATATAGTACCACAATAGAAAAGTATGCAATATAATTATAGTATAAAAATATGTGTTCCCTTATTGGGTGAGAGGGTGGGGTCAGGCTAGGCCAACTTTCTGGTGGGCCAAATCAAATGTCCTCACAGGCCACACTTTGAGTAGCCCTGCTATAAATGATACTAAAGCTGGTGTACTGAATCTTTCAGCCATGCACTCATGATTTCTGTGAAATGTACTCACGTAAGTTCCACCATTCATGGTGCCAAACCATACAGGTTTATTTCCTGGAGAACTCCACCATGTTTTGCGTGGTATGCTGGAGGGGTTGGCTGAGATACATGTTTCTCCAGTATCCATGTTACAGTAAACCTTGATGGCGTCCTCTGCGCTGCCTTGGTTTGGATCCACCCAGTATTCACCTGTGCTCAGACGAGACGTCAAAACACATCAAATGCAGGTACCTTAAAATATCACTTAACACTGACAAAGTAAAGGCTGATACATAGATGACCCTGTATACGTGATTGGCTTACCACTCTTTTTCAGGGGATAGCACTGCTTCAGGTCCTCACAGGTTCTGGCAGGGTGCTTCTTACTGCCATCAGGGCTGCGCATGCTGTCAATCTGGCTGCTAAGAGACTTCAAGGTGGCCTGGACTCCTGGGTCAGCTTGGAACAATTCTGTAGAATTAGACTTGGGCAGAGCTTCATCCTCTGGGAATTCGGGAGGAGGAGATCCAACGTCATAATCCTGAGGGCCTCCAAACAAGTCATCCATAGCAGCAGTTGGGGGTCCAGGGGAGCCAGGTGGACCTGGAGGACCCGGTTCTCCAGGAGGTCCCTGTTTGTAGAAGAATTAAAAAGAGAGTCCTTCATAATGAAACTAAAGTACGGTACATCTAAGTATAGACATATTAAAGGAAAACTCGAATAAATGAGTGGAGAAACATAACGAGTGCAGATGTTTTTAGACAGCTGTGCTGCATGATACAGTTAAGCAGTTAACTTCCTCCCAGTTTCTGGCAGGTCTAAAAATGCTGTGGTTTGGGATCAAGACGGCAAGAGCAAAAGATCTAAGTGACTTTGAAAGAGGGGTCATTATTATGGTACGGATGGCAGGAGCTTCAGTCGCAAAGACTGCCAAAATGGCCAGCGTTACAAGAACAGTGACTAAAGTGACATCTGCATTGAGATCTGTGGGAAAACCATCAGTCAATAGGGCTGGACATTGGACTTGGTAGAAAGTGCACATTCAGTGACCACGATGCTCGTGCATTAGTGTGATATGTAAGGAAAAAACAAGGAGCAGGTGACTGAGAATGCTGATCAGTCTGAGTCAGCAGGGACAGTCCATCCACAAGTACTCAGATGCTATTTTCACATTACAAGCCTCATTGCTCAAATCCGATTTTTTGCTCAAATCTGATCTCTCTGGTTCACACTCGTTTAGCTAAGTGATTCAAATCTGTCATTAATGTGAACGAACCGGCGTCCTGAAATGACCCTCATGAGCTCATCCTACTCAGTAACATTACGTGAATGAATCACGTGCATCATCAGCAAACAGACTAACGAGCAGAACAAGCTTCGCTGAGAAGATAATTAACTCTGATCAGCTCTCAGCTTCACTATTAGAGCGAGACGAAGGAGAAAAAGGTGAGATGAGCTGCTTTTCCACCGTTTACAGGCTTTAACTTCTGTTCGGTGCTGCTGCCATGGTAACGCTGAATGATGCCGCACGCACAGTGGAGAAAAAGAAGATGAATTCCGATCTGAGCATCACATTAAGGTCGCATGGCCACGAATCAGATACGTATCCGATCTAGGACCACATATGAACATGGCTCAGGTCAGATTTGCGTGTCCACACAGCTCTGAAAACATCAGATGTGAGTCACATTAGGGCAAAAAATTTGTGCCACTTCAACCTGAAAACGTGAACGTAGCCAGAGAGATAGATTATAGTAGGACTGCAGTGCATAAAGCACTCATTACAAAGATGAATGCACATTATACAATTTAATGATGCAAAATCCATAGGAACATGTAGAAACAAAAGGTCTGATCAGACTAGTAAAACAAGTGAGTGAGTGTGTGGCGTACAGGTCTGAACACTTAACCCCTACAGTTAAGGGGTCTGTTGGTTCGGTTATGCTGTGGGGAGCATTTTGTTGGCATGTTTTGTGTCCACTTGTCTCCTTACAGGCAAAGGTCACTACAAATCAATAATCTTACTGATCACCTTTATACTGTGATGAAACATTTCTATCTTGATGGGAGTGGCTTGCTTCAAGATGATAATGCCCTCATTTGCAGGCGCAAGGGGTCGCTGAATGGTTTGATGAGGATGAAAATGATGTAAATCATATGCTATGCTATGGCCTTTGCCGTCACCTGATCTCAACCAACTGAACATCTGTGGGAGATTTTGAACCATGTGAGCGCTCCACCATCATCAAAACACCAGTTGAAAAAATATCTTTTGTAAGTAAGTGACCCTTATTAGTCCCACAACGGGGAAATTTAATCTCCATATTTAACCCATCCATGCGGTGAAACACCACATACATGCTAGTGAATGCACACACACTAGGGTGCAGTGAGCAGCCCTATTCACAGCACCCAATGTGCAGTTGGGGGTTAGGTGTCTTGCTCAAGGGCACTTCAGTCACGTACTGTCAGCTCAGGGAATCAAACCAGCAACTTTCCGGTCACAAGGCTGGTTCCCTAACCTCCAGCCCACGACTGCCCCAAAATGAGACGTCCTTCAAACTAGATTTGAACCAGCGATCTAAGGATGGCCATTCGTAACAGCTACAGTCCTCCGCTCTACTAACTGAGCTATCAAAGGTGACTCTAGACTATTGGAGGAATAGTGTGCCATCTCTTCAGGACACTTGGAGAATCTATGCCAAGAAGCTGTTGTCTTTTACTTTAATTTGTCAGCCGTCTGTATGTGGGGATGCTGATCTACACTTGTGCGGAAAGAGTACCGAGTTGCAAAAATTGTATATTCCAAAAAGCCCTTATATTGTGTTGTGACTGTGGTGCATGACGTAAATCATGTTTAAAGTGAACTAGAGTTCAACTGAATATTATAAAGCTGTCAGCAAAGAACAAAAAAGCTCTAGTGGTCACAGGGGCATCAAAACTGGACCATCGATAAGTGGAAAGTGATTGTCTGGTTGGACAAAGCCAAATTCTTTTAGCATCATGCTGATGAAAGGACCAGAATTTGTTGCTAGCTTCATGAGTCCATGGAGTGAGGCATCCATTAAGGCTTCTGAAACCCAGTGAAGAATGCCTGAATGACAGTACATCTGAACAAGTTCTTGCATGGCTACAATTTATTCACGCTTGCTTGGACTCTTCCAGCATGATAACCATGTAATAAGGCACATATTGTCACTGATGAATGGTTCCAGGAATGTGACAGTGAGTTTCCACTCATCTTTAGAATGAGGTAAAAGGGGCTGTTCACAGCTATTCAACTGCACAACACAATTGCTTCACCATAGTACAACATTCTGAAGAACGTGTCCAGCATCTTGTACAATCCAGAACCAGGCCAATTCATAATTTTCTGCAGGAAACACAATATGTAGACCTAATAAACTGGCAAACTCGTGCATATGGGGGTCTCTGAGGCATTAAAACAAGATGTGCATACCTCTGGTCCAGTGTCCCCACTTGATCCTCTTGATCCAGGTGGTCCCATTGGTCCAGGCTGTCCAATGTACCCTTCTTTACCTGGTGGTCCTATTGGTCCAGGAGGTCCCTACAAGAAATGAATTGGTCATTTTAACACATTGTACGTCGCATACAAAAGATTAATCATTACTAAGCTATTATAATATAATAGTCAAATTGAGAATAGCACTTACTCTTTGGCCACTTGGCCCAACAATTCCAGGGGGTCCCTGGTCACCAGTTGTACCCTAAATACAGAGCATCAATTGTTTTATTGATGAATTAATCCTAAATTCTCCATAAGAGAAATTGTGGCCTGGAAATAGATGACCGTGCAGTCCATTTGAACCACTATAGGAGCAGTTTAGGAGGAAATGATACTTACAGGTGGTCCAGGAAGCCCCTGTAAACCTGTGTATCCTCTATGTCCCTTCTGCCCTCGTTCTCCATGGTCACCCAACTCTCCCTTATCTCCTCTAGGTCCTTGTGGTCCCTATAATATGTCAACAGATTAGCTTGATCTGATGGAAGGTAGCTCATTTATATTTCCAATGATGACAATTTTGGAAATAAATGCACAAAGTTACTATGGAGATAAAAGGTCCAAAAGTTGGATTAATTGTATGAATGTCTTACTGGAAGTCCTCTCTTTCCAGCTGGACCTGGAGGCCCTACAGGTCCTCTTGAACCCTGTTTAGAAAGTCTGTGTGAATACTTGGCCTGATATGTCCAAAATAAATATTAATTTGCATCAAAATTCAAAAATTTGCATTTTCTTCCCCAGTTTGTTGAAAATGTTACAATACATACTGGGTCGCCTCTCTTTCCAGGGCCTCCAGTAGCACCCACGGGACCAGGAGGACCAGGTGCTCCCCTCGGCCCAATCAATCCCTCTGGCCCTGCGTCACCGCGGTCACCCTACAGAGGCAGCCATAGTTTTACAAGTTAGACATGGAAAAATTCAGCCCAGTATGACTGATGAACTGATGAGCAAAGTACAAAAGTATAAAATTCTCAGATCTTACCCGAGGGCCTATAACTCCTTCCTTTCCTGGTGGGCCATCAGAACCAGCAGGTCCCTATCAGTCACATGTACAGGTTAATCATTAAGTTATCTTTCTTCCAACTCATTGATCATGCTGTGGATAACTTTTTTGGTTTTGATTAAGAGTAACATCTGGTATGCACTAAATATTTCATAAAAACGTAATGTGCTTTGCTACCTCAGCCATAAGTTAAATATCTCAGAACAAGCGCTTGACACATCCTAACAAATCCAAAATGAGACCTTGTTACTTAAATCCTGTTCATACTGGTGGCTGCAAAGCCAATTCAATGCTTTTTAATACCTCTTTAAGACCTCAACAAAGTAGAAATAAGCTCAACTACACAACACACACAGATACATGTGTGGCATGTATAAATATATTATTTTAATGAGACTGGTTGACCACAAGATCACTATTAGCTGGAAATTTTTGCTGATGAACAAGATTTTGAATTAGCTTAAAATATGCAATGTCTTTTTTATTGTGGTCTTTAGGCAACTTTTTGGAATATAATTAGAGATTTCTCAATTCATTTCTTCCCCCTCAGTATAATCCTTAATATTCATATTGGCCAATACTGTGTCCAATCTGTGTATTCACATATAATACAGCCAGTAAAAATATGCTAGACTGTTAATTCAGGCTACAGTACTACTTCATTTTTAGCATGTACATAATTTACATTCTGGACTGATTTGTTCTAAGCTACCTATGATATATACTTTGACATCCCTTTGATTTGTACCAGTTTAAAAACGAAAAATCCTTTGTGCTGTTGGTCACTACCCTATTTGAACCAGAAACCCAATTTGGACCACGCATGCACAGCAAAGGCATGTCAGCATGCATTGTATAATGCTGTGTCTGAAACTGAAGGCAGCTGCCTCGATCCCTTGTTGTCTCATAAGCCAGCGTCTCAGAAGGCAATGTTGTGATGAACGTACCTACAACCGAATCACATTTGAGACGTGCTTCGAAGGCAGCGATACATCACTGTGTTGCCAAGACATGACACCTGAATGCTAGTTGTTAGCATTAGCATCTGTTTTCAGTCTTTTAAGAAGGCTAGGATACATCTATGCTGACTGCCTTACTGCCTCAGAATACTGTTTGAGTAGGAAACTTACATTTCAGACACAGTCAATAACGGGCAGCATCCATAAAACAGTAGCTCCATCATTAATATCACTCGAATTAAAGTACTTTCGATATGATTGACTGTAAAACTGCAATAGCTGATGTTATAAAAGTCTAAAGAACGTCACATAAATTGCTTATATGCTTCAAATGTCTGTGTTTCAGTCAGATCTGCTTTAGTTAGCTAAGTAGCATAAAAACCCATGCTAAATCTCAAATGGCTCTGTAGACCCTAGCTAAACAGTGTGCTAAGTTTTCAAATTCTACCTTCTACAGTCAAATAGTCCACTATTTGTCAAATATGGATGTGGCTGATTCTCAAACAACTATTTTAGCTATAATATGGCATGTGCGGGAGGCAGTGTTTAAATTTCAATCTAGTGCACTATGTCAGGAGCAGGGAGTTTTTAGCAGTTCAGCCCCATCGTGGGAAGAGGGGTGTCATTGGATTGCTGCTAAATAAGACTGGCGTTGGTTATTTGGTGACCAAAAAGTACTTATAATATGAAGGTTTTTTGCATTAAACAGTGCTGAGTTATCATATGTTCATTATTATATGACAAAACGTTTAAAACTTTGTGAAATGACCGCAATATACAGCGATGGGCAACCAAACGTTCTTCTCCTCATTCAGCAGTCCAGTCAATTCTGAAAATTGTGTATATTATCATAGTTTAGAACACCCTTCCCAGTGATAAAATCACAGTAAGTGAAATCACAAACTCCAGTGGCTTATTGCTTTATTAAATTACTTCATTTTTGGTATTTAATGGTGTACGCTCGCATTTAAGGGCAGAAAACAGATTAGAAGTTTAATCACTGCATGCTCACATTTTACTTACCCAAACTTTGACTAAAGTCAGCTAATATTAAATATGCTTTTATTTAGTACAGAGTACACTACGTCTTAAATTCCACCTTAAAATAACTCCACTCTGCAGATACTTAGACTGCTTTGCTTGTTTCCCAAATTGCCTCACTGCTTCAAGATGTGGACCAGACTGGAGCAAATAAAGCACAAAAGAAACAAAAGACTGGGTCTGGATCAGGCTCAATGTAGCCAGTACCCTCTCCAGTAAAATTGGCCTGGATCAGAGAATTTAATACAGCTAATAATAAAAATTTATGACCTTTTAAAATCCATTTTTAGACTTTTTTTTAAGATGTTTTAAGGATCCACAGGAACGCTGCATACCCAGTGTTGACATCTTGAGTGATTTGATCACAAGCGGATTATGATTATTATAGCTGTTTACACCTGACATTTCCATGCGTCTTGAACGCATCTCCAGCTAATGCATCTGATAAACAGACAGGAGAGCAGATGAAGAAAAACTGCTTAGCTCCATCCATCCCTGCTGTGATGATGGCGTTAATTAGACTGTTCTAAACTGCTGTTGGGACTGAACTGGGACGCTTTACTATTCACACTACAATTTTATGCAATCATATGCGTCCCTGACCACCTCTGTTGGTGATTAAAGTCATCGGAATGCACTGGAAGCCCACTCAAACTTGCACTTAGCACTGTCCACTTATAATGATGATCACCCAAAGCATATGTTTATGCTAGGCGAGAATGGGGCCTAAAAGTAGTTAAAATGCAAGCTATTCTGAATGAAGAACTGCCAAAAAGATGAATGTGTAATCAAGCAACACAATATGTTGTATTCAGAGAGCTGTTTTAAAGCAGTGGAGCATCTCAGCTCATTTTAGGGAGTGAATAATTGTTAAACTTACATCAGGACCAGGATCGCCTCGAGGTCCATTAGCGCCTGGTGTTCCAACTGGGCCAGGGGGGCCTTTGTCTCCTGGAGCCCCTGGTGATCCGGGTTTTCCTGGAGGACCCTGTAAAAGATAGACATATTGAAATATGTGAGGAAGACCTGCAAAGGCAATTAGTCCCTTCCATGTCTTTTATGCCATTCATAAAATTAAAAACAGTATATCAACAATATTTATGTATACTGGGCTGTTTTCATGTGAAGCATAACTCGAATTGGTAACACTTCATTTGAAGGCTACCTACAGAAGGACTTCATTACATATGACTAAGCATTGAATAATGTATTTAAAAAACAATACTTGAGTATTTATGAACAGCTTATGTTATAAATCGCTAGATGACAGAAGATGTTTTATGAAGTAAATAACATTGTACTGACATAAGGGACCTTAAATTGAAGTGATGCACATTTTGAAGTTTACAAATTGAAGTTTGCTTCATTTATAACACTGTTATAACTATGTCCTTCTCAAATGATGAGCTTATACAAGGCTATGCAGAGGCCTAGATAAAAACACTCAGTTGTACATATTTTGAAGTACAAAAGTTCAGTTTTTTAATGTGTTTCAAAAGGAATGATGCCTACCACCCTTATGTCAACACCTTAAAAAGCTTACTACATTTACTTCATAAAACATCCTATTTCATCTTGCAATTAATGGCATAAGCTGTTCATTCATACTCAACTATTGCTTTTATAAGTACACAATTCAATACATATTCATGTGTTAGAAAGTCCTTATGCAGGTAGCCTTCAAATAAAGTGTTACCCTAGATGTTAGGAATGGTAGCTACAATGATGTAATTAATTTTTTCATGAAATTAAGTAGTGTAACACATTATAATTTAAATTCTTAGAATGACATTACAGGCTTCACAACAGCATGTAATGTTACTTTACTTTCGTTACTTGTGTTACTCCAGTTAGTACTGATTTGCGTGGGTTTTAGAGAGTAACATCAAAGTAAAGTAATGAGTATCCAGATTACTGTTTCTAGGAAGTAATAAGTAATGAAATTCCATTACAGTTTGAGCAAAGTAATGAGTGATTTGTGATGGGTGGCTTCTTTTTGAGTAACTTCCCCAACACTGATGATTTATTCTTTAAGACTATGAAAACAGGCACATTTATGTTTCATTCATTAATGTTCTCTACAATGTACGGGATACTTACAGCTGGCCCTGGTAACCCTGCCATTCCACGCTCTCCTCTCTGTCCGGGAAGACCCACAATTCCTCTTTGCCCTGTTGTTCCAGCAGGGCCAGGTGGACCATCAGGACCCTTCACAGAAATTAATTAATTGTATTTATCTCTATTCCTTTTTATTTTATTGAAACGCAGATAATAAAGTGCTAATTGACCAAAACGCTAATGGGACTAAGGTAAGTAACACTGTATGGGGACAAGTTACCAAGATTTACATATATATACTTGAATGATATAAAGTGCTAACTGGCTTCTGCTAGCTTCACTAACAATAATTTATTATTAGTATTTAATCTTAGTATTTTTAGATAAAGTATTATGCTGCTGGAATGCTTACTGTTGGTCCATCCTCCCCAGGGTCTCCCTTGTCTCCAGGGCTTCCAGCAGGCCCAGGTGGACCTCTTTCTCCTTGGCGTCCTGGTGGTCCATGGTCTCCACGAAGACCAGGTGGGCCTTCTTTCCCAGGAGAGCCAATGGGCCCAGGCTGACCAATAGGACCCTGAATGACAGAAAGTTCCACAAATTCATTGACTAGGTCAATATTTTTTGTATTTTAAGGAAACTAAATCTTCATCTCTTGTGTTAATGACAAAGGATACTCACAGTTGCACCCGGTGGACCGACTCTTCCAGCAGATCCAGGAAAGCCAGTGGGGCCCTGAAGAATGAAGCATTTTAGCTTGAACGTTCTAGCACAAACCTACAAGCGATGAAGATCTAACATCTGAAAACTATGAGGATGGCTAATAAGTAGCTTCACTTACAGGTGCTCCTTGTGTTCCTCTTCCACCCTTTGGTCCCGCTACACCAACTGTGCCCTATAAAAACACATCCAGGCATGACCTTTCAGATGTTGTCTTGGACTTTGTTGGGTACAAATTCCATTTGTGAGATTTCTGTCACCTACCACAGGCCCTGGAGGTCCAGCCAAGCCCTGGGGTCCAGGAGATCCAGCATCTCCTTTCTGTCCTGGCTCACCTGGTTCTCCTTTTACTCCAGGTTGACCATCTGGACCCTGAATATTGATAAGAATAGCATAATGCCAACCACAGTCACTTTGTCTTCATTTACTGGACTAAACCATATTGAGACGGCAAGGAATTAATGACATTCTGCTTGCAATCTACACAGGCTATAATTAAAAGTACAATTAATAATTGATTAAATAAATGAACTTACAGGTGGTCCAGGAAAGCCAACAGCACCCGTCGGTCCAGGCTCACCACGTGCTCCCTAAAAGTCCAAGGATAATATTTATGAAAATGTGAATCTATAGCCTAGTTTGTGTAATAATGTGTGTATTTGGAGCTTAACAGCTGACATACAGGCATTGCTCTTGATCCTTGAGGTCCAGGTGGTCCCTTAGGGCCAGGCTCCCCCTGTTAAGAGGATGTGTTAGATTCTGCTTGAATAACAATGTTGTTAACAATAGTTGAAAATCTCAGATGTAGAAAATCTGCTTACCTTTTCACCACTTGGGCCAGGGGGCCCTGCAGGACCAAGCGGTCCTGGAAGCCCCTGTGATAGACATAGAACACTGTATTAGAAGATGATCCTGCTATTAAAAGAAAACAGTAAATGCCCTGAGGGCTAAGCTCCTCATGTGTATCTGTGGTTAGACAAGCTAATGCAAGCCTCCCAAAAAATCCCCTCACAATTGTTCACCCGAACTGCCAACATCCACATTTCGACACCAGTGCCAAGTTCTTCGTAGTCAGTGTTGGTCGCTTATTCTAGACAGCTAAGTAATAACATGTCGGAGGTGCTTGATCTGCATGATCAGCAGTGAGGGTTGTGACCTTTATTTGATAAAGCTACAAGGTTCACTCTGCAGTCTTGTATTTGCCTTAGTTACTGCACTATAAAAATGATTTTTTCAGTGGAATAATGATCTAGAATACTTGATGATGAACTGAGGAATAAGTGTGTCAAGCTTACTCTTGCGCCGTCATTTCCAGGAGTTCCCTCTGCTCCTTTCTCTCCTACTGCCCCCTGTAAATATGATGTGAAACAATAAATATGTCTGCATGTAGCATATCTACTTCACTTGTGACTCATGTTGACGTTGTACTTACTCGCTCACCCTTAGGACCAGGTGGACCAGAGATTCCTCTCTCTCCTGGCATTCCCTGAAGACCTGGAGGTCCCAGATCACCCAAAGCACCCGGAGGTCCAGGACTTCCCTGTGAGTAATGTACTGTATTAGCTTGCTAACATTTAGGACTACAAGACTTGATGTTACAGATTGAAACACTTACAGCTGAATAGTACTAGACATGAGTCAGAGACATTAATGATGCAATTAGAATGCTTCGCAAGTCATTTACCTTTGGCCCATCTGGTCCAGGTGCTCCTGGGATACCTTTGGCTCCTGGCAATCCATGAGGCCCAAGCTCTCCTCTCTCTCCTGGAGTTCCACGCTCTCCCTGTAACACATACATATCATTAAAACTTATATATTGGCAATTTTTTCCACTCTTATTTTGAAATGTGCAAGGTTTTCTGCCGCTAATGTCTCAATAGGCCATTCAACTTGTGGTAACATGTTACTTGAACCCTGTTAGATAACAGTGACATAGCCATGGCAGATTTCATGACAGATTTTCTTCAGCAATATAACAGTGTCATGTTACAATTGCCATTAATTGTCATGACAGGTGTCATAATCTTTGTTATGGCTTTTGTCACATGCTCATTTTTTGCTATGTGCTCTAGTTAGCAACATTATGGCATCATGACAATTACCATTAATAGTAACATGACTGTTATATCATCAGACATAATCTGTCAGAACAAGTCGTTACAGCACATGACATCTTCCATGACATGTTTATGTCATGCTTATGTCAATGTCATGGAGCAAAGTTCAGGTAAAGTGTTACACAACTTGTTTTCATGTATTTCAATGTGATCAGCTGCGTTTGCCCATAAACTTCCACCATAGACAACACATGGTGAACCGAACTTGAGCCATACTCATGAACCCCAGTCAGTTTCAGAGCAGGATAGTTTGCAATACAAGTGCATTTTTTAACGGGCAAACTTACCCTTGGTCCAACTTGTCCCACTGGGCCACCATCACCAGGGATACCCTAAACAAAAGCATACAAAAATTATACGTTTCCCGTTTAAAATAGTGAGTCTATGTTGTCAAACAGCTGATACAGTGGATTTAATTGAATGGATTTGAGATACATTTCATTCGTTGCATAATCTTACCTGATCACCGGGTTTCCCCGTCTCTCCCACTGGACCAGGTGGTCCTGGCAATCCCTGAGGCACAAGGATAAAGAGGTTTGCATACTCAGTAATGTCTTTAACAGTGAAATGTTACATACACAGTAGTATCTCGAATATAATAAAGAATAAATCTCTTTTATACTTTGAACCCTTGCCAAGAAGCAGTTATAATCAACAGCTCACCTGGAAGCCAGGCATTCCAGGAGGTCCCTGTTCTCCTCTGTCGCCTGCTGGTCCCTGTGTTACGGAGATGAAACATTTAATACTGGTATCGCTGGCTTTGATGTCAGTACAGTGCAAAAAATTCAAAGAAATAAAGGCTGAAGTAAAAAGAAGCACTTACAGGAGGACCAGCTGCACCTAGTGGACCAACTTCTCCCTCTTTCCCAGGTGCCCCCTACATGAATGTCATTACATGATTACTAATATATCCTTTGTCATGACTTGTTGAACAGTTTTGCAGCTACTGTTGTTACCTACCCTCTGCCCTGGAGCACCTGGTGACCCTTGCTCACCAGTTTTTCCTGGATCCCCCTGAATTACACCATAATATCCGATTAGATCCAGAGAATGAGAGCACTATGAAAACATGGACATGTGAAAAGTGATTGTAACAAAAAAAGTCTTGACTTACGCTGAAGCCCTTGGGGCCTGGAAGTCCCATTGACCCTGCTGGACCTCTAGTTCCAGTAGGCCCTGGAGGCCCAGGGCGTCCGTCCTCACCTGTTGCACCCTACATGAAGCACAGAAAACTACACTTAATTTCAGTTGTTTTAAAGGTAAAAGCAATATGATATTTTTTGTTATTTATAAATTGGAAAATTACAGAAGTGAAACTTGATGAAACACTTTATTTGAAGCTTACCGATATAGGGACTTTATAAACATTGAATAACATATTTATCCCATATTATTAAAGCAATTCTTGATCATTTATAAAAAAAAAATGTCTATGCAAGAAACAGTAGATGATGTTTTATGAAGTAAATGACATTGTATGGCTGTGAAGTGCCTCAAACTAAAATGACAGACATTTCATTTATAACATTGCAGTGAAGCATAATTCCCAAGTAATGGAATTATTACAGTTACACATTTATGCTACATTATTTTGGGTAACATATCTATTAAGGAGACTAGAAATAGTGCTTTTGTCCAGTAAAATATGTAGAACTGGTGTTTTTAAATTGGCCTTTGTCTATTTATAAATAGAACAAACGCCCATCACTTTAAAAGTCATTTACTTCATAAAGCACCATGTATTCTCTTGTGATTATTGGCATAAACTGTTCACAGATACTCAATTATTGCTTTATAAATACATTATTCAACGCTTATGCATGTGCTTTCAATAAAGTGTAAATCCTGTGCTATTCCTGCTATTCTATGCTATTCATAAAGAATAATTACACAAAGTTTTTCCTGCTGCCATTACATCCAATGAATGTGATGTTAGTAGTCTGTTCTTAAATGTACCTCAGTAAATATCCTGCCAGTTACGGCTGTGAAATATTGTTCAAACATACCGGAGGTCCTGGCTTTCCTTCAGCACCTTGGACTCCAGGAGTACCGGTCAAACCCTACAATAAACAAGATCCAGAATGTCAAAACATGGATATGTAAAATGAATACTGTGAGATGTATGATGATTTAGATGAGCAGGTGTTTTAGACGAGTCAGTAAACTTGTTTATGTTTTACCCTTGCGCCTGGCAGGCCCGGTTCGCCGGTTCTTCCAGGATCTCCAGTGGAACCTTTGGGGCCTGGTGTTCCAGTTATACCACGGTCACCTTGTGCACCCTTAGAAGAGTATAGAGAAAAAATTACAGTGACACTTTATTTTGAGTGGTGCTTTTTAGATGAAACAAACACCCAACGGACTCTCAGTAACACGTCAAAAAACATGAAATATATAAAAAGAATATGAGGAGTAGGATTAGGTTTTGGGTCGAGGTTAAGGTTAGGGTTAAGATTACAGCCAGGGAGAGGGTTAAGATTAGGTTTTGGGCTGAGGTTAAGGTTAGGTTTAAGATTAGGGCCAGGGTGAGGGTTAGGTTTTGCGTAATGGAAGTAACATATTAACAATAACATCTACTCAATGTAAGTAATCTATCAACAGAACATCTACAAGATATTTACTTCAGTGTATTCAGATGATTCACTACTGATACTTCACTGATATGTTGATGATGTGTTACTGATGATCTGTTAAGAGTTTATTAGATAGATAGATAGATAGATAGATAGATAGATAGATAGATAGATAGACAGATACTTTATTGATCCTGAAGGAAATTTAGCTCATTAATTAATAAAATTAATTTAATTTAAATGTATTTGATTTAAATTAATGTAATAAATTTAGCTTATTAATCATCTACAAGGGACCACTCAAAATAAATTGTTATCAAAATTGCTTTTCGTTGTTTCGCTCAGCAAACTGCACCCACATTTTGATCATGTACTTACCTTGGCTCCTTGTAATCCATCTTGACCAGGGAAACCCCGATTTCCAGGAGCTCCCTGAAATATTAATGAAAAAAAAAAACATAAAGCATGATTTTATGTGACTACCACTGGTAATATACTACACATAAATACAATATTTGACATGAGATAATGAGTGAAGAGGAAATCTGACTCACTCTCTCGCCAACAGGTCCAGGTGGGCCGACAGACCCAGAATCTCCTCTAGGTCCTCTCTTTCCCTCCTCTCCCTGAGGTCCGATCGCTCCCTGTGCTCCTGGGGGCCCCTGCGTTATAGAGTTCAGACATTATCTTACACCTACAGAAAATAACAAGCTTATCCTCTTAAGCTTGTCATTAGAAGACAGCGGCTTTATTTCGACCTCACTTTTCTTTAGTCTCCTTCAACAAACCCATATTTAGTCTGATCATCGTCACAACTTACTTGTTCTCCCTTAGGTCCAGCTTCTCCTTTAAATCCAGGAACACCAACATCTCCCTGAAAATAGAGATAGGGGTGAATCTAAGAAACCCCTTTGAGGTTCAACAGGGATCTACATCTGACCCTAATAGCTGTTTTATTGCCTCAGTTTGAAATATGTGAAACGGCACAATGACCACACCACAACTACAGACGTAAACTCAGTAGGTTACATGGATTCTTGATTGGACCTTTAAATATAAGATTACAAATATGAGAATGGACTATATTTTATACTTCAGGATGCATTAGGAAGATCTTACCACTGAACCTTTAATCCCAGGCTGGCCAGTGCTTCCCTGAGGTCCTGGAGGGCCAGGTGGACCAAGCAAACCAACAGGCCCCTGTGGCCCAACACTGCCCTGGAGAAAAGGACCATAGGCTCTAATGATTCTGTGGTGCAGCATAATGTTCAACAGTGTCTATCACAATACATCATTGTAATTATGGATGCTTTTCGTTTACATACCACTGGACCTTTGGTTCCTGGACCTCCATCAACACCCATTGGACCCTATATTATTCCAAATTAGATTCAAATAGACGCGTCACATAAAAGCAAATTGGCTTGGTTGAGCACAAAACATCAGCTATGAGTGAAACGTGACATAAGAAATGAGTACGGACTTGTAGGCCCATTGGTCCGAGTCTGCCCTGTGCACCGGTCTCTCCTCTCTGTCCTTGTGGTCCCTCAGGGCCTCTAACTCCTGTAGGTCCTGGTTGTCCCTATCAAACACAGATCACAGCTTGAATGTTTATGTTTTCTATTAATAAACAGTACCAAAGACACAACATCTAAATTGTGCTCATTTGGAATCAAATAAAAGAGAAAACAGACTAACAACAATTTGAAGACATTCCAGATTCGAGGCTGAATTTGAGTAGAAGTAAAGTAGATGTTCTTGGTTTTTTCATGGCTTACCTTCATACCTGGCGCTCCTGGATACCCAGGTGGTCCACTAAGACCCAAAGGACCCTTTATGTGGTTGAAAGTTCAAAGATTATTATCAATTTAAAACCTCTTTTGGATTTTAAAGATGGTACAACTGCTGATTAACTGATTAGCTGGTGTCTTACCATTGGACCTGGTTTCCCAACGTTTCCTTGAGTACCACGCATACCCTGAAAAAGAATTCAGTATTAATATGAGTGCAATATGTTTGTTTCCAAATGTACAGTTCTAGATAATTTTGTCATGGCAAACATGAGACTCTGGAATAAGCAATTTGCTTGAGCTTCACGTGACACAAGATACGAGTTTTAATTAACGATTTTCTTGATGTTTGTTATATATTTTTTCTTAATGTTTTGCATCTTTGTACTTACAGGTGTCCCACTTGGCCCTAGGCGTCCCCTCTCTCCTGGCATTCCCCTTGGGCCCTACAATTAGAAAGACCTCATCTTTAGCTTTTATCTCATTATGAAACATAAAAAAATGCTCTAAATCTCTGCACCACTAGCAGATTCAATTATTCTGTGACCAGTATTTGTTCACTTTACCATGGGGCCAGGTGCGCCCAGTGGACCAGTCCCGCCAGATTCACCCTAAGGTTAAGACAAGTAAAATGTCAGAACAGGCAGACTTTGGGCAAATATGTTGGACAATATTAGACCATAACATAAACAAAGACATGACATTTAGACAATACGCATAATTTAATTTTAAATCGGCCAGAGTAATGATTGAAAAACAAATCAGAAGGAAAAGAGCTTTTAAACAAAGCTGTGTACTTTTGATCCAACAGCTCCACGTTCTCCCTTTGGACCAAGTGGACCTTGGTGTCCCTAAAATGAGACAAAACATTGTCAGAATCAAGCTTAAAGCTTTATGTCAAACATGATTAAGGAACATTAGTTGCACATTCAGCCACCAGGGGGCACACCATGATGTGCTGTTGAATTGTGGCTCAGACAATGGCTGACATGGTGCTTTTGTTAGTTAGCGTTCATCTGGTTTCACAGATTTTATAGACCTCGAATGTGTGAAGCTTGAAAAAACATTCTGTAGTTTGCTGAAAGATTCACACGATCACGACTGTCATTCATTTCTAAATGTGTGGACTTGCCTGAAGTGCTTCTTTTGCGGTTCAGACAGATGGTGCAAGACAAATGACACAAACTCAATGATATATTGAAGACTCAAGTGTGTTTGGTAAAGGGGAAATAACACTATTGATTAGCCCAATTTCAGCCATTGAGAATGAGAGGGCTGTTAAGCTGCCTTGACAGGAGCCGAAAAATGATTTTGCAGAGCTGAATTTGAAGAGCGCTTGCTGCTGTGATGGTTAGATTAAAGGGTAAAGAGAAATGAACAATGTACTCACTCTGTGACCCTTCAGACCTGGAGGGCCTGGTGTCCCTGGAAACCCTCTGGCTCCCTAAACAAAGACGTAATTTTAAAGTAATATCTACAAACTGACTGAAAACTTAAAAATATCTACAATGTAGTAAATTTCATATTTTTTAATGTAGATTTGGTCAGAATGCTGTTTACCGCAGATCCCGGGAATCCGATTTCTCCTGCACCTCCTGCCGTTCCTGCCTCTCCCTACGAGGTGAGATTGAAACTTCATTAATTTTATCACTTGCTTATGCTCTTTACTGCTTTTTGTGGACATTACCCGCCCTAGACAAGCAGTATTCACAAACAGCAAAGACTGTACTCACATCTTCACCTGGCTTCCCTGGAGGGCCATCAGGTCCTCGTGCCCCAGAAGGACCCTGTAGAACAGAACAGGAGTTAGATTTGTTGATTGATCAGAAGTTTATGGCTAAAGTATGAAAAAAAAAAAAGTTCAGTGTGATAACTAATATACTGGAGGCTTGTGTAGGGCTTTGTTATCTCTTATCAGTTGCTTTTTATATTAATTCTATTTACAGTATGAGGTCTACTAGACTCTTTTTGTCATCTCCACTGTCTCTGCCAAATGAACAAGTTACAGCCAAGCTGGTCTTAAAGCTAACATGGCAAGTAGTCTAGTAACGTACTACGGAGTTCAGTTCTGGGAAAGTATATTTTACTGGAAACCACAACTACCACAAAGTTGTTGTTTTTTGCATTTTTTCTCTTAATTCTGGCTGATGATTGTGTCGAATTGCAAACAATTCACTCACCATTGGTCCAGTCTCTCCAGCATCTCCAGGGGCTCCTTGTGGACCTGGTGCCCCCTAAGAAGAGTTAATGGAAAAGTTGATGTGGTGACCATTGACAATTTTCATCTTGTGTTTATCATGTAAAAATTCACACTTACTGGTAGACCGTTGGGCCCAGGTGGTCCTCTTGCACCTGCCTCCCCCTAAAAAGATGAGTATTATTAGATGACTATTAGAATAGTACTCGTCGCCATTACCTGTTGTCTCTGTCCTAAGCACCTTTCTTCAGATAGATCAGATGTGAGCAGATTTGTTCACAAGTTGATTCATGCGTCCGAGTCTGAGTCTGTTTTCGAATCACTGGGTTCCAGTCTCAAGTCTTTAGTAGAGAATTTTGTCTTGATATTAGCCGCAGATATTGCTTTGTACAAAAAGTATCCCTTACTGAACACCTGTCATGTTCCACATGACTTCTAACAGCCTGAATGTCACCTTTGTAAGCATTTATAAACACATTTATAACATGTTATAATGTATGTATTATAAACATGGTTATAAATATTTATAAAAAGAATTACACCGAATTACACTTTATAGCCATCTTTATTATACATTATGAATTGTTAATATAATGCATTATAAATAGTGTTAATAACATGTTATAATGTCAGTGCCAAAGAAGTCAGTCCCAGCTTGGAGAGCGTAAAGTAAAAACAAATACCAAGCTAACGGTGGTGTACATTACCTTTCCCACATTGGGTAAAACACTGATGGCAGCTCTAGTTTAAACTCTGACATTTGAAGCCTGTAATGTGCTTTATTGTGTATGTTTTAGTGATTCAGTAAATCCTTCAGTAAATACTTCAGCTTGAAGCCTCACTCTGAACACTGGAGGAGGCTTTAGTACAGTACGCTTCACTTTACTTAGAGTGGACAAATACAACTTATGAGCTCTTATAATTTGTTATAATCAGTACTTATGATGTATTATGTTAACAATTAATAATGCATAACAAACATGGCTATAATGTATAATACATTTTTATAAATATTTATAGCTATGTTTATAATGTCTTATGAATGCATTATAACATGTTATGAATGTGTTTATAGATGGTTACAAAGGTGACATTCATAGAAAGTGTTACTGAAAATTCTTCAGTGTAAAGGACAGAACAGAAGCGTTATGTGCAGTAAACGCTGTGTTTAAAGGAAACGGTAAGAACTAAAAGAACTTAAAACTTTCAGTTAGTCTGAAGTTTATATAGCATGTAAGCCAGCTAGGTAGTATGAAAAGTAATCCAGCTGAAACTTTACTAAGTTTCAAAGGAATATAATCTGTATCATACTAAGACATCAGATAGATAAGCTGACAGCTTAAAATATAATAGCTAGTGAGTTAGCAAGCATACTTGCTGTTGCTGTGTCCTAAACCACACACTACCATACTACATAGTATGTCAAAACTAGCCACCATTTGAAGTCCATTCATTAGTTTAGTATGTATAGTACAGTAGTATGTGGATTTGGGATGCAGCCTGTGTTTACTGTACCCTTCTGTCCATCAGACTGAAGGTGTTTCTATAATAAAAGACTTGTTATTTGAAGCCATGTCAAACCTGATGCCACTGAAAAATGGCAATGCAGTAATGACCGCAGTAAAACTGACAGACAAAGTCACATACGTAAGGCTGGAAACAAAAAGTTAAAACTGTAAAGGTGGTAATCTTAATTTAATCAGTTGCTTGTGTTTTTCCTCTGAATTGTAGATCTTGAGTCATTTCAGAGTGAGTCTGAGTCACTAGTCATTCAATATGTCACTTTAGTTTGAGCCACTGACCTGAGTACCCATCTCTAGGTGTAGCTACCAAAATCAAATGTTTCATATTATTATGAAATTATTATTATATACTCAAATTAACACTCTCAACAGTTTTTTTAACAGTTCCATGAGAACAAATAAGCAGAGGTGAACCCTCAGGGCCTGCTGGGCCTTCAGAGAAGGCCTAATGATTTCTGGGAACTAAAGAGTACATCTGTAATTCTTAGTATTTCTGTAATTTTCTATATGCTTGTATTGAACTCAGGAAGTTGTAAGTATTACAGCAGTACTCTTGTTTAATTAAGTTTTTCTGATGGAAACAGAAGGGTTAAATTCTTAAAATGTGGAAAATTGACCAATAAGGAAGATGTAGATAAGGTAGATGTAGCTAAGCGAGCTTTTCTATTAGTTAAGCCTTTAAGAGGTAAAGAGAAGATCCGAGGCGGTAGATTAACCATCAGCGTGATTACGAAGTGACAAAAGAATCAACCAATGATGTTTCGATTTCCAATAGGTGGGACCAGTTTCAGGAGGGAAGAAGTCACTCTAGGCCTTCTGGAAGTAGAGATGTCGCTGACTGTTGTTAGAAATGAAAAACAGCGGCGGCAGCTCTATATTCCATAATGCTTCAAATGTCACTGTTTAATCTAGAATGGCCGAAAAATATTCATCGCTGTTAGCTTAGCACTAACACACTGCTAGAATCCCTTAGAAGAGAAATTAGCATTATCATAGAGATGTTTTTCCCTTATGTTTTGAGATATATGGTCCAAATTGAAGGCCTAGCTCTAAAAGTCATGATTCCCGAATCATGGATTAAGACTAAACTGCATTGTTTGTGTCACTGCCCCTTACCCTTTGTCCAGGAATCATGGAATGTTGGCCTGCTAGCTTTCCATCAAATCCTCCAGCCATTTGCGAGGACAGCTGACCCTAAGAGAGAAAAGACAAAGAGAAAGGCTTCAACAAGATTCTAAATATCTGATGCTCGGCTCCTCAGAAAGTTAAGAATCAGCAGCCAAAAGTATCTTTGTGGCATGAATTTACATAACTGGCCTGAAATTCCCTTCGTCCTCTCACTTTCCATGCAGTGGTTGTTGTCCATTTTGATTGACTGAATTATTTCAGGCAGAATTATTTCTTTGCAGCCTGCCAGGGGTTTGTGGCAGTATAGAACTCTTGTTGAGTCTCTCAGGAGTGCTCAGGTTGAACTGACTTAGCAAGAAAACTTCTGACATGTCACTCAACTGTCCCAGACTTTCCCAGGCAAAATCTAAAGTTATTACAACAGACATTTCCCAAAGGTATACTGCTATATGAAGCCACACAGTGGACTTGGGCCTTGGGCGGCCATTTCTTATCAACTGAGGAGTATCGTTTATTTATTGAGCTGTTATTGAGTACTGTACTCACTCCAGGGGGGTGGCCTGGTGGACCTGGCTCTCCTGGCTGTCCTGGGACACCAGGCTCTCCATCGTACCCAGGAGTGCCTCTTGGACCCTACAGACAAGGCATTAAAAGTACATTATTATAAACAATGGTGCGTGCCTAAACCATTTATGATTTAGCATATGCTGCCATGACATAGAACGAGAAATATCTCTGTTGTTTCTTACAGGCCTTCCTTTGGGTCCACGGTCTCCCCTGGTTCCCTGTGCTCCTGGTGGTCCCTGTTTAATTAGAGATTGGTAAGACAGTTCAGTAACACACAGATATTTTGAGAACCACACTGCAGAGCACCATTCTCTGATTACAGTTACTACTCAAATTACAGTCTTTCACCAAGTTATAATGATCCAATACTATTATATACAAGTAGATTACTGATAATAAACAAGCACTTGGTAAATTCACCAGGAAAAATGAGCATGCAGGGTGTTGTACTGCCATCTAGTGTTTAAGAGGACTAAATAAATTGACTGAGCTGTTTGAGGAATGTTGTATGGCAGGGGTCTTTAATTAAAATTCAGTAAGGTCCAGTTAGAGTATATTTCCTCAAGCAAAGGTCCGGAACATCATCATATCTAACTTGCATCATGATTCAGTTCCATATACTGTAAACTGAAGTAGCCTAGTAGTTATATCAACATCTTATGCAGTCTTGTTGAATGTCAAATCAAATAAAGTACAGTTCAGTCATATTTCAACAACATTTGCTTCTCCCTCGTCCCTCCCCTGGGTGTGTGACATTCACTCCAGTCTCTGTGCTCATCGTAATGCACAGATCTGATTGGCTGAGTAGCAACACCTGACATACTTACAACGCATGCAATTGGTCTGTGAGTTTCTTGGGCTGCTAATGCAGCGCCATAAAGGGTAGAAAAGTTAAGCCAATTAAAATAGGACCACCTCATCAAAATGAAAGAATTCTCCATAGTTTATTGGTTGTAGGTCTAGGTGCGCATAGGACAGCATCTGGGTCCAGACTCGGACCGTGATCCGCCTGTGAGTGACCTCTGTTACATGGTAATGGTTCTTAATTCTAGTCCTGGAGCACCTTGCCCTGTATAGTTTCCCTGCTTAAAACGCTCAGTTCAACTCAAGAAAATGTTGTTAATTAGCTGATTAGGTGGTTTAAGTGTGTTGGAGCAAGAAAAACTTCAAAATATGCAGAAAAGGACCAAGGGGGATTTAATGCATGGGCTTATCTAGGCTTTTTTCACTTGCAATTCAGGGTATGTTTTCATTTTACACACCGTAGTGCAGAGTAGGCTACATGACACCTACATAAGCTTCTCATAACAACTGACAAACATTTATACGGGCTCATTGCGTAGATTTCATCTGTCATAAAGACTTTTCTCAGCATTGTCAAGTTGACATAACACCTGTTTCAGGTGACATCAGTTTTTTCTGGCGTTGAGTTATATGCTATAACAACTGATGTGGCTTTCCGTATATCAGTGACATAAGATGGGACAGTTTAACTTCATGAACTCACCATTTGCTAGCTAAAAGGTATGATGTGAGTAGGCTAGTAACTTTAGCTGAGGGACCAGATGTTTATCTTAAAGACTTCAGATTGGCTCCGTTTGGTTGCCTTTCTCTGTGTAAATGTTCAAGAATTTTGAAGATTTCATTTAATGCAGCAGTAGACCCAGCAAAAATGCCTCCACTGGACTATTTTGGGCTGACTGAACAATACAAACCTGGGCAAACCCACAAAAAACACACACAGGCCCTTTATGGAGTAGCCCACACTGGGCCTGCACCACCATTCTGGAATGTGGCCAACTGAGCTGGAGAATTTGCCAGTGAGCAAAATCTTATGGGCCTTGTGAAGGCAGCCTATTGTGGGCCATTAGTTAAGTCCTAAGTGGGGCCCTACAGGGCCAATGTAGGCTTCTTTGCTAAGAAGAGATGCTGAGCTCAGAGACACGGACCAGTGCTGGGAGTCACTGACTGATGGCATGTTTTAACACAGTGTGAGAGCCTTTGTTAAAACAAAGGTTTTGTCTGCCATTTCCTGTAGACTTTGTGCATTTAGTCATTGGGTTTGCTGATTTTAGTTGAGACTACCTCTGTCCATGCTTGCTAAGGCCTGTGTAATTTGCACTGTACTGATTTTCTGGATTTCGACTAGACCTGTACAGCCCACTACCAGCCTTAGACCCAGGGCACACAATCAGGTTAAAACACTGGAAAGATGTACTCCAGGACCAGGGTTGAGAAACATGATTACATAGTAAAAAGCACCATGTGTCTCAACAAATACAATTATCTGTTTGATTATTTTCATGCAAGTAATGTAATTTTGCAGTTAAACTGCATAGATTGAAATTGACATGTTTCAATTATACAGGCTTACCATTGGTCCTGGTCTTCCTGGTAGTCCAGTGACCTGTAAGACATTAAATACAGTTTAATTAAATTTAATTCAATTCAATTCAATTCAACATAACTTGTATTAACTCAACTCAATCTGTTCACTCAACTAATATTAACTCATACCTCAACTCATATCAACTCAACTCATGTAAACTAACCTCAACTCATAATAACTCAACTCATTAAGCTCAATTCATAATCAATTAAATAACTCAACTCATATCAACTTACCTCAACTCACATTAACCCAACTCAGATGAACTAATCTCAACTCATATCAACTCAACTAATTTTAACCAAACATATTAACTCAATAACTCAACTTATAACAATCCAACTCAACTAACCTCTCCTCACCTCAACTCATATTAACTCAACTCATGTTAACTAACCTTAACTCATAAACTCACTTTATTTACTTAACTCATATTAACTGACCTCAACTCATTATCTCAATACATAATAACTAATCTCTACTCATATCAACTCAACTCATAATAAACCACCTCAAATCATATTGACTCAACTCATATTAACTAACCCCAACTCACAGCAACTAACCTCAGCTCATATCAACTCAACTCATGTTAACTAAACTCAACTCATATCAACTTATATTAATTGACCTCAATTCATAATTCAACTCATCAATGTTCTTCAACTTACATTAACTCATTTCATATTAACTAAGCTCGACACATATCAACTCAACCCACCTCAATTCATATCACATCAACTCATTAACTCCTCATATTAACTAACCTCAGTTCATATCAACTCGACTCATATAAACTAACCTCAACTCATATTGACTCAACTCATATCAACTCAACTAACCTCTCCTCACCTCAACTCATTAACTAACATTAGCTCATATTAGCTCAACTCATATTAACTAACCTCAACTCAACTAACCTCTCCTCATCTCAACTCATTAACTTAACTCAACTCAACTCAACTCATATTATCTTATGAGTTATTATCCTCATAGAACAATTTCTAGGCAGGCGAAAAAACATTACCACATTTTGAAATTTTCAGCTTTAATGCAATCAGTGAGACAATACAGATAAATTATACTATTATAATGTTATACAATTTTATACGTACAATTGGAACTTCTCCAGGTTCACCCTTCTGACCCTGAAATCAGATTATGGTAGAGGAATGTCTTAAATTTACCACAAAATACAAGGCACTGCAGAATAACATTGTGTTCTCTGAATTTGAAGACTAAGTAGAGAGCAAGTTATAAAGGTTACCTTTAGGATTCTGTCTGAAAATGTAAAAAACATACACAGATGAGTACATGTTCATAAGTCAGTCATCAAACCATACATTCAGTTTTGTTTTTAAAAAATGCAGTATTATATTTGCTTATGTGTTCATTAATGTTAATGTTAGTGTGGTTCATACCGTCATTCCTGCTGATGTCTGTGTCTGTGTTGATGTTCTGGCACACTGGACAGCACTCGCCATCAGGAATCACAACCTTTTCACAGTTGGTCACCTCTTCACATTGCACGTCGTCACACAGGATGGTGCCGCTGTCGCACACACAGATCCGGCACGGCTCGGGCTTCCACACATCTCGATTTGTGTAAATCTGACCATCTTCCATGCAGCTCAAATCATCTCCTACAGCAAAAATAAAAGCCTGAGGTGAGCAGATGTTCTTTGTAATCAATTCTAAAACACAATTTTTATTTAAACGTTATATGAACCACTTATGAAGGCTCATATTTTATTCCGTGTCATTTCTGGAAAATGAAGTAAAACTGTGTTACCGGTTCAACTGATATGTGTGAATAAGTGTTAAATATTTATATATTTTATGTTTTTGGCTGGCAGGTATGGTTAAAGCTAACCCTGAACTGTATTGACCTCAATTCAATTCACGTATGATTATGTGTGGAAGGGGATTCACTGGAAAATGTGCCCCCCTAATCCCCCACCCCCCTGGTTAAAGCCTGTGATGGGTAGACATGAGCTCATTCTCTCCAAAGACTGAGGCAGATTCACAGCAGGAACATGCAGCTTCTCTGCCATTAGCGCTTATTAACTTTTTATTAAAAATTGAAGTAATAAAAGTCCATGAACTTTTTGAAATTTTATTCATTTGGTATTTCTTTTATACAGAATATCACCTATTGTTCCCATACAGTTGTTAAAATCACAGTAAGATTTGAGACAACCCAGAAAATGCTAAAGTAGTGCTGGTACCATGAGCTTTGGCATGTGCAATGGCAGTCCTACACAATTGTTGCTGTCCAAAAAACACAGATATCTCCAAAGGAGACAGGAGAAGACACCTTTATTCTAAGCAGTTTTGGGGCATTTCTATTGGCCTATCCATTACATACATTGCATACAATGTAAAGGGCAGCTGCTGTGCTCAACTGAAATAGAAAAAAAAATGAAAAAATTATGAAGATACATGTTTGGGTGACAAAACACAGAATCTGCTGACCTGTATAAGCGAGAAACACACTTTAGATTTCATAGGTAATAAACTTTCCATCACTCATAGATGAACAGCAGGTGGCATCCATGAGCTTCCTGCACTACCTTCACTGGAACCTTTACCACAGAAATATTCGCTACTCCTGCAAATCTGGCCGCACTCACAGGCAGCTGTCCCCCAGAGGATGACCGAACGCAGCCCTGGTGGTGAACAAATGAATCATTTTTCTCAGTAAGCCATGTTTAAAATGAAGCTTACATGAAAAGCGTGGGATGCAGGAAGGTAAACTGACTCTTTTGGTGCACCCATAAAAATTAATGTTCATAAATGGTTCTAGGCTTAAAAGTACAATTGAAAAGCTTTACATGAATGTTTATGTGAAAGTTCTTAAAACTTTAAAATGTTTCTTAATATCTTGACACCCTAGCATGTATTTTTTTTAAAGGTATTTTCAAAACCATCCATTGGAAGGTGCTTTAAGAAACCAAGTGTTTTTATGGCATCATTCTAAAGAAGCTTTCGTTTGAACAACGAACACCTACAACAAATGGTGTAGACTTTATTGGAGCCTCCAAATGGGTGCTTGTTTAGATTTTTTAGGTGACAGACAAAAGACAGACATTTGAAAAAGTCAGTATTGGAAAAAACGACAGCAACTAAGAGCCAAAAACGGTTCTTTGCATGGAGCCACAGAAGAACCATTTCTAAGTTTCTTTTAAAAAATGATAAATTCAGTGGATGGTTCTTTAGAGAACCTTTTTTTTGGAAATGAGTTGTGTGAGTGTGAAGAACCTTTTTTTTACCTTTCTAAAGTTTAAACAGCCTTTCCATAATGTAAAGGTTCTAGGAAAAGACATAACGTTAAGAACCTTTACATTAAAGTTCCTTACGCTTTAACAAGGTTCTTTGCCGTCACACCCAGTTCTTTAGGAAACCAAAAATGGTTCTTCTATGGCACTGCTCAAAGAATCCTTCACTGCCACTTCATTTGTCAGTCAGTCGCTCCTGTACACCCTTTCAAAAGGGTTCTTCAAGGGTTCTTAAGTAAAGGCAATGGCAACGTATGGAACTGTGAAGCCTCAAAAAAACATCTGAATGCATAAATGGTTCTTTGTGTGCATTTGCATACGGTTTTTATGACGGAAAAGCTGTTGTACATAGTTCTTTAAAGAGTATTTTTTTTAAAAAAGGGTCTAAATAGAACCAAAAGGGGTTCCACTATTACACTATTGTTGCTATTTCTTTGGTAGTACATGGAACCCTTTTATCTGACTGAGTTACTCAGTTGTGGCCTCTTGTTTTGTATTTTAAGCATAAATACTACTTACTGCAGCTAATGTGATTTAAAATACAGGCATGTGCAAAAGTTTTGGCGCCCCTGCTCAGATTACGTTTTGTTGATTGAAGATTCTTCTGCACATTTAAATGCATAATTACTGGGCCTCCTTCACCAATATCTTCCTACGTATTTAAGGAATTTGCTATTGAGAAAGGTCCTAAGGAAAAGTCTACGTCAGATTCATGACGTGTTCTTAAACTGTAGAATTGTTCGTAGTTTTGTGCTCTTGAGGGTGTGTAAATTCCTGCCTAAGAACAAATTCCAAATAAGAAAACATTGGTGAATGACAGAAACTGTTTATTTGCTAAATTTATAATTTATATATTGGGAAAAAATAACATAAAATGTGGCCTGTGCAGAGTTTTGGCACATTTTATATTTTATGTTTTATTCTTGTGTGTTTTATTAATGAAAAATGTGCACTTAAACCTGGAGAATCAATAAAATCATCAAAACATCATTTTCCATGGGTGTATTCAAACTTGCATACGACTGTAGTTGATTAACCTTTGACTCAATAAAATCTGATGCCATTATTATCTATATTAGAAGTCTGTGACAGTGGAAAGAGAAAAACATTTATTAGAGCCGTTCAAACAGAGCACATTTCACACAGACCTTTACATGGATTCCTGTTCACTCTACAACACTGATAAGGAAGGCATATCTCTTATTCACTCTGGGAACCAGATCAAACAAGCATATAAATCACATAGCCATGGGCAGATGAGGCCATTTAATCATATTTAAGTGTGTCCTGACAAGACACGTCCACGGCTGGAGATATTTAAATAAAAATACATGAAATTAATGTATCATAGGCTCACAGTGAACGGCTCTTTCTCACATATGAAGGTGGACTCGCTTGTATTTCCTTTGGCCTGAAGGGAAGGCATGTTGTTAGTGTGAGTCATTCCAAGTACCAGAGGGAGGTCTTTTCCTTTGTATTTGAGAAAAAACATATGGCAGGAGCCTCCCAGGAAGGACAAGCGAAGGCCCACACCAAGGCACTAAGCCTACTCAAGCCTACTTATTTTATATATAAATTTGCTCCTGATGTTTTACAATCTGTGAGTCAGTGCATTGTTTCCATCTTAAAGGGGGAATTCTACTGATTTTTCAAACTTTCCGAATAATTAAAAGATGAATAATGTGATCAAAGTAATTCAGAGTAGTTTGATTTAAAATGCTCCGCTCCAAAGAAACTTGCCGACTTAGATCTCTTTATAGTGGTGGTGATAGGAACCAGACATCCGAAGCATTCAATCCCAATGAAAGCTTCCTCACTGAATGTTTTTACATGTTAAATTTTGGCCTAAAATGTATTTTTAACACCCATTCATGGTGGAGTGATATATGTAAGGCATTATCGGGTAAAATAGTCTGTAGTTTATCATTATTTAACATTACGCTGTTGTTGGAAGAAAACCTAGTATCTCCACAATGGTAACTTTACAGAAGAAGGAAAAAACCTACTTTACTTTTAACGTAAGTCAATGGAAAGTAATTTTGCCCGTTTCTTTTGGTCCATTCATCATGCAATTTATACACACTATAAAGGACAACAGGCATTTTCAAATTATGTCAAACGACATAAAATGGAGATATGAGGTTTTCTTCCAACAGCAGCGACATATAAGACTACACATAAAAACTAAAACACATGTTGGTTCACTGGTGGTTTTGAATAGTAAATAAAATGGTTATATTTGTGATCTAGACATTGTGACCCCTGGTTTCTATCACCACCACGGTAAAGACATCTGAGTCATTAAGCTGAATGACTTTGGTTACACCTTAATGGCTGAATTATGCAGAAATCTTGATAAGCATTCATTCTTGCTCTATTCTTGCATACAAAAGAATATGATTGGGGTTGTAGGATGTAACTTAAGGCCCCCACATGTTCAGAAATGGCCTTTGTAGTAGTTTAACAGGATTTTTGGGTTTAACATTTTACATTTACATTCACAAAAGAAGTCAGAATACATCTAAAACTAAATAACTTGCTCATGAATGCACCTTTGGTGGCCTAAATGCATCCCCCCATCTTAAAAAAATAGAAACATTTAGGTTAAACCTCAAGGCCTAACTTTGACCTTTGCTAACTTTTACATTGCTAAATTCTTTTCCATTTTAACAGAGAAAAAACAAAGCAAACTAACACCTAATCCCAAATAACTGATGGGCAGTCAGAAAGCAAGAGAGAAGGTACACTAGAATTAGTAAAATGCGACAGAGAGGAAGGCAAGCAAAGCTGGAGACAACAAATCTGGAACATGCTGTTTCCCTATAAAGTGTTTATTTAAGAGGAGAGATGTCAGGTCCATTAGAAAATGTATGCCTTAGGACCCACAGTTCACAAGGCAGTCTTGAAACCTTCACCAGTGGGGTTACTCACTCTTTCTCTCCATTTGCTAATTCATTGCAGACCCTGCAGTTTCCACAGACATGTTTAAAACCGATGACGACAGTAGAGGCATGGCCCTCTGAGCGGTTCTCCTGATGCTGATTTTCCAGTTTGCTGGTAAGCCCCCTCAACTCCCATGTTCTCTGAACATGCTCGGAATAAGTCCTCACGTTTCAACCCAGTTCAGAAAAATGAACTCTCTCTCACTTAGTCTAGCCATGTCCACTTGGGTGAGTTCATTTTTACAGGAGTTGCTGTTTTTAAAGTCTTCAGTGTTGGGGGTAACATGGTGCGAACTAACGTGTTACAGTAATGTGGTGGCTTTTTTACTTTAACAAAATATTGTAAAACATTACAGTTTTGATTCTTGTAATCACAATACAGCTACTTACTTAATATGAACTGCATTACTTGCGGTACTCATATATCTCTGAGAGAGCAATATTAATTACACGTGATGCATTTTAAGCATAAATTTCCTCTATGTAGATTATCCACATCTGTCCTTTTACCTAATTTGCATGTGTACTACCTGCGACAGCTGACTGAACAACTCTGATTGTGAATGGGAGCAGCATTGCAGTAGCATGGGAAGCACCAAAAAAAACTGGACTAATAATCTGTCGAACCATCTAATCAAGCCGATATGAAACTGATGGCTAAAGGTACCTGAAGAGAGAACCAAAACCTAACCTACACAGGCTCAATTTACATTCAGAAACAGTTCTGTAAGTTAATAAAGACTGTATATCAAGGTGTTTTTGAATGTTTCTGAACTTTGGAGGTGGGGGGAGTGTGCTTCCTCCATTTGGAAGTACATGTCATACGGCATTACGTTTCTCCATTTGGAATTACGTATAATTTTGGGAATCGCGACATGGCTGTCAAAAACAGTACACAGCTGGGTTGCGAAAGAGCTGCCAGAGACGTATTATTATATAGCTGTTATGTATTCCTACACAATTCAAAACTCTAATTAAAGCTTAAAGAGACTGTTGTTTTGTTTAGTTGTAGTCAGTAATTACAAAAAGTGAGAAGCACTGACCTGTGATGCCTGTATGCTACAAAAGGAACTGTACTGTGTTCACTTGTTGACTTATAAATCAATAGTCCTTCCTTTTTTAGCTTTTTATCACATTTATCATTATTAAAGTATTTGGTCTACCTTTATTTGGACAGTCCACTACAGTCCCCTATAGATTCTCTACAGATGTACAAATTGTTAACAAACTCTGTTGATTCTAAACAGTGGTGGGGTTAGGGTTAGTATTTAGACCAGGGTGAGGGTTGGGTTTAGGTTTTGGGTTGAGGTTAAGGTTAGGTTTAGGATTAGAGCAGGTTTAGAGTTAAAGAAAATGATGGTCAATTAAGTAGACAGTTAATTGAAAGCAACTTGAAAGTAAATTAAGTATCTACAAAGCATCCAAAGTGGACTATCCAGATAAACTGTTACCAAAGTATTTTGCTAAATTATTGATACCAATAAGCAGATTAGATTAAGAATTGTGACACAGTGGTGAGATACTTATGCATTTGCCCAAAACTCTTATCCAGAACCACATACAGTTTAATCATGTTACAGATGTTGGTGAATGGAGTATTAGGAGTTTTGCCCAAAGACTGGGTGGGGAAATCAATCCCCAGTCTACTGTGTGGAGGGCAGCAGACTTACCCAGTACACTACACCAAATGCATACTTTAGGATACAAGCTTCACACTACTTATATGCAAGCCCTACTTTTCAGTGACAACTCAGGTGGGGTTAGACCCCAACACCTTCTGTTCAAAAGGACATTGATATCCACAATAGGCCCAAGAAAACAATGCTGTTATAATAGGCAATAAATTAAATCTGTACTCTGAATATCTATGATTTTGTTATTCCTGTTAATGACATTGTTTCATTTGTTTTTAGTTATTGACATTTTATGTATTAGATATAAATATCATAACTCTAATTGTAGGCGTAACTTGTTTTTTTACTGCTGTATGTAGGCTTTCTGACTTTGACCCCCCCCTCCCCCCCACCACCACTGGTCAGACCAAATGTGCACCCCTGCAAATAGTATTAACTTTTCATAATTTTAATGTGTAGTCAGAGTGGCACCCGAAAAAATAAAGATATTTTAACCTCTGCTATTCCAAAACAGAAGTTCACTTACTGTGGAGTAGCCAAATAAAATAAAATAATGGGAGTGGAAAGGGGATTCATTTTCTTTGGATTTGATTCAAGCCGTCCCACACCTGATCACTCCAGCTTCCTCAGGAAAGCTAAAAGATAACACGGTCTAGTGCCATCACTGAGCTCCACTCACTTCCACAAAGCCATGCCGAAAACAAGGAACTGGATTGTCAAATAGAGCAGGCAGCTTCAGATAAGGATTTTTTTCCCTCTTTACTCTGGAAATGCTCATAATCTGTGCTCAGGGATTTCGCTACAGGACCTGATACTAGAGGTTAGAAACTGACCTTATGGAAACAGTGACTCTCGTTAATAGTGTCTGCCTTTCCAGCTCCAGCCACAGCCGTGTTTCTGAGAGTGTTCACTCGCTGAGCCTGGTGAAGTTTTGTCCACACACTAGCAGATGTGTAATGTTAATTTGATTATGTGGTGGTTTAGCTAACTGCTCTGCACGTCTGGTTTGGAAAGCCAAAATCCCTAGACTCCCGAAAAAGTGTTTATCCCAGAAGAGTGTCTGCTTTTGCAGAGGAAAAAAAAGCATGAGTTACTGTACAGCTGCAGGGGGACATTAAAGAGACTTCATGTCTGCTTTAAAATGCCTTTCTGTCAAAGCTGCATGTAAATCCTGCATGAGTCTGACCTCTGACCTCTTACCTTAGGGTTGTGGGGGTGGAAGTTTACGTTTTGTACATATATGAGAAAACTGTATTACATTTGGCTTTATTGTGACTGTTGTAGTCACACGCATGTAACGTTCAATAAGTATACCACAAAAGTTTCAAAATTTTAGCATAATTAATTGGTTGAGATATAAACAAAGTCATTCATAGTGGTTTGATGTGAACTGGTTCATTTGTAGAGAACTTACAGACTCAGATTTCTTTACAATCGTGGTGATAGGAACCAGGGGTCACAATATCTTATTATCAATATCCAAAATCTTCTAAATCTGAAAAAATAAACACCTTTCTAAAGGACTATTTTGCCTTACAATAACCTGCAAGTGCTTCGCCACCATGAGTGGATTAAAAAAATATGTTTCAGGCCAAAAGTTCAGCTCTAAACTACAGTAAAACAGTGTATCAGGCATGGGGCAGTGTATTTGTAACTATTTCATATAATAACTATATATAATAGTTTGTTAATTTAAGAGGCATTCAGATGTTTGGTTTGTATCACCACCAGAATCTGACTTAGTTTCTCTTGAACAAATCAATTTACAATACTGTTAAACAACTGGATGACCTCATTTACATCTTAATAATTTAAATATGTATAATACTGAAATTCTCCTTTAAATTAGTGGTTGGTATATTAGAATATAGTGTACAGCTGTATTGCCATCTCTCCCCACATTATTGTAACTGTATCATCCTTGTGATTTATAGACAAATCATACTTTTTTTAGTCTAAGACATCGTCTGTTGATGTAAATCATCTAAACTGTTCATTTACATGGGGAAAAGGTACTTGGCATAGCATTTCGTACAGCATCATAGTGCACATACATGCATGCTGGAGCAACCCCAACTTTAAATGCCTTCCTGCACCCCCGCATAATTACTGATAGACCTGTTCTTAACCCATCCCTATTACCTCTTTCTACTGTACTTGAAGATGGAACCTGCATGAAAGAAATGCCAAGTCATCCGCACTGCCAGCACAGCAAATGTACTTCTAAATGACTTCAAAACCTATAATTACCCCAAACCTCCATCCTCTAGGCCCAATCGAGCTGCTTCACTGAGGTCTTAGGCCATGTGTTCGGATAGTTTCAATAGATTTACTGACTGGTGAACTCTGTGGCTAACAAAACCTCATTTGTACTGGGAACATTGTTTCCTCTGGTTTGGAAACAAGCTTTATCATCTTGCCTAAAAACAAGCCTGTGCTTGTGTTGCGGGAGAGTGAGAGACCTGGCCAGGAAAGTTAAATGAGTATGTAGCTTGAAATTGCCATTTTGGAGCTAGTGGTTAGTCTTGATTTCCAGATGATCTACTCTAACCCCCACCCCTCCAACATTAGACTACATTGCCTGGATGCAACTAGAGGCTAATCTGCAGTGAGACACCTGAAATAGGCAACTGTTCAGGACTTCAGGAGCATCTTTTCAAACTGATAAACGGTCAATGGAGTTCATTCAATTGACTCTGCCCTGGATATTTTACCTGCCCAACTAATCAGTTAATTACCAGGCTCTTGCTCGGTTAAAGTTTTTAGGTTAGAGCACAAAAACATGACAATGTGCAGAGCAGGGGGACTCCAGAACCAAACTACAAAAAATATATGGCAATGATTGTCATATTAATGGCTCGTTCTACAGAAATGTCCACTTTTATATCTCTCCAGGTGTCACTGGTGTTACCGATCGTCATTGGTGTTACACATAAGAAAGGTAACACTAGAGACATTTTTAATGAAAAATGCTACAGAACATCAAGCCACATGTTGTCAGTCATGGAATATCAACTAAAATATGTAATTTAATCCATTTGTATTCCGTTTTTTCACAATTACCTCAGAATAAAGTCGGTCACACCAGTGACCTCAGCTAAAAGCTTCATATGAAATCATGAGCTAAATGAGAAAATCTCTGATAACTGAAAGACTCAGTGGACTCACCATGTGCTTCTCTTCATAGATCCTCAGAAAACAGGTAAAAGGAAGTCGAGTGATGTCATAAGTGTGACTTTTATTTCAAAATAAGAGATTTTTTGTTGCACAGTAACACCAGTGACTCGACTCCTGGGAACTTTCATTATATATTTTAGAATATTTATTTGGCATTTGTTTTCTTTGTCATTTAATTCATATATTTTATAGTCATGTTTAGATTATTGCAGTTAAAATTGTGGAAAAACGTTTTTACCGCAAAATATGGCCTCAGCCTTTACACATGACTGTGAGGAGGAGTACTTCTGTGGTGCTTGGAATTCTAGATAATTGGTTAAGAAACCAATATTGCTGAATTGAGTCTCAAGAAGGTGCAACTGTTAAAATATCTTATTGCTTTATTTAAAAATATAAATAAATTGTAACCCCAACATGTTTAACAAGTGTAATATATCTGTAAATGCTAGGGACACAAAAATGGACGTTTCTGTAGAATGACCCTAATGCCTATTTTGGCTCATACAAAAAAAGTGAATGAAAAGAAGCAAATTGGGACATAACTCAGTCATTTAAGAGTGTGGAAATGGAATTGTAGGTTTATGGGTCCAATGCAAGGTGTTCCCCTAGGACAGTGCCCTACCCTGCACATTTTGATGGTTTTCACTTCTCCAAAAGCTGTTCACACCAAGTCTGATTTGTATGTCAAGTTTTAAAAACAAGCATGTTCAAATCTTTCATATCAGATTGGATTGTGATGCTGCGTACAATTGTTAATCAGGGCCAGCTCCATTTTTTGCATTGTACAAATACATAAAAAAAAATCAGGCTGACCAATCAGAGCTCTGTTGTCATTGCTGCAGTCCAAGCAAACGTGCAACAAGATGGCGACAGCTCATGTTGCTTGTGGTGGAACATGTAGGTTTACACGACAAGGAACATGTTGAAGATAAAAATGTGGAGTGTAAAACTACACTGTGAGAATAGCTCGTCAGATCTACCTAAAAATACTTCATGTGGTAACAAGTAAATTAACTAGTTTTATTCAACTCAAAAAACTACTTTGATTGAAAGAATCAAAGTATTTATTTGGGTTGAGTAAAACTAGTTCATTTACTTGTAACATCGAACATTTTGTAACATCGGTTGCATTTCAGACCCCTTCCCTGAGCAGATGAATCGGATGATTGTGAGTGAGTTGAAAGAGAATACCATTGTCATCATATCTTCATCAGTATTGAGTTGATTTTGCATTTGAGACCTAAACATCGGGCCAGACCTTCTTTTTGAGTTTGTGCATGTGACGTTAATACATAAAGATGCATGAAGTGGTCAGAAAATTCCTGCAAAATCATATGCCTCCAACTTTTAAACTGTTATTCCAGGTTTTCAGGGTGCTTTCGCATCATATTTTGGTGTGGTTTTTTTTTGTTGTTGTTTTTTTGGCTCAGAAATGCTACTTCTTTAACGTGGCTGCAAGGCCAGGGAATGTACCTTAGTACAACACAGTGACTGTTTATAGCTGTTTTCTGTTTATTTTTGTGCACCTTAGTCTACTCATGCCTTGTCCTTTTGGTGGAATGGTTCTAGTGTGTGCACAGGGCTTAAAAAATAAATGATAAATTAATTGTTGCTGCTTGGTGTGAATACCTGCTCCAACTACTCAGCTAATTACCAAGCCCTTCCTTAGAGCAGAGCTCAACACTGAGGGCAGCGTTACTCCAGGACCGTAGTTAGGACCCTAGGAAATGAGAAATTAGGACTGCAAGTTGTGATCCTGACCTCTGTGCCCTCAGGGCACTTCACCTTAAGTTACTCCAAGGTTGGTGCCAACAATACCCCCTTTCACTACCCTGAGGGTGTACTTGTTAGTGAGAACATGTTCTCACTGCACTCTGCCTGGTACAATAAAGCGTCCCACCCCCTCATGCATTATCTGCCTGCCTAAGGCACCACTTTGCGTGTTCCTGGTGCAGGTCCCGGGAACGGCACATTGCAGGCTTTATTCAGACCATCTCCAAATGCAGTCCAGAATGTCTGAACGCGATCCGAGCCTCGCTAAGCGCAGATGTTCCACACGCTGGCTGACAGGCTTCTTTCCACTCGCTCACCACCACAAGCCAAATCCCACTGGCGTTAAAAACTCACTGGACTGTGTGTCCTGAGAAAATGCAGGGTAGGGTCTGTGCCTTCAAGTATGTGATAAACATGAGTGTCTTCCCTTCTGAAGTGAAGCGTATGTGGCCACTGTGCTCAGTAGAGACGCTTACAGGGTCAAATATCGTACAGAACCATATGGAACTAAATAGTGTTTTCTACATCAGCTGAACTATGTCTTTGTCTCCAGTGCCCACAGACCACTATGTCGTGTTTGCGTTCCATTATTGAAGACTAATAACCTTCAACACTGCATGAATAATTCTGTAACCAGTGCTGTAGGAGAGGAAGACTCTGTAATGAAATGTATTCAAGTCTCAGAGCATTGTACAGCCCTCTGGTATGCAGTCTATAGTCTGAATGCCTTGAAACCACTCTCAGCTGGGGTTCAGACAAATTACAGCACTTTAGCCACAAATCCAAGACAGCATGTAATTCATGGTATCATTACACACTTGCCATATAAACACCAGGATGAAGATTACAGATTAAAGAAAAAAGTGGTCATTCTTTTACCATCGGTGGTGAATTTTATATTTCTATGGTTATAATAACTCTTCCTTCAGTTTTTCTGTCATTTCACCATGTTGTCACTTAATGGGTCATTAATAAGTCAATAATTGGAAACATATACTCATATACTTAAACATATATCTCACTTTACTTGAATAGCCCCCAATAGATTATCTATAGATGTGCAATGTATTAACAAACTATCTGTTGAAACTCATATGATTCTCAACAGTGTTAGGGTAACAATTAGCAACACAGTTTGGCTTAGGACCAGGGTGAGGTTTAGGTTTTGGGTTGAGGTTTAGAGTTAGGGTACATTAAGGTAATTTTTTGTAGATAATTAGTTGGAAGTTAAATAAGATAAGCATCTATGAACCATGTACAGTGGACTATCCAAATAAGGTGTTACCCATACATTTGCTTGAACTCTTTTTCATCTTGCATTACTTCTATTGAAAATTACACCACATATACAGTACCATGCAAAAGTCGAGACCACCCTTCATTTGTAAAATGGCCACTGAGTTACTAGTTCATTTTTCAGAAGATATTTTTGAAGAGATTAGATATAACACAGACATAAGAAAGGGAAAGAAAATATTTTAAAAAATGGGACTCTTAAGTTGTATCAGGTCCTGCAAGACCTGATAGACCATCAAACTGCCCCCATCAGATAAACAGCATTAAAGCTTTTTGCAGAAAATGCAACCAACTTCTAAGACTGAACTTTTGAGGTGTGGAAAATTTTCCCTGCAGATTTCTTTTGAAGAATTGAAAGCAAGAAAAGAATAGAAGCTGTAATAAAGGTAAAGAGTGGATTTAAAAACTATTACAAACAGGAAGTGTAACTTCACTGTAACTTTCTGCTATTATATGTTTTTGAAAAATGAAGAACTTTTACTTAATAGCCATTTTGACTGGAAATTAAATCTGACTTCTGCACAGTACAGTATATGTATGCTTGATCATGAACTAACTCTAAAATCTAAAATAAATGCAATCCACATATGCAAAAACCCTAATGTAGGAAGGCCGACATTAAAATGAGTGTGTTTTTGAGCTATCGTGTATTTCTGAGTATCTGAGAGATTTTTCTTATCCTCTCACATCTAGGCCAAGCTCACAGATCAAACTCAGCCTAGCAGATGCACACAGCTTCCAAAATGTACCTAACATTTGAAGCACTGTGCCTACTTTTCCCATATCAGCAACAACTCACTCTAAGCTGTTTGTGCTTCACACTTGAGACCACAGCGTTTGTATATATGTTCAGACTAAGCTTATGATCCCACTATATTAGCCCAGCCATAAGTATGTAAAGAATGAATTTACACAAGCACAATTGTTTATAAAATATATTGACTTGAAAAACATGTTCATAAGTTAAAAGTTTTACGGAAAAACATTGTAAACTAAATTAAAGCTTCCCGTAAACTGCCTCAGGAAGATTTCTGCAAACAAACTCTTACTTAAGAACGCAGTCCTATTTTAAAGGGCCGATATCATGGAAAACTGAATGTTCTTCGATTTTTGAAAGTATGTAGTATATAAGCATTGGGTAACACTTTATCTGGATAGTCCACTTTACATGCTTTGTAGATACTTTCATTATACATTCAACCAAATATCTACTAAATTGACCATAATTCTCTTTAACTCTAAACCTGCTCTAATCCTAACCCTAATCTTAACCTCAACCCAAAACCTAAACCCAACCCTCACTCTAGCTCTAAATCCTAACCTCAACCCCACCAGTGTTTAGAATCAACTGAGTTTCAACAGATAGTTTGTTAACAATTTGAACATCTGTAGATAATCTACAGGGGACTATAGTGGACTATCCAAATAAAGTGAGACAGAATATTGTTAAAAGTTTTAAAGCGTACAGTTAATGCCCCAGTCTTCTTTTGTGATGTCACAACCAACACATTTGCATATGTCTGCCTATTCAGCCTACAGCAATTCAGCCCTGCCCTTTTATACTGAAGCTATGTAGTGTTCCAGCCTAGACTGCTTTCTGAATAAGGCACAATATACAGGCCAGCCAATCAGAACAGAGATGATTTACATATTGTCACTGTTGGAATTAAACCTTTTATTTAACATAATTTGAAAACAACAGGCCAACAGCAATAGTTTAGAATGATTTGGAAAAAATCTTGTTTCTTGTACAGATTTTAAGTTTTATCAGGCACAGTAATAAAAACAGCCTGTGTAATCATAAGGGATACAGACAGGCTGGAAAATGGTTTTGTAAAAATGAATTATTACTGTTTTTGGTGCATAAAACCACACAAATATAATGAGTGAACTTCAGGGGAAAATAAATACAGAAAAAAGTAGGACATGGAGCCTTTTTGATGATATATTTGAGTCTTATGAACATAGTTAACTCGTTACCTCTTCGCTCATGTTGACACTGAAGCCAGTCCGGTAACAGACAGATGTTGCTGTACGAACATGACATTCCAGGATTCACTACCTTTAATATTAATATTTACAGAACTTGTACTTTTGCCTTTTATATAAACTTGATACATATGTACAGATGTTGACAGACAAACTGGCGAAAGCCTCCAAATATAAAAGTGCCAGACTGGATATTTCATCTCTTCGCATCTCCTGCCAGTGACCTCTTTGGCTGGAGTTGATCTCACAGCCTTCTGATGAAATATTTATCGTTTGTTAAACTCTCTTGCATGTGGGGTGTGGTAAAAACTCTCTTTCATTTCTGAAGAAATGTTTTCTCAGATGAGCACAAAGCCACAGTAAGCTTATTAAATCAAAACAGACAATAAAATCGCAGGAACAACGGCCGAGTGAATTTGTTTATCATGTATATACAGGCAAGCTTTTTGTGTAATGCATGACATATTTTTTCCAGGCGATGGATATAAACCAGCTCCACATTTCCTCCAGTGCTTTGTGGAACAAACCCCCCCCACCCCCACTCAGTTCTCCTCGGGGACTAGAGCTAGCCCTCCGTGATGCTGCCCTTCTCTGCATTCCCCTCCCTCCCCTGTTTTGTTTGCATGTCTGTGAGAGCTCACAGATCCACCACAGCTGGCTTGCCACGACGCTGGCTCGCACTGCTCTGTTCTGTGTGGAGCAGGCTGTGTCCCAAGGCAGGACGAGGATGTCTCCCATAAATATTTACTCTGAGCAGACTCACACTAGAGGGTTCCAAATTCACTTCATTAGCACTCTTTTTGTCTGTTTCTACCTTTAAAAGCATGTGGCACTCCAGACTGTTTTGCTCAGGCTAAGTGTTCCTGTCTGAAGTAGACTTCAACCTGTTATTGAAGCGCTTAAAGGTCAGCTACATGTGAGGAACACTGTGTTCCTTATTTGAAAGCTGTTGCCTGATAGTCCTGAAAGAGTAAACAACATATCAATAAAATGGTTAGATGTTTTTGAATAAACCAACAACTGAAATATATTCAATTTTTATATGTTCCTAAAATTAACGGTGTCAAGCGTTCTTTGGAGCAATGCCAAGCAGCAGTTCAACCGGCGGCCGCAGCCCCCTGGGGTACCATAGGGAGCGCTAAGGGGGCCGCAGAGAAATCTCTACTTACTCTTTTACTAGTTAGTAAATTTTTAGTTTCGTCAACGTATAAATTTTCTTTCAGCCACATCTAAAAAAAAAAGTGGTCCTTGTTTAAAAATGGTAGACGTGAGTAAACGTTATTAAACTTAAATACATGCCAAGCAGTCACAGCTCACAGCCAAGCCACGCCCACTTAGTGAGTTAATCCGATAAGATGGAGTCTTCGTGGGGGGGTTATTAAGTTTAAAGAGCCTTCAGGTTCTAGAGAACCTTATATGGAGACAAGTTTATATGGAAAGTCATTAAACTTTAAAAATGTTCTCCACAAAATTTATTTAGGAATCCTGGGGCCAGATTCACAAAAGTGTTTTAAGAAAGAGAAGAATTTTTTAACTTATTATTCTTCAAAAAAACTAACAATTAAGAATCTTAATTGTTTCTTTCTTTTCTTTTAAGAACAATAAAAGATATTTTTCAAAATGTGTTTTTTTTTTTAACCTCACACATCTCAGACTGTCAGGAGTTGTTAGATATGCCACTAAAAATATAATTTTCACAAAGTATAACTGTTAAAATACACCAAGGATATATAGGATATACCAAGCATATACAAATTTTCTATTAGCTATTTCCTCCAACATCCGTTTTGGTCCTTGCCAGAATTTTTTTGAATGTTTGATATAGTGAAGAACCATTTAACACAAATAATGCTCTGCTGAACAAAACCTCGTATCTCCAAAATGGTAACTTTACAGGAGAAGGAAAAAACATACTTTACTTTTAATGTAAGTCAATGGAATTAGAATTTTTTTCTGAGTCATTTTGGGCCGTTTCTTTTGGTCCGTTCATCATGTAATTTACACACAATGTAAAGAAGAACAGGTATTTTCAAATTACATCAAAAACTGTATTTAAAAAAAAATTGTATTTAAAATCATTCTTCTTAACTTCTTATTGTTTTGCTATGTTCTTCTAAGCAAATCTTTTAGAAATCCCCAATCCATTAAAACTTCTTTAGCCATTCTTTCACGGCGTGACTCCGAAGAACCTTTCTGGCACATTTATTTTACTTAAGACTGTATGAGAATGCTGCATGTACAAAGACAAAAGAGCAGCCGACTCAATTCTATGATTAATAATGGCACCAAGCCCAAGCCCTGTGGTTTTCACCAGGAGGAAACATAAGCTGTGTACTCCAAGGAGTAAGAATGTCAATTTTGCTCTCAGGGGCCCCTGAAGAGGCCTTGGCATCCCATAAAGCTCTGCTCAGGTTCAATGACATCACTCTTTCTAGCCTGTGGGGTGGGGGGGGGGGGTTGCAATTTATCACTTTGTTTAAACTAGAAGAACCACTTTTCTGCTTAAGTCTTTCATCTATTTTGCCCACGTGTGGTGGGAACTTTACATACAATCAATGCACTTCAAAAGTAAGTGTGAAACTACTTTGTTCACCCACACTGTGTTTGATCTAAGTACATGAAAAGCAAATGATAAGCCCAAAGTTAAACTCTGATAATATCCACTTTGGGGTTTCCTAGAGCAGAAACATATTTAATACAGTTCTGCACTGTTCACAGTGGATCTTGTGGTCTAATGATTGAATTACAGGAATTGAATCAGGGGAATAAAAAAAAAATGCATATCCAAGCTTTGTGTGCTGGGAATGTAGTGGGTGTGTGTAAAACCTCTCTGAGTAGTTTAGAGATCAAGTCACTGAACGAATGTTACATAGCAGGCCTTAGGATAAGACATGCCTGAGAAAAAATAAAGAGACAAAATAGACACATGTAAATTGTAAGTTTCCAAAAACACTTCAAACTAGTCTGTGCAGTCCGCTGTTTTTTGCTTATAGTGTTTTAAATTCTGAAAATGGTGCTGTTGAGCTTACTGCGTGATTGTTTTCATCATCTGGCAGGACTCTTCTAAGCTTATGCATACTTTTCCTAATAGTCATGAGCAGCTGGTTTGGCGGCTGTGTCCTGTGAGGAGCCTATTCCGGATGGAAGGGATTATTTCTCTTTAATTTCAGAAGATACATGTGTTTCAGTTCCAAATTGGACTTTTTTAAGTCAAAAATGGGTCACCGGAATCATACTAACAGTTAATACTTCTGTTATGAATGCTGGAGGTCATGTAAACAGCATGGCCTCAGTAGATGTCATCTATCATGGACTTAATATGGGCTACTGTTATTAACCAACACTGCCCTTATACATCTGATAGAAATGCACACTGCAAAAAATGGTATCTTGTCAAGTAAAATTATCTTAAATATCATGAAGAAATCTTACATTTCTCATGTTGAGATTGTTGTAAGCTTGATTTATGGTTATTTAACTTATTTCTAGACATTTTTTACTTGTTTTAAGTAACTTTATCAAGTAAAATTATCTACTTTGTTGGCAGATAATTGTGTTTGTTTTAAGAAATGTGCTTGAAACCAGCAAAATTATCTGCCAGTATAATAAATGTATTTAATAAAATGACCTAAAAACAAGTAAAACATTTCTGGAAATAAGCTAGATAATCTCATAATAAGTGCACAACCATCTCAAAATGGGAAATGTTGGATATATGGACTAGATTTAAGACACAATACCATTTTTTGCATTATTTCAAAAGAGCTAATTTGTAGTTGTAATGCACTCATTTAAGAGCTATTATATAAAGTATCCCACGTGCATTAGGTAGCTGTATCAAAGTTATCAATATATAGAAGCTCCAGTGAGAAAACTGCACCAAAGTGTTGCTCATGAACTGTCCAGTCATGTATTTATACTGCTTCAATATACTGAGAGGATGAAACAGAAAGCCTTGTTCAGACCCAGACATTAAACATGACCCTGTCCAAAGGAAATACCAGTCTAAAAGAGGCTTCCTGCAGGTCAGAAAATGCGAGAACATGCTGACCTAAACGGTGATGAACCTTCTCCTTTTAAAACAGGTTTTCTCTATTCTCACGTTCCTGACGTGTATAAAAGGTGGAATTGTTTTTTTTTCCGAATCCGTTTGGCAGGCAACTCATAATTAATAGTATTACGAACAAGAATAGCCTTGATTATAGTGCACCTCTCCAAATCCCACTATTTAATTAGGTCATTCTACAGAAATGTCCACTTTTCTATCTCTCCATAGGAGTCACTGGTGTTACTGATCCTCATTAGTGTTACACATAAGAAAGGTAACACCAGAGACAGTAACAGTAATGAAAAATGCATTTTACTAAATGGCTGCTACAGAACATCAAACCACATGTTGTCAATCATGGAATATCCACTAAAATATGTCATTTAATCCATTTGTATTCTATTTTTTCACAGTTACCTAAGAATAAAGTAGGTCACACCAGTGACTTCAGCTAAAAGCTTCATATGAAATCATGAGCTAAATGAGAAAATCTCTGATAACTGAAAGACACAGTGGACTCACCATGAGCTTTTCTTCATAGATCCTCAGAAAACAGGTGTAAAAGGAAGTCAAGTGATGTCATCAGTGTGACTTTTATTTCAAAATAAGAGATTTTTAGTTACACGGTAACACCAGTGACACGACTCCTGGGGACAACAACTTTCATTATATATTTTATAACATTTATTTGGCATTTGTTTTCTTTATGTCATTTAATTCATATGTTTCATAGTCATGTTTAGATTATTGCAGTTAAAATTGTTTTTCACCTCTAAATATGGCTTCACCCTTTACACATGACTGTGGGGATGAGCTCTTCTGTGGTGCTTGGAATTCTATATGATTGATTTAAAAACCCAATATTGCTAAATTGAGGCTCAAGAAGGTGTAATTATTAAAATAACTTACTGTTTTATTTTAAAATATTAATAAATTGTAACCCTAACATGTTTTACAAGTGTAATATATCTGTAAACGCTAGGGACACAAAAATGGACGTTTCTGTAGAATGACCCAATTACTCTTGGAAGAAAACTTTGTATCTCCATTTTTCCAGCATTTCTGCCATTTATATTGTGTTAGAATTTCATAATAAATGTTGGGAAGAACACCTTGTTCCATTAACTTACATTTAAAGTAAAGAAAATACTTTCCTCTCCTGTAAAGTTACTTTTTTGGAGATTTTCTTGTGACGGAGACTATATGCTGCTTACAGGCCAAATGGATAGAAGAGCTAATGTAATCAGTTATGGGTTGTAGTTAACAAAGAACATTAGCAAGAGTTTGGGGGCCTGATTTGGCTAAATTCACTCAAGATAACCAGAAGACAGACAGTCAACATTGTTAAAACAGAGACAGCAGATTTGTCTGAAGCAAGTCATGAAATCCAACCAACATAAAAGAGCAACTTAGTCCTGAACAGTTTACAAAGCAGCAGCACAGCACATGGACACCAGGCTTGGGCATTCCTTGATTTCTATTTATGGAGTGCATTGATTGGAAACACATTCCCGAGTTATCACCAGCCCTTAACTGAAGGAAATATGGCAAAGCATTAATATAGCAAGATGTCCTTACTTTAAACAGTACAACGTAAATCCTATACAACACAAATCCTTGTTTTATTATAAAAATCTATTCAGTTCTCGAAACACATGGCAGTGCAAGTTCACCGGCTGTCCTCCACAAGGTAATAGCATCAAACGTGATTTGGACTATGACTCACTCCAGTGTGCAGACATTTCCACATAAACTTGTCTGGCACGGAAAGACTGGGGATGGAGGTACAATGTGCAGTACAGTCATTTCATTCCAAAGTTCCAAAGAGTAAAGTGTGTTATAGTGTTCAATTGACTCCATTTACTCTAGTTCCAAAGTAGATTATCTGAGCTCATGTCTTGGTTTCACTGCGGCCATATTTTCTTCACAAGGTGTGGGACTTGATACCCAAATCCCTTATATACTGTCCCCGAGAGGAAGACTTCAGCAGCAGAGAAGAAATAAATAAGATCCTCAGTTTTTATCCCACTCAAAGCAGCCAGTCACACTCCAGAAGATAGCCGATTTGTCATTTCACATATACAGTGGTTCCCAAAAGTATCTGGACACTTCAACTTAGTAAACTTTAATGAAGTTTATAAAATGTTTAGTAAAACATTTGTTTCAAAGAAAAACACTTTTAGCACAGCGTCAAACTAATAGTAAACTATTTGTGTGGAGAAATCCTGGACTGGGTTGCACTGGTTTTGCTTAATTTATACTTAATACTCTTTGATAAGTCCTTAGTTAAAACTAGTTAGTTTCAAACTATCCTTTTACTAAATCTGGTTGCACCACAGATTCATAAGTCGTGTCTTAACTAACCACTAACTAATGCATACATTGCTTTAACATGACGATAACATGTCCAGAACCAATCAGTAAACCCACTGCCATGAAAACACAGCGGCAGCTTGCACTGACTCTTTCCAAGAAAAAATATCCAGCATAAAAGAGAACGATGTGCAAAGTTAAACTGAGTAAAACTCATTATCTACAGCCACTCTCTGTTTATTCTTTAATATTTCCCTGAGACAAACCAAATACACAGCTTTTTAAACAATGGTTGCTGGCTGACTGAAACAACAGCAGCCTCATTTTAGCCGTTTGGGCTGCTGAGTCTCTGAGTTGGAGCTGTGGGTGTTCAGCTTCATGCTCTGAGTTTAAACCAGGGTGATGATTAAAGCTGTAAGTAAAACCACAGCGTACAGTGTTTTGAATTTTTAGCTTAGTTAACCGAACAGTCATGTTTTTGGTCTTTTTTTGTGTTTCTATCTGGTTTATGATGGTTTCCCCAAAACTTGCTAAGGGGGAGGTGTAAATAATTAGTAACTACAACATTAAAACTAGTTTGTGTGGTGCAGTCATTTTGATTTAGTAATGCATAAATCTTAACTTAGTAAGCACTTATGTTACGATTAGCCTATGTTTGAACTTATGCACAGCTGGTGCAACCGGCCAATGGAGAAGAATTCCAACCAGACTGCAGGGTACTGTAAAGTTTGGTGGTGGAAATGTCAAAGTCTGGGGCTGTTCTTTGGACAGTGGTGTTATTGAGCATTTTGGATGCAAACCTGCAAAGAAACTGCTCAAACCATAAGAAAACACACCCGCCTGGCTTTGAAAGAACACTTCACCAAAAAAGAAAATGATAGTCTTGGACTGGTGTGTCTAAAATAAATGCAACTTGGTTTGGCACTTTGTTTCCGAACACAATGAACCTAATACAGTGTGGCACCACTGTCTGAATACTTTTTGGGCTCCTGTAGTAACTCAAATACCAGTTGAACCATTCTATAGGCACACCATGAATAGTTCCCCTGTTCAGACGTGGTTAATCTTCACCAACATTGCTTAGAATCCACCGTTTCCTTAACCTCTTATATAATTGTTTCATTTTCAACACTTTTCAGATATAATCGCAGGGGACATTTGTGGAGCTGCATCTTATTAGAAACTGGCAAGGGCTGAAAGCTATGTGTTGAAAAGTATAATCCATGGCCCATGGTGCGTTTATGATCTGGATCCAAACACGGTATCTTTTCATCTAGCCGTGATATTAAAGGTTTATCAGAATTTTATCAGACTTTCCTGAAAGGATTTTGCCCCCATATGTATAAAGACTGCAATGTAGCAGACTTTGAAAAAAAGAAAAGCCCTTGTGTGGAACAGTCAACCACAGCCATCTAAATGCTCTGCTTTCCATAAAGGAGAGGAGAGGAGTTTGTCTCCCTTGGCAATACTCAATAAGGCCTGGACTCAGATGTCTACAAAGCTGTGTGAAGATATCTATAACATTACATACAAAAAATATATTCGATAAGAATACTCAGGTTTATGTGATGTTCACAAGGCCTACTGTGAGTAAATTTTGGTCTCAACTGACCATCCTTGTAAGGCATGGCTGTTATTTCAAAACCTAATAATATTTGTCCCAGTTTTTAATCACAATTTTTAGCATTTTTCCACCATTTGAAAACATTAGCTTAACCTACATTGTGAGAACATTTCATTAGGATCAGACTAATAGAGTTTGTCCAAAATTACTAGGGAAAAAACTATTTACATACATTTAAGAGCATTTTTCCAGCTATTTTCCGACTATGCTGCAGCAGAGAAAAAAAGAAAAGTCCTTGCGTGGAACTATGTGGAACAGTAAACCACAGTCATCTAAACGCTCTGCTTTCCATAAAATCTGCAAGAATGCAAACCACTATTTTAAAACAATACCATCTCCGAAATACTCAGAGAATAAAATATTATCTATTAAATCCAGCCATGTTTGTGTGCTTTTTGACAGCAATTCGGTTCATAAGTTACACCTCAAGTAAATATTTTCTGGTTAAATGTACCCCAGTGTAATGTAAGAGCACATGTTTTTATATCAGTTGTTTCTAATGTGAAAAGTTTACAGGTTTTATCGATTTGTGAGCATCATTTTGTACTTATTACTAGGAATAAAAACTATTTACATTTAAGAACATTTACATTTAAGAACATTTTTCCTCATGCAGTAAAGCTGACATTTCCATTTCACAGATCAGAGGTTTTGTCATGTGTTACAGTAATGCAATGACTTTTTCTGTAACAAAGTAAAGTAACATATTGCAGCTTCAATTCTTGTAATCACATTACAGTTACTGACTTAACGAGAATTACGTTACCTGTGTTACTCAAACGTCTCGGAAAGAGCAATATTTCTAACGTGTGATGCATTTGAAGCATAGATTTCCTCCATTATTCAGAAATAACTGTGTAAGCTTTACATTTTATTCATAAAGATTTTAAGTGCTGCTGTATTTAAACTGACAGGAGTGTCAGGCCTTTTAAATGACGTTTACTGTAATGGATATTTCTTTCTAAATAAAATACTGAAAGGACTACTGGGTTTTCCCTTGTACTTTCTAGTAAGTATAGACTTGTTTGGATTTAAGTAGTAACATTAAAGTGAAGTTATGTGTATTGAGATTGCTTTATCCAGGAAGTAATCAGTAAAGTAATCCCATTACAGTTTCAAAGAAGTAATTGGTATTGTGTAATGGGTTAGTTACTCCTATACTAGTCCCAAAAAAGAGTCTTGATTCCTCTCAGTGGTTCTTCTTCATGCTTCTAAGGACTTAAGTCTCCTTTGGCAATGCTTAAAAAGTGCCCAGATGTCTGTAAAGCTACTTTGTGAAGCATCTATAATGATAGGTACAAAAAAAGTGAAGTGAAAATAATGGTACTCAGGTTTATGTAATGTAACAAGGCCCACTGTGAGTAAATTCTGGTCTCAACTGAACCTCCTCATGGCATAGTGGTCATTTCAAAACCTAGTAGTTTTTCCCAATTTTTAAATTATTTTTATACACCATTTGAAAACATTAGCTTAACATTACATTGTGAGAATGTTTAATTATGAATAGACTAATAGAGTTTGTCTAAAATTAGTAGGAATAAAAAACTATTTACATTAACATACATTTAAGAACATTTTTCCAAGTTGCATTTCATAGCTCAGATGTTTTGTCATGATTTTGCTCCTCATATGTATAAAGACTGCGCTGTAGCAGACTTTGAAAAAAGAAAAGCCCTTTTGTGGAATAATGTGGAACAGTAAACCACAGCCATCTAAACGCTCTGCTTTCCATAAAATCTGCAAGAACCCAAACCACTCTTTTAAAACAATACCATCCCTGAAATATTCTAAGAATAAAATGTTATCTATTAAATCCAGTCATATTTGTGTGATTTTTGATAGCAGTACGGTTCAGAAGTTACACCTTAAGTAAATATTTGCTGGTTAAATGTGTAAGTTTGTCCAAAATTACTTGGAATAAAAACTTTTTACATTAACATACATTTAAGAACATTTTTCCAAGTTCAAGCCATTTTATACATCCAAGGTTTATAAATAAGCATTACATTTGCAAAATGAATTAAAACTTGAACTAAAGTACCAAACTCTGTGAACTACCTTGCTATTAATGAGTTGCATGCGTTGGTCCCCAAGACTCTATAATGATGATAGCAATGATTGTCAGCCAGTGAAGATTGTCATTCCTTAAACATGCTCTAGAAGAGGGAAGGTGAATGGAGCACACCAGTCTCCCTGGGGGAACTGGGAGCATTCCAGTTTTACTGACTCATGCCTGATGATACACGCAAGGAGCTCAAATCTGGCATAGTCATTTTCCAGACGTTCAGCTTATATTAAAGGCAGTACGGTTTGGACATTTAAGCCCTTAAATGGCCAAGACTGGCCTGCAAGTCCAAATCTTTAGTGCACACGTCTATAACTTAAGAACTAACTCAGCCAGTTCACCCTGTAGTCCAAGTAGTGACTGAATAATAATTAGAATGTAGGACGCCTGGGATTTTAAGAGGTTAAGCAAAGAGGAAAGTGATGGTTTAGGATAAGTCCTGGTTTTAAGGTTAGACGTTGACACTGGCGAATCTTCCCTCAGAAGTCAATATCAAGGATTAGCAGAAGGCTCAGTTTGCATGTTGCTACACCACAGGTGGAAAATCCAGGTCCAGAAGGTAAAAGTCCTCCTCAGGATCCCTCAACTGCCTGACACCTTTACTACTGGATTGAACTAATGAGAGAAGCCGTGGAACATTTAAATTTGACAGACACTAAATCATGTTATACACACTTAAAAAGATGCTTCTTCAAGAGTTCTTTAGTAATAACACTCAGTTAATCCTTTGCATGATTAAAGGGTTTTTGCATCATGAAATAGTTCTTCAGATTGATGGAAAATGTGTTTTATATGGTTCTATATCAAACCTTTTTAAAAAGTGTTCTATATAGCACCAAAAGGGTTCTTCTATTGTTACAGGCTTCAGATCATAACAATAGAAGAATGCTTTTTGGTGTTATTTAGAACCCTCAGCACATTCTCCATCAATATGAAGAACCAGTTAACGATGTAAAAACCCTTAAAATCATGCAAAGTGTTCCTTGAGTGTTCGTGGTTCTGTATAGAACCATTTTCTTTACTAAAGAACTCTTGAAGAACCATCATTTTTAAGAGTGTAGATGTAGGCAGATCCAGCAATAGGACTCTAGACCAAGAAGGCGTGCACGTGTGCTCCGCTGTAAGTAGGCTGGCGCAGTATGGCTGCCGCTTTACATCACTTTTTCATTTGTTTCGTATTGTTTGTGTGTATATTTTAATGTTTGTCTGCTGGCTGAGGAGTTTGCCATCATTCAACTGAGATAGCAGCTGAGAGCAAATGTGCAACTGTGGCTCAGAGGCTTCTTGGGCTGGCTGTTTGGTTGACGCCACATCACAGCAATGATGCAGCCTGGACCAGCCGCTTAAATGACCCTGTATCACAGCTACGAGGCTCTCTGGACTGGGGACCTCATCGACGTGACATTGTATCATGAACTGGCTGCTTGGTTGATGCTGCACTGCAGCTGTGGGGCTGCGTGGACCGGTAGTGTTCGGCTGCATGAGCTGCGCTATGCGGCAGCTACGAGGCCTCTCAGGCTGGCTGCCATTGCGATGCTACATCATAGATACTTTGCTGCCTTGGCCGGCCACTGCATTGTAGCTATGAGGCTGCCTGGACTGGTGGTGTTTAGCTGCAGGAAAATGCTGCCCCTTCATGGCTAAGGACATTTTCGGCCTTCGAGGCTTCCTGGGCCGGCCTCCTGTGTGAGGCACCATAGTCACGGTGTGAGACTTTCACCCCGCAGACTGTCCAGGCTAGCTAAGTGACTCTATACTGTGGTCAGTGAAATCCCACCCGCTAGCTGTGGAAACTGAGTTGTATTTTGTATCTATTTTGTTACTTTCTGATTGAAAAGCGTTCTTGAGCATGGGAAAGGCGCTATTTAAACAAAAGTGATGATGATGACTCTTACTAGTTGCTAGGCACAGCAATCAAACCCCAGTCTACCATGTGTAGATCAGCGGTATTACCCACTCTGCTATACCCACCACAAAACAAAATCCTGGGGAAGATTTTAACTTCCTGGACCTGAGCCATCCACCCCAGGCTAATCATGGCACGCCCTTCTCTTTATGAAGTATTCAAGCTCTAAACCAGACCAGACACCATAACAAACAGGGTAATCGACATCAATCTAAAACTGCCTCTTACTTAACCATCAAGGGGTGCACTGGGGTAATGTGCTGCATTAAAAAGCAGCTAGATACGGCTAATGTACTCTATGAGGCAAGCCCTCGTGATCTTCAGATAAAAGGAAGCAGCTGTATAAACACACAAAGCTTGCAAATCGGTTCAAGGGAGCTTAATGTCATTTTGTCTTCTGCTCACCTTTGCGTGTTCTGCACAGGCATGCATAGCATCTGTTTCAGTGCGGTACATTTCCACCAGGTCGAGGCTGAGAATATTCATACGCTTCTTCCTCCCACACTGAGATGGGAGGGTAAGGATTAGTTTCTAGCTTATTTGGAAAGGTAAATTGGTTTGTTCCTGATAAAAGGAGAGTAACGCGGCTGCTTTACACCATGTGCCCCTGTTTTCCATGTTCTCCCGACATTAGCTGTTCACTGACATAGTGTTTCTAACATCAGCGATAGAACTTCCTCTCGAGGAGTGCTAGCCAAGGTTTGTTTTAATATTTTCCGAACACTGCCAAAGCAACCAGTTTAACATCTGGAAGTCATCCCCCGGCCCTGCATTTGCTGACTGCCATCATTTACTTTATAAGTAGTTCCCATGGAGAAGTCTCATGAGCAAGATCAACATTAAAAATCTATCATCCAAACTGCCCGTGCCATTGAGACGTCGAGGGGTATCTCTGCAGCTTCCAGCAGACGCTGTGGACACATTAAATGGTTTCCAGTTCAAGTGGAAGAACAGGCTGTCATGTTTTCCAGGGTAGGATGTTTTTTGTTTTGGTTTTTTTTCGTTAGAGGCAAAGAGGCATGTCATCAAGTCACTGCACAAAAATGCAGCACATGTTTTCCATCAGCACGTTGCTGCAGACCTAACTGAGTTCACGTATTTGGACACTTAGCCTATTTGTTGCAAAGTAACTGATGTGGCAACAATGGCTGCCACCAATTTTGAGGAACGAATAGATGCTATTGGTGCAATCAGAAGCAGCCGTTTATTGTACATACAGTCGTATGCAAAAAAACAAAAAAACAAAACGCCTTCAGTCAAATTACATTTTGCTGATTTTCTGTGTCAAAATAACTTAAATGTGCAATTTTTTAGTGCACAATTTCTATTTGTTTGCCAAGATTAAAGCAGCACTTCTGTTAAAACTGAAAAAAGTAGCATTACTAAGTCAGGAGAATAAAAACAGGATAAAATATGGTGAGGGCTCTGCTGAGAGTCGACCTGCAAAGCCTGAAATAATCATTTAAAAGTCAGCGACGTCGGATTTCATGAGAGTTTTTCAGACCATGTTGTACATTCTTACATGTTAACGTCACACACAAGAAGGTCTGAAGGCTCTATTTTTAGGTCTCAAATACAAAATCAATCCCATGTTTTGTTCCCTTTGAATGCTCTTTCAATGCACTCACAATCATCAGATTCATTGCTCAGGAAAGGGGTCCGAAGCAAAACCCACATACCAAATTTTTTTCCGCATATTGTGTGCAATTACACATTTCCACCAGAGAGGTCTCCAAATCCCCAAAACTTATAAAGTGTAGCTTTAACAAACTGGAAAAAATGAAATATAAAACATGCTCTAACTTTTGCAAAGGCCACGTTTTATGGTTCCATAATGTTAAATTCAGTAAATAAACAGTGCCTTTGCATTAAAGTGTGCAGAAGTGTGTCCTCTGTAGAGGACTTGTTAATTATGTTTATTTTCAATCAGAAAATCAACAAAAATGTCATGTGACCAGGGGCGCCCAAACTATATACACTGTACAAACTTTAACAAAAGTTTTAAATGAAAAGATCCAACATTATGACATGCTGTTAGGTGCACTCTGTGATTTGCTTTGTTAAAGTGCCAGAAGGTGGAAAATTACAGTGTTTCTCATACAGAGTATGTGAACCTCTATGGAGGATGATGAAGAGCTGTTAAAGTAGTTGTAAGTAGGGCGGGGGAGTGTTTTTGTTGGTCCTCAAGGCTTTTCTTACATCAAACGCGCACGCCAAACTTTGCTAGATGGACGGCTTATAGTATTAGGATTGTTCCTTTTTTCTAATTTCCTTATTATCACCTGTACTGACTGCACGAACAAACTGGACTAAGCCTACCACCAGAACGATGTTACATGGCCCAACGTTTTCAGCCATGCAGTCTCTCAGAACCACTCAAATTGTACTCCACTCCAGTCGAGAGTGAGTCTGTCTTTTCCAGGCATGATGAAGCCTGGAACTGAGAATTAAATGCATGGATAATGAAGACATTGTGAGTGCCAAATAACAGGGTAGAAAAGGTTCCACATCAGAGACTGCTCTTCATTAAGCATTCTGGTTATATCACATGTGACATCCATCTAATAGCTGAATCATAATAAGGCTTTAAACATATGCCTGAACAAGCTTCAATGCAACCTCAGTGCGACTCGTATGCCCATTCCACAAAAAAGCACTCTCAGCATTTATGGAGAAGCTGAATGCCCACAAAGGCCTTTTTTTACTGAGCTGTCTTTTTCTCAGAACACATAAATGTTACTGTTGTGGTCCAACTTCTCAACAGTAGCCGCTGGCAGTCCTTCACTTTCATCAAACTCTATTCTTATATAAAGCCTGAGAGATTTCTGAGCCTCATGGCATCATATGTATGGTCGTGTGCAAAAGTTTGGACACCCCTGGTCAAATGACATGTTTTGTTGATGTTAAAGTTAACACAGCTTAAATTTGGCATTTATAGCATTTTAGCGCAGAGTTGTAGAGTTTACCATGCTGTAAAAAATAAAACATAAAATATAAAATGTGGCTTAACTTTTGCACAGGCTGCATTTTATGTTGTTTTTTTTCCACATCTTAAATTCTGCACATAAACAGTAGTTGTGTATTAAAATGCGCAGAAGTGTGTTCACTGTATAGGATGTGTTGACTTATTTACAAATATAAAATCAACAAAATGTCTCACTTGAACAGGGATGCCTAAACTTTCACATACAACGATACATAAGGTCATGATTAGCATTTAATTAGCATGATTCGCAAATCATGTTACGTAATTTGTCTTAGTGTCCAGCAGACAACGTCACGAAGGTCATTCAAAGACTCAAAGTGCAGCAGGTAGCAGGCCAGTCTCTCCAACAGCAGAGGCAACACAGATTACATGTTATATATCATCCTCTCCACTAGAACAACTATGTCTGTGGCAGTTAAGACACTGTTTCAACCATTTCTGACAGAGGCTGTAAAACAGTCTGATTAAATTTGATGCCCAGCAGCGATTCATACAAAATTAACTGGGCTTGGAGCAAAGACACAGATTAATACTTGATGTAGAGAGTCATTATTAAGGTTAGTCCTGTATAAACTAAAGCAGGAACAGAGGTGACCTGGAATAATAAAGAGGTTATAAGTAATTGAGGTGAATATGTCCGACAGTCAATTACAATTCATTGTATTGCATCATTACTGAATGGGTTTGCAGGCAATTCCAACATTATACCTTATTCAAACAATGTTGAAGAGGTGTTCCTGTTGAATTTTACTTCTGAAGTAAAATACAGCACATAGTCTTCCACAGTGCATATGACTACAACAGTTTCATCCTCAAAATGATCTTATACAACTGTCAGAACAAATACTTTACATTCTACGCTTACAGTGTGAATTGTGAATGAGAATTTTGACTGCTTTGTTAAAGGTGTACCAGCCGCAGTTACCTGTGTTCCTCCACTTGAGAGAGAGGAATGCGAAAAGTGATGACGTATAGAAACACATGACTACCTATGACGTTAAAACAAGCACAGAGTAGTGAAATAGTGCCAGTTGCATATGCACATTCTCTGTTTTATCAAGCATCACCATAAAATGGAAACGTTAGCCGAATTGTTGGTGAACGCTACATCAGAGATACATAATTTCTAAAAAGCATTTTGTTCTGTGCCCATTGAAGCCAATGGGTGATAAGATACAGCACAAAAATGACTTTGGAGTCTCAAAATTACTTTGCATTTCATACAAAAACCCAACACTGATTTAAACATTTTTGATCAAATCATTGGGATTCCATTTTAATCGAATTTACTTCCATAATAGATCATAGAAGACACTAAAACAAGTGTGATTTTCTGTTTTCATCTCCTGTTTGTTACAGAAATCCACAAATTCTCCACCTCTGAAACCATTCGGAAACCTCGCTGGAGGAAAAGCTATTGTCAAGAACAAGAAAATGCCCCCAAACGTGCGTAATCCAAAATAATGCCTACTATTCATCTGGTCACAATGTCCACAAGAGGTTATGTTTAGGAATGATCACTGGATAGTTTTGCTTTTTTTATTCTTTTAAAAAGAGTTTTAATTAACTTTCCATGCTAGCTGTCCAAACAGTCACAGTCAAACTGTTATAGTCATTCACCACAAGGTGGCGCATTTTCAGCCCCCTGCCATGTTCGTCATGTCCTATTACCAAAAGTGGAACAGTCACTGCAATTAGCCATATGCTAACATTCCACAGCATTCACTTTAATTCAGGTAAAGTACAGCTTTTCAAGCTATCTTCATGTTCAGGGTTCAGACCTCTGTTTGAAAAGTGATGTTACGCCAAATGACATCAGTTAAGGGAAAAAATGACATCATGTTTCAAATTCACTAAAACATACAGCGTGACTGAGGTAATGGCGCTCAGGTGTTTCGGGGCCCAGACATTTTTTTTTTTCTTCTCTCACATGTTCTCATTCCGCTCCTCCCTCCTAACATCTGCCCCGAATTAGGATGCAAGCTGTGTTCCCTCAGAGACGCGTGAGTGCAGTGTTGAAATTGACTCCACAGATGTGAAAGGAAAGTGCTGGGGAACAAAGTTCTACAGCCAACACTTACAGAGTCTGAGAACAATCGAGAGCTTTAGCTCTTAGCATCCTTCATGTTTCACACAGTATGTTACCCTGCTGAAAAAACAGCACAGACCAACATGCGTTCAGTGCTTGTCTGAGCTGGTTATGCTGGTCTAGAGTTGAACTGTTAACCAGCGTACCAGCATCCAGAATATAACATATCGCTGTTGTCGGAAGAAAACCGTTTTTCAGTTTTTGACATAATTACAAAACGCCTGTTGCCCTTCACATTGTGTGTAAATTTCATGATGAATGGACCAAAGGAAGTGGCCCAAAATGACTTGGAAAAAAGTTTGGTTCCATTGACTTACATTAAAAGTAAAGTGAGTTTATTCCTTCTCCTGTAAAGTTACGATTTTGGAGATACGAGGGTTTCTTCCGACAACAGTGATTTGCTGGTTTATGCGGGTTTTTCCACCACAAGGTGACATCAGTGGTCATCATGGGCAAAAGCAGGGCATAGAGCTTTGCATGCAAGTGAATCTGTCATCAGGGGAAGCTGCAACAAGTTCAGTCTCATCACAGAAGTTCTAACTCGCTCAAGAAACAGGCTGAAGTCTAGAATTCCTGACAGACAACTTGTACATCACTATGAAAGAGATAAGCTAATACACAATTACAGAGATAAATCAACCAACAATTCCTCCCATAACATTGCACATTTGAACACGTTTAATTGCTAGAAAAAATGTTAAATAAGTTAATTTGGAAGTCTCCCAGAAGTTGTACCCCAACTGGCCTCCTGAAGGGGAGGTCAAAACTGATAGGTTTCATCAGACAAAGGCTGAAAGCCACAAACTAGCACTGTCAGAGCTAAATCATCTACCAAAGACACAGAAGTAAGTTATCAGCTTAACCAGCAGCACAATTAACAGCTCATCTTGGTTCAACTTACCACTGTTTCCGTCTTGGCATTTTACAAACAGTACTTGTGCCAGTGATACAGCCAGAAATAGGAAAATCCGGGAATGCAGAAAGGTCATCATGTCTATATTGAAGACATGAGCCTTCTTTTTGTGCAGTGTGGGGGAGAGAGGGTAAAAGAGTCCACGCTTATCGCTGCACCATGAAGACAGACTGAAGCAGCTTTCCTGCTTTGAGCAGCAATCAGACCCAACCCAACTCCACTGCCTCCCTCTCTCTCTCTCTCTCTCTCTCTCTCTCTCTTTGTCTCTCTCTTTCTCTCTCTCACCCTGCCTCCCTCTCTCTCTCTCCTTACAGCTCTAAATAAGAAGAATGCTGGCAACCCTAATTTTCCTCCCCTTTTTGTCAGTGCTGTCTCATAAGAATGCGCTCAGACGTGTGGTTGTGTGGAACTACACCCATGTTCACAAAGCAGCTCTCCCACATAAAACCCCATGCCATGTTGGTGCTGTGATCATTTATCGTTTTCAGTTCATAGATATTAATTGGGAGCAGCATTTCTTCTTATTGATAGACTTACTTGGTCATTGTGAAGACTGTTTGCTGTTTTTCTTCCTGAGGTGGTTGCTAAGCAAGAGAGTAAACTGCTTTTATGACAGTCCTAATAGCACCGACCCTAGCAGGCTCGTTTTACGGGGGAACAAGAATAGAGTTTATGTCCCATTTGTCTTGGGTTTGGGCTGGTAGATTTTTAGTGTTAAAAGGACTAAAATGGACAAGAAATCTTATATTAGTGATGAAATACAGCAATTTATTTTTTCATTGTTATTAAAAGGGAGTACCAGAGATTTTTCTAAATTTCTTCTTAATTCAGTAGTTGAGATGTAAATAGAGTCATTCAGAGTGGTTTGGTGTGAAATGATTCACTGTAGAGAAACTTACAGGTTTAGATTTCTCTACAGTGGTAGTGATAACAGGAACCAGGGGTCATCATGTCTACAACACAAATACAGCCGTTTTTTAACATTCCAAAACCACCAGTGAACCTACACGAGTCTTCTGAGTTTTTATATATGATTCTAATGATGATAAAATAGTGATAACGTTTTCTTTGGCTACTATTTTGCCTTACAACAACCTCTGCAGCAAGGATTTAAATACATTTTAGTCCAAATTCTTATATCAAAACTACCATAAAACAATGTCTCAGTCATTGGGCAGCATTACGGTTTTGTGTAATCACTTTCTGAATTAGCTTTTAGAGGCATTAAAGGGTCCATATCAATACATTTTTCCCCTGAGATCCACTTATAATGTTATTTTTATGTACCAAAACAGTCAATATTCACTTTTTACATGACCATTTTTCTATTTTTATTCATTACAATAACATCACCTCTTTTTGTCACTGTGCCTTTAAGACTGATATATGTAAATGAGCTCTGTTCTGATTGGCTGATCTGTATTTTGTTTCATTCAAAAAGCACTCAGAGCTGAAACACTCTTTATAATTTCAGCATGAATGGGCGGGGCTAAACGTTTGCAGGCTGAATAGATGGATGTATGTAAATGGGTTGTTTTTTTTGTGACATCACAGAGACTTGAATTCAAAACTGCTGCTGTTTTTGCAGGTTAGTTTCTACATACAGACTGTGTGGATTGGAGAGTTAATGGTATGTTTAGAAACAATGTTTATATATATTACATGAAAGTCTGTGGTAAAAAAGAATGAAGAACATTCAGTGTTGAATGATATGAGCCCTTTAAACTCCTCAGACGTCTGGTTCCTATCACCAGCGCTGTGAACAATTCTGACTATGTAAGTTTCTACAAAGCATTTCACATCAGACCACTTTGAATGACTTTGCTTACACCGTTGCGTTTCAGTTATGCAGAACTAGTGAAAAATTGGTGGAATTCCCCTTTGAGGAGCTGTTTCCATCATGTGACTTTGTACATTTGTTCACCAATAAAACACAAAATCGTGGATGGTAGACTGTGGCTCGTCATTTCCCCCAGTGGAGAAAGAAATGTAGAGCCTTGTTCGTGACTTTATTGGCCATATCTCACATGTCGAACAGATGTCCATGCTGATGTGTATGGCATAGATGCAGATCAAGCGTGTGGTTTAGCTTCATTGACCATATGTGGGGGCTTTTGTGGAATGTGTGAGACGTTGCTTCACTTTGCTGTTTAAGAGAAGCAGAACTGAGAAACTTTTCACTTTTAATCACTTCAGTTACTTATTCTGTTTCACTCGGGAGCTCAGTTTTGGTGAAGATGATTGTAGTAACATCTAATTATGTTTGTTCACATGATTTGAAGCATTTATTTACTATTCCATGTTGAAATCTTAAGCTGAGATCTCAAAACTACAGGAGCACATGCAGTTGCTGTTAAAGGGCCCATAACCAAATTTTGGAAAACCAAATTTTCCTTAATGTATTATGTGAACATTGTTAAAACAGTCCGTATATTAAAACTAAGCTGCAAAAACAGCCTGCTTTGAATTCACTGATTTTGTGAGGTCACAAAAATCAGTGCATTTTTATACATCATCCTTTTCAGCCTACAGCAGTTTAGCCCCACCCATTCATGCTGAAGATATAAGGTGTTTAGGTCTGGACCTTTTTGAAAAAGGCAGAATGCAAGGCAGCCAATTGGAACAGCAGTAATTTACACATATCAGTCTTAAAGGCACGGAAACAGAAATAAAAGCAATGTGAAAATGAACCGAAATGAATGAAAATAGGATTTTTTTGGTACGTAAAACACCACAAACATCATGAAACTCATCAAGAAATGTAGGACATGGGCCCTTTAAAGGCTAAAGTTGCGTCTAAGGCAACTACAGTGTCCAAGGTTTGGTGCAGGACTTGAATATTTCCTCTTTTCAAGGTTCTGTTTCTGCTCTTTTATAATATATGATTTGGTAATGTATTCAGTATAACTGGCTTGGCTGGAACAGCCTAGATCAATGTACCAGTGAACTGTCAAGCATCTGAGCTTCCCTAAATAAATAAATAAATGCTGTGGTGAAAAATATATTTCTTTTTTGCTAGAGAGAAAGCTTCACTTAATTCTCTCACTCCCTTTTCAGGTACTTGATGAAGTGCTTGGTTGTAAGGAACATACGAGGCTATTTAAATCCATCATTGTGACATGAGTGGTTTGCTAGTCCAAGCTCGTAGTGCTGACTCGCAGCTAACTGCTGCAGTGTGGCCAAGGTTGGTGCTTTTAGTGTGTTGTAGAGGAGGACTGACTGCAAAACCACAGTCAACTTTAGTGAATGAAGAGTTGCAGTTCTGCAGTTTGTAAACTGCATTTTGTAGATATTCATTTGTATATATCCCACCCTGATTCAAGGCTGTCAATCAAACTGGAAATATACCTAAAATTAGTACCACCTATTTTTAAATTCAATTTTATGAATAAATCTGATAAATCTAAAATAAGTTTTATTTGATGATGATGATGTCATGGGAACTATTTTGCCTAAGAATGCACCGCAAAACATTTCAAAATCAATCAATCAATCGCTCAGTCAACCTTTATTTAAACTCAGAATACATTGAGTGAGAACCTCATTTTCAATGTAGCCAAGCCTACATAGAAATCAGGGATTGAGAAATTGGATGGTAAAAAAACATATCAAATGCTAGAAAAGTAATAATAATCATAGTAGTAAAATTTAATAGTAAAAAGTAAAAAAAAAAATCAATACACTATTAAAATGACAACAATATAGTAACTTAATAAATAACGGATCAGATAAGGATAAAATAAATAAAAAAGCATAAATAATGAAATAAAGAAATAGTAGATGGAAGACAATAGATTAGCAATAATAACATAAATAAAAAGAATAAAAAGAAAAATAAAAAGTGAACCAATAGCTAAAACATAGCAAAAAAATCAAAGTTAAGTAAAATCAGGCTGAGTAAAGGTGGTTACAGACACCGTCTCAGACATCAGGCAATGCGTTCATAACCATTTCAGGTGATAACTTTCTGTGAAAAAGCTTTAAAGGGGCATTAAACACTGGTTCCTGTCACCACCACTGTGAACAAGGATTTTGTAGAACGACTTACATCAAACCTCAATGACTGTTTATGTTTTAATCATTTAATTCTGCTGAAATTTTGGAAAATCTGAAATTCCACTAATTATTTTTTTTCTTTTTATTAAAATGTTATGCGATTTCCAAATTTAGTCTATCCAATTCACACCCACTAGCTAGGTCTCCCCTTTTCACACGATGCTACCAACCTGGGAGAGTGAAGGCTGGCACAGGCTTTCTCTGAGACACATGAAGCTCCACTGCAACTTTTCAAGCTGCTGCTAACACAACATAATTTGACAGCTCAACATGCTTGAGTTACGTCAGCTAACAGATGCCTGTGCTGGCTAGCATCATGTTAAGCGACTGAGGGAGAGGGAGGACCATCCTGCTCACCCAGAGAGAGCAAGGACAGTTACGCCCTCTTGGACTGTTATGCTCTCTTCCCGGCCGCAGATGGCTGCAGCATCACCAGGGTTAAATATTATGATGTTGCAGCCAAGCAGGTCCTTCTTTCCAAAAGGTCATGACATGATAGGGTTGCCAACTTCATCTGGCAGCAATTTTGGTAGGGAGGCCAGGCTGGAGGGGTGGGAGGGTTTCACTGCCTGAAGGACTAGACTTTTACAATTCCTTGGGTCTCAGAGCCAATCCTTGCCTGGCAACCATACGACATGGTCTGCTAAGATCATGGCAAGGTGGTGTAGAAAACATGATCTGCAGTATCGTCATCTCTCTCATCATCATCTGTGCTCTCAGAGATCATTTCTTGGATTAAGCTATTAGCAAATGTGCATTAAAATGAGCCCAAGTGCCCTCTTAAATGCCAGGAATAGAGCTTGTGGGTCAGCTCGGGTTCTGCAAGCTTCTTCTTTCTTGATCACCCCTTTATGGTGCAATACTGACCATCTGTGGAGATTTCACTTTAGTCAAACTCAGCAGTGGAAATCACTAATAATGTCTCTTTAAGAAAGCCTTACATTCCGTTACGACTAAAATTGTATTAAACAAAATTGTTATTATAAAAAGCAGAGATTTATGTCAGGACAAGGTTCCAGACTGATGCCTTCCTGATGTCCTGGAGACAATAATAAGATTGTACGGGGAGAAAACAAAACTGTTTTGTGATGCTTCAGGGGTGATTAACTTAACACTTATTGGGCCAGATTCATAAAACTGTGCATCAATGTAAATCAGAGCTATTAATAAAGTCACCGTGGCAGTGATAAGGACACTGGTGTCTTTTAATGCTGTGGTATTTTCACCAGTATTCTGGGCAAATGGCCAATTAGGATCAACATGTATATGAGCTCATACATATTAATAACCCTTGCCAAGTGAGGTTCTGACAACTAGGCTGTCACATTTCAAAGGCTCCTTCATATGCGGCTCAGAAATGTCCTTCTTTTCCGTGGCAACAAAGGATCCAGTGGGTGGATCTTTCACCAGCCAACATATCCAGAGGTTCACTGCGTGCCAGTGAGGATTTGAGAACATGGCAGTGTCAGCAGAGGAACGAATGGCGGCTGTGGAGACACTTTAAAATATAAGTATTGGGTTTAAACTGAGTCAAATGGCTAACAGTACAAAGGTTAAAACAGCCAATCTCATCAGTGTAAGATACGTGTAGTGCAGGCACCAGCGGTGAAGCATCTCCAGCTCTAATAAACGAAAGAATGAAAAAACTAAAATCAAAGTTTTTGGCTCCACCTTTAAAGAACTTTAAAATAACTTGACAGGAGCGGCGTTTTGTGATGCAGCGGTAAGGCCGGGAACAGCAGTGCTGTGACACAAACAGGAAATCCATCGTAGCGCAGATCGTCTCATTTCGGTTCAGACCTTGCGGGTCTAAGCAGCCTTTGAAGGACACGCCTTCGTAGACCGCATCCTTCGACCAATGCAGGCCCTGAATTGGGACACACTGTAGAACTAGCTTTTTTTGAAATTTTCTTTCCACCTTAAATGCTGCAGCAGTTACATTTTGGTGCCTCATTGTGCCAGAATGTAATCACTGCACCATTTAAGGTGGAATGGAAAATTCAAATAAAAAGCTAACTTCAGCCTCTTCAGAAAGTGTTTATGTGTATTTCTGTTAGCTTACCGCTAAAATAATTTTACTGAGGTGGATTTTTCCCTCATATTATGACTAAGCTTTGAATTTTACGGCCCAAATTGAAGGCCTAGCTCTAACAGTCATGGTTCAGCACTGAACATCATGCACTTCTATGTTAAAGTTTGGGGTTAAAATCCCTGTTTGGGCAGTAAAGCTAGAATGTTAGGCTGCCTTAGGGAAAAACTACTATATCTTTCTTTAAAAAAAAAACGGTTGCAATATGCTGTAAATTAAATTTGTGTTCATGTTGCCCTTTTTCCTCTTGAGCCCTGCCCACAGAGTACCACTGGATATTTAAATGTATTTAAAGCATATTTAAAGTTAACTGTTTTGTGTCTTATACTACGATATGCTATGTCTGTACAGGACTGTCATATCCACACGCCAGCTCTCTTTAGTCACTGATTACAATCATAATAGCTCACTAAAACATCTGCGAAAAACGTGTGGTTGTGGTTATTGCTCAGACAAAATAGTTTGGTCCCCATTTCTCTTACCTTTTCTTTTTTATCTCATTATGTTATGTTCCAGCATATAAAAGGTAACCTGATTTCAGATCTTGCAGGTTTCATTGAGACTTGTGAAGTCGTTTTGATGCATTGTTTTAAAAGGCTGGATATGTCATCCTGCTGAATTGTACAGATTCACACAGCAAACATATTGCAATCTCCAAGGTGAACGAGAGGAAACAGCTGTGAGCTATGTTTTCTGGAACCCCCGAGAGTCAGGTGATTTACTCCCAACCAGAGAGCTTGTAAGGCATACGGGGGAGGGAGGAAGAGAGAGGGGGAGTGGCTGAGGAGAAGAAGAGAGGGGGGGGGCAGTCTGAGTGGAAAGCCAGCTGTGCTCTTGTAGCTCTGCCCATAAATGGTGTGGCCTATGGCCAGTCCAAGCCTCTCTACAACATGGCCTGCAAGGAATAGTCTTATTTTCTCTCCTTGTAGAGGAATGAGAGGGCTTTATAACGGCGCTAAGCAGGACTCCCATGGACGGGGTCATGGAGAAATAGCCAGAGGGAAGACAGAAGCCATAGAGGTGGACATTAGGGAATGAGTTATGGAGCTTTCCCTGCTCTTCCAAGCTTTTGTTTGGCTGCTGAAAGGGTTTGACCCCCCCCCTTAAGCCACTGAAAACCAGGTTCTTTGTAAAAGTGTCGCTGTAAAACCATGGAAGGGCAACAGCGCAGGTCACTGCAAAGGACGTCAGTAATTCATCCTTCTTTATTTCTGCCACTGTGGCACTTCATAGGCCTTCTTAAGCTACTGGCCAAGGTTTACATTTTCTAGAAAATCCTAAGATGTCCTCCAGAAACTTACAATGATAGATGTGGGTGCAAATACAAGCAAAGCCTGTTGAGACTTGAACTCAAATGTAATAAAAAGCAGCACTACTTTACTGTATATACCACAAGCTTCCCTGTGAAATGGCAGTGATGAAAGACAGTGGAAAGACAGCGCAAACATCTACAAGAGAAATTGAGAATGGTGACAACTGCCGAACCCTGCATTGCACCGTCCACAGTAACACAATGAAGGATTTATGCAGAGGAATGCCTCGTCTGGAGAGCCGCCAGACTCGCTCAAGTACTGACTAGTTCCTTAAGTTTCCCAGAGTAAGCAGACAGAAACAGAGTATGCGAAGCAGAAGCTTGGGAAAGTGATATTGGTTTGATTGAGATGCTGTGAGCGAGGCCCAGGACTCAGCTGGAGTGGTCGAAAATGCGGCTGGAGGGCACTCAAAACAAACGGTCCCAGCCTTGCCACTCGGCTCGCGGGGCTCGAATGATCCAGTGTTTCCATGATTGTCCCCCCATGAGACCAAACCACTCTCAAGGAAAGTTTTATCTTTGTTATTAGAAAGTTCTCACACCTTGTTCTGTGTTTCCAGTTCGCTCTGGATTTTGTTCTCACATTATCTTATTAGTGATCTGCTCTTTCTTACACAACTGTATCACGAATTCATCAAAGTTTATGATTAAGGTAGCAGATTGGGCTTATTCTCATAGAACTGCAAAGAAAGTTGAGGGGTTAAAAAGTCTTAAGCTGCAAGGCGCCTTTGTTTGCGTTCTCCCTGAATCTGAAACAAACACAGGCCACATGCTTGATGTAAAATTATAACTCACACTGGCATTTTGTGTATACGGCGCCGCGATCGCCGTCATTACCGCTAATGACAGATCAGCTCAGTGAGATGTTTATAAAACAGAGGAGCGGAGAGTATACAAACTTCTTAATTTGCTGTGCACCATATGCAGTGCCCCTGGGAATAAATAGGTAAATAAGAAAATAAATAGATAGTAATGTGGACTACTTTTTAGTTAGCAGTGGATGGATTGAGATATAAGAGAAATGAACCACTGAAGAGTCTTTCTAGTGAATAACTGTACAATTATAACTCACCATATTCAAATTAACACTAGTATTTCTGCAGCAGGAATGATAAAAAAAAACATGGCTACATTCTTGTGATTTTACATAATTAGTGCAGTCTTCAATTTTCATTGTACAGTTTGCATTAGTTTTAGTTTTGTCTTTATGCTGTTTAGCATACTGAAGTAAATCTGTTCCACATAATTGAGTCCTAAATTAAGCATAAACTGTTAGAAACAAAAATTCACACGTTCAGATTTGAAGCAGTGGAAGTCGTCATAGTAGGGAAAACATTACAGCAGTGGTGTCGTTTATGAATGAGAATGCAGAGGACTCACTTAAAGTGAACGTCCATCAATTTTTAAAGATTTCTATATAAATAAATGATTGAGATGTAAACAAAGTCATTCAGAGTGGTTTTCTGTGAAACACTTCATTGTAAAGAAACTTACTGACTCAGATTTCTTTACAGTGGTGGTGATAGGAACCAGGAGTCACAATGTCTACAACACAAATATAGCCATTTTATTTACTGTCCAAAACCACCAGTGAACCAGCACATGTTTTCTGAGTTTTTATATGGAATGTTGACGAAGGGAAAATAAAATATTAATATTTCTGAAAATCCTTGGGGTTATTGTACCTTACAACATCATGCATGCATCTCTCCTCTACAAATGGATTTTAAAAATGTAAGTTTTAGCAACAAAACCTTCTCAAACCTATGTAAAACAGTGTCTCAGCAATCAGGCAATGGACTCATTACCATTTCATGTAATAACTTTCTGTGAGGGAGTTTTTTGAGACATTAAACTTTTTTTCTTCTTTACACTCATCATTAAACTCTTCTCATCTGGTTCCTATCACCACTACTGAGAACAATTCTGGCTCAGTAAGTATCAATAGAACAGAGCATTTCACATCAAACTGCTCTAAATGACTTTGCTTACATCTTAATTATTTAAATTGTGCAGAAAAGTGGAAATTACCCTGTTAAGTTATTTACCTACTTGTTCCACAAAAGATGTTGTTTTCATTTTCAGAGAGAAGCAAGATTGGTGATGGTGACCAGCTTTTTTTGGGAATTACCTTCATGACTATGAAGTTAAGTGTCTCATGACAAGTTACCCAACGTAGTCAGCTAATATTAGCTGCTAATGTTTACCAGAATGTAGTCAGTGTTGGGAGTGCAGGCTGTGGTTGGGAGGTTGGGAATAAAGTTAATGTAGTCAGTTCTACCTCATTGTCTTTTGGTTGCGTTATGTGATTTAACTTTACTTCTACCCATACAGTGTCCAGTATATATATATATATATGTATGTTAAAGGTATTACTGCTCAAACAGTGGAGTAATTAAACATTGCATTCATTTTATGTGATTTAAAATTTAATTAAAATGAAAATTCATTTTCTCTGGGTAAATACCTTAATGAGGACAAAAGAATATGTCGTCTACATTCTCATTTATGAATGCCATCACTAATGTAATATATTCCCTACAATGACAACTTCCACTGTCTCGAATACAGAAGTATCCAGAGGGTCCTTTAAAAGTTAATGCACCAAGCAAATATCACATTCTCTTGTCATAGACTCACAGGAGCCTCAGAATTACATGCAGTGCAATAAAGCTCAGTGTTCATTTACTGTTAGTGCTATGCTGTTACGTTTAATCAAACAGCTTTTGCCTTTTTACAGATGCTTTTTGCAACTAGCTTTCAGAGAATGGAAATAATTAGCAAGGTCTGGGTCTCTATGGGAACAGCTGCCAAATATTGCTATAAACAATTTCAGCAGCCAGAGCTTACACTCCATTATATGGTGAAAGTGTCCTCCAGAACCGCTGCAGTCCCAGCTGCCCAGAACTCTTATTACTTTCAAATGCAGTGTATGCAGTTTTGTTTCAGGCGAACTTTTCCTACAGAACTTTTCTGGGAGCGAAACTTGAATGAAAGTTTTCTGTTTACGTTCCGTCTGCTGCACTTTTGTCAAAAGCTTTGTTAGGATAATGAAAGAGTCACAAGAGCAAAATATAAGGACGCTTTATCGTTCAGTGAATTTACGGTAATCAAGTGTGGAAAATACTCTAGTGCTCTGTATACTTCAGAATTATATTGGAAGGTTTGCACTTTACTTTTTGTGTAAAGATTATTTTAATAATCTTTCTACCTCTACTTCTACTCATTTACATTTCCAGGACAACAACAACCAAAAAAAAAAAAAAACTTTTTACACCTTATATCTTCATTTAGAGCTTCAAAGTACTCCTTACAGATCCCAAACGCCAGAGGTTTTCCTCTTTTTCATTTACCTATCGAATGTAGGCCAGTTGTTCAAACACAACCTTTAACCAGTTCCACTGATAACTCCTTCTTCTATAAAAGCTATTATCGTCTACCGCTGTGCCGTGAATTTGTTTACTCCTACAGTACGTCGAGTCTGGAGTATCATTTACAAGCAAAACACACCACCGATACGGCTATTCACCTGCTTCAGTCGGTGACTTTTTTTTGTGCAGGGGCCGTATTAATAATCATCTCATGCTGTGCCTCAGCATTGTATTCTCAGATGCTTGAGAACATGATAAAAGTGAATACCAGAACAGAGAAAAACTGTAAAATGTCAAGAATATAAATAAATAATAGCTCTTGATTTATACGTAGTTCCCCTTAGTTACTGATTTAAAGTCTTCAACATTGAGGTCAGTGGACATGCCACACAACACACAGGAGAAGAGTTTTTTACTGTTCAGACACAAACACTAACCAAATGTAATGGTTTCGCTCATATATGTAGTTGTATTTAGTGCTCTAAGAAAGTCTGAATGTTTATAAAAATGGCAAAAGTTTTATTACACACTACTATAACCTAAGAATATCTCAGCCAGTTTGCATTGAAGTCCCAGTCATTACTGAATAATAAGCCTTAGTATGTAATAAGCCTGGGATGTCAAGGGGTTAAAATATACAGACGCTGCTGTTTCAGTACTGGTGTATTTAAAGAAGACAAAACTCAGAACTCAAGAACATGAACTTAGCTTCTAATATCACGTAGGTGAGCCAGTGATTGTATGGACGAGCTGCAGGACGACGCATAGTGAAAATGTTCATCAGCTTGATCGTTTTTGACTGCTTTTCCACAGAAAACAGCAACACTGATGTTGCTGCTCAAACACTGAAATACTTAAATACTGTCATGCCAGTATGTTTACACAGGAAAACAATTAAGCATTGCATTTCTGTCTTCTGATGGCTGCTCTCTCAAAACAAGATGTAACAGTGATATGAGAGTGAGAGGCTACAATCACGGAGGAGTTGAACCACTGACTTTATATATGATATATAATGCATACACTGATTAATTGGAACATGCAGACACTGATACTCTCACTGGACATTGGTGATGAAAATTGAAAACTGCGTTCACCATATTTTCATGTTCAGATTGATTGGAACTCTGCATTAACATGCTGAAAATAACATTACAGAATTATTAAAGATAATAAATACACTCAGATAAAGCTTATTTTGTCTTATTTTTAATAAAATGCACTGCGTTTTAATGGACGAAATCTTTCTGTGAGGTCAAATTTGAGCAAATAAAGTGTGATTAATCATCAATTAACTACACAGTAGAATGCAATTAATCATAATTACTTATTTTACTCGCTTGGCAGCCCTACACTTCACGGTTCTTTAGTAAAGACCTTGAGAGCCCAACAGGGTTTTTTAGTAAAGACAATGGTTCTATATAGAACCATGAACACTCAGAGAACGATTTGCATGCTTAAAGGGTTCTTTGCATCATAAAAGCGTTCTTCAGATTGGTGGAGCATGTTCTGTATGTGGTTCTATATAGCACCAAAAAGGGTTCTTCTATTGTTACAACGTCAAGCCTGTAACAGTAGAAGAACACTTTTTGGTGCTAATAGAACTTTTTTCAAAAAGGTTCTATATAGAATCATATACAACATACTCTCCATCAGTCTGAAGAACCATTCCACCATGCAAAAAACCCTTTAAGCATGCAAATCGTTCTCTGAGTGTTCATGGTTCTATACAGAATCACTGTCTTTACAAAAGAACCCTTGAAGAACCGTATTTTTTAAGAGTGTAGTTTAAACATTTACTTTTTACCTTTATATACTTGGGTATGTTTAAATGTCACTTAAGTATGTTCACTTCCACTTTTAAATGAATAAGATTTTGACAAAGTACTTTTACTTAAGCATCATTTCTCTTTACTTTTTCCACCACTCACTGTTACTCGTGGAAACATATTGTCTTCTAAAGTAGCTGTCATGTGGTGGAACTTTTATTCTTGATGATATCTGACACAGCCTTTGGTTGTATCAGAATGCCTGGATGAGTAGCAGAGTTGTATCGCCAAGCGTTTTCCAGAATTCTCAATGGTAATGTAAGCTGCACAGAAACTTCCTCCATGTTGTCGCCTCCCACAAGCCCTCTCCAGCTTGTAGTGCTCTTCAGGATCACTTCCACACTAAGCTTTTCTGCACATGGCAGACCTCCCCCACCAAGGCAGTTATTCGTCTGGGGCTGAGGCCTTTTATTTTGTTCCTCTGTTAAAGTCATATTCAGGGCAGCTTCTTCTGTGGCCAATGAAATGGGAGTCAAATAGACAAAGGAAGCAAAGAACACGTGAACATGTTGTTCCAAGCTACTTTTGTTTATTCCAACCGACTAACAACCAAAACCACACAGACTGTGTGATTATACACATTTTATCCTGTTTGATGCAACAAAGTCTGCAGAATGTTAGGTATTTTTTGAGTTTCTCCTTTTGCAGGACAAAGTGATAAAGCTGACACTCATTTGTTTTGACACTTAGACTTAACTACAGATATTATCAGCCATCTCAAGGCTACAGACAGCCCGTTGGCTGTTCTGTAATTTGCTGAAACGCAGGTTATTTTTTCACCCTGACTAATTGAAGGCTTAGATCACGTGACTTGAGGTTCTTTAGGTTTCACAGGTCTGTTGTGTTTGGCTACAGGCATGTCATTCCCACATATGGTGAGGAAGTTCTTGTGATATATGGTGCGTTGCGATGCCCACATATGAACACCTTATGCCGGGCATGTGGAGGAAGCTTTTACACCAACCAGATGAATTATTTCCCCTCAACATTTTTTGTCAGGTCAGACAAAGTCTAAGGCATTTGAACTACATTCTTAAGATAAAAAAAGATTCCACAAAGGGATGCCATAGAAGAACCACTTTTGTTTGGAAAAGGGATCTGTGAGTGTAACAAAGCCTTTAAAGATTTAAAGGGCCCATACCATGAAAAGATATTGTACCATTCATTCTCTGTAGAGAAAAGAAAATCACTGTAAAATTACAGTATATTACAGGCCATAAAATGACCATAGTAACAGTAAATGACAGTAAAATACTTTATACTGGGACATCACAGTCACCTGGACTACAGTGATGTATCTCTGTTGTACACCTACAGTGATAAGCTGTAGTTAAAATACAGTAGTCTACTGTATTTTTACAAAGCAACTGTAAAAGTAATGCAATATGTTAATGTAAAATGTGTTAAATTGTTCATTTGTCAGATAAAAACAGTATCAATCAACATCTTCACTATGGTTTGCACTGTATATGCATTTTCTAAATGCAAATACACATTTTACAGACATTTTAACTTTGCCTATGGTTGCTTTGCACAAACATGACCAAAAACTCACATTTGACGAACCTGATAAACAATACAAGTCAACATCACAATGTTCCAGCATTAAAAAAGCATAAAACCTTTTAAACACCAAAACCTAAATCAATATTAGAATCAGAATAAAATCATAATAAAAAAAAAAAAAATGTGTTTAACTCTTAGTTCCTGTCATACGCCCTAATGCTGTGCAGTGCAGTTCAACATCAACTTCACAGTAACTTGCTGTTACATAGAGGTAACGTTACATACATACAACAGAAAATGTTAGGATGAGTTGCTTTCACATTAAAATGATGATACAGTAATTTACTGTGAAACATTTGTGTCAAATACTGTGAAATCTTGGTAAAAATTCACAGTGTATGGAAACTAAGCTGCGTTTTAAGTTCATCGTTTTTGATATTTGCATATATTCACTGTGCCAAACTACAGCGATTTAGCTCTACTCAGAAGTTATAATAAGTGTTCCAGCGTGGACCACTTTTTGACTGAAAGAACACTCAACAGCCAATCAGAGCAGAGCTCATTTACATATAACACTCTTAAAGGCACAGTAACAAAAGCCTGTTTAATTCTAAGGGATAGAGAGAGGCTGGAAAATGGTTGTGTAAAAAAAAAACAACTGTGACATACATAAAAACACACAAATGACATAAGTGAAAAAAATATACTTCACAAATGCAAGATATGTTCCCTTTACAGACCCATCATGTAATGCAACATTAATTTAAGGGGTACCATTTTATACACCAATTTAAGGGGTCTTCCTAGAACCTTTACATCATGTAAAGCACCTTTAAAATTTTAAATTTTGCTCACACTCACATATCTCACTTATAAAATGGCTCCATTAAAGAACTATCCAATTAAAGGTTGTTTAACAGTGTAGCAGTGTGTATGGTGGGGTCATGTAAGCATCATGGTATTTGACTGGCAAACATAATGTAATAGTAACAGATTTAGGTTGATTTCTGAATATTAATACTTCATGCTGTGATTTTTACATATTTTCTCCCAGATTCTTATTCTTACTTAAACAAATAAATAAATGTCAACAGTCAAGTGGCAATTTAAACAGTACTGCAAATGAGTCCTTTATTACCAGCTGTACTACGTTTGATAATCTGGGCTTTTTTACTAGAAAAGAAAGAAAAGGATTCATCCATTTGGTCTCAAAATGAAATGTCTGCCAAAAATGAAAATGTATTTATGCAGGTAAAATGCTAACACACATTTACATGCACATGGCAAGTGAGTGAAAATGGAAGCTCCCAAGATGTTTCTTCCATATCAGTGATCCTCTTCAACCACACATGATTAATGAGGATTATTGCCCCAGAACAGTTTACCAAGGTGCTGCCGTGGCATGTCTCAGTGGGGTGCCCTCAAACAGCAGCCAGGCCAGCATACCAACAGTGATAAACGGTCAGATACACTGAAAACAAAACAGCCATTACCATTAACGACATGTTAATACAGTGGGGGGGATGGAAACCTGAGATAACCTTCCCTGCTTGGGCTTTTTCACCACATCTCAGATCTTTTAGATGAACTATTTGAGGTCTCTGCTTGGTTTTCATCACAGTGGAGGATACCATGCTACTGACAGTACTGATTCCTTAGAGCGAGGGCAAATGATATTTAGGGGTAAAAGTCTTTTATCCTTTTTGAAATCACTGCTATGATACAACTACCTGACTTAGATTTCCTTTATTTTCACTCAAATCTGGGTGGTTTGATCACTATCTTGCATTTCTCCATAACATTCTCCAAAGACCAGGGCTGGAGTGGGACTTTGTAGACTAAAGGTTACCTGATGCAGACCAGCCCACCCCAAAGACATTTGATAAGAACAAATCCTGTCACTTTCTTTATTTGATATTGCTATAACCTAACCTTATAGTAACTTATAAAAGAATGGATGTAGCCCCTGTGTTCAGAATAGCTTAGCTATCAGCCTTTTCCAGTGAGATAATCAAGCTATCTAGCTAGTGATAAATGACAGGAGAAAGCTTATCATGTCAGGTAATATACCACATATTAATTCTTGCTAGATAGGCTTCTGAATAGCTTTCTCACTGTCCACCTATTCAAATATAGCCTATGTTTTGGAGCATTCATCTCAAGGCCTTTTTTTTCTTAGCTTTTCAGCTCATTGTCGAGCTTTTTATCACTGCTGTCCATCTTCATATGATTCACATATTGCTGTTGTCGCATCTCCATTTCCTTGTACCTCAAATTTAAAGGAGAAGGAAAAACAGACTTTACTTTAAATGTAAGTCAATGTAACCAGACCAGTCATTTTGGGCCATTTCTTTTGGTCCATTCATCATGAAATGTACACATAATGTAAAGGACAACAGACATTTTCAAATTATGTAAAAAAACTGAAAAATGCAAAAATGTACATACAAGGTTTTGTTCCGACAAGAGTGATATCTACAAACTGGCACTGTGTCACTTGAGGAGAACTACTACAAATATAGACTTGATTGTAGCGATTGTGTTTGTCTGTGTGTTCTTACGCTTTAATGTGTGAGTTTATATATTTATTGCTGCTGTCGGAACAAAACCTTGTATTTCCATATTTTTCTTTTATTTATTTTTTTTATATAATTTGCCAGGTGCAATTTAAAATTTCATGCCAAGTGGATCAATACAAATGGTGGAAAAAGACTTGTTCCGTTATATTACATTACACTGAAAGTTAAGAGAATTTTTCCTGCTCCTGTAAAGTTACTTTTCCGTAGATACGAGGTTACATTCCTACAACGACAATATGTTATCCCATATTACCTCGACCAAAACTTTAACAGCCTGCTGGGAATTCACCTGGCTCTCCTCGTTACCCACTCCGGCTTTTCCATGGCCTGAGAGCGTGAACATCTGTGGTGGACACATTAACTCCTTTAACTGCAGCCTCATTATTCAGGCATTAATCTTAATAATTATTAAGCAGAAAAAGCTAAAAATACAGCAAGATATGTGGAACATTTGTGAAAATAAAAACATGCTAACCACAGCGTTGTTGGCCACGTTAGGTATAGCCGTGCATTTTGACAGAAATGGCACAATTGGAAGACAATTATAATAATATGAATATAAGTATCATAAAAGTGAAAGCGTTTATAGCTTGTTACATAGAACAGTATGTACAGCTAATATCAGTCCAATCACAGTGTAACAACATATGCCTCCAGACTGTTGACTGAACTACGACACTCCCTGAAATTAGATCATTGGTTATGAGAGTGAGGAAGTGAAGTGTAGATCTGCGTACAGGCCCTCATGTTTTAAGATGTTATACTTATTTATTTATGTATTTATTTATGGGGTTTTTTTCCCAATTTCCCCCCAACTTCAACTATTTTGTTGGATTTCGGTTTTGTACTAGGGCATCCCTGAAAATGAGGCCTTAGGCCTCATTGGGTCTTCAATGAATGAATGAATAAATTAATAAATAAAAAAGAAACATATAAGAACAATAAGAACAACGTCAAATAGAAAGCAGATCACAGAATTCTTTTCATGACAATACTGAGGTTGCACCACAGTGTATGGGAACTAAGCTGTGTTTTAAGTTAATTATTTTTGATATTTGCATATTTTCACTGTGCCAGCCTACAGCAATACACTCAACAACTGAACATACTACAGATCGACAGTTGTGGAGGATCTTTACGGAGAACAAAAGCCAACCTCAGCTTTACTGAATGCTGTAGGCCGTATTGCGAAACTGTATGCAGAGCTCAGCTGGAAATCAAAGAGGAGGGGGTGAATGCCTCTGAGGTTTCTGACTGAGGAACCCGCAAGTGAAATTGGTTTTACATGGTAAGAGGAAATCATTTGCACCTACTGGAAAATGTTAGAAGAAGTAAGATGGCTGGCGGTGACTCACTGCTGAGATATCTTTGGTTGGGGGGGCACAGTGGTCTTCTGGTTGAATGCTGGGCTTAGACGTTTGTTTAGTTTCCAGACAGTGTGGACGAGAGGCTCCAAGAGGGGAGTGCAAGGGGGGCATGACTTTCCAGAGCTCTCGGAAGGGAGGGAGAGGTGAGGTCAGGGGTGACATTTAAATACAGCTTTGGTTTAAAATGGACTCTGGGGACTCGGGAAGGATTACGAAAATAAGTCACAAAGGCTGGAGAGAATGGAGATAGGAGAGATAAAAGCATGCCCTGATGGTACATACGATACTGGCTTGTTCTACTTCTTCTTAAGCAGCATCTGCTGATTTACGTTCACCCCTGATATTGTTTAAAAGTTTCTGAACCCTCCGCATGAGTAGGAAGCAGAGGGGGTCCTGGAAAAGTGTGTGTTTCCCAGACAGGCGAATAGTGCACGTCATGCATTTTCAGAGACGTGTTTACCACAGAGTTATGACTAAGAGATGTGTCTCAGGATATCAACCACATCTTTACTCAGATGTCTGCAGTGCTCTGGAAAATGTGAGGCTGCCTGTATTAGCCCAGACTACTGCAGTGGGCTGTAGCCTTCAGCCTCATAATGGCCTGTGTGGGGACTCAGAATGGGTATAATTTTTCATTGACAGCTACTGTGCTGTCACTATGATCACTTATCAGTAAAACCGATGTTCAGTATGAGGCTGTTCCTTGCCATATTAACCCTTTAAAGGGAATCCCTTCTGTTTTTCAATATTTTTGCTGAATTCAATTGTTGAAATGCAAACCAAGTCATTCAGAGTGTTTTGATGTGAAACAGTGTGTTGTAGAGAAATTTAGTCCGAATTCTTCATAACGGAAATGATAGGAGCCAGACATTATTACACGAAATGATTATGAATAAGATTTTGGTTTAAAATGTATTTTATGTATGTATTTAATATATATTTTTTAAAAAGTCATGATGGAGCAGTACATGCAGGGCCTTGTAAGGTAGCCCTTCCAACACCATGTATTTTTGGGTTTTTTTTCTTTTCTTTTTCTTTCAGCTCAGTTTAAAACACTGTTAGCATTCCTTTATCTTCTGTAACTTTAATACCCTAATTTTATTTTCTATTTTAAAGTAGGTTTTTATTTATCTAATTTAATTTCTAATTAGATATTTGACTTAACTTTTTTAATTGACTCTCTGCTTTCTCATTTGCAAAGCCCTGTGAATGGCAGCAGTATATGAAGGGTGCTATATAAATAAACTACCTATTGCTTATTATCTGTAAAATTTTATTAGTCATTTCATTTGTAAATAAAACATTCCTGACCAAGTTTTTCTACAAAGATCTATTTTACATCCAACTACTCTGAATGGCTTAGTTTATGTCTTAATCAGTGAATTTTGCAGGAATTTTAAAAAAATTAGTGAAATCCTTTAAGGATCTGTTAAGGGGTAACATTAAACATCAATTACATCAAGTTAGAGAAATATTAGATTAGTGTTGTATGTTTTTTTAAAATTCACTAGGCATTTAGTGTGACTCATGTATTGAAAGACCATTGTCATTATGTTACCAAAGCTTTTAAATGTAAAAGAACTTTCATATATATATATATATATATATATATATATATATATATATATATATATATATATATTCACATTAGCACTTGTATGCCTCCTACAGCATTGAAATAGTTAACACAGCGTTGAAAGTGTGCTGTAGGGGGGAGGACACTGCTAACAGCTCTGATGTCCCTTCGGCCTTAAATTGACTTTGTCAGGAAATTGGCAGTCGTTCTGTTTTCATACTCAAATCTTTAAAGAGGCAATGATGTGTTTCCTGAAGTAAAGACGAAGAAGTGCTTGACACACCACCCTGAAGTCAAAGACGCAAAGGTTCAGTGTGCATGTAGTTACACTACTGATTAAATATATGGAATCATTTTTTTTCATTAGCAGAAAAAAATGTTGCACATACATGTTTACAGTGATTCTACACACTTTCAGTTCCCTGAAGAGCCATTTTTGAAAAAGAGATTTTTGAGTTTGCAGAACAGTACACTCAAACATCTTATTTACAAAAATGGTTTTAAAAGAGGTACCAGAAGTGGTACATCTAAAGCATTGTGCAGAGAAGCCCTTTTGGCACATACTGCTAACATTCTATGGGTTTCAACCATCTGTAGGAAGCTGTAAAAGGAGAGCTGTAGATGATTCTGTTGTAACTGAGGAAGCTGAATAGCATTTAGAATTAACTCATAATAAAATGAACATAAAGAATTTCTTGTACTTGTAAAAGCAGTGGCCAAATCCCACTGATCAAATAGCAACTAACAGTAAAAGGCAAAGCTATAAATAGATATAGTCCATTAATTACCAACATGTACTGTTATTCCATGTCACTTCTTGTTCCCAAATACTTGAAAGCCACATTGAGTAATATTTGGGGATTTAGAGACCTCTCTGGTGTAATTGTGCGCAATGTGCAGAGGAACATTTTGTGTTTCGGCCCCCTTCCCTGAGCGAATGAATCTGATGATTGTGAACATGTTGAAAGAGAGAGAACTCAGTTAAAACTTGGTGAAGGCTGCATCTTCTGAGGATGAGAGTGAATTATCTAATATTGTCATCGTATCTTCATCAGTATAGTGTTGATTTTGCGTTTGAGACCTAAACACTGAGCCAGACCTTCTTTTTGAGTCTGTGCATGTAACGTTAATACGTAGATATATGACGTGGTCTAAAAAACTCCCGACCTGATGCCTCTGACTTTCAAATGATTATTTCAGGCTTTACAGGGTGACTCACAGCAGCGCATGCTCAATATATTTTAGCCTCTCAGTAATGATACTTCTTTACATTCTTACAAGTCTTACATAGTGCATCTTTAAATTGTAAGTGTATGTTTTAGTGTCTACAAGATTTTAATCTATACTGTACATGTTATTTTTGTAAAACAATTACTAATATGATAAACTAGTAAACTGATCAACTTTTGAACAGCAGTGCACGCTTTCCTTTATAAGACATAAGTAGCACTGTAATGTGTGGTAGAGCACAGTTTTCAGACAGTATCACATTGTAGCTGTCGGAACAAAACCTTATATCTCCGCAAATGGAAAAAAGTCCTTAACTTTCAGTTTAAGTTAATGTAACAATATACAGAGTGATTTACAAAGATTCATTTATCAAAAGATGATTTATTTCACTTATAAATCATTACAGATCAATGCAGTAAACTGTAAATGGTGTAAATGAGCATAAAGTTTATTATGTAATTTTGCAAGTGCTCAGTATGAACCTCCTCCAGCTGTACGGACAACATCAACGCCATAGTCAAGTTCATCCCATACTCGATTGAGCATGTCGGGTGTCGCTGTACTGACGGCTCTTTCAGTGTGATTTCAGAGATCATCCAGTGTTGTGGAACCAACGACAAACGCTCTGAGCTGTTGGAGGTTCACTGCCAATGAAAATCATGCTGCACAGTTATGACGGATTCACTATTATTGACGTGGAGAACGTGAAACACTTTCTGCTCAGGGGTCTCCATCTTGTCTCAGACTGAAGGGAGCCATCTTCTGGTGACAGTCAGAAACTCCTTCAATTGGATTGTGATTGGTTCCTAGGCACCTCACGGCTGTAAAAATAAGGCGCTTTGGAATTGGATGAATCTTATTGAATCACCCTGTATTTGGAGTCATTTTGGAGCATTTTTATTGATCTGTTCGACAAGACATTTTGAAGCAATGTATACGGTAAGAAAAAAAGGACAAAGGACATAAATTAGATACAAGTTTTTGTTCTGACAGTGACAATATGGAACTGGGGTCATGAGTATCAATAAAGTGTACTGTAGAACTGCTTACAGGTTTCAAAGAAAACACTTTGGTTCACTGAGCTTAGTATAAAGTAGTTTATAAGTTTTTTACAAGACGAACGAGTTGAAGAGTGAGCGGGAGAGCTTGGCACTGCGTGGGGATTGCAGAAGTAGAAAACTACACAACTCTAGACTTGCAGGAGAGAGAAAACAAACCCCAAGCAAAAAGTCTCTTTCAATAATCCATGATAATCACGGGGTATAAAACAATCTAGCACAATGCCATGATGCTGATGTCATGCTTTTACAGTGGAAGAACTGAACTAGTGGGTTTTTTCTTTCCCCCCCTCCCTCTCGTCAGAAAAACGTGGACTGCTTTATCCCAGATGCACCCCCTGACCGCCTCCCCACATGTCCAATGAGGGCGGCGAGTGTGGTTGCGTCCCATTGGAGCGCTGGAGTCGGGGTATGGTTAATCACTCAAAGCGGTACGGGTTTAAAGTAAAAACAATATGAGCGTGGCGCCATGACATTTCTGTCCATCTCCTCACATCTCTGCTAGGAAAACTGAAGATTTGTCGTTTCCCTGGGAGGAAATGGGAAACTTTTTGAATTACATGACACATGGTTCCAGAATGTGCATGCATCAAATGAGGAAGCAAAAGCATTTTGAGCACTTTACATGCACTGCCTTAGACATTTCTTTGAGATGTTTTTAATCATGAAAAGTTACTCCAATCTTCCTGAACTCCACATAAGCAAAGCTCTTCATGTTTACCTCCTTTAGTGTTCTACATGTCTCTACAGACTCTTCAGAAATGTGACTGTCTTAAGCGTAAAGTTATTTCTCTCTACAAGGGGCTGATTGATGGGTCGAGAAGAAGGAAAAAGTGGCCCCGAGCAGTTTATCTGCAAATATCTGATGGCTGAGTAATGACAGCCGAGCATCGCGTTATTTATATAGGTCTGCCCAGCCGCTGTTTGTACAAGTTAAGCATGTTTGCTGTGTTTCGCTCGCTGCAGCGTGCACCGTGTTTCTTCTGTGAAGTTTTGTGCAACTGATTCGGCATGAAATAACAAAAATTGTTCTCCAATTGCCCAGAAAATAAGCAAATTTGTTGTTTGTTGCTTGAGGTGCCCTTTCGTTGTCCTCTAATAGAGTCTGTCCAGACTTCTACAGGGCTGCTTGACATGTGATATGTTAGATGTTTCACTGCTTTTTTAATTCCAAGAACATGGCAGAGCTGTTTGCTCCCAAACATTCTCCATGGTCAGTGAAACTGTTGCAAGGAAATTAAGCACCTCCATGTGTTTCTGGCTCCCTCAGCTTTGACTGTGGTGTCATTTACCACTGTTTATCCAACATGTAGAACATGGAGTAATATTTGAGCAAACTGCCTATACAAAATGTTTTATGTTCAACATAAAATATCATGTTTTTTTAAATGTTCTAATAAGGAAATGCTGAATATAGTAGAATTGTTTTTTTATAGTGCAAAAAGAAGAGCCCTCATTGACAAAGGAAGTCACCAGGGACAGTGCTGGAGATGGTGCGGTACTCAAATGGCTGATAATTTTCATATTTTTTGGGGCTGTCCAATAACTCTATCTTTCTGGTAAGCGATTGGAAATGTTATTGGGGACTTATTTGGAACTAAGTATGAATTTTAATGGGTGATTCTTTATTTTGGCAAAGTACTGCAGTTAGTAGGGAAGAATGATAAATATCTGCTTAAAATATTATGGGTATCTAGTAAAAAGTCCATAACAAAAAATGGATGCAGCAGGACCCCCAACAAAAAAAAAAAGTGGCTGGAAATTGACCATGAAATTTACTCAATGTAAAGACTTACATTTATGTTACAACTGAGGATGGATTGCTTTACAAAATACTTGGAGAAATGGATCTTAAAATATCCCTTTAGGGCAACTAGTACAAGCAATTAAGAGGATAAGTAAAAGGTGATATGTATGCATGTTTCTATTATGTATTCTGTAATCTTTGATGTCTCTAAAATGGTCCTGGTACCATTTGGAGACTAGACAGCCTTTGTTCTTTCGTTATGTATGTTTATGTTTTTATTATTCCATCTTTTCTTTTTGAAGTCATCCAATGATAATTGTGAAATGAGAAAAATAAAGTTGAAAAAAAATAGAATAGAATAGAATAGAATAGAATAGAAAACCTGTGAACATGAAGTGGTGATTCTGGTGATCTTATTATATCTCCTAACCACAGTTTCCCTTCAGCGCTTTGTCATTAGTGACCAGCGTCTGCATATGGTCTTTCTGCAGTTGGACAGAGAAGGCCAGACGTAGTTGAGTGGTGGGTCTGGGGCTTGGGGGGGCTGGGCTTTGGTCCGTGATGAATGTCTGAGGATGATCTCAGCGTTCGCTCAGATCTGCTTTGCACATTGGGCTCAAGATGTCGGCCTAATTAAACTTCTTCCTGGAAGAAGTGAGGCACAAAGGGAGTCTGCAGTGCAGGGTTATGCTAAATCATCACATTGTACTCTTTACAATTATATTCAACAGTGTAATAAACAGAAAACAATGAACTTATTTTACTTTTTTTTAAGTAGATGGTGAACTATCAGTGCTAAACATGTTACATTCAACCAAATATCTATTAACATTACATTTACTTTTCCTTTATCTTAAATGTAAGACTCCCATGAACACTAACCTTAAAGGGGAAATTAACTGATAGTTCAAACCTTCTGCACAATTAAATCTTTAAGATGTAAACAGAGTCATTCAGAGTGGTTTGATGTGAAATGCTCTGTTCTGGAGAAACTTACAGAGTCAGAATTCTTCACAGTGGTGGTGATAGGAACCAGACGTCTGAAGCGATTTTAATGCCTCTAAAAGCTACATCAAAGAAAGCTATTACAAAACATGGATTTATGACTATTTTACCATATTCAACATTACATACATAACTTTAGAAGACACCTGTGGGTTCACTGGTTGTTTTGGATAGTAAATAAAATGTCTATATTTGTGTTGGAGACATCAGGACTCCTGGTTCCTTTACCGCCACTATAAAAAAAGAGTACATAGGTTTGTCCCGTTTCACATTAAACCACTCAAACTGACTTTATTTACAACTAAACCACTGAACTGTGCAAAGGAAAACCCCTAACCTGCGTTATATTCCTAAACCTAACCCTAAACCATAAACTGTTACCAATTTAAGCCTCTAAGGATCATCAAAAAAGGAAAATCTAAATAAAATGGCAGTAACATTTCTAATAAAGAACTGAGTCCTTACTTGATATATTACTGTAAACAGTTTGAACTTTATAAAGGGTAATTGAAACAAACACTACATCAATATGTCCAACCTTTAATGCTAATTAAGCAACCAACAGGGTCATTTACTGTTTTTAGATGTGGTCTCCTGTTACAAATACTCAAAACAAATAATGATGATGAAAGAAGCAAAGATGAGCTTTTACTGCAGAGCAAGCCGCAGTATTTATTCAGGGCCCAGCATTCTTTTTCAGCCTTACCCCCTCCCATTTAACTATGTCTTTCTAGGTGTTAAACGCAAGGCCAGGCGCTTTCTTTTGCTGTCCCAGTAAAGATCTGTCATGGCCAAACATGCTGACTTGATCTATGGTTACCATATGTCAAAATAAAACACTTGTAAACTGACAAACACCTACATGCAGCTGTTCTTTACTGAAATAACAAGATGCAGAATGTGAGTTCAAACTTGTGCCATTGTTGTTGCATGCAACTCATTCAGTTTGAGGCAATTAAGAGTTTGAATTATTGTGTGTCGTCCCAACACAAGTAAAAGCTGACAAAAAGGGATTGTCACTGTGTAAAAACTGACAGAGTTGCCAAACTGATCTACACTCGCAAAAGACAGGATTCATGGAAACTGTGTGGTTCTTGTGGCTTATAGAGGTTGGGATAATTTGGAATGATTGTGTCTGAAGTCTGTTATCCTGCACGCTGAATCATGTTGGTCTCATGCAAAGCAGGAACCCTTAGGTACAGATCTTGTTTGCTCTGTTGGCTTTTATCGCTGCGGTTCATCTGCCGCTGCATCTCTGTGCTCATGCCTTTTCCAGACCCCAATTGGAAAATTTCACTTGTATTATGTGGTTTTTGCCTCATTTCTTCTAGATTTGTGTTCTTGATTTAGCATGGTAGCCTCTTTCTGAAGGCCCCCTGGTGGCCATTCCACCAGCAGAATGGAAAAAGTCTTGGATATTTTAAATCTAAATAATTAAATTAAATCTTCCCTGTAACACTGCTGTGTCTCTGTGTGTGAAATGTTGGGATTCTGTGTTGAGCTGCTAGTCAGCAATGAGGGTGAAATGGGAGGGGTGAGAACCCCCTCCTGTGAAGACTATTCACAGCTCTCCACAAAGACGGCTGCACTGAGAATAAACGGATAACTGCAGCTTTCTTCACATGAAAAAATCATGCACAACTGATACAATAAGAACATTTAAACAAAATAAAGATACTTTAATAAGTGCTGATTTTTTGCCACACTCTTAAAGGTGGTTCTTCAAGGGTTCTTTAGTAAAGCAAATGGTTCTGTAAAGAACCATGAACACTCAAAGAACCCTTTGCATGATCACTCATGAAAGCGTTCTTCAGAATGTGGTGTAGATGTTTCTGTTTAGAACCTTTTTGAACAGGATCTTATATGGCACCCACATGGGTTCTTCTATTGTTATGATGTCAAGCTTGTAACAATAGAAGAACCCTTCTGTGTGCTATATAGAACCCTTTTCAAAAAGGTACTATATAGAACCATCTACAGCACATTCTCCGGCAAACTGAAGAACCCTTTCATAATGCAAAGAACCCTTTAATCATGCAAAAGGTTCTTTGAGTGTTTATGGTTCTTTACAGAATAATTTCTTTGCTAAAGAACCCTTGAAGAACCATCTTTTTTTAAGAGTGTGCCAACACAAAAATCCAGTTCACTTACAGATTTTTATAGAAATATATTCCATCAATGTTATTAAAGAAAAACATGCAAACTTCAGCTGAGGGGCCTTCAAAACATGTGGAAATCGTCAGCTACCGTGAAAAAGAGTTAAAGATTTCTCTCTGTATACAATCAGCACAGATCATGTTTTTCACAGAAGACATACAAAGTCATTTCCACATGTTTTGAAGGTCCCTCAGCTGAAGTATGCATGTTTTTCTTCCTTATTAAAGCACTACCGTCTCATTATGCTCTGCATACATGGATTTCTAATTCCAAGACAATAGGAACTGCTTTTGCCTCCAACATGAGTACACATACATATCATCGCTGCTGGAATAAAACCTTGTATCTCCAAAAGTAAATTTACAGCAAAAGAAAAAACACTCTTGACTTGCCCAAGTAATTTTGACCATTTCTATTGGTCCATTTATAATGAAATTTTAACACATGGCAAAGAGTAACTGGACTTTTCAAATCATGCAAAAAAAAAAAAGTTTTTTTGCACGGCATTGACAATATGTTTAAGTTTTAAAACAGCTCTTTCTTATATTTTCTTCCTTTTGCAGCATGTAAAACCATCTCAGACATCGAGGGCCATATTTTTTTTCAGGAACTGCACATTAGCAGTCAAACTTGCCAACTTTCCCCAAAAGAAAGAAACTGGCCTTGTCGTTCTTTTCCCTTTATCATCCACCAAAGGCCTCCACTGAACCACAGCCACTAAACTGCAGTTCACCGCTTTATATTGTGTTCTGGCAAAATATAGGACCAATAAATAATGTAAAAGTAAAATAATGCATACTTTTATATTTCTATACTGCATGTATCTTGTATTTTTTGTAATCCATCACAAATGTCAAATGGAGACAAAAAAACGCCTCAGTTTAGTTTGATATTTCTTTCTTTTCTTTATGTCAACTTATCTCTTCATATCATTCTCCAGTTTAGTATGATTAACCGCCCACACTTTGCACTTTTAATGCTTTTTTACAGGACCATTTCCTGTAAAATTACACAGGCTGTATTTGTTATTGTGCCTTTAAGACTGATATATGTAAAAGGTCTCTGTTGTAATTGGTTGCATTGTTTTGTATTTCATTCAAAAAGCAGTCCAGGCTGACACACTCCTTAGCTGTGTCCCAATTCAGGGGCTGCATCCTTCGGAGGCGGCGTCTGAAGGCTGACTGCGGTGCGACTAGGCTGCCCCATTTCAAAGCCTCCTTCATATGCAGCCGAGAAATGTGTCCTTCCTTTCCATGGCAACAAAGAATCCAGCAGGTGGATCCTTCACCAGCCAACATATCCCAAAGTTCATTGTGTGCCAGCGAGGAGTCGAGAACATGGCGTAACCAGCAGAGGAGAGAACGGCAGCTGAAGAGATATTTTAAATGTAAGCATTAAGGTTTAAACAGGGTCGAATAGCTGAGGATACACATGTTTAAAAAAAGCAAGTGTGGTCTGAAGCACAACTTACGCTAACGCTTCATTTTGTTTAGGAGGCATGGGGCAGACAGAGAAATCTCAGCACCAATAAATTAAAAAATAAAAAAAAAATAAAGGCAAAGTTTGTGGCTCCACCTTTAAAGAACTTTAAAAGAACTTGACAAGAGCAGCGTTTCGAGGCGCAACAGTAAGGGCGGAAACAGCTGTGCTATGATGCAAACAGGAAATCCACCATAGAGCAGACCATCTCATTTTGGTTCAGCCTTCATGGGTCTACGCAGCCTTCGAAGGATGCAGCCTTGGGACTGAATTGGGACACAGCTACAGGTGTCGACCAGAGGAGGATGGGTTCGCCTTTTAATTCTTGGTTCCTCTCAAGGTTTCTTCTTCTTGCTCTTAGGGAGGTTTTCCTTGCCACTGTCTCCACTGGCGATGCTCATGGGGGCTCAGACCTGGATTTTTCTGTAAAGCTGCTTTGTGACAACACCTGTTGTAAAAAGCGCTATATAAATAAACTTTGACTTGACTATAATAACAATGTGAACTAGTGGGGCTAAACAGCTGTAGAGCGAATTGGTGTTGGTTTACGTGACATTACAAAAACAGTCAAAACGAGCTTGATTTCCATACCCGGACTGTACAGACTCCAGAATGAGCAGTATATTTTGAAACAATGGTTACTACATCAAACAGTTTTATTTCAAAACAGTGACGAAAATTCAATTTTCCATGAACTGCTCCCTTTAAGGCTGAATCTTGCACAGCTATATTTGAGCTTGTTACTGAAGCTGTTTTGAGCTTTGGTGCACAATGGAAGAGTTCATGCTCACACAAAGACACTCTGTCATAACGCATGAAGCTTTCTGGGAATTCTCAAGATGCTATGGGGCTACAACGCTAACACATCCTGCAGCTAGTGAACTGTGAATGTTCAAGAATGTGTCTGTACAAGCCACGATTTCCCAAAAGCTTTATAGTTCATCTTATAGATCATCTTATCTGTTACAAAGAGAGTTCACTCTTCCAGTATGTTGCCTTTCTAACATCAGGGTTTCTCACACATCCTGGAAAATCTTTAAATCTAGAGACTAGTTTCCCAGCCATGGAAACCCCTGGAAAATGAGAAAATCGCTAACATTTCCTGGAAATATTTGTGAGGTCTTGGAAAGCTGTCAAGTTGGGCTATTAAACCTCTGAGATTGCATATTTTTAGCTGCTTTGAAACTAATAATATGGTCAGTAGGGATGGGCATTTAAACCATTTTTCTATTGGAAAATTGATATCTGAAATTAAATATACATTTAAATGAACAGTGTTCAAATCCTTTAGTAAACATTTCAATCTAATTTAAAGTCTAACTAAAATACAAAGAACCTCAGGCTTTATTTGGGTTCAGATCAAATTCTCAGGTGCAGTTAAAGCCCCAATGCTTGTTTAAATGGGAGATACATACACTAAAGGTATTGCACAATGTGGATTTATATGCTATAATCTGTTCACTGCAAAGTATTCTGAGATGTTTGACATGTTTTATTTAATATTTCAGCAAGATATATTTATCTATATATATTAGAACTTCATTCTTGATGTTATTCATCTTCCTCAGTCATTTTACTATCTTCTACAGGTCTGTTCATCATTCTGGATGGGTTTTGTTTGACCTGCCCACTAAACACCCCTACATACATTCTACATAGTGTTGTACTCTCATGAAACATTTTTAGCTACAAGTTATTTATGATTTAACCCCACTGTTGAACTAATTCATAGTTCAAGGATAGCGGGTATCCTCATCACTTTGTCTACTAGGAAACACATCAGCAATTAGTTTAACTAAGAAAATAGCAGAGTACTTCTCATAGCGCTAAACTATCCTGATTCATTGGAACTCAAGTAAAACCATTAACATCACTCACTGAAAAAACTTACTGAGTATTTTGCTGCTATCTTAAGAAAACCTCATATGTCCATTTTTGTTGTTTTTCAGTTGTTGACATAATATCTGTTGTCCTTTACATTGTGTGGACCAAAACAAACAGCCTAAAATGACTTGGAAAAAAGTCTGGTTCCATTGACTTACAATAAAAGTAAAGTATCTTTTTTCCTTCTCCTGTAAAGTTACCATTTTGGAGATACAAGGTTTTCTTCCGACAACAGCAACATATCAGTGGAAAAGCACCAATACACAAAGTTCAACTCAACCTGGGCTTTACATCAGTCCACCAACAGCAAAAGAACAACCAATCACAAAACAGGACCCTCACAGATACCTACATATCCATGGCTATACCACACAGCTGTTACCCTCTCCATCAATGTTCCCTCACACCTTCAGGACACACATTACTGTCTTTTGTTTGTTTGTTTTCTTTATCTCTTTGTCTGTCTGATTCCTGTCTTTACAGTTGTGTTAACTGGTACATGTACTCCCTCTTTATGGGGTGGCCTCATTGATTTGTTAACTATGTGGTACCACTAACAAAGACTTAATGGTCCTCAAAGGAGGGGGGGTAAAATAAAAATGTTCACATTTGTTCTATGTGAATGTTTTTATGTAAAACACTGTATGACATTTTCAGACATTACTCATTGTAAACAATAGTCTAGGCTACTACTGATATGACTGTTTCTAAACACTGAAGGGAGATAAATACAGATCTGTCTAAAAAATTCTAGACACAGCCAACATTTCTTCATTCTTATTTACAGCTTCCGAGTGTCCAACTAATCCTTTGAAAACTGGGAAATTGTACATGACTTGCAAATTAAAATACTTTTATGCTTTTATCAGTAACACAATGTTTTTATTATAGTGAAAGCAATGATTCCAAACTTTCATAGTGAGTCATCTCCAATCTTATTTGTGCTGAAAACAGTCAGCCTCGAGTCTAAAAAACACCAAAAGATTTACAGAGGGTTCTAAAAGGATTTAAGTGTGCTTTTACTTTGAAAGGACTTCAACCAAAAGCCACTAGAAGTGTCACTCCCTAAAAGCAAGAAATAAAAACAAGATTGGGGGAAGTGAGGGCCACTAACTAGATCCTTTTACCTTGCAGAATCAGTATGCATAAACCTATTTATTTGACTTTTTCTAACTGTATTATTTACTTCCTACTGAGACAGAATCTCTTCTGCAGTCCTAACACCACGTAAGTCTTAAAATAATGGCTCCTGCACCCAAACAATGCACAGTATGTCTAACAAAAAGCCATTTGGGACTCAGCCACATGCACACAATCCCCTACTGGGTATACAGTGCACTATTTGGGTGTAGAAGGCACGACATTACTTATATAGTGCACTATATAGGGAGTAGGGAACCATTTGAGATTCAGCCCTGGAAAAGTTCTGGAAAATGACTTTCTAAGAAGTGCGGGAGCCCCAGACATGTTAGTTCCATTTAGGATGTATCCATTCTTGAAATGTCAGCACTATAGGACGACACTAAACTACGCCCGTGGGACCCTGATGTGGCTGAGAAACAGTGTGAAACAAATGATCTCCTTTAACCCGCCGCTCTCTTGGTGGTCTTTAACCAGCTTTTACACTGAGACCTGTAATCAAGACAACCACTGGATGTCCACACATCCCACAGAACAACTGTGCCTCAAAGGCTGGTGACGGAGGTTAAGAGGGACAGAAGGAATCAGTCAAGACTGTTTTCTGCTACGTAAGTGGAACAAATGCTAATAGTTTATTGTGGTAATTTTGTCAGGGACCATGCACAAAAAAGAGAAAAAAGATAGAAAAATGTGCTTTGTGCCAGTTAGCCGCTGGCTAATTCCCTCTGTAAAGGGATCAATTCTAATAATTTCCAGAATTAAAAGGGTTCCTTGCTAAGGCATGCCCTGGATTGTTGAATTTACATCCAAAGTAAAGTACGCTCACTGCATTTCAATGTTTTTTTCTTCTCCTTTTAGGACACCCCAACCCCCTCCTATCTGGCTCTGCTCAGAATGTTGGCTTGGACATGGCTTATGTCATATCTTTGGTTCTCTTAGTGGAGGAAAGGGAACGGGTCTGGAGCTTTCTACTTACATACAGGGAAACCAGTTTTAGAGCTGAATCTTGCTTGTAAAGCAAGTTTTCTATTTAATAAGGGGTTCTGTTTAGAATGGGCCTGCATACTTCATACTGGGATTCAGAAATTGTGCAACTATTGGTGAACACAATTGTTTCTACCACTTTTTTTTACCTTCCTTTTTCTGTAAAAGTGGGAGTTTAAATCTAGCTTTTAAGCATAGTTAAAAGAGTAGTCATCCTTCCAGAATAAGGACATTCCAAGATGGTGGATTGTGTGCCGTGGAGGAGTGGGAGAACATGGTCATGGCAAAAGAAATCAGCCAGAAATGCTCTGAATTAACCCTTTAAAAACCCAAGTTTACTTCAGTCTAAGGATTGTTATTTAGTCACTTAATAGACTACAATGTAAACTGGCTTATTGAGCTGAGTTATTCTTGGGGTTTTGGTCATTTGAGGGTTTAAAAATTAGCTAAATGTTCAGTTTACATCAGCAGATGGCACTTCCAACTCAGAGAAGGACTCTCATTTCTCTTTTTAACTCACTCACTCAGTTACACACCCACATTTTGCAGCTGTAAGCCATTGAATATACAGAACATCCTGTGAAAGGGCTTGGGGTGAGCTCATCTAATTAAATCTTTTGCATTAGAGAGCCCCCTAGTGAACTCTATATGTATTGCGATATGAGAGTATACAATTTCACTCTAGTTTTTCGAATAAAGGAATATGAACAATAAGATATAAGTTTGGAATCACTCATCATATTAAAAGTTATTGTTATATCATATTAACAACTGTACATTGGAATAGTGCAATACACTATACTATATATATTATATATAATGTGTTGTATATATTTAAGTACCATGAGAGGGCTATGCACCTAAGATTTTCACTCACCTTCACACCTTTTTAAATGTGATGTGACAATGCACTTGATTTGACTTTATCATATACAACATTGATTTTAATAATATCGATGCCAAAAAGTTTTTCAGATGTTTTATTCAGTTGTATTCAATTATTTGAACAGTAATTTTTAAATGATAAATAATACACTATAATAGTCTATTTACAACATTTTGCCAAAGATTTGAGACTTTATATGTGAGACATTTTGGATGTTAGTCTAGTTAATGTTTCTTCTCCATTCATTATTCAGCTTTGTTGCTTATTTTAGAACCTTCTACAGCTGTTTATCATTCTCGAAACACCTTTTTTTTTGTTTGTTTCACATTATTGAAAACATTGATCCCAAACTTTTGGTAGTGTAATTTTACATTTTCAGCTTAACCATGAAGTGTACATAAAATTACCACTTGATGCTTTAGCAAATTCCAGGAATGATGGAAATAACATTTAATAAATAAAAGTTTTGCACAAGACCATGACTATATATATGTATGACTAAAAGACTGTGTGCATTTCCAGAAAATGCTTTGCAAAAGTACAAAGTTTTATTCATATTTATACAATTGTAACTATTGGGAATTATTTAAAAGTTGCATTCTCTATCAATCTGTAGAACCATTTAACGATGCAAACAACCATTTAATCATGCAAAGGGTTCTTTGAGTGTTCATGGTTCTATATACAACCATTTTCTTCATTTAAGAACCCTTGAGGAACCATCATTTTTAAGAGTGTAGCAAGTGTGAAACTTCCAATTTACACTATATGAAAGAAAACAATTGATACTCTGTATTATAAACAGTTACTATGTGCCACTGTGTCATCAAGTCACAATTGTGATCGTGAACATAATATAGATGCGGTGGTACGATCTTATTAAGATATCAATAATATCAATAATACACGCTGAAAAAATTGTATGTAGCAAATATGGCAGCTGTAACCTTATTATTACAAGTTTTACTGCTTTATGAGAAACTTGTTTCTTTAGCTTCATATACCAAACCTGAAGTACTAAACCTGGGTGTGATCTTAGACTCTGAGCTCTGTTTTGTCTGCATGTAAACACAGTCACTAAAGTAGCTTTTTATCATCTGAGAAATATCACTAAAGTTCAGCCTTTTCTGTCTCAGAGCGATGCAGAGAAACTTGTTCATGCATTTGTTACAGCAGAGTTGATCACTGTAATGACCTTCTTACTGGACTCCCTAAGAAAACTATACATCCTTTACAACTTTAACAAAATACAGCAGCATCCTAACAAAAACAACACAGAGAGATCAGATCAGTCCCATTTAAAAAGAACTGCACTGGCTGTCTGTATTGTTCAGGATAGATTTTAAAGTTCTGCTACTAGTTTTAAGGCTCTAAATGATCTGAGATCTGCAGATACTGACCTAGCGAGCTAGCTACCAAGACATCAGTAAACTACTAGCGTTTTTTATGCTTGTTATAAAAAATACGACCACTGAAACAACATTAAGCTAAGATAATAAAGTGGTTATAGAAATTTTTAACAGAGAAAATTCTCACATTTGTGGTTTCTTTGGTTGATTGTGCAGCCATCCTGCTGTTTTTTCTTTTTTTCTTAACTCTCTATTTGCACTGTGCCTCAAAGGCAGAGGGCCCCCGCGAGGGAGTCCTCAGTGAATGGGAGTGAATAGCGCTCAATGGTTAAAAACAAAAAATTAAAATAGTTTCTAATCACTCACCCAGAACTTTACTTTAATTTTAGAGAGTAGAAGGATGAATTTAATTGCAAAAGCAAATAAAACTCACCTGTATGTTTCCTTTTTTCTACAGCAAACAGGTTTCGGGCAGCAGAACACTGGCATTGCTGCTAGTGAGTGCTGATTGGTTGGTGAGCGGAGCAGCTCATTGGCTGTCCGCGTTCACAGACGTCAATGACGTACATAAGGCTCCGTTTTAAACTCCTATAACAAGTTCAAAAGCGTTTAAAAATATAACAGCAGTGTTAAAAATGTTTTATGCTGTTCTGTGTTCAGGAAATTAATGAATTACTTTATATTAAAAATGTTTAAGCATTTATAAACTATGATTTTGCTCAAATGCTCCATATCAACCCATTCATTTTGGACTCACTCAGGAGCGCCCTCTAGTGTTCGAGAAACCCAGAAGACATTGCAGAGTGGTAATTCTCCACTCTACAAGTTCTCTCACCCTACCCCTAGACGTGAACACGCAAAACGGAGGGGTAAGTCTCCGTCACTCTGCAGATTCTGTTGCATCTGTATATTTATTTTTCTTTACCTGCGTTCTCACGGCTGGGGCCTGTAAGCCATGGAAGTAGCCAATCACAGGTTGATTCCGCTCCCCCTCTCCCTTCCCTCACCCGCATCACATCCAGTAGAGAGCCGATTTGCGTTTCGTTAGGTGCCCTAATACAATTGCCTGATTATAAAATACATAAGTAGATGGAGAGATAACGTATATAAATAGATCTTCAAAACTAAATTAAAGAGCCTATTTGGAAATGTAGTGAGTAAAAAGTACAATTTTTTCTTTTGAAATGTAGTGAGTCAAAGTGAGTAAAAATTATTTAAGTGACAGAAATACTCAAAGAACAGATACCTAAAAATTACTTCAGTACAGTAACAAAGTAACCATTTTCATTTGCAGCAGAGATGTGTAGGGGCTTGTACAAAAATATGAATCTAGCTCAAATACTTTAAAAATTATCTACCAAAAAACAAAATGTGTTTTCTGTAGTCTAGTGTTCAGTGTTCAAAAAAAATTATTAAATGTCATTCCTTCAATATGTTGAAGACCCTTCCAGGACAACCACTACTGTCCTTTAAATGAGAATTACACTCACTTTTTCTTTCTTCTCTGCATAATTCAATCTTGGAAATGTAGTCATTCATGATGGTTTGATGTGAAATTGTTCACTGTAAAGAAACTTAGAGTCAGATTTGATGATTGTTGGTGGTGATAGGAACCAGGGGTCCCAATATCTACAATACAAATATAACCATTTTATTTACTATCCAAAACCACCATGAACAGATATTAAAAAAAACAAAATTTCTCAAGATTATCATAAAACAGTGTCTCAGACATCAGGCAGCACATTCAAAGCCATTTCATGTTATAACTTTCTGTGAGGGAGCTTTAGAGGTGGACGTCTGTTTCCCATCACCACCGCTGTGTACAATTCAAACCACTCTGAATGACTTTGTTCATCTTAACCATTGAATTATGCAGAATTTCGGAAAAATCCCTTTTAGCATAAACGAGTGTATATAAGTGTATTCAACTGCACAACACAATTAATTATCAAAAATCATGTTTATTTAAATTGATATGGCCTTAGGGATGTTTTATCAAACTCCTGCTCTTCAGTCCAACGCACCAACTGCATAATAAAATGTCTGTGAGGTAGTGCAGGTTCTAGTGGCAGCTACAGCTCATCATGCTCGTAGACATTATACTCCTTTACTGACAAAGTCCCGTCTTCGTCTTTGTCGTTCCTACGGAACACATCGGTGACGACGTCTTGAAAGTAGGACTCTTCTTTCTGCACCTTTAACTTCGCCGCTTCCATCTTCAAGTGCTGATACACCTACAAGTCAACAACAAGAGGGCACAGGCGTTATGCACAGCGAGGCCGCGAAAGGGTGATGAATAATGGTTTGATATGACCTTTCATATACGATCTAAATTACCTCTTCTTTCGTCAGACTACGGTCATTGTTGATGTCCATTTCTTTAAAAGCTTCAATGCTGCGTGGTCCTCGTCTTACATGCAGAAGCTCCACCTCAAAGATCACAGTTGCATTGGGTGGCACAGGATCTGTGACATTAGATAAAAACAGATGTGATGAGTCAACATTTGGAGTTTAAAAAGTGTAATGAGGGAAAAATCATTCGTTATCAGCAAGTTTACTGAAATAAAGATTTACGTATTTCTCATTTTCACCAGACATTGATTAAAAGGGGAATTCTTTGCATGCTTAAGTTGTTAAGATACAGTTCTTTTGAATGTTACAAATAAATCTAGGTCTCTATGCAGCCTAGGCAGCTTCATCACAATCAATAATGCTTTGTTTATTGAAGTCAGTAAATCTATTTATTTTTCTTATACAGAGATGTTGCTACTGTTAAAGAGAGCTGCACTGACTTTTCAAATTTAGAGTGGTTTGATGTGAAATGCTCCATTCAGGACAAACTTGCAGAGTCAGAACTGTTCACAGTGGTGGTGATATGAATAAGACAATGTTATTACATTAATTGGTTATGAATACATTATCTGATGCCTGAGACATAGTTTTGAGAAGGTTTTGGCCTAAAATATTTTTTAAATCCATTAAAGGCAGATTAACGCAGTGTCATACAACAAAATATTTTTTTCTGCATTTTCCACTATTTTCCCATTACCAACATTACATATGTTCAACCATCTTTTCCACACTTTTCCTCCTGGGAGGCGCTATAGATCCATAAAAACCAAGACAACCCGCTTTAAGAAAAGCTTTTTTCCTACTGCTGTAAGGTTACTAAACTCTGAGTAGTGTAAATATAAATCTGACTGTAAGATTTCCAGCCTTTGTAAGAATGCACACATTACTGTGTAATTTTTCATGATTCTCCTATGTCACATCTTGTATACCATGTATTATATTGTATATTGTTTACTGTACATGTACTATATTGTGTGTTTGTGTGTATTGTGCTACAACAGAGTTGAATTACATCTTATTGCACCGGATACAGTTACCACCGACATGTTGTGAGGCAATAAAACGAGTCAAGTCATATAAAAACTCAGAAGACACGTGTAAGTTCACTGGTGGTTTTGGATAGTAAATAGTGTTATATTTGTGTTGTAGAAATTGAGACCCCTGGTTCCTATCAGCACCACTGTAAAGAAATCAGTCTGTAAGTTTCTTTACAATTAACATTGTTGATTCACTTCAAACCACTCTAAATGACTTCGTTTACATTCTCAACTACTGACTCAAGCACAGAATTTTGAAAAACTGGTGAAATTATTTATTAAATCATGCCTGGATTGAATGAATTAGTCACAGAGAAACAAGCACAAACAGCTCCCACTTTTGATTAAGAGACAGCAGTCCAGTTTAATTCGGGCTGGTGTGTAGGCTAATTATAGGGTATGAAAGAGATAGTTACATGCACAATTTTGGATTTGAAAGAAAGTATTTTTCACAAAAGTCTGAGCATTAAAGGCAAAGCAAGGCAAGTTTATTTATATAGCACGTTTCATAAACAGGTCAATCAAAGTGCTTTACAAATGAGAAAATACAGTCATTTCAAAAGTAAAGGAGAACAGAAATTTAAAACATGATTAAAACAGTTTTTAAAAGTGAAAATAACAACATTAAAAATCTAAATAAAAATTAAATTAGAATAATTACAAATCTAATAGAAAATTAAATTAAGATTAAGTGCCATAGTGTTGTAGAGCTGAAATCTGCTTAAATGGAAACATTTTGAAAGTATTTAGATTTTAAAAGTATTTAGCTTTGGGGCTCTTCTAACACTGTCTGTCAACTGGTTACATTTAAGAGCAGCATAGCAGCTAAACGCTGCTTCTCCATGTTTAATCTTCACCTTCAGCAGGACTAACTGAGTAGTTCCTAATGATCTGAGAGTTCTGCTCGACTCACATCGCTGCAGCAGATCAGATAAATATGCTGCTCCTGCACCATTGAGTGATTTACAGACCAGTAATAGTGCCTTAAAGTCTATTCTGTAACAGACTGGTAGCCAGTGTAAGGATTTGGGGGTGATGTGTTCCCTTCTTTTACTCCTGGTGAGACTCTGGCTGCTGCATTCTGAAATTTTTCAGTTTTTGATATAATTTGAAAATGCCTGTTGCCCATTGTGTGTAAAGGTCATGAAGAATGGACCAAAGGAAAAATTACTTGGAAAAAAGTCTGGTTCCATTGATTTGCATTAAAAGTAAAGTATGTTTTTTCCCTCTCCTGTAAAATTACCATTTTGGAGATATGAGGTTTTGTTCAGACAGCAGCGATATTCTGCGGCCATAACTGAATGTAGCAATAACAGGCAGCAGAGCAGTGCTGTTAAAATCCACTATACTGTAAAGTAAAAGTTCCTACTGCTGCTACTCAAATCATGGCTTATGTTACTTACGTTTCCCCTGTTCTCCAAAGGCAAGCGAGGGTGGAACTGTGATTTTTCGCTTCTCGCCAGGACACATGTCTTTCAGCCCCAAGTCCAGACCTTTTATCACATCCCCAACACCCAGAACAAACCAGTGGGGGTCACCACTTTTAGCAGAACGACTGGAAAGGAGAGGGGAGAGGTGGGTTGTGGAAAAAAGGAAAAAAAAAAGTGACATAAAACAACTTTTAAACAAAAAAGAGACAAAGACCAGAGGCCTCATTTATAAAAGGCTATCGAATTTCATTCTAAATCTTCTTTTTATGTTACTATTTAAGCAAAAGCCTTTCTGACAGTACCATTTTCAAAAAGGTTCTATAGGTAGAACCATTACTACACATTCTCCATCAGTCTAAAGAACCACTGCACCATGCAAAGAACCATTTCTTTGAGTGCTCATGGTTCATTGTCTTTACTAAAGAACCCTTGGAGATCTTTTTAAAGAGTGTATATAAACTTTTATAACTTTTTAACCTATAATCAAATCTAATCGAATGCTTTTCAAATGAGGCCCATGTGTTTAACTCAGTGGTGTCTGAAAGATTTCATCAGTAATGGCTGAACTACACTAAATACACTCACATCCATTCACAGACCCACTGATTATGATCAGTACGTTAATGTGCTGTTGGGCGTTTGCAGACTTTACCTGCAGTAGAACTGAGAGCCGTCCTTGGCGAGGTACCCATCGTAGTGCGCGTTCAGCAGGTCGCCCTTTCTGGCTTTTTGAGTGCAGTTTTCTGGCAAATATAGCACCTCGATTTTCACCTCATCGTTTGATTCACTTGCGTCAACGAAATCGAGGAAGAAGCTGGAGATCTGAAGGTACAGAATGAAGCAAATGATGGACCGCTCAGACATCTTTGCGCGACTGTCTGCGTGGCACAAACTCTCCGAGCTGGCTGACACCGCCTTCTTCCGGAACACCCCAAGAGTTTCTCCCACCCAGCGATGGACCGAGTCGTGAAGCGGTTCGTATGAATCGATTCTTTCCCCGATTGGACTCGCAAGTCCCAGCCAGGGGTAGGCCTACTGTAGTTTTAAAACATTCATTCGTTTTTATTTTTGCTTAGTTTTATTTTGTTTTTTTTACTACAGTAGTTTCAGTTATTTTTAAGGACATGTTAACAGATTCAGTTGTGTTTTTATTTCCTTGAAAGTAATAGTTATAGTTTAGTTTTTATTTAAAATTTTAAATTAAGAAAATGATTAATTGTTTTATTTTATTTTATTTTTGCCTGGAACCAAATTCCTTGTGTGTCAACACACTTGGCCAAGAAATCTGATTTTGATTCTGATTGTGATTATTTTCTGTTTTAATTTTAGTGTTTCGTATTATGATGAATGCTGTGATAGCAGGTAATTGATAAGTATAGAATAAAATTAATACAGTAGTAGACTGAGCTCGGCTCGGCTCCAGCTTTTCTTAAAGACCAAACACAGAAACACACTTCTGAACTCTTATTCACGCACTGAAAAAACAAAAAACTAAGAATTTATTCTCAGTAATTCTCTTGTGTTTTAGTTGGTTTTGCAGTGGAACTACAACTGAATCAAGTTTGTAGAAGTGTTTAGATGTATAAACTATCAAAAAGTCAAATTACATATTTCACAATTTAAACCTCATTTAACATTGCAGCATAAAACATCACATTGTAAAATATCTTTGGCTGAGCTTGGGTAGTTATTCAAAAAAGTGGTCTATTACAAATGAATAGTCAATTCTCACAACATTAATTATAATTTATGATTTAATTATAAATGTATCTTAATTTCTTAGTTACATGAGGGAAAAAGCAACATTTCAGTTATTGAAAGATAATTTGAAAGGAAGGAAGGTGTGTCCATTGTGTCCAACAGCTTCATCACATTGTGGCTAGACTGGCTGCTATGATGGTAATATTAGTGTTTTCGCTTTTTAAGATCCTCAAACTTGGTGGAATCATTTGAAAACCTGGTCTAGTCTATGTTTTTAATATTATTTATTATTGTTGAAAATTTCACTCAGTAAACATACATTAGTATGTTAGTCAATGTGATTCAACTGTGAGGTAACGTGAATGACTGACTCTGAGCCAGCCTGCTAATCTGAGGTAACATTAATGGGTGATCCTGAGCTAGCCATTCACTGCTAACCCCAGCCATTCACTGTGAGCTAATGTGAAGTAACCAGAGAACTTGTAGAGAGGAGAGTTATCACTCTGCAATGTCTCCCGGTTTTCTCAACGCTAGAGGGCGCTCTCGAGTGAGTCCAAAATGAATGGGTTGATATGGAGCATTTGAGTAAAATCATAGTTTATAAATGCTTAAACATTTTTTATGTAAAATAATACATTCATTTCCCAAACACAGAACAGCGTAAAACATTTTAACACCACTGTTATATTTTTAAGAGCTTTTAAACTCGATTTATAGGAGTTTAAAACGGCGCCTCATGTATGTTTATAACGTCTGTGAGCGCAAACAGCCAATGAGCTGCTCCGCTCGCCAACCAGTCAGCACTCTGTAGCAGTAATGTCAGCGTCCTGCTGCCCAAAACCCGTTTGCTGTAGAAAAAAAAGGAAACATACAGGTAAGATTTCTTTGCTTTTTTAGTGAAATACATCCTTCTACTTTCTAAAATTAAAGTAAAGTTCTGGGCGAGAGATTAGAAACTATTTTAACTTTTCATTTTTAGCCGTTGAGCTCCATTTACTCCCATTCATTGAGGACTCACTCGCAGACGCCCTCTGCTGTTTAGCCGTCCCGAGCTAACCTGCTAAACTCAGCCATTCACCGTGAGGTAGTGTGAGGTAGCATCAATGACTGATACCGAGCTAGCCAACCTGCTAACCTCAGCCATTCACCGTGAGGTAGTGTGAGGTAGCATTAATGACTGATACCGAGCTAGCCAGCCTGCTAACCTCAGCCATTCACCGTGAGGTAGTGTGAGGTAGCATTAATGACTGATACCGAGCTAGCCAGCCTGCTAACCTCAGCCATTCACTGTGAGGTTATGTGAGGTAGCATTAATGACTGATACCGAGTTAGCCAACCTGCTAACCTCAGCCATTCACTGTAAGTTAATTAGATATGAGAATGAATTGACACTGGATGTTTTTGACATTCTAGCTAACTAGACCACAACACATAAAAACTGTTGCAAGTGTAGCCTGACAAGTGGCAAGTTTTGCCTTGCCTGTAAGCTAATGTGAGGTAACCTTAATGACTGATTCTGCGCTAGCCAGCCTGCTAAACTCAGACATTCATTGCAAGCTAATATAAAGGTAACACTGACAACTGAGACCAAGCTAGCCAGCCTGTTAAACTCAGCCATTCACTGTAAGCTAATTAGATATAAGAATGAATTGACGCTGGATGTTTTTGACATTCTAGCTAACTAACGTTAGACCACAACACATAAAAACAAAGTAGTATTTCTGTTGCAAGAGTAGTCTAACAAGTGGCAAGTTTTGCCTTGCCTGTAAACTAATGTGAGGTAACCTTAATGACTGATTCTGAGCTAGCCAGCCTGGTAAACTCAGCCATTTACTGCAAGCTAATGTGAGGTAATGTTAATGACTGATACCAAGCTAGCCAGTGTGCTAAATTCAGCCATTTACTGTAAGTTAATGTGAAGTAGCTTTAATGATTGATACCAGGCTAGCCAGCCTGCTAAAGTCAGCCATTCACAGCAAACTAATTCGATATGAGAATTAACTGACACTGGATGTTTTTGACATCCTAGCTAACTAGACCACAACACATAAAAACTGTTGCAAGTGTAGCCTGACAAGTGGCAAGTTTTGCCTTGCCTGTAAGCTAATGTGAGGTAACCTTAATGATTGATACCAAGCTAGCCAGCCTGCTAAATTCAGCCATTCACTGCGAGCAAATGCAAGGTAATGTTAATGACTGACACTGAGTTATTCTGCTAAATTCAGACATTTATTGCAAGCTAATATAAAGATAACACTGACAACTGATACCAAGCTAGTCAGCCTGCTAAACTAAGCCATTCACTGTAAGCTAATGTGAAGTAAGTTAACATTAATGACTAATACTGAGCTAACCAATCTGCTTAACTCAGCCATTTTTGCACCAATCCACCATTTATTTAATCGTTGAGTTTGTTGAAGGCTTTCAGAGTAGTTTGATGAGAGATGGTGCACTGTGGAGAAATTACTGACTCAGAGTTCTTTACAGTGGTGGTGATAGGAACCAGGGATCACAATGTCTACAATACATATAGCCAAACATTACACTCTGTCTGGATTTCTCCACCATATATGGATTAAAAATAAATACATTTCAGACCAAAACCATGTCTTAAAACTACAGCATCACAATGTCTCAGGTATCAGGCAGTGTATTCATATCCATTTCACGTAACAACTTTCTGTGAGGGAGCTTTAAGAGGCATCAAACACCTCAGACGTCTGGTTCCTATCACCACCACTATGAACAATACTGAGGTTCCTTAGAAATTTCACATCAAACCACATTGAATGATTTGTTTACATCTTATTGGTTTAATTATACACAAAAATTCCCATTAATGGTAATGGTAAGTAAGGAAAATAAATAGGTTAACTCAATGTCAACAGCGTCATGTCAAAAGCTTTATTGATTATAAGGTCTGTAATGAAAATGCCTAAACTGGATAGAGGAGGCTTAGATTTTTTTGCTATCAGAAGTATTGTTATTGGCAATGTGGACATTTTGATGTTTTTGTTTTTTCAGCTTCAAGAAAAATGGAAGGAGAGAAGAGGAGGACAGGGAGAGGAGAGCAAGGGGCTAAAGAACAGAGGAAAAAAAGGTATGGGAACAGAACAGCAGGAGAATGTGTTTTAGAAGTTGACTGTGAAGTGTCGTCAAGTCTGTAATTATACAATGAATGGGAAAAATTAATAGCTCTCCTGGCAGAAAAAGGTCAGAGACCCGTGATGAAGTAGAATCAAGCTTAGAACAAACAGTGAAGCTTTTAGCTCATATAGAAATGCACTACCTTCAAGCATTAATTGGTTCCTGAAAAATCTATGAATGTGAAAACATCTGTGAAAATGTTAGGGTATATTTTAATGTGATAATGGACCAGAAACAGGCATTTGACAAAAAAAAAGGAAAAAAGAAAACCAATTTGGGTACCCGTAGTAAAAGGGTGACTATAGGATACTACACAAGAATTATAGATGACTGTAAGAAAGTACTACAGGAATATTATACAAAGCAAAGTTATTATGGAAAATATTACATAAATATTTCTATAAAATCTAACCAGTTTCCAGTTGATTCAGATATTTATGTAAGTATATCACTGTTAAAAAAAAACTTGATATCTTTGTATTTTGATTTGAAAATAACATTACTGATACTGCAAGACTGTCTGATAATAATTATAATAATCTAATCATGTAATATGATTTATTGTAAGATTTCTTGTAATATTCTGATCGAATATTGATCAATGCTAGTTAAATAGGTTATGCTGTATTTGGTGTCTTAAACTCTTGATTCATGTGTCCCGTTTGCTCGCCTTCATCTCTGAGGGGAACATAAGTAGTGAGAGTTATAATTCTGTAGGTCAACAGGATCATGTGTTTAATCACATTATTCCTAAAACAACTATGACTAAAACTATCCACAAGAGGGAGGTATTAGCACACAACTAGGTTTTGTGTTCATGGCTGAGAAGGAACTAGGTTTAAGTTGCAATATTTACTGACAAATATGACGTTTTACAAATACAAAAAAAGTTTGCAAAAAAATAAACCATGGTTTTGAATAGATCTGTATCATAATTCACAAATACAGCAGTTCCACAAATGCTAAACAAATATGCTTCATCAAATACAGCTGTTTTTACAGATACAGTATTTTTTGTCATTCTAAAGATTTTATGACCAGTAGACTGAGCCTGAGCCAGAGCCAGAGCCGGTTCTCTGGCTGAGCATTGTTTCTCTTCACAACAGTAGAGTCACTTACAAGACTCTTGACCCTGAGGAAACTGTGCTGGTAATCACTCCATCATATAGACGTTTTTAGTATTCATAAATAGTGCTGTCTGTGTTTGTAAATAGTGGGGCATTTTAGTTTATTTACTATGTTTTGTCATTACATTAGCTCAATAGAGAACTTCCCATCACTGTGAAGAACAGAGTTGTACTTCACAGAGCAGCTAACCAGACAGATTACTTATACCAGTAGAGTGCTAAGGGTTGTTCTTATTGGACAGTCCTTACTTTGGGCTTAAATGATCGAACTCAGTTTGTTGTCCTCAAGTCCTGCTGATTGCTGAACATGTAAGATATGAGTTGGCAACCCAAACATTAAGAAGAGCCATTTTGTCCTTTCAACAAAAATCACCCTGATATGTTTCAGTATGTGCTAATGAACTTGTACAGGCTAAAAATATAATATAAGCGAAAACGCAGACTCACTTGCTTTGCTTTAAGCTTTAGCTCAGCTATAGCCGCATTTCTCACATCTCCAACAGGCAAAGCAGAATAACTTCTTATGCAGCTTAAGTCGCTTCTCATTCACCAGCTTCTTGTTCAAATTTTCTCATTCCACCTTAAATGGTGCCTGAGGCGCCAGAATATAACTGCTGCACCATTTAAGGTGGAACGGGAAAATTCAAACAAGACGCTGGTGAATGAGAATCTGACTTTAGCTTTGTGACTTTTTAGTGTTTGACAGTTTATCGTTGCAAATTCAACATATCAGGAAACCAGCTGGAGTGATTATAAATGCAAATGAGTCCTTTCATCTATAAATTATCGATGTTCGTCTTAAATTTCTCTCTTTGCCTTTTCGTTAGCTACTAGCTAGGCGAGATGATTGTCTGTGTTGCTATGGTGACTAACAGTCTGCGCTGATCTTCAGGGTTAAAGGGTGAATTAGCATTTCCACATTAATTCCAGTGTTTAAGATCATTTATTGTTAAACTGTGTTGAACGATCAGCAGAGCTTTATTTTACTGTAAAGGAGGATTATTTTATTTTTACCTAAAAATCTAATTCTGCTGTGGAGCTGCAACAGGGCAGTAGAAGAGCCGCATTTTGCCGACCACTGCTGTAGGATGATGTTGGTGGGTCATAACCTGAGTCTTGAATGAGCATGCTGTGTGGAAAATCACTCCAGCATATAGAAACATTTTGTAATTGTATTTGTAAATAAGTAGAGTTTTTACAAAACAAATAGTGGGGTATTTACAAAACATATTTATTTGCTGTGTTTTTGGCTCTAATTTAGCTCCATAGACTTCCCACCACTATGAAGACCAGTGGGATGTTTCTATCAGGAGGGTTATCGATCACACCATCAACCATTCATGACAGCTTTTTTTTATTTCACACTTTTGTCTATATTTCTATATTTCAGATTCTAGTTCATTAATATCATTTCAACCACATACATAAAATTTGCATTTTCCTTTGCACTTTAGTGTGCAACACATGGCATTCAGAGATTGTGATACACAACACACAAACATAGTAAGCAGACCATGCATAGGCCTAGTTCATATAATGTTATTTTGTGAGTTCAGACCATGCCTTCTACATGGTGGTGGTAGTATGAGGGAAGACTGATTGAGGGAGGGGGAGAACTGTCTGTAGCTAGAAGGCCAGATGCTCCTCATAGCTGTAGTAGGACTGATGTAGGACTGAGAAACAGGGAGGAGATGGGGTGGCGGTGGGGATTGCAAACATTTTGTCACAGGAACGAAGGTGAGGATGTGAATTTACAGGGCGTTAGATTGGAAGAAGGAGGAGTTTCAAGCATGTTCCTCCCCCCAAACTTCAGTTACAACATAACTACATATCTTAAGGTGCTAGAATAGTGGACAAAGACAAACATGTTGATATTTTAATTTGATTGTTAGTTTGTGCAATAATGTAGTGTCTTACATTTCTTATGACTCCCTTGATCTAATACCAGAGCAAATCACTTTTTCTTTCTTGTTTTTTTGAACAAGACTTTATAAAAAGATGCTGTGGCAGGCAAGACGAAGGTGAAAAAGTCCTCTTAATTCAGCTGTGAAGATGTAGATCCCTGCAGACATAGAAAACATTTTTTTAGGATTTGGGATTTGATGTTCGGTCAGTAAATATTTCAAGTAACATACTCACCTGCACTCCAGTCCATTCAGAGCTTGTGAAGATGTGAAGAGTGTGAGTGTCTCTTCTTAAAACAAACATATTTTCCTTTGTAAACTCTGACATATCTTCTTCTTTGTCCACAATATAGATCTGCTACAAGATTAAAAATACCATAATGGAGGAGTTGGCATTAAGAATGGAAACAGTGTGACACACCTTCATAACACAATCTCTCACACTGAAAGAGAATTACAGTGAATACAATGAATAGTATAAGCTTTTGTCAGTCATAGCGGTTTTGGCCAACTGTCTTTTTACGTTTTTTCCCCAAAGAGTAGGGATGCATCAATACCGATGTGGGTATCGGATATAGGTCCAATACCGTGCTTAACCAACATCCGATACCATGTAACATAAGCCTAGTGTACACTGCTATGCTACAAAAGACTCAACAGAAGACTTAAGCTGGCTGTGAACAAGGTTCTGCTCACTCAGAGAAGTGTTACTGACTCCATGTCAGTCGGACACAAAGCTGTCGGTCACTTCAAACATTACACCTTGGCGGACTCCTGCCAGGAATTCACTGTGTGATTTTAGTTTTTTTTTTTTTAAACTCACACAAACACAATCACAAACACTTTCCCAATACGGGTGGAGAAAAATAGGCTAGCAAAACAGAGGGAAAAAAAAGTTGACTTTTGCCATATACACAGATCAGGCATAACATTATGACCACCTCCTTGTTTCTACGCTCATTGTCCATTTTATCAGCTCCACTTACTATATAGGAGCACTTTGTAGTTCTACAGTTACAGACTGTAGTCCATCTGTTTCTCTGCATACTTTGTTAGCCCCCTTTTACCCTGTTCTTCAGTGGTCAGGACCCCCATGGACCTGCATGTAACACTGCAGTAACACTGACGTGGTGGTGGTGTGTTAGTGTGTGTTGTGCTGGTACGAGTGGATCAGACACAGCAGTGCTGCTGGAGTTTTTAAACACTGTGTCCACTCACTGTCCACTCCATTAGACACTCCTACCTTGTCACTCCACCTTGTAGATGTAAAGTCAGAGACGATAGCTCATCTGCTGCTGCCCAGTTCGTGTTGGTCATCCTCTAGTCTTTCATCAGTGGTCACAGGACGCTGCCCACAGGACGCTGCCCACAGGATGCTGTTTGGTGGTATTTTTGGTTGGTGGACTATTCTCAGTCCATCAGTGACACTGAGGTGTTTAAAAACTCCAGCAGCACTGCTGTGTCTGATCCACTCAGACCAGCGCAACACACACTAACATGGTGGCCCTGACCACTGAAGAACAGAGTAAAAGGGGGCTAACAAAGTATGTAGAGAAACAGATGGACTACAATCTGTAATTGTTGAACTACAAAGTGCACCTATATAGTAAGTGGAGCTGATAAAATGGACAATGAGTGTAGAAACAAGGAGGTGGTCATAATGTTATGCCTGATGGGTATATGTCTACTTTACTCTGTTTGACAACAGAATTACAAAGTATAAACATTACCATGCGTAGTATATTCACTGCGGATCACTGTCAATATGTTTACCACCATTATGTGCAATTATGTCAAGTGCAATATTTCTCCATTTATTACTGTTTATTTATTTGCTATTTTATTCACTGTGCAATACTCACTACAATACATACATTTCTAAATTTAAATGTAATACTTTGTATATTTTTCTTGTAATTTTTGTACATATACATATATCTTTATATTTTTATTGTTTATTCTATTTTATATATTGTTTGTGTATTTCCTGCTGCTCTGTCTTCTGTGCTGCTGTAACATCACAAATTTCCCCGTTGTGGGATTAATAAAGGATTATCTTATCTTATTTTATCTTAATACACCGATTATTTAGTAAATAGGCTGTAGAGAGACCATGTTGTCCTACTGTGTACATCACCGCCTGGTTTTAGCTTCAGTGCATGATGTTGGCAAAGCTGCTCAGTTTCTCAGCATGTTTGCTCATTGCTCAGCTTGCAGTACGTTATTTTGAATGAAACAGCTTTATTTGAATTGAAATTGTTTATACACTTTTAGACATAAAGGTTCTGTGCAGGAACATTTTTCATTCATCAAGGTACAAACAATGTAAATTTACTCTCAAAGGTTCAATTGTATACTTTAAATAAGTTTTTCCAGATGAAAGGTATATTTGTATCTTTTCATGATGTAATGTTTTAAAACAGAACAATAAAATAAACTCAATTCAAGGATGTGTAGCATAACTGGCTAATGCACTTCATTTTAAATCTGTTAGATATTAATTATTTAACTGTTAAGATACGTTGCACTCATTTACACTAACTAACTTAATTCTAAGTAGGTAGTTCATTATGGTATCAGTGAATACTAAAAAAATGTACGTGTAAAAAAAATTTGTATTGATGCATCACTACCGAAAAGATATTGAGAGAGTATCTATTTAATGCCAATAGGGGTTATATTATTATTGTTATTTGTCTTATATAATCACATGATGCTGATACTAGATTATAGTTAAATATAATTTATTTTAAGTAATAGGAATAACAGTAAAATTAACACCAAACACAAAATTCTATTAAACATGTCTATTAAACAAAGTTTACAGGGTGAACTGTTACATTAAGAATACAATCAAATGCAACTGCTATAAGTAGGCTAGCATTTCACAGGACTGTCCCATGGAGCTACAAATATAGAACTTTCCTTTTTTCATATATGCTTTTCAAAAACAATGAACATTTGAAACTTTTTGTTAGTTATTAAGATCTACTGTAAGTTATTTGTCGCTAACAAAAGTTTATAGGCTGTACTAATATACTAATGCTCTCTCAGGGTCTATATTCCACCATTTTTCTCCCATTTTATAATGATTTTTTCACTTTTTATGATCTTAAACTTTTGCCTGCAACTTGCCAGATAACAGTGTTTTGATAAATAGTGAAAAAAAAAAACTTTGCAAAGTCAGCACATCACAGTTGATGGCATGTAGGTGTGTGGTTGAGGGCTGTTGCTTTGATCACCTAGACATGAGCACATACCCTGACAATCCACTGTTGAACTGACCCCTGACAATGATGTTAGCAGACCTCCTGACAAAGTCATGTTACTCATTTTAACTAATGAGTAAGTGTTGACCCTAAAAATAACAAAATACAAATTCTAGTCTAGAACCAATTACTTCTTTGGTGGCAAAAAAATCAATCTGTCTAGATGTCAACATGAAATACATTGAATTCATGGATAGAAAAACACGCAAAGCTAAAATTCAAGCAAAACTGTCAATTTGAGAAATCAGTCAGTGAAGCAGCTGGCCAGAGCATAGAGGGACAGAGAGCTGAGAGTGCAGAGCAGTGAGGCAGAGGGGGCTGATAATGCCCAGCAGTGAGGAAGAGAGAGAGCTGAGCAGTGAGGGAAGGAGAGATGAGGGTGCTGAGCAGTGAGGGAGAGAGAGCATACTGCACACTGACAGTGTTTACGGAAATAAGTTACACAGTGTTATGCATTAAAATGTAACTAAAATAAAACTTTCCAGTTCACTTATTCTAATCAAACTTTGTTTTCTTCCAGTTCACTTATTCTAATCAAACTTTGTTTTCTTCCAGTTCACTTATTCTAATCAAACTTTGTTTTCTTATATACATTTGGTTGCCACTGGTTTTACCACAGACTCTACCTGCTTAGCTGTAGGAGAAAATATTTAGTATAGTAATGATAAAAATGCAATAAATTGGTTTTGGCTGATGCAAATATCAGAACTATATAAAATGATTAATATGTTGATTGACCACAGGTTCTTACAATATACTATCAATATTCATGATATGTGTGTCAAGTAATATTAGTCAAAAATGCCTTATGAAGATGTTTGCAATACTTACAGATACAAGTGCTGTGTGTTGTGCATTTGTTGTGGGTTTTTGCTCAATAGAATTTGTCCAGGAGCAATTACATAATGATGGACCCATCATCCCTTTCTCGCCTTTGTGCCCAGGTATTAAATACACTTGAAAAAGATGCACAAAATATCAAATTATACTTATGAGACAGATTTCGGATACCTTCTAATCAGTCATTGGCTGGGTTTCCAGAGCAATCACTGAATTATTGTTAGGTGGCAGAGTAGTAGAGCAGTACTATATAGTACCTATTTACTGTCACTATTTCAATCAAAGCTTGTCCTAAATAAAGAGAGTATAGGACCTTTTCCTAGTTCCCCAGGTTCTCCTGTTGCACCTTGCTTTCCCATTGCACCTGCATGGCCAACAGGCCCTGGCCATCCAAAACTACCTTTTGTCCCCTGTTTTGTGTCAGAAAAAAAACACATTCACTTTTTACCCAATAAAGGCTATTGTGGGTCCAACCAATCAGTAACACACTTAATTCAACTAATTAAAGCAAGGTTGGTAACGATTATTAATTTGTGAGTTAAACATGTTACTTGTTGTACTCATATCAATACCACTCCTGACAATAATATATTTATGTATATATTTGACTCTTTCAATGTAATGAGTGCAAAAAATTAGATAAATATTTAATTTTTCTACCACCGAAAAACTTTGGCACTCACTTTTTTGCCTCTTGTTCCAGGAACTCCTCTTAGTCCATCCATGCCCCTTAGTCCTGTGTATCCCTTTGGACCCATCTCACCCTAAAGAATGTTTTAATTAGACAAAGTAGCAATCCACCATAAAAGACATTTGCCTAAATCAGGGGTCAGCAACATGCAGCTGTTTTACTGCCCTGTTGTGGCTCCACAGCAGAATCAGATTTTTAGGTAAAAATAAAATAATCCTCCTTTGCAGTAAAATAAAGCTCTGCTGGCCGTTCAACACAGTTTTAACAATAAATGCTCTCAAACGCTGGAGTTAACCCCTGCCTAAGCCATAAGAAGATCTTGCTGGGTCACCTTTTGTCCTTTTGGACCTGGGTAGCCAGGTGTTCCCTAGAGCAACAAACATAAAGTTAGACACAGAACAGAAAGTAATGTAAAAGCAGCACCAGCACAGGTTACTGGATTAATTCAGTGCTCTCAAAGTCAAAATTAGAGGGCTGCACTAGACCTAAAGATTTGAATCACATGTGTCTTGAATACTTTTCAGTGCTGTGCAGGCTGTCCAGGAGGTTGAAAAAAAGCTGGTGTTAATGCTCACCTTTTCACCTATCACTCCCGGGTCACCTTTTAATCCTTTCTCTCCCTATGAACATGATGGTGTAATGAAGGTGATTCAAAGTGCAACACATTAATGTAAAATGCATTCTTGTTATATACAAATAGTTAAACTCACCTTAGCACCTTTACGTCCTTTAACACCCTGAAAAAAAGTTTAAGAAAATTGGGTTCAGTGAATTGTGTTAAAATAATATAATATAATATAATATAATATAATATATAATATGACTAATATATTTATTTAATATAATATATATATATTTAATACAAAGAGAACTTCAAATTCAAATTGCAAATAATAGCAAATGTGCTCACTTTACAGCGACCTATGCGGCAATTACTTTAAATGAAACTCACTGCATATGTCCCAGGCATCCCATCTTCACCAGGAGCCCCCATCCATCCCCTTGCTCCTTTCTCTCCCTAAGAATGTATATTGAAAACATGTCGTATGCATATGTATACTGACATTTGGGTGACTCAGTGTGCCCATGGGCATTATCCAAATGAAATGTTTCTAACCTTCTCTCCTGGTGGACCAATGACACCAGGAGCTCCTGGACTTCCCTGTGGTCCTATTTCACCTGGTTGCCCCTACAATGAAATGAGTTAATTCAGAGCATCTGTTGTCAAAAAGCATGATTATTATTGTCCTTGAAACTTTCGTTAGTACTGAGAAAAATGGCATTACCTTCTGCCCCTTTGGTCCTCTATTTCCCTTTGAAACAAATAAGTTATTATCATTGACAGTAATTCACAAGCAATTTGACATTTACTGCATTTGTTTTAAACAAAGAAAAAAGAATACCTTTTCACCTTTTGTTCCAGTTAGATACTCTGTTAAATTAACCTAGGAACAGTCCAGAGTCTCAATTAAAACATGAATTGGCAAAACAATAAATCTGAGTGATTCTAAGGCCCAATCCCATTTTTTTACCCCTACCCCTTGGAATAGAGTTATAAGTTGAAAATTATGCATGTATTAAGTATGAAATGGGACAAACCTCAAATGATGAAGAACAATACTTCATTAACAGGCTACTAGCGCTGCTCTGTAGGCGACCCTGCCAGTCTGCAGTGATAGCAGAGGAGGGTAAAGTTCAGTATAACATCATATGCCTTCAAAGTGCGACACTTTCTTATCACCCACCCCTAATTCTTCAGTGATATGAAGCTAAGTCAGCTATTTGCCAGCTCCTTTTCAAATTTTTCCGTTCCACCTTAAATGGTGCAGCAGTTCTGATGCCTGAGGCGCCAGAATGTCAAACTGCTGCAACGGTGTACACCACCGTTAGCTTGGTATTTGTCTTTACACTCTCCAAGCTTGAAATGACTTTTTTGGCACTGACAGTATAACATGTTATCAACACTATTTATAATGCATTATATTAACAATTCATAATGTATAATAAACATGGCTATAAAGTGTAATTCATTTTTATAAATGTTTATAATCATGTTTATAACGCCATATGAATGCATTATAACACGTTATATATGTGTTTATAGATGCTTACAAACGTGACATTCATAGAAAGTGTTACCGAAAATTCTCACATTTTTGGGTTTCTTTAGTTGCTTGTGCAGCCATCTTGCCAGTTTTTCTTTTTTTCTCATAACACTCCATTTGGGCCACGTAGCCCTAACACTTCACCCTACCCCTTTATCTCAAGAACAATCGGGATACCCTACTCCTAGATGTGAATGCGTAAAACTGAGGGGTAAGGGCTAAGTGGTAGGGGTAAGGGGTGAAATGGAATTGGGCCTACTTTAGCTATGAACAGCTTTTTCTTGGAAATAAGCATTACCTTCAGCACATCCCTACGACTGAATGGAGGAAAGGGTGGTGGTGGAGGTGGGACAATGCATGTTCTGTAAAGTCGCAGGTTACAGGCATACTCTTAATCTGAAAGATTAAAGATGATAACAACAACAACAATAACAATAATAATAATAATGATAATGTGGTCAATGTAGTATATGTGCACAAACATAGAAATTACAACATTTTACTCACCATGTTTGTTCAAATTTCAGGGAAAATTCAGAGAAGACAGTAAATGTCAGATGAATACAGTACTTGCATAGCATTTAGCTGATGTCTGAAGAGGCTCTGCCAACTGCAGAACGTCTTAGTGTTTCATTGGCAACTAGCCCTAGTCTGCAGGTCTTGCTATTTAAAACAGCTGAGAAAATTTGTCAAATAAGAGGTTGGCTAGTGTATTTATTTATTTATTTATTTAAATTTATATAAGTAATCAGATGGATTTGTAAATTCATGCACACATGAAAACAGCACTCCTGTTACATACCTGTTGTAGCGGACAGCTGTTTACTGAAAAACACTGCACTTCCAAAAATGATCTGCAGCATAAATCTAATTAAACCAACCATTTTCTATCTACTACAGGAGCCAGAGACAGTGTCAAAAGAGGCCCTCTGTACGATTTCTGTGAATGTAGCCAGACACTGCAGTTAGCACCAGTTTCAAGGTTCCAATATTTCTTTGCCATATTTATCCAGAAAAGATGCAGATACAACTGAATGCTTACTTGCCAGATATTCCTGCATCAGCAAAAAAAGAAACATAGACAATATTGTGTACAATTGTGAATATCATACATATTCAAATAATAATAATGACAAAGAATTATTGTGTAATAATAACTGGCTAATAGTTCATTTTAGTTTTTACATGAAAGATTTTTTTCTTAGATGTATTTAGCGGCTTACCTCCCTCTGTCTGGTGTGCTGCGCTGCTCTTTCAAGCCTCTGCTTGGATCCCATCTGGGATGAGAGTATTTAATGTATTCATTAAATCTCAAGAGTGCTTACTAGGAAGAAACCACTCAGGCTGGTCTTGATAATGACAGGAGTGCAACTCAGGCAGTTTCTTGTGAAAATAATTAAAAAAGGGGCAAAGCTAACTAAGGGAAAGTGTTTCCAGATTTATATCTTTCTTGTTAGTCATTTGCTATGGGGAAAGTACATCAGTGCACAAGTGTACATCTATTAACGGTGCTTAAGAGTGTAATAAGCATTACTAAATGGTTAAATGATGCAGGAATTAATTATTAACTAATAATAGAAATAAGAACTGGTTCGGTTTTAGGTTTTATGACTTCGTTTATAATCTATATAATTCAATAGTTTATATTACTAAATGCTTCATTTATGTCTCAATATATCATTACCTAATGATAGTAATGATAATTAGCGCATGATAATAGTTTTCATTAAGTAGTTTATAAATGTATTAATTAATATGGCTCAACAATTGGGACAGTAAGAATCAAGCACTAATGAATTTACTAAGTCTATAATAATCTCAAAGTCTGAATTTAAGTCTTATACCTTATGATATATATACTGATATCATACTGTAAATACTGTAAATAATATATATATATATATATATAGATATCATACTGTATGTACTTTAATTCAAGCCTGTGATATTAATGGTGGAGTTGTTTAGGCTGTTAGCTATCTTTTAGCCTGTAAGCTAGCTGACAGCCTAGTTCTAATTTTTTTCACTTATAATGCTGATCTTAAGAGACATGTGCAGCCAACTTACAATAAGAACAAATAAGAATCAATAATTACTAATAATGCTTAGGTAGTACATTCAAAAAGAATTACATATAAAAAATTTAAACTAATATGTTGGAAGTAAAGAAATGTGCCAACATCTATTTCTTGAAAAGAACAGAAAAAGCAATCATAGATCATGGAGCCTCTCCACAGATCTCAGCCTTTACCAAGAAGCCTTAACTTACCTCAGCACATGGATGACCATTAAATGGTAGAGCAAGTATTACACTGTACACTCTCTCTACCAGTTAAGATGATCTTCACTCTAAGATGCTTTTGGGAAACTGGGCACTGATTAGTTGGAACAGTGAAACACCTAAACATGCAGAGCAGGAACACTGCAGGAGCAGTTTAGGCATCTGACAATCTGCCATACTAAATTAATATTTTAAAAATACTAAATATTAACATGAGAACTTAGCCAATAGCTGCACAATGGTTCAACTGGTGAATGATTTAGTTATAAAATCTATAAATAAAAGTCTTTATTTGACATTACCATAGACTTCAGTAAATTGTTCATTAATGCTTAATTTGTACTGGCCCAATGGTTGAGTCACTTTCAATATACAATATTGCTGCTGTCAGATGAAAAACCTTGTATCTCCATTTTTGTTGTTTCTCAGGTTTTGAAATAATTTGAAAATACCTGTTGCTTTTTACATTGTTTGTAAATTTCATGATGAATGGACCAAAGAAAATGGCCCAAAATTACTTGGAAAAACATCTGGTTCCATTGACGTATATTAAAAATAGTTTTTTCCTTTTCCTGTAAAGTTGTCATTTTGGAGATACAAGGTTTTCCTCTGACAACAGTGATATGCTAGTTTTTATTACTACAGTTACTGAATGACTGAGATATTATTTAACCATTTAGTAATGATTGTAAACTAAAATGATGTTAGTTCTTGTGTCTAGTTGCAACATCACTTAACCGTTTAGTAATGCTTTTTACTGTCTTAAGTACTGTTAATAGATGCACCATTATTGTAAATTGTTACTTTTGTTTCCAATACTATCAGGGAAGTGTCAAGTATAAAGAGCTGGTAATTATCATTACTGTGACAGCACATTATTGAGGATTACATACTGGTTTCATGGTAGTGTACATATTGGGGACTGGATGACAAGGTCAGTGAGATTCGACGGTCAGTAGATGACATGCTGTCTTGCATCCTGTAAGCTTAGAGGCAGATTTACTAAGAGAGACAGTCTACCAATACTTTGCTACTGGTGGTGGTTGGTTTAGTGGGTTTTTTACTAAGGACCTCTAAGCAATTTATAAGCAATTAATTTATTATGTCACCATTTATTCATCAAAATAAATATTTTGACTTAGTAGGTCAGAATAATGACTAATATGAAAAAGGTAAATACTCATCTAGAAAGTATGTGATTATTTAAACATCATGAGTAATTATTTTGAGAAAATAAAGCATTGATTCATCAGAAATTTGAGGAAATTAAACTATTTTTACACTGTTTTTATGTTATGTTCATTTTCAGCTGGAGGGATGAGCTGAACTTGAGTTGTGTGTGTGATTGGAAACTAAATGTTATGATAAAATCCCTATTTAATGTCACTGAGCGCATCTGGGTTGTTTGAAAACTATATGATTTTAGCACAACCTTTTTTGCTGTGTGGAGTATGTCAAACAATGGCTGTGAAATTTTTGCCACAGTGCACACATAAACTACAGTGCACAGAAGCCAAAGTGTGCAGGAAAAATAAAGAAGTAGTAGCTTTGAAGAAGGGAATACAGATTGTTTGTAAAGTAAAAATCTCAAATCATCATAAGGTAAAAGCTGTTCTTTGATAAGTGCAAAATACACCCCCAAATATTAGAGGAAAAAAAAACTTAAAAACAATTTTTCTAAAACTATTTTGTTTGATTTTACTTCTTTTATGAAATTAAGAATAATAGGACATGCCAAGCAGGTTTTTTTGTTTGAAGAACTTTTTTTTCATGTGATTCATGTTTGCACCAAAAATAAGACACGCTTTTCACAGGAGTTAAATAGCGCACTGTCAGTTTTTACTGTGAGTCTTGGAAAACTGGAGTAGGTGCTTCATTATAATAATCTCTCCTAGTATTTTGCGCTTTGAAGGGGAAACTCCTAAAAATGCATATGCAGTGAGGCAGAAGCGCACCCGTTTTGTCTTTTTATGGGCGCTGAAGTGCCGTTGGACCTATAAAATTACTATAAAAGCTACTTTTTAATGCCAAAATGGAGTTTGCGACATGCAAACATCAATAAATCTGCCCTTTATTCTTCTCTGAACTCTACTGTGACAATTTTAATCACTACATGATCACATCCAGTGATGAGACTGATGTTGCTATGTGTAGTAAACGTGCTGCTGTTATTAAAGTCATTTGTGGAAATGTATGGATGAAGTTTACAATTAGTATGTAATTGTTGTCACACCTGTATTAAAGTAGTGGATTGCGTGGCGACTAGTGTGTTGGAAACATGCCAATGGAATAAAAGGTAGAAGATTTGTGGCCATAAACAGGAATGAAATAAGAATGAAAAACAAATGCTAAAGCTTTATGGTGCTGAAATCATGCTTTATTAAATCAGAAATTCATAAAACTCAAGGAGGCTGAATATATAGGTGATGCTACATAAATTAATTGCTATTAAATCAAAGGGCAGGGCATTACATTCATTTTTCATTTTCTTTGCACAGCAGATGTAGTCGCTGTGGTACATTGCTTGATGATTGCCCTGACTGCTGACAAGATGAGATTCTAAAGCTAACACACACTAACACACAAACACACAAAATATAATCTAGCAATCCTCCAAGAGGTGGCACAGCTTCTGCAAAGAAGCGTTTGAACTGATTTAGAAATGAATGGCCAGGTGATGTTACGTTCATAAAATCAAATTCAAACAGTCCTTCGTCAGAAATTGTGCACAGAACATCATCAGCTCAAACTGCAGGCCGCTCGCACTTTGAGCATGTCATTAAAATAGTGGTATGACATAATCAGTCTGAACACAAGGCCTAGTCATGCTGCTTACATGAGGGTAAAATGTAAACAGCACTCAGGGTCTTGTGGTCAAGTTACAAATTCATGAGTACTGCATTACTGCCTGCACAGGTGTACAGTGCATAACATTGTCTCTCTGATTTTGTAGAACTTCAACAGGGAGCCTCTCTACCTGCTGAGGCAATCTTAAGACTTCAACTTATTGTTGAGGCACATAGTTTTGTTTCAGGTTTTACAGGGTATTCGTTCCATGAGAAACTTTCTCCTGTTAAACATTTAGTTCCATTTTTTCAGTTAAAATTGTCATAAATAACAATTCATACATTTCCCATAACCGTTATATTCGGCTATATACATTATGTACATGTCACAGAAAAATGGTTCAAAAATCCTAGTCATAATCATCCAATATGGCACATTTTATAACAACTTTAGACTTTAGTCTAGTTTGGCATAAATTAATGTCAAGTTTGGTATAAAAATAGTTCATATTTACAAGAACAGAGATCCAGGTCTTTATCTAGAACAGAGTATTTTTTAACTCATTCAATAAATAAAAAGATATTGCAGGAAGGAAAAGGGGTATGGGTTTGATTACTGTTGTAATTTTTTCTTTACATAGATCGAATGCTCACATTAACAGTAGCAGTATCAGACCCAAACTCGTTGGAAAGTTTGAGGGTGTATGCCCCAGCGTCATTCTCTTTTACGCCACTAATGGTGAGTGTCGTGATTTCATCAGTTGTTTTAATCTGGAACCTTCCACTCTCTTCACTGGACAGTATCCTCCCTGAATGAGACCACTGAACATCTGGCACAGGGTCTCCGGAGAAAGCACAGGCCACAGTCAGAACTTTTCCTGATTCAATGCTGATATCCTCAGGGGCAGCTTCAATTTTAGGAGGTACACCTGTTGAATAAAACATTATATGAGTGTTGTTGGCATCATAGGGCTCATGGCACTTCCAGAAAACTGCACGTGGTACAAATAAATAAAAGCATTTTTTTTCTTTCTCACCTTTGACCCCACGAGTAATGGATCTGATAGAAGATCCCGCAACATGTGAGCGACTGGACATTTCCATCATGCTGCTTGAACTCATGGCTACCTTTGTTTCAGATGTCATGGAGGTCATGCTAGTTGCAGACATGCTTTGAAATTTAACCTGTGCCATGCTGGAGCTGCGGAAGGCTGCCTCCTGCATTGTTGAAGCCATATGCAAGGCAGAGTAGCTGCCTTGCAAGCTTGTAGCATCAGAACTTTTCTCCACTACTATCATTTTGACAGGTTCTTCAACCAGAGCTAGGAGAGTATAGCAAATAATGACCAGGTCATTCACACAGGCATACAGGCAAGTCATTTGATAAAGGAACATTCCACTCAAAATTCAGTGTTTAATTTATGGATCTCCTTTGCAGTTAAACTTGTGTATTTGACTATAGTGTCTGTACAGTATTATCCATGCAAAATAATACTGTACTATAGTCTGGAGATCAGCTTGACAGAAACTGTAATATTTACAAAAATTCAGTATTACACAATGCACGAAGCAGGTTTGTGCTGACATATATGTAGCAATTTCTCATGTATCACAAGTAAAATACAAGGAACCTCACTGTCATGCAAGTACTGATGTTAATAGATAAAAAGAGAAGAAAAAGACTTACTATGAACATTGAGAGATGCTGTTACAGAACACTGTCCAAATTGGTTCTTGGCTCTTATTGTGTATTTTCCACTGTCTTCAACAGTAGCATTGTGAATCTCCAGTGTGTACACATTCTTAGAGCGGCTCAATTTCATATTTGATGTTACAGATAACTAGAAAACAAAAACATCAGAAATTGTTTCCTAATTTAACATACTCTTCAAATTATAGTTTAAATATGACTTGTAAATTCATACACAGGAAATTATGCCCATAATCACAGTTAACGAAAATAATCGTTTTATAAACACATACTGTTCTCACTTTGCCAACCAGCCAAACAGCTCAAATCTTACATATTAAAAATTTAATACTACTCACCACTTTATTGTCCTTGAGCCATTCAATTTCAGGAGTAGGTTCCCCTGTGATTTCACAAGAGAATTCGACATCCTGTCCCTCATTTACATTCTGGGAACGTGGTTGCACTACAAAACGTGGTGCATCTGAGCGCCTTTGACTAACTGTTGTGTCAAAATGGCACTTGACCACACCCTGTGCAGTTTTTGCCTCACATGTGAGGATTCCTCTATCATAGGAGCTGACACTTTTAATAGTCAAAGTGTGGTCACTGCCAGAAATACCATATCTGTAGTTCTCTGAATTTGCCAGTTCCACTCCGTTCAGAATCCATTTCACGTCAGAAGCCCCAGGGATGTTTGCTTTTAATATGACAGACTGACCCTCAATCATTGTCATTTGTGCTTGTGATGCTTTGATTTCTGTAAAGGACTGGACTTCCTCATGGATAATCTCCTTTTTTACAATTTCTTCTGTTTTTGTGTCCACAATACCTGCAGTTGTTTTTGTTGATTCTGAAAGAATAATGGAAATTATTGAAGTGGCATTAATAACAAATTAATAACTATCCCAGTATTATGTTTAGAGTAATTAACATAGCTTATCATACCTTTAACAGTGACAATGCAACTTGACGTAACTGATCCAGTGCTATTTATGGCAGTGCATTTATACACACCACTGTCAGAGACATCAGAATCATAGATTTCAAGGTGTGCAGAACCATGTTCTTCAAATATTTCAAATTTGCCACCCTGAGACACACTCTGAAATGAGAAAGTTGGACATTAAACACTATCATTATAATATCTGTTTGTGCTAATGTCTTAACAATACATTATCTAAGCAATGAATAATCCATTCTTACAAATACTATAATTACCTTTCCATCTTTCATCCAGGAGATCACTGGTTTAGGCTCACCAGTCACTTTTACTGTCAGCTTGATAATGGTTTCTGAAGAAGCTGTGATGTCATTCAGTTCTGCTGTGAAAGTAGGTTTTGTTGTTTTCTCTCTTGGAGTTGGTGATTTTGCTGTTAGTGGGGACTTGACTCTCTGTGGTGACCTGATTGGCTCAGGTGACTTAATTCTTGGTGGGGATTTGATTCCTACAGGTGACTTTACACGTGGGGAGACTGGAGATTTCACTCTTGGTGGAGAAGCAACAACTTTCTGCACAGGTGTTGGTTTGCGAACAGTCAAGGTGAACTGAGCTTCTTGCTTACCTTCTGAATTCTCCACAACCACTGTGTAATTACCTTCATCTGAGACCTCAACTTGGGAGATCTCAAATGTAGACTTGTATTCTGTTGTTGTTACGTGATGACGGTGAGATGACACAATGGTTTGTCCCTCTCTCATCCATGTTACACTGGGTTTTGGTTCACCATCCACATCACATGTAAATTTTGCTGATTCTCCTTCAGATACTGTGAGAGACAGTGGCTTAGTCAGTATTGTAGCTGGAAAGGTTGGTTTCTTTGTCTCTACAGGAGCTTCCGTCACTGTTGTGACTTCTTCAAGTTTCTTCTCGGACGATTCATATACTTCATGAACAACAGTTTCTGTTGTCTCAGTTTTGATTTCTGATGTTTTAAATTCAGTTACTGTCTCTGTCACTTGTGTTTCAGAAGTGGCAGTTGCTTTTGTAGATGACACATGATAAACATCAGTTTTTGTCATTTCAGGTACAAAGGGAGTTGGAGGCTCCTCATCTTTGCGCTGGGAAGCATACGCAGAAAATCCACCTCCAGAAACATCAAGAGTGGCATAGTCTGAGGCTTCTCCCTTTGCATTTGTGCAGACAACACGATATGTGCCACTGTCTTCTTCTTGGCAGTCAATAATTTGGAGAGAAAGAACTCCACTCATGTTATACATATGGTACTTTTTGCTTTCTTGAATAGGCTGGCCATTGTGATACCACTGGATTTGCGCCTCAGGCTTAGATTGGACATTCAGTGTGAATTTTGTATTCTGACCAACTGGTACACGGTGAGAGCGCATTCTTACAGTCACCCTAGGTATGTGGTCAAGACTGAATGGCTGCTGAGTCACAATTTCAAACTTTGTCTTAGTTTTGAGAGCTTTCTTCTTTGCCTCATACCTTTGCATGTAATCAACTTTTGTGGACAAGTCTTGCGTAGAGAAGTCAGTTGAAGGGCTCAGGGAGCGTGGTCGTGTCTGCTCTGGTGTTGGAGGTCTGACTATTGCCTCTTTCTCCTTCACTACTGAGGGAAGTTTGTCAGATTTAGGCCGTGTTACTTTTACATAGCCGGGTGAAAATGATCTAATGGGTACATCAGGTAGGTCAGCTGCAGCTCCTTCAACCACTGCTGGTACTGAAACCTTTACTTTCTCTTTTCTTGAGATTCTTGTTTTTTCCTCAAACTCTATGTGTTTCAGTTGACTCTTGTAGGAGGTTAGCCTTGTGGTGGTTGTGACTGATCTGAGCAGCTCTTGGTCCTCCTTTTCTTCATACATTCTTTGCTTCTGTCTTGGAGGTCTGTATGTTGCCTTTTCATGTCTCTGACGTAGATCGATGTAGCTTGGCCCAGCCTCATACTTAGAGGGTATACGATAGGAGTCATAAGTTGGAACCTCTTCTCCTTCTTCCTCTTCATCATATGCAGTTCTCTTTGGTGAAGGATGGCGCAAAGCAGAAAGTTCAAAGCGTACAGGGCTCAGACTTGGTGGAGATGCAGAGTATCCCAGTTCAAGTTCTTCTTCAAGTTTAAGTCTTTCCTCCTCAGTTCTCTTCATTGACAGGTATTCATTAACTGGAAGAAGCAGTTCCTCATCAGAAAGATCACCAAGGGAGCGTCGTCTTATTCTGTAGTAAGCTTCTATTTCTGGAGAAGGAGTACGGCGCCTTGCTGGTCTTACAGTTTCTAAGTCGTCTTGTGAAACAGTTGAAATACGCCATTTTGGCTTGTATTGGTCTTTAATTCTTGGCATAGGCACTTCATAGAATTGTTCCCACCTTGAAAGCCGGATACGTTTAAGTCTCTTCTGAGGAATCTTGTCCAATGGCTCAGGGAACTCATACTGGTCCCGTAATTTCTTGTACCATTTCATGTCAGAGAATGGTTTGAAGTGTTTTATCTCCACGTCCTCCTCAAGAGCAGTAGGAGCATGAACACGAGGCGGAGGAACAATATATGGCATTCTCAACCTCTTTTCCTCAGCTCTCTTCTTTTTCTCTTCTTTTTCTTTTGCTTCCTCTGCTTCAGTCTTTACTTTCTTGGTGGTAACTGCTGGCTTGAACATAGTTGCAGCCTCTCTCAATGCTTGTTGTGCAACAGGAGTAAGTGGAGTGACATCTGCACCAGCAAGAATCTGTGTTAGTCGTACTTTTTTGTCAATCTGTTGCTGGTCAAGAGCTTGTTTCTTCTTCTTTTCATCCTCACTCTCAAAGTCCTTCTTGACATGTGCTACACGTTCAACCTTCAATGTGGCTTGACAACTTGCAGAACCAGCTGAATTAGTTGCAGTGACTCTGTATGTACCAGAATCCTCTGGAAGCGTGTCTCTGATGTGTAAGACAAAGTAGTCCAAGCCCTCATGAACAACTTCAATTTGTGGACCAAATGCTAGTGGTGTGCCATCTTTTTCCCATTTCAGAGATGGTGTTCCTGACACTCTTATCTCAAATCGGACACTCTGGCCCTCTCTGCATTCCAGGTTCGCCAACAGGCGTTTAAACATGGGTCTCAAAGTATTATCAGCAGGTGCAGGACGAGGTGTCACTGTGAGACGAGCCTTGCAGCTATCATCACCATACCTGTTGCGTGCCACAACAGAGTATTCAGCATCATCATCAGGGTCCAGATTGTGAATCACTAACTGATACAGGCCCTTGTCACTGACAAAAGTGTATTTTCTATCATCATCGCCTGGGGAAATCTTCTGCCCAGATTTCAACCACATGACACGTGGCTCAGGGTGCACTGTGATGGTGACACCAAAACGAACATCTTCACCAATGTAAGCGGTGCGGTTGCACAAAGGAAGGGTGAACTCTGGAGGTCTTTGAAGAAGTCTGGCTGTGTCTACTCTGCGTTTAACTTTCTTTACAACTTTCTTTGCTGTGAAAAAGCTGCGGTATTCTCTGACACCTTTGACAAAGAGCTCTGCATATGCGCTGTCCTCACCATACTCATTAACAGCTTTGCACCTGTATGTTCCATCATCTGTTCTGTTGATACCTTTGATAGTTATGGTAGCAAGCCCCTCCTCATAGGTAATTTCATATCTAGCACCTTCTTCAAGTTGTCTGACCCCACAGTACCATGTAACCTCAGTACTACTGTCATAATTTTCAATGTTGCAAATAAACTTGACATCATCACCTTCATCAGCAACCCCATGTCTGATCTGCCCAGCAACTGGACCATGTTCAAATGGCGCAATCTTTGCTTTGGCAACTGTTACACCTCTCTGACTTCTGATAGCGCCACCACTGGCAACACGAGCAGATGAGACAACTGTGTTCCATTCTTTCTTCACCATAGCGTGGTAGTATCTCTTGTGTCTTGTGGTCTTGATTGACTTAGTGCTAAGCTCCTCTGTGTTCTTAGTCAGCCAAGGATGATTTAAGGCTTCAGCAGCAGTCATGCGATGTTTGCGATCTTTAGTAAGTAGACGGTCTATAAAGTCTAATGCTTCAGTGCTTGCATCTTTGAACGACTCATCATCAAAACTGTATTCTGCATTGGAGATGTTGTCAATTGTTTGTTGATTAGTTTCAGCAATGAAAGGATTGAGTCCACTGAGAAGAATATACACTAAGACACCAACAGACCACATGTCTGTGACAGTGCTGACCATCTCATTCTGATGGATTTCAGGTGCACAATATTCAGCTGCTGTGTACTGAATCTTGATTTGGTCTCCAGGAGTAAGATGTCTAGCTTGTCCTAATTCAATGATCTTGACAGTGGTTCCCCTCCTTGTGGTATACACAATATTCTCAGGTCTGATATCAAAGTGACCATAACTCTTGCTGTGTAAAAATTCAAGAGCTTCACAAACCTGTTTGATGTAGTTAACAATTACACGCTCGTTGAGCTCAAAGTCAGCTGTACCAAGGCGCTCAAATATGTCGACACCAGAGATGAACTCATAGATCATGACCAGTTCTTCAGGACTGTCGAATGACTCATGGAGTAACAAGAAGTTCTTGTGGCGTGCCAAATTTAGGGTTGCAATTTCTTTCTTCACTATTGCTTGATCAGCACCTCGGACTTTGACAAATTTGGCCATGAATGTCTTCTCAGAACTAACTGCAACACAGCGATGAACAATGCCAAACTTTCCACGACCAAGCTCTTCAGCAATCATGTATTTGTTGTGTAAGTTCTTAGCCTCTGAATGTGGAGCTTTACCCACAGAAACAGACATGGTGTCATCAACTTCCTCATCATAATTAAGAACTCTTGATTTGTCTTCTTTTGTCACTACAGGTCCACTTGGCTCAGATGGTGCACTTTGACCAAATTTACTCTCTGCTATTACACGGAATTGGTAGCTTGTCTTTCCGAACAGATTGGTGACAGTGTAGTGAGTGTCACGTGACTGGGCAACGCGGATCCATCTTTCTGCTGTGGTGGCACACTTTTCTACAATATAGTTTGTGACTCTACTTCCACCATCACTAGCAGGTGCCACCCAATCCAGAGTTACAGAATCTCTAGAGACATCACTGGCTTTGATACCACGAGGTGGGTCAGGCACATCGGCAACATCAAGTTCGACTGTTTGCTGGTCAATGCCAAATCTATTCTTTGCACAGACAATATAGAACCCAGCATCTTTCCTTTCAACTCCATTAGGGAACACTAAAGATGTGAATGATCTTGTGACAATAACTTGATAATAGCCATTGTTATCAATAAGGTCTTGTCCTTTCTGCCATGTGATAACTGGATCAGGTTTTCCGCTGAATGGAATCTTGATGTTCACCACCTCACCACGAAGAGCATGGATAGCCTCTTTATCTTGTAAGTTCTTAGGTAAATGAATCTTTGCAGGTACTGTAAGAAAGAGAAAAATATTATTATGCATTTCCAATACTGAATTAAAATGATAATCAAATGTATAATATGTTTTTTGCAAACTTACTTTCAACATCCAAAGAAACAGTGGCAGAGATAGATCCTCCCTGGTTTGTTGCTCTAATCTGATACACAGTAGAGTCTTCCTCATCAGCATTAGAAATAACAAGCTGGTGATAGCCTCCCTTAAACTCTTGGATCTTGATTTTGGTTCCATCGGCCTGTATTTCTTTGCCTCGCTTGAACCATTTGATCACAGGTTTGGGCTGTCCTGTTATCTTGCAAACAAATGTTGCACTGCTCTTGTATTTCACACTCATATTCCTGAGGTCTTCCTTGAAGGCAGGAGCATGCACTTCAACCTCAGTTTTTGGTACAACAGGGTCAGACTCTTCACTGTATTCACTTTCTCCGCCAAGATTTTCACATTTCACACGGAAAATATACTCCACCCCTTCTGTAAGCCTCTTAACTGAGTAAACTGTCTGGTGGATTTCATCTGTGGTTACAGCAATCCATTCAGCCTGCTTCTTCTCTTTCTTCTCCAGGCGATAGTTCTTGATCTTAGAACCTCCATCACTAAGAGGTGGTTTCCAAGACACAATGCAGGAGTTTTTGGTCACCCCAGACACAACTGGTTTCAATGGTGCTCCTGGCTTATCTGTAAAAGATTTAATATGCATATGTAAATGATAATGTGAATTGTTAAGGTTGCAATTATGTCTTGTTTTGTGCTATTACTTGACTTACCTAACTGACTCTTGATAAGAATAGCACATGGTGTTTCCAGTGGTTCACTGTTGCCATAACGGTTTTGCGCTGAAACACGGAAGAAGTAGCCTTCATTTTCCACAAGGCTAGGAATACGACATGAAGTGCCTGTGATTGATGATGACACAAGTTGCCACCCTGCTCCTTCCTTGTCTTCACGCTTCTCTACAATGTAGTTTGTGATCATTGATCCACCATCATCTTTTGGTGCCTTCCAACTAATGATCACAGAATTCTTAAGTAAAGCTTCAAGAACAATAGGACCTTCTGGCATGGCAGGTTTGTCTGAGGACAGAAAATAATAGGTTATTTGAGTACTATCACACTACACCAAAAGTAAAATATGTTGATTTTTTAATCACAGAAAAAATACCTAGGATTTCAAGTTGAGTTACTGTGTCTGCAGAGCCAAAGTGATTGTTGATTCTGATTCTGTACTGTCCACCATTCACCCTGCGTTGAACATTCTTCAAAATCAAATGAGTGTAATGCTCTGTATTCTCAATACTGACATTCTCAGAAGGCTCAACAGGTTTGGCACCATGCAGCCACATAATCTTGGGCTCAGGTCGGCCTATGTATACAGCATGGATACGCACAGTGGTACCACATCCAGCAAAGATTTTGTCTTTTAATGGGACAGGGAATTGTGGTGCTGCTTCGAGAACCAAGGTTCCACTGGTTTCACACTCTCCCGCTTCATTCACAGCTTTGCATGTGTACAAGCCCTCATCTTCCTGCTGATCTGTTGAGATGGTCAATGTATGGTTACGACCATCAGAGGTTGCAGCATACTTGCGTCCCTCTTTGACTTCCTTTCCACCTTTGTACCATTTGATTTCTGGAACAGGCCTTCCAATAATCTGACATTTTAGGGTGGCAGTCTGTCCAAGCTTGGCAGTAACTTCATCTATCTCCTTTCTGAGGGCTGGTTTAGTTCCAACTGATAAAAGATGGACAATACATACTTATTAATTAATTAATTAATTAATGCATTTATTTTTAAAGGGAATAAAGTGTGTGAGTTGTACACTGCAAATATAAAGCACAACAACTGTACTTACCACTAAGTTTGGTCTTGATCCCAATTGCAGTCCTGCGGGGTCTGCTGATTCCAGTTTCATTTTCAGCAAATACTCTAAATTCATACTCGGTAGCCTCCTGCAAGTCACCCTGAGTAAACTGTTTGTCCTTTGAGCGCTCCCTGTTGCACTTCTTCCAGGTGCTTTCTCCTGATTTTCTGTACTCAAGCCAATAACCAAGGACTGGCTTTCCACCATCACATTCAGGTGCTTCCCAGCGAATGGTGATGTAGTCTTTAGTTACCATCACAGTGTCTATCTCACCTGGTTGGCTTGGTTTGTCTAAGGCAGAGAAGTGAGCAATTACATTATAAGCAATTGTATTTGTGTGTGTATATATATGTGTGTGTGTGTTTAGCAAGAAATAGCCTTACCAAATGGATCTTTGCATATGACAGAATCTGATGCAGGTCCAGCTTCACCCTCTCCAATATCATTCACAGCAATCACACGGAACTGATAGTCTGCATCAGTAGTGAGACCACTGAGGGTGTACATGGTAGAAGTCACCTTTGTCTCATGACGAACCCATTTATCAGATGACACTTCTTTGTACTCAATGAAGTATCCAGTGATCGGAGATCCACCATCATCTTTAGGTTTAGTCCAAGCCAAAGCAGCAGAGTTCTTAGTGACATCCATGACCTCTGGTGGTGTACTTGAAGCTTCTGGCACACCTTTTAATTTAAAAGCATACAAGAATTATTTATAGTTTATAATACTTATTTATACGTATAGATAGGTAAAAAGATACTTACAAATTGGAGTCTTTGGTACAACAGGTTGCTCTGATTTAAGGGAACTGCTGATGCCAAACTTATTCTCTGCTGTCACCTTAAAGTGGTACTCAACATTTTCTTGGAGCCCTTTAACCACCAGAGATGTGTCAACCACTCGTGAATCCACAGTGTACCAGGCTGCCTTTTGTGACTGACGCCTCTCCACAATATAGCCGAGGATTTCTGTCCCACCATCATCTTTCGGTGGTTTCCAGCTCACTCTTACAGAATGAGCCTGGATATCATCAAACCTGAGTGGACCTTCAGGTGCAGAAGGACGGCCAATAACCTTAACCTTGATCTGCACTACTTTTTTGCCACATTTGTTTTCAAGATGGAGAGCATATACACCAGAGTCTGACTTTTCAGCCTCCTTGATAACAAGCTCAGTAACATCTTCATTGGAAGCAATCAGTGCACGGTTAGGGACCTCAGCTCCATCCTTCGACCATTTGCAAACAGGTGTTGGTTTGCCTTTGATTGGAACTGAAAGTTTGATGACTGCTCCATGTCTGACAACAAAGACATCTTTGTACTTAGCTTCAAGATCATGACTCGGAGGTTCTGAAATAAAGCAAATATTTCAGATTAGTTTAATAACAAATAATTAGATATAATTAAGAATTCAACAGAAAATAGTAAAGTTTTAGTAACATTATACCAAGTCTCTCTTTCACAGTGACTGTTCCTGGAACTTCAGCAGGCTCGCCTGGTCCTCCAGCATTACAGGCCATGACTCTGAATTTGAACTCCTCTCCTTGGGGCATTTTAGTCAGAGTATATTCACAAATCATTGATGGTGTGGTATTGCACTTAATCCAGGCTACAGAGCCAACCTTCTGCATCTCGATCAGATAACCAGTAACTTTAGAACCACCCTCTTCATCAGGTGGATTCCAGGCCAGTGACACAGATGTCTTTGTGGTGTCTGTGACTCTTGGATTCTGAGGTGATCCAGGTGGATCTGTAGAGATTGTCAATAGTTATAACATTAGTCTTAACAATACATTGTTACTTGGGGAATTGAAATACAGGAATATCCAAGGTGAAACTTACCAACTGGATCAGTTGCCACAGCTGGCTTGGATAGTAGACTAGGTTTGCCAACACCTCTAGAATTAATGGCCGTCACTCTATGCTCATATTCAAGGCCTTCAATAAGACCAGTGGATCTGTATCTCGTCATTGTCACAGGGTTCTTATTTGCACGCACCCAACGGTCAGCTCTGACCTCTTTGCGTTCAATGATATAGCCAGATACCTCTAATCCACCATCCTCATCTGGTGGTTCCCATGCAACGGTCATGCCATCACGTGATACATCAAACACTACTGGTCGACCTGGTGGTCCAGGAATTGCTGTCATAACAGAATTTTTTTTAAGTTAGTGTGACTATATGTAAAATTGTACAAACTTTAAATAATCATGGAGAACAAGATTTTCCTTACATTTAGAACTCCTGCACATCACAACGTCAGACTGCAAGAAGTCTCCAGTACCATAGCGATTAACTGCTGCTACTCGGAAGACGTATTCATCTCCTTCTGTCATTCTGTCAAACTTAAAGGTTGGTCTGCTGACTGATTCAGAGACAGGTACCCATCCTGGACGATGAGCATCACGTTGCTCAACCACATAATTAGAGACAGGAGCACCTCCATCCCTTTCTGGTGGGTTCCAGCTTATTGTAACTGAAGTGGCATCAATCTCATCAAACTCCACTGGACCCTTGGGCTGATCAGGTTTGTCTGTAGAAGAGAAAGATTATATTTTTAAAGTTTTGTAAAATCTTTTTACAGAATCACAACAGATAAATAACAGTTAAGACAATGACTTACCGAGAATGATAACTTTGATCTTTTCTGTAGTAATTCCTGTAATATTCTTCACTTCAAGCATGTACTCTCCAGTATCGTCAATTGTGGTGTCAAGAACAGTTAATTTGGTGAACTTAGCTGTTGACTGGATTTTCACACGTTGTTGTATCTTTAACTTATTGTCATTAAAGAACCAAGAGCAAATTGGAGGCGGTCTTCCAATGATTGGCAAATGAAGTTCAAGGGGTTTGCCGGCCAAAACACTGATGATCCTCTGGGGAATGCTTGACAGATCAACCTTTGGCATAACTGCAACAGAAAGATGCAAATGAGGCAAAAAAAATGAGGCAAAAATGAGGCATTATACAGAGGGCTGCTACTATTTGTTGACATACATTTTTTGTGACTCAGCTGTTTAAATGTAAAATGCAGATTTGAATTTTTATTTGTGCATATTTATTTGTTCAGATTTTTTAAGCAGCACACCATCTAAACATCTAATAATCAATATTTGCAGCATCTTTCTCCAATAATCTGTTTTATCCCAGCAAGCAATGTGATAACATCACAGAGATTCAAATAAACATGTTTGTGTTTCTGGTCAGACACTTGTAGGCTAACTTTTGATTCGGTTTACCAGTTGTTGCTATAAGTTTAAAACATCACGTTTCCAGCCTTTAAATCACTGTTTGTTAACATAACAGTAACCTGATAATATGGCTAAAGCTGTGTTAAGTTAGCCTACAGGCTACTGTTATTGTAGTCTATTATTGCTATTAAGCAGGGCAATATTAAATTTTGATCACTTTAAAATCATTATTATCACTATAATGAAATTATTCTAATCATAAATAGCCCACATTTCACGAGAGACATGTGTGAAAGGCTACAATTAATGGCTTTATCTCTTTAGCAGATGATATTACTAAGATCCCGCTTTTTAACAAATTGTTGGAAATGCAGTTATAATAGTTATAGGGGAAAAAAACATGTATATGAACTTTGTATTGTTATAAATGTATAATTTAAATTAATCAATGCATCTATAAAAGAATCAAGATAGCTTACTGTATTATTCTATAGATTACTTGATTCTATAGATAATCTATTCTATAGAATAGATTACTAAATAATTGTTAGCAAAAGCCTTAATCATACATTAAATCATATTTAAAATGGTTGGTAAATACCTCTTTGTTCTTGTACGGTCACAGCAGTGACAGTTTCTTTGGGATCACCCACTCCTCTGCTGTTGACAGCACGTACCCTGAAGAGGTACTGCTCATTTTCATTCAGTTTATCAATAGTGAACTCAAAGTCTGTTAATTTCAAAGTGGCGACCTTCATCCATTTGTCTGTATTGGCCTTGCAAGCTTCAACAATGTAGCCAGTGATTCTACTGCCTCCATCATGTTCAGGTTTCTCCCATCCAAGAGTTACAGAAGACTTTGTGATATCTACAACATCCAACTTCGCTGGAGGCAGTGGCACTTCACACACCAACACAGCATCTAGTGTCTCACAAGGTTCGCCTATACCATATATGTTTTCTGGCAAGACTCTGAAGTAGTAGAGCATTCCTTCTTCCAGGCCTGTAATTTTGTATGATGTCTTGCTACATTTGGAAGTCACTGTTTTGTAGGCTCTCATTGATGTTTCTCTTCTCTCAATGATGTAATTATTAACAGGTGCTCCACCATCAACCTCAGGAGCATCCCAAGTAATATGAGCGGACTCTTTTGTTAGTTCCTTCATTTTAATAGGACCTGGTGGACCAGGAGTATCTAAAAAAAAAAAACATACAAAATTATGAAACAATATGTACTACTATTTACTGAATATACATCATATTCCATAATATTTGTGGGTAAGTACTCTAAAACATACCATAGATCTTCACAAGAATGCTAGCATCCTTCTTGCCAGCTGAATTAGAAGCTTCAACGGTGTATTTTCCAGCATCGTAGCGGTGCACCTTATCAATAATCAGGGTGGTGGCAGTATTAGTCACTTCAATGAACCCACGGTTCTCGAGATCTACACCAGGTTTGCTCCAAGTGATAGCTGGAATGGGTCTTCCCATAACAGTAATATGAAGACGTAGAGAGCCTCCAGCTCTTAGGCAAATCGTCTTCTTCAGATCATCAGGAAGCTCAAGATCAGGAGTTTCTGAGAAAATTACTTGTTTTTATTATGACAGCAAAAACAGTACTGTGGGAACATTTTTATTGATGTTTGACAATAAATGTGTTTTAACTATGAAATCTTTAAACATACCGATTCTTTCAACTGGCTCTACTTCAGTACATGGGTCACTGAAGTCACCTGTTCCATTCACATTGACCGCAGCAACTCTGAAACAGTACTTTTTGCCAGAAGTAAGACCTGTAACTGTGTGCTCTGTGCTTCTTATATTCTTCTCATGGGCCTTGGTCCATTCCTCGGCACCGAGTTCTTGCATTTCAAGTACATAACCTATAATATCAGCACCTCCATCTTCCACTGGTCTTGCCCAGGCCAGACTAATGCTGTCCTTGTGTGTGTCTGTTACACGTGGAATTGAAGGAGCATCTGGCTTGCCTGTAGTGGAAATTTGTCACAATTACTTAATTTTTTAGAACATTTCTAAATAACAAATGCAATATTTATTTGAAGAATATACTTGATGTAAGTTATCTGTATGAATAATGTACCTGTTGGTACTCTGCAGACAGCATACATGGACACCTCACTGGGCTCACTGTCACCAGCCGCATTCATGGCTGTAACGCGGAACTGGTAAATGTTGCCCTCTTGAAGACCTGTAACCTTGAAGGACGTGTCCTTAAGTATGGAATCTCTATTGACCTTGACCCATCTGATGCTCTTCCGCTCTTTCTTCTCAATCAAGTAATTTGTGATTTCACTGCCTCCATCACTCTCAGGTTTCAGCCACTCAATTGTCGCAAAATCTTTTCCAACAGCAAGAATTTCTGGTGGTCCCGGAGGTGACGGCACAGCTGCAGTTGAACAAGAACTTTCATTAATAACCCATTCTGATGATTAGTAAAATCAATTCTTAAAAATATATTTGTTAAATATTATACTTACTGAATGAGTTTCTGGCAAAGATTGGTGAAGACTGTAGTGCAACACCTGTTCCATACTTGTTCACACCTCTCACACGGAAAATGTATTCATTATTTTTGAAAAGTCTGGTAATGTCACATGTGAGGGCCTTGCATTCAGCATCCATGATGACCCAGTTGAGTCTGTTGGTGTCCCTCCTCTCCACAACATAGTGTGTGATGGGGTCACCACCATCCTCTAACGGCTCCTTCCAGGACACTTTGCATTTCTCCTCTGTCACATTGCTTACTGTTATCTCCTGGCATGGGCCCGGTGTATCTTAGAAAAGAATAAATGCAACAACAACATTATAAGACATTTATGGCTGCGTTAAACAGTTCTTCAAGCTTCTAGATATATGTGTATCAATTACTATTTTAAGTGAGAACTGTGAGACTTACCAAGCACCTTTACATTGACTTCAGCTGTTTTGGTTCCACTGGCATTCTTCACTGTCAGAACATATTTTCCAGAGTCATCTCTATCACAGAACTTAATGATTGCCAGAGCACGGGTGCTGGAATATTGTAGAGAGTATTTTTCACAGTGGTCCAGCTCCTTCTTTCCCTTGGCCCAGGAGACCTTTGGATCAGGCTTACCACCAACAGCAGCATCAAGGACAAGGTCTGAGCCTGCTCTGATCGTAACTGTGTCTGCAAGAAGTTTACTGTCCAATTCCGCTTTTGGAGGAGCTACAAAACAAAAATAAAGTGTTTATAGATTTTTGAGTACAGACACCACCTTTACCACCTTTGCAAATGAAAATTGAGTCTTACTGTATTCTGCCTTGCAAGTCACTGCTCCTGTCGAAACTGATGGCAAGCTGAGCACGCCGTTAGCATTCTTGGCAATCACATGGAACTCGTACACTTCCCCTTCTCCCAGTGCAGTAATAGTGAAGTTTGTATCAGTAACATTAGTGTAATTACACTTCAGCCAACGACCTTCTCCAGTAACAGTGTATGGCTTGCGCTCAACAATGTAACCTACAATGGGGCTTCCACCATCATTCAGTGGCACAGACCACTTAATTGAAACGGTTGACCGTGACACATTGGTCACTTCTGGCTTTCCTGGGGGATCTTCAAAGATAATTACACAGAGAAAAACATCAGAATCAGAAAACACACATTTATGTTAAATGATACACCTTTTGGATTTTATTACTGAACTTACCAACTGGGTTTTGAGCCACAGCTCTCTTGGAGGCTTCACTTGCTTTGCTGAGGCCAGCACTATTCATTGCATACACTCTGAACTGGTACTCTAGACCTTCAACAAGACCTTCCACCTTATAGTAACAGTCAAAGCATGGGATGGTGTTCTCTCTGACCCAGAGAATGGTGTTGCGCTCCTTCTTCTCAATCCAGTACCCAGTGACTTTACTACCACCATCATGGAATGGTTCTTCCCAACGAATGCTCATGCTATTAGCAGTGACAGCAAACACTTCTGGCCTGGTTGGAGGCCCTGGTGGAACTGTGACAGAAAAACAGGGAAAAAATGTAAACTTTAGAAATTCAATACTTGTTACTGGTAAATAATTATGCCATAATTTTACTTAATTTAAGTGCTCACCAAATGGATGCTCTGCAACAATGGTCTCAGACTCAGTTGGTTTGCTCACACCAAATCTGTTTTCAGCACTGACACGGAAAGTGTATTGCATGTACTTTGTCAGATGTGAGACATGAAATGATGTGCGTTTCACACTGGAGTTCACAAGCTGCCAGGCAGTGGAGCCAGATTCACGCTTCTCAACAATGTAGTTGGTTATCTCAGTTCCACCATCATCTTCAGGTTCATTCCACTCCAATTTACAAGACTCAGAAGTAATTGAGGAAATCTGAATAGGGCCCTCTGGAGGACTGGGTCTTCCAATGACATTGACAGTGACAGTGAAAGTTTTAGCACTTGTGACATTCTCAAGGGTAAGGAAGTATCGTCCTCCATCACCTCGCATGCTTTCTTTAACTGTCAAAGTGGTCCTATTCTTGGTTGTCTTGATTGAAACTCTGTCAGTTTCCTTTAGTCTCATTTCTTCAAGCTTCCAAATAACACTTGGAGCTGGTCTGCCACTAATTGGGACATCAATCTCAAATGAACCTCCAGTCTTACATGTGATGAGCTGGTTGGTAATGCCACTGAGATCTGCAGTTGGCTCAATACGGGGCTCTTTAACAATAACAGATGAGAATGCTTCTCTAGGTACACTGAACCCTGCATCATTCTTTGCTTTGACACGGAATTCATATTCTGTGCCTTCTGTTAAGCCTTCAACTACAAGAGTTAAGTTTTTGGTAGAACCAACAACGACCCATTTATCTGTTTCCTTTGCTTTGGCCTCAACACAATAAGCTGTGACACGGCTGCCACCATCATGTTCAGGCTTCAGCCAAGCAAGGGTAACTGTTGTATCAGTGGTATCAATAATGTCCAGTCTTTTTGGTGGAGCTGGTTCAGCTGTGGCAATAATTGGATCAGGCATTTCGTAAGCCTCACCAAGGCCATACTGATTTTCTGCCATGACTTTGAAAAAGTAGGGTACTCCTTCCAGGAGATCGGAAACTCTCAAGCTTGTCTGAGTACACTTAGGTGCTGCCTCTGTCCATGTACGACGACTGGCCTCACGCTTCTCTACAAGATAGTGATGAACACGTGCACCACCATCATTGACTGGAGGCTCCCATGTAAGTGTTAGGGCTCCTCTTGTAACATCCTTGAATGTGAGAGGACCTGGAGCTCCAGGTGTGTCCAGCACTTTCACTGTAAATGTAACAGATTTGCTACCACTGTTGTTCTCAAGAGCAAGTGTGTATTTTCCACTGTCAGTTCGTGTACAGTTCTCTATTGTTAAACAAGTTAAAGTCTCTGTGGTGGTTATATCTGACATAACACTAAGTTCTCCATCCACCTTTATCCATGAAGCACTAGGTGCTGGCTTTCCTTTAAAAGCAATGCGGAGACATACACTGCCTCCACTTTTGACTATGTGTGTCTGTTGGAAGCTTGCATCGATTTCAAATTCTGGTGCACTCAGTCTATCCACTGCTTGTACTGGTTCTGGAATCTCTTTTGCTTCACCCTTTCCAATGGCATTGATTGCACTAATGCGGAATTTGTACTCTGCTCCAGATTCCAAACTGGTTGCAGTGTATTTGGTAATAGTACAGAGATCCTCATTGACTCTATGCCATTCTTTTTCAGCTCCCTTGCACATCTCAATAATATAGCCCTGAACCTCCAGGCCACCATCATACCCAGGCCTGGTCCATTCCAGACTTACAGTTGTGTTGGTGGTGTCAGTGACATTTACAATTGAAGGAGCATCTGGCTCTTCAGTTGGCTCTGCACATTTAATAGGCATTGAAATATTGCTTGGAGCTCCCACTCCAGCATCATTAACTGCATAAACCCGGAACTCATATTCCACATTCTCAGTTAGATGACTTATTCTGTGTGCAGCCTCGACGATGGGTTTCCTAGTTAAGACCTTTACCCAGCGTCCAGTCTTCTTCTCACGTCTTTCAACAATGTAATGCTTAACTGGATTTCCACCATCATTTGTTGGTGGAGCCCAGTTGATTGTAATACTTTCTCCATTAACATCTGTTGCATCTGGAGTACCAGGAGAGTCTGGGACAGCTGCAGAAAGGAAAACAGGTATTTTGAATCATTTTATTTTATGGAAACAATGTATTGCTTTGCTGTTGTCTTTTAATATAACCATTACACATGATGAATTAGTATTTAAATGTTAAATATAAACTTACTGTACTGCATTTGGGCAATGACAGGAACAGAGTCCAGTGGTCTACTGACACCAAACCTGTTGACTGCAGAAACACGGAACTGATACTCATTGGTCTTGATCAGTTTGGTGGCATTGTATGTGCATTCCTCACAGTGATCTGTAACTAGTGCCCAGGAAATTTTGGAGGTCTCTCGCTTTTCAACTATGTAATGAGTGACCTCAGAGCACCCATCATTCTCTGGTGGATTCCATGAAAGTGTTACTTTGCCCTCTGAGATGTTTGTGAAGACAATTGGTCCAACAGGCTCTCCAGGTGTATCTAGAAAGAACATCAGGATAGTAAGATGTAATAGAAGAAATACAATTGAAGATATGGCTAGGAGAAACAACATCATCCATACCAAAGACTTCAACTTTCTTTTGTTCCTTCTTGGTTCCACAGTGATTCTTGGCTTCTACAGTATACACTCCACGATGAGAGCGGTCAGCATCTCTGATAAAGAGAGTGCTCAATCCAGCAGTTGTTGTGATGTCAGCCATCTTCTTACTTAATTCCACACCATCCCTGAACCATGTGACCTTGGGTGTTGGCCTTCCTGTAATTGTAACTTTAAGCTTGAGGCTTTCTCCTGCTTTAATGGCAACTCCCTCAAAGTACTCCTGGCCAAATTCAATATTTGGACTGACTGTAAGGAGGGGACAAAAAGTAAAATAACTGTCTTATTAAAATATGGGTGTTCATTAAAAAAATGTGAATAATATGCACTGCATATACTTACAGCTTTCATCTCTGATGAGTACATAGCCAGAAGACTGAGAAGGTGGGCTTACAGTGCCGATGGCATTTCTTGCAATAACCCTGAATTCATAGCGCTCGCCGCAAGTTAGACCAGTCACTATAAACTCAGTGTCAGTTACATCTGAGAAGTTGGTCTTCAACCAACGACCTTGTCCCTGACGCTTCTCAACATTGTAAGCAACAATTTTGCTTCCTCCATCTCGTTTGGGTGCATCCCATTTCAGTTTCACAGATTCACTTGTTACATCAACATAGTCAGGCGTACCAGGAGGATCTAAAATTAACACATAATGTAAACAGTTCAGTTTATAGGAAGAGTTAGTCAGGATTTTCATACATTATTTTTCAGAAATAAAAAAGTTCATTAATTCAACTCACCAACAGGAGAAACAGCCATCACTGGTTTGCTTTCATCGCTCATACGACTGTATCCAGCATCATTCTGAGCATATACCCTGAACTGGTATTGCAGACCTTCAATAAGGCCAATAACTCTGTATTCTCTCGCAGTGATCAAGACTACATTAACCTTCTGCCACATGATGCTGTTTGTTTCCTTCTTTTCAACATGGAATCCAAGAATTGGACAGCCACCATCAAAGATAGGTGCCTCCCACTGAATAGTCATGCCATCATTGGTGACATTGTAGACAAATGGCATGCCCGGTGGACCTGGTGGTCTGAACTCATGCTTGGCGATGACATTTTGTGAAACCAGAGGTTCACTCACACCATACCTATTCTCAGCACATACTCTGAACTGATACTGAGTTCCTTTAATTAAATTGGGTACCTTGAATGATGTTCCTATTACACTTGAACAAGCCATCTTCCAGTCTGTCTGAGAGGTATCACGTTTTTCAACACTGTAGCAAGTGATTTCTCCACCTCCGTCATCATTTGGTTCATCCCAAGATATCATAATACTTTCTGCTCTGACCTCATCCAAGCGAATGGGTCCAATGGGTCTGGAAGGTGGTCCAAGGGTGATGACTTGTATATGGAATGATTTCCTACAGACGTTGTTGTCAAGAGTAAGGGTATATTTACCACCATTCTCTTTTTCCACATTCTTTATCATAAGGGTTGCCTTGTTTTCTGTTTTCTTGAAGCGAATCTTCTCACTTTCTTTCAGGGGCAAATTGTCTTTCAGCCACAGAACAGATGGCCTTGGTTTACCTTTGTATGGCAACTCAATATGCACATTGTGGCCAAGACGCACACTAACCTGTCCATCAGGATACTCCTCAAGGTTTGCCTCTGGTGGTATGATATAGTCCTTAACTTTAAGTGGACCAATCTCTGTAAAATCACTATTGCCCTTCTCATTCATGGAGCAAACTCTGAAGAACATCTCTGTGAGTTCCTTAAGTTTTGTGATCGTATGCTCACAGTGCTTGTTTGTGCCAGCAGGGCTCCAATCTTCTTGACCTTGAATTCTCTTTTCAATGATGTAGTCAGTAATAATGCTACCACCATCATAATCTGGTTTATTCCACTGTAGAGTCACTGATGTCTTTGAGGAGTCTTTCATAGCTAGATCTTTAATGGGACCTGGTTTCTCAGTGGCTTTAACTGGCTCTGCTGTATCACATGGATCACCTACTCCATTCTCATTCTCTGCTGATACACGGAAGAAGTATGATGCCTTCTCAGAGAGCTCCTCAATTACATACGTGGCTTCCATGCATTTGTTTGTTACACAAGCATATGTGCGTTTTGAAGAGTCTCTCTTCTCCACAATATAGTTAGTAATTTCAGCACCACCATCAAGGAGTGGAGGTTCCCAGAAAAGGGTCACCTTACCACGAGTGACGTCCTTCAGGACCAGATTTCTACATGCAGAAGGAGTGTCCTGTACTTTCACAGATAAGGTCAATGATTTTGGCTGGCCAACTCCATTTGATATCTCAATGGTGTATTTACCAGTATCATTCCGTGTTACTTGTGAAATTACAAGGCATGATGATGTAGGTGTGGTGTGAATATCATATTTAGGATCATTGTCGATGTTTTGCTCTTCTTTCTTCCAAGAAACACTTGGAGCAGGTCTACCCTTGAGGGGCACCATGATCTCAACATCTTTGCCAGCTTTCACAATGTAATGAGTTCTCATTGCAACATCTGGGTCAACCTGGGCTTCCTCTACAAAAATGACACACATATTGAGAGGTTAAACATTACTGTTGCAAAACAAAGCCTGTGTTAGGTAAACAGGAAGTAATACAAATATATACATACCAAGAATGTCTTTGGCTTGGACCGGTTCCTCCATCCCAATCGGGTCTCCACGTCCAGCACAATTTACAGCAGATACTCTGAAGTAGTAGTCAACATCTGGCTTAAGACCTGATGCAACATACTCGGTAGTCCTGACTTCGCCCTTTTGGCTGATTACTGTCCACTCTCCTTCCTCACCCACCCTTTTCTCCACAACATAGCTAGTGATTTCACTCCCACCATCATATTCTGGCTTGGACCATCCAAGAGTAATTGATGTTTTTGTTGAGTCAACAACCTTTAGCTTAGTCGGCTCAGAAGGTGCATCTGTAGAAAAGTTTACAAACCATGTTAAAGAAACACTGCACATTAAAACACTGGATACATTAATTAGAACCATTTAATTTGGCAGAATGCAAAAAAAAAAAAATTAGATAATGTAAATGCTAAAGGAATAATAATGATAATAATAACAATACACACCAACAGGATCAGCTGCTTTGTAAAAGTCAGACACATCTGAGAATGGGCCTTCCCCAGCTTTATTGACTGCACATACACGATACTGATATTCATTTCCTTCAGTCAAGTGATAGACCTTTGCTGCTGTGTCACTGATAGGGTCTTTGTAAACCTTAATCCAGCGTAGACTCTTCTTGTCACGTCGCTGTAAATAGTAGCCTGTAACCATGCTACCACCATCCAATCCTGGTTTATCCCATATAAGCTTCATTGATGTTCTGGTGATTTCTGTTGCTTCTGGTGTGGTAGGCTGTCCAGGAGTAACTGAACAAAAAACATTTAGAATTCATAAATATAATATATATTTTTTTGTATTAGCTTGAACTATATTTCTCAATATGAGCAATAGCAATAGGAGCAATAAATTATTACCAAATGCGTTCTTGGCAATGACAGGTTCAGACTCCAGAGGCTCTCCAGCTCCAAACTTATTGACTCCTCTCACACGGAAGACGTATTCACTTCCTCGGATCAATTTCTGTACAGAGACTGTACGTGCCTCCAAACAATCCGAAACGATCGACCACACAGCTCTGCTCGTCTCTCTTTTTTCCACAATATAATGGGTAACTTTGGAGCCTCCCTCGTCTTCTACTGGTTCCCATGCAATAGTTATGTTGTCAGCAGTCACTGATTTAAACTCCATGCTTCCAGTTGGGGGGCCAGGTTTGTCTAGTAATTTTTAAAAATAAAGAACATACAAAGAAATCAATTTCCTACCACTGATGATTGGTGACAAAAAATATTTCAAGCTAGCAACACAAAAGTTCCCATACCTAGAATTAATATTCTGATAGAAGCAGAGGCTGTGCCAAACACATTTCTGATCTTCATTTCATATGTTCCAGTGTGAAGACGAGTGGCATCCTTGATAAGCACGGCAGATGAATCGGTGGTGCTCTCAATTGAAAGCTGTGAGCTTGACACTAATTCCTTTCCATCCTTGAGCCATTCAATTGTTGGCAAAGGCTTTGCAATAATTCCTAGTCTTACTTTGACAGAAGCCCCAGCTTTATATTGTACAACATCCAAGTACTCAGGAGGCAAATCAATAGCAGGAGCACCTAAAAGGGGAAGTTTAGAAATTATATTTAAATTACATCTAAGTACTTAATCATTAAGTACTTAATCACTTGAGCTTTATTATTTAGCAACTACATGGACAAAGTTATTCTTACTAAAGTGTTTAATAAAAGTTTGAATCCACCAGTTTGCTTGACTATTTAAGGGGTAAAAATAAGAAATCAGGTTGAAAGAATTCTGTATGAAAATTGTAACACTCACCAGAAACATCAACACAAGTTACCGGTCCAGCGATAAGAGATGGGTTGCTTACAGAGCCAACTGCATTCTTAGCAAAGACTCTGAATTCATATGACTGATCCTGTGTTAAACCTGAGACAGTGAAATTTGTCTCAATGACATTGGTAAAGTTAGCCTTTGTCCACCTGCCATTTGGAGCGTCTCGTCTCTCAACCATATAGCCAGTGATTTTGCTTCCACCATCAAATGGGGGCTTCTGCCAGACAAGGCTAACTGAGGTCTTTGTAATCTCAGAGATTCTCACATTTGCCGGAGGTTCTAAAATATGACAAGAATTGAACATTTAGCAACAGCTCTGACAGTGGATTTTACATACATTTCCTACCCATACAACAATTATGTAATCTCAGGAACATACCACAGGCATCAATGGCAAGTACTTCCTCTGATGTCTTGCTGAATTTTCCAATACCAGCAGCATTTTCAGCAGCAACTTTGAATTCATAGATCATCCCAGGGCATATGTTTGTCACTCTAATTTGATTAGCAGGGATCGCTGTCTTGTTCACTTTCTGCCACAGAATGCTACTTCTTTCTTTCATTTGGATATGGTATCCAAACACTGGATTTCCTCCATCTACTACTGGTTCATGCCAGCAGACAGTAAGGCTTTCTCTTGAAACGAAGCTCACCCATGGTGTTGATGGAGGCCCAGGAATTGCTAGAATCAACAATTAAAGAACAAGATTTACATTTAAAAGTTTGATGTTATTGTAGGGAAAGAAATAGAATGCAGTAAACAAGTACTCACTGTACGGAAGTTTCACAGTGACAGTCTGAGAGTCGATGTGATCGCTGATGCCAAAGCGATTCTCTGCTTTAATTCTAAATTGGTATTCTTCTCCCTTTGTTAATTTAGTAACTTTAATTGCACTCCTGGCAACTGTGGATGACACCTCCACCCAAGCTGGTGTGCTTGTTTCACGCCTAAGTACAACATAGTTGGTGACTGGGCTACCACCATCATATATGGGTGGGAGCCATTTGAGACAGACACTTGTTTCTCCAACATCGCTAATCAGAACTGGACCAACTGGAGGACCAGGTCTATCCAAAACCAGTATGTTAATGAACATTTTGGTTGTTCCACTTGTATTGGATGCAACAATATCATATCTTCCAGCATCACTTGCAATACTTTCTTTGAGATTAATGTTAAGACTTTCAGGGGTTACTTCAAAACTGAATCTCTTTCCACACTTGACTGGAACATTGTTTCTTGTCATTGCCACCTTTGGCATTGGTTTGCCAGTGAGAGGAAGCTCAAACTTCAAATTTGACCCTGCTCTCACGTAAACTGTGTTGTGTGGGAAGTTCTTCATATCAAATTCAGGGGCATCTGTGGAAAAAACATACATTTTATTCAAGATTTTGGATAATTAGGAGTAATCTACTGACATAGAATCCAAGCAGTGAAAAAACACTCACCAAGTTGATCTTTCACAACCACAGGAATAATCATTTCCTTTGGATCACTGAGTCCTGCATGATTTTCAGCACGAACTCTGAAGAAGTATTCTGCATTTTCTCTCAAGCCTTTGATTGTATGAGTGGTGGTTTTTACCGTGGCACATTTAACCCACTTTTGCTGACCCTTCTCAAGAGCATCAATGAGGTAGCTGGTAATTCTGCTTCCACCATCATACTCTGGTTTTGACCATGCAATCGTAACACTATCTTTTGTCACTTCAGCTACCCCAAGCCTGGCAGGAGGACTTGGTATTTCTGTTGAAAAAATGGAGAAAAATACATATCAGCATGTAAATCTAAAACAACCCAAAATATTTCATTCTCAGTCAGTCAAACTGATAATGCATTTACCTGTTATTTTAGTTCCCTCTTTTGTCTCGGCAGGTACACCCATACCAAATTCATTCTCTCCAATGACTCTGAAGTAGTAGATTGCACCCTCTTGCAAGTCCTCTACCTTGTAGACTAGATTGTGACAGTTATTTGTTACACACACCCAGGCCTTTTTACTAGCTTCACGTTTCTCAACATGGTACGCCTTCACAGCATCTCCTCCATCATTCTCCGGGACTTCCCAAGTAAGTGTGGCAGAGTCTTGTGTGACTTCCTTAACCTTCACATTAATTGGTGGACCAGGAGAATCAAGAACTTTGACAACCATCGGCAATGATGCAGTTCCAATACCATTATCCAATGTAACAGTATACTGCCCTGAATCATTTCTTGTTGCCTTTTCAATTGTTAGTGATGTATATGTTCCAGTTGTTTCAATGGTAGCCCTTGATTTGAGATCAACTTCTTCCTTATTCCATGTGACTGAAGGCACAGGTACTCCTTTAAATGGTGCTCTCAGAGTGAAAGAATTTCCATGCTTGACAATCAAGGTTTTCCTCATCTCAATGTCAACATCAAATACTGGTTCCTCCTTTCTGTCTGTTGCTGCCTGTGGCTCAGAAACTGGTGAGCGTTCACTTAATCCAATTTTGTTAATTGATTTAACAGCAAAGACATATTCCACATCACTTGCGAGACCAGAGACAGTGAACTCTGTGCTTTTTGTCATCTGGATGGCAACAACCCATTCCTCATCCTCTGCTTTCTTGTATTCCACACTGTATCCAATGATTGGAGTGCCACCATCTGACAAGGGCTTGTTCCAGACTATAGTGATGGAGCTCTTTGTATGATCCAGGATCTTTGGTTTAGTTGGTGTGGATGGCACAAGTAATGCATCCTCTGCTCTTGCTGAAGCAGATGGCTCACTAGGAGGACTTAAACCTGCAGCATTTTCTGCAAAGACTCTAAATTCATATTCACATCCTTTTCTTAGTTTAGGTACTATAGCTGTAAGGTCTTTCACAAGCTCCCTGTTGACTCTGACCCATCTAAGACTTGATTTCTCACGCCGCTCAATGACATACCCACAGATCTCACTGCCTCCATCATGAATAGGCTTAGCCCAAGTTATAGTCATCTCCTCACTTGTCACACTTGTGATTTCAACATTTGTTGGTGCTGCAGCAATGGTGAATGGATCGATGACTTTGACAAGTTCACTCTCAAGAGGTTCACCAAGTCCAAACTTATTTACAGCCAAAACTCTGAAGATATATTCATTGCCTTTGAGGAGTTTTGTTACTTTGCATGTTCTAGTTTTCACCTCTCCTTGTACAACTGTCCATGCCAAACTGCTGGTCTCTCTTTTCTGAACAACATAATGAGTGATTTCTGCACCACCGATTTCTTGTGGCGGTCCCCATGACAATGTGCAGGTTTCTGCTGTAAGGTCAGTGACTGACAATGGTCCTGCCGAGGGTCCTGGTTTATCAAGGATCACACAATTCACTGGTGTTGTTACTGTTCCAGCAGCATTCTGTAATGTTAAGGCATACTGTCCAGAATCACTCCTTTTACAGTCTTTGACTATTATCATAGTGCTATTATCTGTTGCAGATATCTGAATTCTTGCTTTGAGTTCAATCTCCTTTCCATCCTTTGACCATGATGCCACTGGTAGTGGACGTCCAGCAATGTCAGCATTAATCTTCAGGGTCTCTCCTGCTTTCACAATCACAGTATCTCTGAACTTCACATCCATCATAATCCGTGGTGGATCGACATCATCTTTTACAGTGATGGGTCCTGTATTATCAGACGGTTCACTGAACAGACCAGCAGCATTCTTTGCAGTGATGCGGAAATCATATTGTTGATCTTGAGTAAGACCAGTAACATCAAAGTATGTTTCAGCAATATTGGTGAAGTTGCACCTCATCCAGCGACCCTCGGGAAGATCTCTACGTTCAATGATGTAACCAGTAACTTTGGCTCCTCCATCATACTCAGGCTTTGTCCAAGAGAGAGATACAGAAGATCTAGAAATGCTTGTAACCACGGGTTGACCAGGAGGATCACAAGGATCTCTGGCAGCTACAGCTTCGCTGACCTTGCTCACCTTTCCAATACCAGCAATGTTTTCAGCATACACACGGTACTCATAGAACATGCCCTCTTCGAGACCAGTTACTTTAAATTCGGTATCTTTGATAAGAGCCCTGTTCATCTTTGTCCACAGAATACTGCTTCTCTCCTTGCGTTCCAAATGATATCCAAGAACTGTGCTACCACCATCATTGACTGGTTCATTCCATGTGACAAGCATAAAGGCCTTTGTGGCATGAGCCACCCGGGGGGTAGCAGGTGGCCCAGGCTGTTTGAATGTATATTCTGCAGTGATTCCAGGAGAGTCAATGGGCTTACTCTTTCCATAGCGGTTCACTGCATATATTCGGAATTGATATTCAGAACCGTGTGTCAGTCGAGAAACCTTGATTGAATTTCTGGCAACATTTGTTGACACAATCTGCCACACTGTTGTGTTAGTGTCTCTTTTCTCAACAATGTAGTTATTGATGGAGCAACCACCATCATATTCAGGGGGAGTCCATGATAGTGTAATGCTGTCAGCAGTTACAGCATCAACCTTTACTGAAGCTGGTGGACCTGGTTTGTCAAGAACCACTATGTTGATATCTGTAGAAAAGGTGCCTGCTGTATTTGCAAGAGTTATTTCATATTTTCCAACATGGTCAATGGCAGCTTCCTTGATGACAATCTTGCTTGATACCATGGTATTAATTACTGTGAGAGAGGTTGTTTGCTTGAGAGGAAGGCCATCTTTCTTCCATGAAACCACTGGTTTAGGTCTGCCTCTTACTGGAACTTCAACAGTGAGATCATCTCCAGCCTTAACACTGTAAGTATTAAAGAGCAGACTAACCGAGGGTTCTATCTCTATGTCTTTAGCGTGCACAGGTACCCCAAGTTCTTGAGGTTCACTCTTGCCTTTCTCATTCAGTGCAATTACCCTAAAAGAGTATGCTTCACCAGGAGTTAGGTTGGAAACAGTAGCCTCTGGAACTTTCACTGTGCAGCACACACCCCATTTATCAGTGCCTTTTGGCTGCATCTCTACATTGTAACAAATGACTTTACTGCCACCATCATGTGCAGGTTTCACCCAAGTAAGTGTTACACTGTTTTTGGTAACATCCACAAGAGTCACTTTTCCTGGAGGCATAGGTACCTGAGCAACTTTTACTGGATTCTTTGTTTCTACCATGACACCAATACCATACTCATTAACAGCACATACTCGGAAGTAGAAAATTCCTCCCTCTTGTAGCTCTTCTATTTTGAAGAAATTTTGTGTACAGTTACTTGTGACAGTTGCGTATGCTTTTCTTGTTGATTCTCGCTTTTCCACAATGTAGTTGGTTATTTTGGCTCCACCATCAGTAAGAGGAGGATCCCAACAGAGAGTCACTGAGTCTTTCTTAACATCTTTGACTTCAAAATTCTGGGGTGCGCTTGGTGAATCAAGCACCCTTACATTCACAAATGCTGATTTTGTGCCACTCTTATTTTCAAGAGAAAGGATGTATTTCCCACTGTCAAATCTATTGACATTGTCTATCACAAGCATGGTATATGAACTAGTGGACTCAGTTATTGCACGCTCAGTTAAAGCACTCTCTTCTTTCTCCCATTTGACAGATGGTTCAGGTCTGCCACGAATTGTAATGAACAGACGAAGTGATCCACCTGCACGGACAGAGACAACTTTCCTAAGGTCAGCATCAAGTTCAATCTCTGGTGCTTCAATTTTTTCAGCTGCAATCACAGAGCCATGAACATCAGCAGGTTCACCCACTCCCTCTGAATTAATGGCACAAACACGGAAGTTATATTCTGCATTTTCCTTAAGTTTTTCCACTGTTAAGCGTGTTGCTTGTAAACCAGTTGGAGGTGTGCATATGGTCCATTCTTCTGCAGAAACTTCTTTCATCTCAACAATGTAACCTTTAATGTATGCACCACCATCATTGGCTGGTTTGCCCCAAGCCAGGGACACAGATGAGCTTGTGTGATCTGTCACTTTAGGATGGTGTGGTGGACCAGGGGGAGTTGTGGCATTTACTGCTCTGTAAAACAGAGATAAGTCACTCAATTCACCCACACCAGCTTCATTCTCAGCAGCCACACGGAATTCATAGAAATGCCCCTCTGAAAGACCAGTCACTTTGAAATGCAAGTCGGTAAGCTTCTGTCTATTACATTTGGTCCATCTCACACCATCTTTGTCACGTTTCTCCAAGTGGTAACCAATAATTTCTGTTCCACCATCACTGTCTGGGGCATTCCATGATAGAACCATTGAATCCTTGGTTATATCACTTGCTTCTGGTGTTGATGGTTTGCTTGGTGGAGTAAATGGGTTGCGGGCAATTATTGCCTCAGATTCCAGAGGGTCACTAATGCCATATTTATTAATGGCCATAACTCTGAAAATATATTCATCACCTCTCAAGAGCTTTGTCACTTTATAACTGGTAGCTTGAATATTGGCATCAACCAAAGTCCATGATAACCTACTTGTTTCTCTTTTTTCAACAATGTAGTGAGAAATATTAGCACCACCATCTTGGGAAGGCTCAGTCCAGAACAGGTCACATTTATCAGACATGATGCCAAATACACGTAGTGGTCCAGTGGGCGGGCCTGGTCTATCAAGTACTCTTACAGTGATTGGGATTGTTTTAGTTCCACCACTGTTGGTTAATACAAGATCATAATGGCCACTGTCTAATCGTGTGCAGTCCTTAATCGTAATAGAGGCACATTTCTGGGTTGTTTTTACTTCAATGCGCAATGCTTTATCCATTTCCTTTCCTTCTTTCAACCACTGGACATCAGGAATGGGTTTTCCATGGATGTCTGCTTCAAGAACTAAATTCTCTCCAGCATTAATGACAATGACATCCTTGTACTTAGGATCAACTGAAGCACTTGGAGGTTCAATTTCATCTTTTGCAGTAATTGGTCCAGTGCTGTCAGATGGTTCGCTGAAAATACCAGCAGCATTTCTTGCAATTACTCTAAATTCATATTGTTGGTCTACTGTTAAGCCAGTAATCGCAAATTCAGTCTCAATCACATTAGTGAAGTTAACCCTCATCCAGTGGCCTTGAGGCAAGTCTCTCTTTTCAACAATGTATCCTGTCACTTTGCTGCCACCATCATATTGAGGCTTTGTCCACTGAATTACCACATGGTTCTTCGAGATAGTAACGGCTTCTGGAGTACCAGGTGGGTCACATGGATCACGAGCAACAAAACTCTCTGAAACCTTACTGGCTCTGCCAATACCAACAATGTTCTCTGCATACACCCTGAATTCATATCCAATTCCTTCTTCTAGATTGCAGATCTTAAACATGGTATCGGTAATGAGAGTCTTGTTCAGCTTTGTCCACAGGATGCTAGTTCGTTCTTTGCTTTCTAGATGATAGCCAATTACTGCGCTTCCACCATCATTGACAGGCTCATTCCACTCAATTATCATTTGATCCTTAGTGGCAGACTTGACATATGGAGTTCCAGGTGGCCCTGGAGGTTTATAAGGATACTGAACAACAACTGCCTTTGACTCCAAAGAAGTACTCTTACCATATCTGTTTTCAGCAAAGACTCTGAATTGGTACTCAGCGCCAGTTTTTAGTTTTGTTATTTTAAGGGATGTTCTGGCAACTGATCCAGCTACCATCTCCCATGTTGTCGTAGTGGTGTCTCGCTTTTCAACAATGTAATGCTTAACTTGGCAGCCTCCTGTGTAGGATGGTGGTTCCCATGAAATTGTGACAAAGCTATTACTGACTTCATTAACCTTAATAGGGCCTGTTGGCGGTCCAGGCTTATCAAGTATAATGATTCCAATTTCTTCTGTAACAGCACCAGCACTGTTTGTTGCAGTAATTGCATACTTTCCAAGGTCATCTTTATTGGCCTCAGTAATCTGCAAAATCGCTGAGGTTGGTGTGTTTGAAGTGCTTATTCTAGATGTCACTTTAAGGGTTTGTCCATCCTTCATCCAAGTAACTTTTGGCTTGGGACGTCCAAAAACTGGTATTTCCAGTTTGAGATCATCACCAGATTTGACACTATATGTACTGAATTGTACTTTCAGACTTGGTTCGATTGTTAAGTCGTTGGCAATTACAGGAGCAGCAAGGAGTTTTGGCTCACTCTTTCCTTTCTCATTGTATGCAAGAACACGGAACAGATATTCTTGGCCAGCTGTTAGTCCAGTGACAGTGCCTTCACATGTTTTGACAGATGTTGCTACACCCCATTTATCTGTTCCTTTGGGTTGCATTTCAATCAAATAACCTACAATCCTGCTTCCACCATCATGCTCTGGTTTTTCCCAGGCTAGAGATGCACTGGCTTTCGTCACATCAGTCAACAACACCTTTCCAACTGGCAGGGGTACTTCAGAGGCCTTTGAAGCAGTCTTTGTTTCAACTGGTAAGCCAATTCCGAATTCATTTTCAGCCATAACTCTAAAGTAGTACATGGCCCCTTCTGCAAGATTTTCCACTTTGAAGCTAGTCTTGCTACACTTGGCTGTAACATTGGCATATGCTTTCCTTGTGGATTCACGTTTATCAACAACATAATTCTTGATTTTTGCACCTCCATCAATAAGTGGTGCATCCCAAACAAGTGTAACAGAGTCTTTCTTAAGGTCTTTAACTACTAGGTTCTGAGGAGCTCCAGGTGTATCTAATACTTTCACTGCCACAAATTCAGACACAGAACCACTGCTGTTTTGCAGGGTAAGAGTGTATTTTCCAGAATCCTTTCTGTCACAGGAATCAATTGAAAGTTGTGTGAAGTTTAGACCCTTCTCAATCACTGCCTTCTCTGACAGCTCTCCTTCATCTTTAGTCCATTTAATCTCAGGTATTGGTCTCCCCTTGAAAGGCACATTAATTCTAACTGATCCTCCAGCACGAACAACTATGCCTTTCCTCAGCTCTGAATCAAGGTGAATTTCAGGAGCTTCAAGTTTGTCCTCTGGTTTGACAGTCCCGGGAATAACTGCAGGCTCACCAACACCCAGTTTATTTATGGCACATATCTGAATCTTATATTCTTGCTGTTCTGTTAATTTGGTAATTTCAAATTTATTAACACGCAGACCAGTTGGTGGAGTGCACATAGACCATTCCTCCTCCTCAGCTTTGCATATTTCAACAATATATCCTTGAATTGCACTTCCACCATCATTAAGAGGCTTTCCCCATGCCACTGAAATAGAGCTCTTTGTTGTGTCGATCACATGCGCATTTGTGGGTGGGCCAGGTTTATATTTAGGATCAGAAGCTTTATAGTATGATGTTGGTAAACTGGGTTCACTGATTCCAGCTGCATTTTCAGCTGATACTCTGAACTCATACTCATGATCCTCTATCAGGCCTTGTGCTCTGAAACATACATCAGTAACTTTCTGTCTGTTGCATCTGGTCCATTTAATTCCAGACCGATCTTTCTTTTCAACAATATATCCAACAATTTCACTTCCACCATCTGTCTCTGGAGCACTCCAGCATATGGTCATAGAATCCCGAGCAATGTTAGTCACCTCCAGAATTTGTGGTGATCCGGGTGCTACAAATGGATCCTTCATTATTACAGATGGAGAACTGATTGGCTCACTAACACCATAACTGTTGACAGCCGTGACACGGAACATATATTCGTTGCCTTCAAGAAGGCTTGTCACTTTATATATTGTAGATTTACAATTAGTAGAGACCATAGTCCAAGCTAGACGACTTGTTTCACGTCTTTCAATAATATAATGGGTGATTGCACTTCCTCCGTCATGTTGTGGGGGGCGCCATGACAGTGTGCATTTATCACTTGATACTCCTGTGACATGAAGAGGCCCTTCTGGTGGACTGGGTTTGTCTAGTACTTTCACATGGAATGAAACAATTTGTGAGCCAGCAACGTTAGTGAGTTGAAGAGTATAGTCGCCACCATCCTGTCTGAGTGCATCCTTTATGACAATCATAGCTCTAGTGTCAGTATTCTTGATTTCACATCGGATTGTGTTTTCAATTTCCTTGTCACCTTTGAACCACTGCATTGTAGGAATTGGTTTGCCATGGACATCTGCATCAATTTTAAATGTATCCCCAGCATTCATAATAAGAGTCTGAGTGTATTCAGGGTCAATTGAAAACTTGGGTGGCTCCACTTCATCCAGTGCAACAATAGGTCCACTGTTAAAGGATGGTTTACTAATAGTGCCAACAGCATTCTTTGCAATTACTCTGAAGTCATATTTTGCTCCCTCTGTGAGTCCAGTGACAGTAAATTGGGTTTCAATCACATTGGTAAAACTAGCTTTCATCCAGCGACCCTCTGGCAGATCACGCTTCTCAACAGTATAACCAGTTATAACACTTCCTCCATCATATTCTGGCTTTGTCCATTGGATTGTTATTGAATTTTTACTAACATGCAGAGCTTCTGGAGTACCAGGTGGATCACATGGATCCCGGGCTACATAACCCTCTGAGATTTTACTGCATCTGCCAATGCCAACAATATTTTCACCATAGACTCTAAATTCATATTCCATCCCTTCTTCTAGCGGACTGGTTTTAAATCTTGTTTCCTGAATGAGTGTCTTGTTTATCTTGGTCCAGAGGATGCTATTTCTCTCTTTCCTTTCAAGATGGTATCCAATAATGCTGCTGCCTCCATCTGAAACTGGTTCGTGCCACTCAACGACCATATGATCTCTTGACAAGGATGACACAAATGGAGTTCCAGGTGGGCCCGGTTCTCTATATGGGTATTGAGCAACAACAGCTGGAGAGTCTAAAGCATAACTCTTGCCATATCTGTTTTGAGCAATAATTCTGAATTGATACTCAGCACCAGTTTTCAGTCTGGGTACCTTCAGTGTTGTTCTTGCCACTGAGACAGAAACATTCTCCCACGTAGTGGTGGTTGTGTCTCTCTTTTGTACGATGTAGTTTGAAACTGAGCAACCTCCAGTGTATTTTGGTGGATCCCATGACAATGTAACACTTGATACTGTTATCTCATTAAATCTTACAGGGCCAGATGGTGGTCCTGGTTTATCAAGGGTGATAATTTCAATTGTGGCATCCTTTTTCCCAACAACATTGGAAACATTAATTCCGTACATGCCACCATCCTCTCTGGCAGCTTCTTTGATACTAAGAATTGTGCTGTGTGGTGTATTAGAAATGTTCACTCTTGTTGTGAATTTAAGGGCTGCACCATCCTTTGTCCATGTGACTTTTGGTTTAGGGCGTCCAGAAACTGGAATTTCAACTTGAAGGTCCTTTCCCACGAGAACACTGTAGTTGCTAAATGCAGGTCTAACATCTGGTTCAATGACAAGATCCTTTGCTTGCACTGGGACTGCAAGAGTTCTTGGGTCACTCTTTCCTTTTTCATTGACAGCAATTACTCTGAACATGTACTCTTCGCCAGAGTTTAAGTTATTAATAACAGCTTCTAATGTTTTCACATTAGCACAACCAGACCACTTGTCACTGCCTTTCACTTGCATTTCAACAAGGTACTGAAGAATTCTACTTCCACCGTCATGCACTGGTTTTTCCCAAGCAAGAGAGACACTTGTTTTTGTAACATCTACAACAGTTAATTTACCAGGGCACTGGGGCACTTCAGATACTTTTATTGGATCTGTAATATCTGCAGGTAACCCAATACCATGTTCATTTTCTGCAAGAACTCTGAAATAGTAACTACAGCCCTCTTGAAGTGGTTCAATTTTCCATGATAGTTTATGGCAGTTTGTTACAACAGCAGAGAAGGTTTTTCTTATAGTTTCACGCTTCTCAACAATATAATTTTTGATCTTAGCTCCACCATCCAAGGCAGGAGGTTCCCACGAAAGAGTGACAGATTCTTTTGTAATTTCTTGCACTTTAATGTTAACTGGAGCACTAGGTGTGTCAAGAATTTTCACAGTGATGGTTGCAGTCTTTACACCAGAGGAGTTTTCTGCATACACAGTGTACTTTCCGCTGTCCGATCTGTTGACTTTATCAATCACAAGGGAAGTGTGACTACTTGTAACCTCAACTTGCACTGTCTCTTTGATAGGGCCTTCATCTTTCTCCCATTTAATTTGTGGAACAGGACGCCCTCTGATGGGAATGAAAATTCGAAGAGGTCCTCCTGCTTTAATAATTACAAGCTTTCTGAACTCAGGATCAATATCAAGATCTGGTTCCTCAGTCCTGTCCTCTGGAAGAATGTCACCAGGAATATCTGCATGCTCACCAACACCAGCCTTGTTAACTGCACAAACCCTAAATTTATATCCCTGTTTTTCTTTTAGATTTTCCACTGTAAAGCGTGTTAACTTAACACCTGTTGGTGGGGTGCACATTGTCCATTCTTCAGCAGCTACTCCATCCTCAGATTCTTTTCCTTCCTTTCTTTCTTCCACTGGTGATTTTACCTTACATGACTCAACAACATATGCTTGAATTTCACATCCACCATCATAAATAGGCTTCCCCCATGCAAGTGACACAGATGATTTGGTTGTGTCTGTCACTTTAGGATTATGTGGTGGACCTGGCTTGAACACAGGATCTACAGCCTTATAGAATACTGTTGCTGAACTAGACTCCCCCACCCCAACAGCATTCTCAGCTGCCACTCTGAATTCATAGAGATGTCCTTCAAGGAGTCCAGAAACTTTGAAGGTTAGATCAGTAACCTTTTGTCTGTTGCATCTGGTCCATCTAACACCTTCCTTGTCATGTTTTTCAATGACGTACCCAGTGATAGGAGTGCCACCATCACTTGTGGGAGCCTCCCAACTTAAGACCATTGAGTCTTTCTTGACACTGGACACCTCTATTCCCTTTGGAGCGTCTGGAAGCATAAATGGATCCTTTATGGTAACTGGGTCAGACTGAAGTGGTTCTCCAACTCCAAATTTGTTGACTGGCAAAACTCTGAAAATGTATTCATTTCCCTCAAGGAGTTTTGTTACTTTCAAGTTTTCAGTTTCAACTTTAGGTTCAACAAGAGTCCAAATAAGTCTGCTAGACTCCCTTCTTTCGACAATGTAGTGAGTGATCTTGCTTCCACCATCCTGTTTTGGAGGTTTCCAGGCAAGACAGCATTGTTCGCAGGTAACCCCTGTGATGAAAATGGGACCCTCAGGTGCTCCGGGTTTATCTAGTACACTGACATTTACTTGAACAGCTTTCTCACCTCCTGGATTTCTTAGCAGCAGAGTGTACTGGCCACCATCAGCAAGTTTGGCCTCTTTTACAGACAAACAGGCATAGTTGTCAGTGTTTTTAATTTCACGATATATAGTGTTTCCAAGTTCTTGATCTTTCTTCATCCAGTAAATTGTAGGGACTGGTTTACCATGAACGTCTGCATCAATCTTGAATGTTTCTCCTGCATTTACAACAATTGTTTGGGTGTATTGTGGATCTATGCTGATGCGGGGTGGTTCAATCTCATCCTTTGCAGTAATAGGTCCTGTGCTGTAAGAAGGACCACTAAAAACACCAGCTGCATTTCTTGCAATCACACGGAATTCATATTTCTGGTCTTCTGCAAGACCTGTGGCAGTATACTCTGTCTCAATGACATTGGTGAAGTTCGCCTTCAGCCAGCGTCCTTCAGGCAATTCCTTCTTCTCAACAATATAACCGATGACTTTGCTTCCACCATCATACTCAGGCTTAGTCCATGTGATTGTAATGGAATTCTTTGTGATTTTAGCTGCCTCAGGTGTGCCAGGAGGATCACAAGGATCTCTGGCAACACAGCCTTCTGAAATTTTGCTTGCTTTTCCAATACCAACAATGTTCTCTGCATACACTCTGAATTCATATTCAAGCCCTTCCTCAAGGCCTGTGGTCTTATAAGTTGTGTCCTGGATTATGGTTTTGTTGAGTTTAATCCAGAGAATACTATTTCTCTCTTTACGTTCAAGGTGATATCCCAAAATTGTGCTTCCTCCATCAATAACTGGTTCATTCCACATCACAAGCATGCTATCTTTGGTAGAAGAATGGACAAAGGGTGTTCCAGGAGGTCCTGGAAGTTTGTATGGGTATTGTGCAATAACACACTCCGAAACAAGCAAAGGGCTCTTCCCATACCTGTTCTCAGCAGTGATTCTGAACTGATATTCAGAACCTGTTTTTAGTCTTCCAGCTTTAATCTTTGTTCTAGCCAGACTTGCTGCCACAACTACCCAGTTTGTTGTAGATGTGTCTCTCTTTTCCACTAAGTAGTTGCTAATGGTGCAGCCTCCATCATACTCTGGTGGTTTCCATGAAATAGTGACACTGTCAGCTGTTACTTCTTCAACTTTGACTGGACCAGTAGGTGGGCCAGGTTTGTCAAGAACAACAACTCTAATATCCACTAATTTCTCACCAGCTGTGTTTGAAAGTTTGATACTATATTGTCCAACATCATCTCTACAAGCTTCTTTGATCACAAGATTCAAAAGGGTCTCTGTGGAAGAGAAGTTAACTCTGGTGGTTCGTTTAAGTGGTACAGCATCTTTCAACCAAGATACAGCAGCTTTGGGACGAGCAATATATGGAATATCTATTGTCAAATCCTCTCCAGCAAGAACACTAAATGTTGAGAATAACAGCTTGGCAGATGGTGCAATTACAAGGTCTTTGGCAATCACTGGCACACCAATTTGCCGAGGATCACTGGTGCCTTTTTCATTTCTTGCTGAAACACGGAACATATACTCCTCACCGGGAGTAAGCCCAGGAATAACTGCCTCTGGAACCTTTACAATCACAGCTTGTGTCCATTTATCACTGCCTTTACTCTGCATCTCTACAACATATGCAACTACTCTGCTTCCTCCATCATGTTCAGGCTTCTCCCAAGTCAAGGTGACACTTGTCTTTGTAACATCTTGAAGTGTAATCTTGCCTGGTGGAAGTGGTTTCTCTGACACTTTGACTGATTCACCAGTTTCAATAGGAAGACCGATGCCATACTCATTTTCAGCAAGAACTCTGAAGTAGTAGTTGCAGCCTTCTTGAAGTTGATCAACAGTCCATTCTGTTTTGTGACAGATAGCATTAACTGTAGTATAGGCCTTTCTTGTTGCCTCACGCTTTTCAACAATGTAGTTCTTAATCTTTGTGCCACCATCATTTAATGGAGGATCCCATTCCAGTGAAACTGATTCTTTAGTAACTTTGCTGATTTTAAGGTTTTGTGGTGCCCCAGGTGTATCTAGAACCCTAACAGTAACGGAAACTGTCTTGGTACCAGAGCTGTTCCCCACTGTCAAGTTATATTTGCCACTGTCAAACCTATTTACATTTTGAATCACTAACGATGTAAAAGAAGATGTACTTTCAATGGTAGCTCTGTCCAAAGGTTCATCATTCTCTCTTGACCATTTGACGTCTGGAGCTGGTCTTCCTCTGATTGGCACAAAAAGTCTTAGTGTGTTGCAGGCTCTGATATTTACAATTTTACGAAGGTCAGCATCAAGGTCAATTTCTGGTGGGAGAAGTCTTTCTTCAGCTTTAGGTGAACCAGGAACAGACGCTGCTTCCCCAACACCCTCACTGTTAAAAGCTAAGACATTGATTTTATATTCCTGATTCTCTTTAAGATTTGTTATTGTAAATGATGTTCCTTTCAGTCCCTCTTTAGGAGAAACAATTGTCCATTCCTCCTCTTCAGTTCCAGGGAGGCATGTCTCAACAATATACCCAGTGATTTCAGAGCCACCGTCATATACTGGTTTGTTCCATGCAAGTGTTATGGAGGAACTTGTTGTGTCCAAAATTCTTGGGTTACCAGGGGGACCAGGTTTGAAAAGAGCATCTGTGGCTTTTGCGAATGGACTTGAGGGGCTTGGTGCACTGACTCCAGCTGCATTCTCAGCAACAACTCTAAATTCATATTCATGCCCTGGAACAAGCCCAGTTACCTTAAAATGCAAGTCAGTAACTTTCTTTTTGTTGCATTTTACCCAGCGCAAACTAATCCTATCTCTTCTTTCAATGCCATAGTTAGTGATTTCACTTCCACCATCATGGGCAGGAGCTCCCCAGCAAACCACCATTGAATCCTTGGTGACAGCTGTGATCTCAGGAGTTTGTGGAGGATCAGGTGGAACATAAGGATTGTCTGCAATTGTTGGATCAGACTCAAGGGGATCTCCAACTCCATACTTATTAACAGCCATGACTCTAAAAATGTATTCATTCCCTTTGAGCAGCTTTGTCACCTGGTATTGGGTAACTTGCAAGTCAGTTGCTACGTTTGTCCAAGCAAGTCTGCTTGACTCACGTTTTTCAACCACATAATGTTCAATGCTTGCCCCACCATCATCTGCAGGTGGAGCCCATGTAAGCACACATTTCTCTGCTGTAATATCTGAAACTTTAAGAGGCCCTCCAGGTGGTCCTGGTCTGTCAAGAACCTTAACATTGAAGACATGTTTAGCAAATCCACCCACATTAGTAGCTGTCAGAACAAATTCACCTCCATCTTTTCTAAGAGAGTCTTTGTTAACCAAAGTAGTGCTGACGTCTGTCGTTTTTATCTGTAGTTTGGATGTGTTTTCAACATCTTTTCCATCTTTGGTCCAAACCATAGATGGCAGTGGTAGGCCTGCAACATCAGCATCAAGTTTGAAGACTTCACCTGCTCTAACAAGCACAACATCCTTGAATTTGGCATCTACCATAATTCTTGGCTCTTCAATATCATCTTTACAAATTATTGGATCTGATGGGTCTGATGGATTGCTAATGGCACCAGCCGAATTTCTTGCAAATACACGGAATTCATAGGATGCTTCTTTCGTTAAACCACTAACTGTGAAAGTGGTTTCAATAATGTTTGTGAAGTTGGCCCTTATCCAGCGTCCAGATGGTACATCTCGCTTTTCCACAATGTAACCAGTAATCTTAAACCCACCATCATATTCAGGCTTTGTCCACTGAATAGTTATTGCATTTTTAGACACATGTATTGGTACAGGCTGACCAGGTGGATCCACTGGATCAAGAGCAAGCATTGGTTCAGATGCCTTGCTTGGTTTCCCTATTCCAGCTATATTTTCAGCCATCACTCGGAACTCATATGCAGAGCCAGATTCTAATCCAGATGTTTTGAACAGGTTTCCCACCACAAGAGCCTTGCTAATCCTATGCCAGATAATGCTGTTCCTTTCTTTTCTTTCAACATGGTATCCAATAACTTCACTTCCGCCATCATTAACTGGCTCATTCCAGCCAATTGTCATTGTGTCCTTAGTGAACGCAACAACTTTGGGAGTACCTGGTGGTCCAGGTACCTTAAAAGGGTATGCAGCAACCACGGCTTCTGAAGTAATTGGGGGTCCTGCACCATATCTGTTTTTGGCCTTGACACGGAATTGATATTCCACTCCTGTGGTTAGTCGAGTTGCTTTATATGTAGTTCTGATGATCATTGAAGACAGCTCTACCCATGACTGGCTGGTGGTTTCCCTTATTTCAACAACATAGTTGTTAATTGGTACACCTCCATCATTTTCAGGTGAATCCCATGAAAACTCAATGGAAGTACGAGATATTTTGTCCAATTTAATTGGTCCCTTAGGTGGTCCTGGGACATCATGGACTTTGACTATGATATTCTCTGTAACAGAGCCAACTATGTTCTTTCCTATCATTGAGTATACCCCACTGTCACTTCTCAAACACTCATTTATGATCAAGATAGTTGACGTAGAGGTATTTTCAACCATTATCCGTTGTGTTAATTTCAGGGCTTGATTTTCTTTCTGCCAGGAAACTGTTGGCTTAGGACGTCCAGTTACAGGCACCTCAACCTTTATGTCATCCCCAGCCTTTGCTATGACTGTCTTCTGACAGATACCACGCAGGTCAAATTCTGGTTCTGTGCTTTGTTCTCTTATAACAACATGCTTGCTTTCCCGAGGATGGCTTCTGCCAGATAGGTTTACAGCCATTACACGGAAGACATACTCTTCATTCTCATTTAAATTCTTTACAGTAAAATCAAGAGACTTCACAGTGGTCACGTGAGTCCACTGGTCTGTTCCTTTTTTCTGGGCCTCAATAACATACCCAGTAACTCTGCTTCCACCATCATGTTTTGGTTTGGTCCATGCAAGACTAACTGAGTTCTTGGTAACATCAGTAATTGTGACCATTTCAGGTGGAGTTGGTGCTTGAGATGCTCTAATGGGATCTGAGGTTTCAACTGCCTCCCCAATTCCAAATTCATTTTCAGCAGATACTCTGAAGTAGTACTCTGAGCCCTCTGACAAATTCGGAATCCTAATGGAACATGTGTCACATTTTGTTACCACAGTAGCATATGCCTTGCGAGTAGCTTCTCTTTTTTCAATGATATAATTAGTAATCTTTGCACCACCATCAATAAGAGGCATTTCCCACTGCAGTGTAATGCTTTCTCTGTCAATGGCTTTTGGCTTAAGATTGAGAGGAGGCCCAGGGGAATCCAAAACTTTGACATTCACATAGGCAGTCTTTTTTCCAGCTGCATTCTCTAATGTTAAGTCATACCTCCCAGCATCACGCCTGTTGCAATCGGGAATGACTAAAAGGGTGTATGACTCTGTATTGTCAATAATTGCACGAGTTTTTAGTGCAGTCTCCTCCTTTGTCCAAGTCACTGTAGGAGTTGGACGTCCTTTAATTGGAACAAATAAGCGAATAGAACCTCCAGCCTTAACAACCAGTGTTCTTCTTAATTCAGCATCAAGTTCCAGGTCAGGAATTTCTTCACGTTCAATAATTTCAACAAGGTCTACTGTTTGTGCTGGTTCCCCAACTCCAATTGCATTCATTGCGGTAATTCTGAAATGATACTTGGCTCCAGCCTGCAATCCAGGGACAACAAATTCAGTGATTATCAAAGGTGTAGTTGTATCCTTCACCCATGCCTCTTCTCCATCCTTTTTGTGCTCAACAATATAACCAGTAACATCCATGCCACCATCATCAAGGGGTTTGCCCCAGTGAAGTTCTGCTGTGGTCTTTGTTGTATCAGTGACTCTTGGGTTGACTGGGGGTCCAGGTACATCTGTGTAAAATAGAAGACATTTTAGGAAGATAGGCAATTATATAAAAATATTAGATTTTCTTAGAGCATGTGAATTGCAAGCATAGATCTGAACAATGTTTACAGTTGTTAGTAAAGAGCCGATGGGTTGAGAGATTGGACAGAGAGCCAAATGTAAGGTACAAACTGTAAACCTTTTGCCTGATAAAAGCAAGTGCGGTTTATGTGCCATGTATATGGAAAAACACAAAATGCATTTCTCTCTCTCATACATGTACTTTTGAAAGAGGTTTGCATATTGGAAGTGTGAAATATGACAAAGATGGGAGGGGCTGCTCGATTTACACACTGCCTTAAATAGCAGCCATATTGGTTAGACAGAGATATCATAGAAATTTTTTTGGTAACACTTTATTCTAGGGTCTGCTTCTTAATCATTACTGAGCTAGTAGCAAACAATTATTATGCAGTTAATAATGCTTTCATAAAAAGAACCAAATCATTTGTAAGCAAGCTTACAAATATGGTGGAAACATATTCATATGATGTGTTAATAAGGTCTCCTACAAATTCGTTTTTAACTGCTTGTTGACTAATGGGTTTAATGTTAATTAATTGTGATCATTCAGTTGCAAGCAAGTAGAAAGAGCCTAAAGCCATCTATGTGATATGTATGATGGTTAAAGGAGGAGCTCACAAATGCATACAAATAACTTAAAAACACTGCAAAAATTAAAATACCTTAAAACATATAAGGAACATGAGGAACATATTCATACATAATGATTAGTACTTTACTGTTAGTAAGTGCTTGCAAAACATAAATAGCTTACAAAGAATTATCTACACTGAAAAGATCATTATTAATACATTTACAAGACCATAACTAAAGTGGAACTTTATTCTAAATAACCACTGCTTCACCCTTAGTAAGTGTTTGCATACAATATTTCCATGTTATAACCATTTTTCTATAACTAATACTTTTTCACCACTTCGCTGACTGGCCCACTACAACAGTGACTTTCCATGTTATTGTTTTGAATTTGTTTCCCAAATTCAATTCTTTTTTTTTTTAACCAAAGCAGAATTGCATAGAAGAATGTGGGGAATTTTTTTTTTTCATCACAGAACATTCAAATTGTTAACTACTAGAAAGTTTTTTTTTTACATGCATAGTTCATATGATAAAAAATGCTAATTTCATACACATCCTGGTGGCATCAAGTCATCTATTGCCCTGTGCCTCCTCTGTACATCTGGCCTTGAATGAATCTACTTACCTGCCATGACCTTTGTTGTAACAGGTTGAGATGGCTCACTGGGTTCTCCAAAGCCAGCCTTGTTCTCGGCTGTTACTCTGAATTGATATTCAACTCCTTCAGTAAGTCCTTGTACTTCAAAATGTAGGTCAAGAATTACTTTCTTTGATGCTCTTGACCACCTCATGCCTTTCTTTTCCTTCTTCTCAACCATGTAACCAGTGATATCACTGCCGCCATCATCAGCCGGTCTCTTCCATGTAATAGTAGCAGTTTTTCCTCCAACATTTTCTACCTCTGGTCTTGCAGGAGGCCCTGGAGGACCTACAGGGAACAGAGTGTTCATTTTAAATGCAGTACACAGAGAGAGACTGTACATTGTTCTTGATTAGTTCACAATGCTACTTACCATAATTATCTACCATCTTTACTGGCTCTGAATGTGAAAAATCACCAGCTCCAGTGTGGTTGACAGCTGAGACACGGAAGATATATTCATTCCCTTGGATTAGTTTATTTGCCACGAAATGGCAGTCAACAACATTTTCAGCAAGAATGGTCCAAAGAAGACGGCTTGTTTCCCTCTTCTCTAAAAGGTAATGCTTAATTGCAGATCCACCATCTTCATGAGGTGGTGTCCAAGTCAAAGTGACTTTTTCAGATGAGATTCCACTCGCCTCAATTGGTCCAGGGGGTCCAGGAACATCCAAAACCTTTACTTTCACATTCTCTTCTTTGACACCAAATGGATTGCTTGCTGTAATAGTGTACTCCCCTGAATCCTTCCTGCTAGCATATTTGATAGACAAAGTAGAGGAGGTAGGAGTAGTTTCAATCTGGCATATATCTGATGGCTTGAAGTACTTCCCTCCCTTTGACCAGGCTGAAGTTGGGGTAGGTTTGCCTAAAATACTTGTTGCTGTAATGACAATTGTGTCTCCAGCTCTAACAGTCAGTCCTTCCTTTACAGTTGGATCAATGATAATTGTTGGTGCCGCTGTAAGTTGAAGAAAAAACAAGTTAAGCACTTGATTAGAATACAAATAAACCTGATCAGCATAAATAAAAGAAATTTGATTTGCATTACCATATTCATCCATGCATACAAGAGTGTCGGTTTGTTCGGATGGTGCACTTATTGCTCCAGCTGCGTTCTTTGCTCTGATTCTGAATTCAAACTTGCAACCTTCCTGCAAGTCAGTCACCGTATATGCACATTCCACAACATTTACAGTGTTGGCTTTCACCCAGACCTTCGCAGGAAGGTCACGTCTCTCAACAATGTAGCCTGTAAGCCTGTGTCCACCATCATACTCAGGTTCAGTCCACTGCAGCGTTACAGTGCTCCTTGTGATGCTGATCACATCGGGTTTACCAGGAGGATCTAAAATATGTCACAACAGGTTCACAGCAAATTACAAATGTAATAGTCTACACTGAAATGATGTAGAGTGGATACAGCACTTACAAACAGGCTGTACTTACCAATAGCGTCCAAGGCTACCATTGGCTGAGTTGGAGGACTAGGCTTACCAACACCAGCCAAATTTATTGCCATCACTCTGAATTCATACTCCAGGCCTTCAGTTAAACCCTTTACTTTGAAATCTTTCATTTTTAAAGGTGCTGGGTTAGCTCTCTTCCACAACATGCTGTTTCTTTCCTTGAATTCAACATGATAACCTGAAAGAGGAAAATTATCAAAATAAAAATTATTAAATAAAATTATCAAATAAAGGTTATTGTTCTGTTTTACAATTTAGATGATTTTTGAATATTCCTTCACCTGTAATTGGTGAACCTCCAGTTTTCCTTGGATCTGACCAAGCCAAGGTAGCTGAATCATGAAGCATGCTCATGATTTGTGGTGCAGGTGGTGAATCTGGCACATCTGATAGGAAAACATAATATAAGTGGTAAGTTGAGAATATGTATGGCCATTGTGCTATTTGTGAAAATATTTTTTTTTGTGAAAAAACTGTACTTACTGAATGGATGTTTAGCAATCATAGGTTCAGACTTGAGACCCTCACCAACTCCATATTTGTTTTCTGCAGAAACTCTGAAGATATATTCTGTTCCCTCATGAAGACCAGACACTCTAAAAGTGTTACTTTCCACCGCTGAGGAAACAGTCACCCACATATTGGTAATGGAGTCCCGCTTCTCGAGAATGTAGTTAGTAATTTCTGATCCTCCATCATCTTTTGGAACACCCCATTTCAAGGTAGCTCCATCAGCTGTTACTTCCTTAAACTTGATAGGTCCTGTACATATTCCTGGTTTGCCAACAACTCTGACAAAGATAGAGGATTCCTTTGATCCAGCACTATTACGAAGAGTGATAGTGTATTTTGAGGCATCGCTTCTTTGGCAGTCACGAATCAAAAGAGTTGTATTAACAGCAGTAGATTCCACACAAACTCTTCCTGTGTCTGTCAAATTCTCATCCTCGCCCTTCTTCCACGAGACTGTTGGGGCAGGTTTACCAATGATGGGAATCTTGAGGCGGACATTGCTTCCTTCTTTTGCAATGTAGTTTAAGTTAGGCAAATCTCTTAAATCACAGCTGGGATAAACTGCACGATAACAAAAGACATATATAAATAAATAAGGATTATTAAGAATAATGTAATTATAAAAAAATGATTAGGAGATAAATAAACATTGTGGGGTTAAATATGAATTATTTTCTACAGAGACAGAAAGAGAGAAACAAAATTAAATCTCACCAATAAGATCCTTTGCTACAATGGAGAGCTCCTTCACTGGACCATCACCCGCATCATTTGTGGCCCTTACTCTGTATTTGTATTCCCTTCCTTCAACAAGATCTTTGGCACTGTATTGCATGTTCTTTGATCTTAGAAGCTCCTTCCACTTGTCCTCACCATTAAGAACCTCAAGCACATATGCAATGATTCGACTTCCACCATCACTAATAGGTTTCTTCCAAGAAAGAGTGCATGAATCCCTGGTTACTAGCAATGGCTTAAAATCCATGACTGGCCCAGGTTGTTCTGGAAAAAAAAATATTTGATTGGTTTTACCGTTAACAGCCCCATACTGGAATACATTAATGGCAGTATAATTTATAATTACATACTATATTTGTAAATGATGCCACTCACCAGAGGCTCTGACAGCATCTGCTGTTTCACAAGGTTCACCAATACCATACTTATTTTGAGCCTTGACTCTAAAACAGTAAGATCTACCAGCTTCCAGGCCTTCGATCTTGAAAGATGTTTTGTCACAGCTGATTGAAACGGTGGACCATGCTTTTCTCTCTGCATCACGTTTTTCTACAACATAACCTATAATTTCACTTCCGCCATCAATTAGTGGTTCATCCCAAAGAATGGATGCACTATCCTTTGTTGTCTCTTTCACCATTAGGTTTAGTGGTGGGCCAGGGGTATCTGCATTGTTGTGAAAAAACAGGATTTGAAGATTTTTCAGCTTGTTTAACTTAAAACAAATTTAATTAAGGATACCCATGATCACATAAGAACTTACCAAGAACTTTGACAACAATTGTGTACATCTTCATGCCGCTGACACTGTCAAGGTTGAGAATGTATTTTCCTGCATCATTTCGAGTCACCCTATCAACACGGACCATTGTGTCAGTGTCTGTGACTTTGATGATAATTCCTTGTCTGTTTTTGATGTTGGTGTTCATTTTGGCCCAGGTTACTTTTGGAGTAGGTCGACCTTTAATTTTAGCATGAAGTTTCATTGAAGCACCAGCCGGTAGAACTAATGTATCCTTCAGCTTTGCATCAATTTCAGCTTCAGGTGGAGCTAAAACAAAAAAAATCATATTCTGGTTTAATCGCAGTACAAGTCAACCATAAATCCTCATCCCACTAAATACAGTAGACAGTAGTATATACAATATACATTATTATATTCTTATATTTTCTTGTTTTTGATTCTTAGTCTTAAACTCATACCAAACACATCCTTTGCAACATGTTTGTCTGGGACTTCACATGGCTGACTAAAGCCAACTTTGTTCACAGCACTGACGCGAAGTTGGTATTCTGATTTCTCCAAAAGTCCAGTGACAACATAGTGTGTGTCCTGTAGGTTCTTTGGGACATTGCATCGGATCCAGTCTGTTGCATCGGTTCTCTTGCATTCAACAAGGTATCCCAAAATTTCACTTCCGCCATCATTTGCAGGTTTAGTCCAAGATACACTAATAGTGCTGTTACTTGTGTCAGTGACCTTGGGGGAGACGGGTGGTCCAGGGGGATCTGTAGAAAACATTAGGTAATTTTAGACTAATATGTAAATATAAACTTTTAGACGTGTACATAACACTGCAAATGTACTTACGAATAGGATCAACTGCAGCAGCAGCATTTGATGGCTCGCTGGGTTTGCCAAGGCCAGCTCTGTTGACAGCAATAACTCTGAATTCATACTGAACGCCCTCAGAAAGACCTCCAACTTCAAGTGTTCTTTCCAGCAAAGGTTTCCTGTTGAGTTTGGTCCAGTTAATTTCCTTGGTCTCACGCTTCTCAAGCATGTATCCGAGGATTGGAGAGTTGCCGTCATCAGTGGGTTCCTTCCAGCTCACAGTCATTTTCTCTTTTGTAATGTTTGTAATGACTGGTGGATCACACGCTCCAGGAACAGCTGTAAATGACAAGCACAGCAAAATAAATAAAAAAAATCATTTCTATAGGGATAACTTAACAGCTGCTAACAAAATGAGGATGGACATCTTACTGAAAGGATCTCGTGCAACAACTGGATCTGACAAAATGGCATCACCAGCTCCATATCGATTTTCAGCACGAACACGGAACTGGTACTCATGACCCATGATCAGCTTCTCCACAGAGAATTCAGTTACATCACCACTGACTTTAGCAGAAACTTGGGCCCAGTTTGCCCTACTTGTTTCACGCTTATCCACAATGTAATTTGTAATTGGAGAACCACCGTCTGTAAGAGGAGCTGTCCAGCTTAACTTCACACGATCAGAAAACACCTCTTCCAATTTGATAGAGGCAGGTGGACCAGGTATGTCTATAGAAAAAACAAAAATATATAAATAATAAAAACTTGAAAGGGGCTGCAGACATCAACATTCAAATAAAATTGTGGTTCTGTAAAAAAATAAAATAAAAACAAATTATAATATATATATATATATATATATATATATATATATATATATATATATAAATAATACTGTAGTAACAGAAAAACACTCACCCAAAACTGTGAGCTGTATGTCTGCAGTCTTAGAACCACTTGCATTTTCAGCAAGAATACTGTATTGCCCTGTGTGAAGTTTTGTAACTGCGGCAAGGCTCAGAGAGAAAAGGTGTTTCTTTTGTGACAACGTCATGTCTTTATCATCCTTTAAAACCTTTCCATCTTTGCTCCATGTGACCTTCGGCATTGGTTTGCCAAAAACTTCAGCCTCAAGGCAAACATCTGACCCTGCTTTCTTTGGCAACATCTTCTTCATTTGGATCGCAAGTTCTATACGAGGTGGTACTGTTAACAACAAAAAAATGCTCATGTAAACGTGTGTACAAAATGTTTTATTAGAATTGGAACAATGCACATGAATTCACTAAAATTATGAATTTACTCTGGTGTTTTTACAAACTAATCATCAAAAAACTTACCATTTTCTGCAGATACCAGAACAGGATCAGAGACTTCAGATGGCCTGCTAATGTTAACTGCTGTTTTTGCAATAACCCTAAATTGGTACTGGGCACCCTCCTCCAATCCAGCTACAGTGTACTCTTCCCGAGGTACATTCTGACTGCTTGTGTTGCATCGCACCCACTGGTCTCCAGGAAGCTTCAAAGCTTCAACATAGTATCCAATTATCTTGCTTCCACCATCATTCTTTGGTCGGGTCCAAACCAATGTAACTGTATTCTTGGTCACATCAAGTACCTCTGGTTTGCCTGGTGCATCTGTTACATCATACAAAAATATATGTTCAAAATAATGCAACATGTAATACACATAAATACAGACTGACAAATCTTTTGCATTAACTTACCCACTGGTGTTCTTGCTGTGACAAAATCAGTCTTCTTGCTTGGCTTACCCTGTCCTGCACGATTAATGGCAGACACTCTGAAAGTGTATTCCAGACCTTCAATTAGACCAGCACAAGGATATTCTGTTGTGCGAACCACTGAATCATTTGCTTTAACCCAAAGGAGGCTGTTCCTCTCTTTGCGCTCAATGTAGTATCCAGTAATAGGACTGCCACCATCAGACTCAGGCTTATCCCAAGCCACAAACATGCAGTCCTTGTTTGTTTTTGTGATGCAACAGTTCAAAGGTTCACCAGGAACATCTGGGGGGGGGGAAACAAATTATGACATTTTATAAATATCAAAAATTATTCTTTTTTGTGTGTAAGAATGATTTTGTCTATTTCATCTCACCGAAGGGGAATTTAGCTATCATCCTCTCAGAAGTAATCGGGTCTGAAATGCCAAAACGGTTCTCTGCACGGACACGGAAGATATACTCCTTTCCAGGAATGAGTTTTCCAAGTCTACACCCAGTCTTGCCACAGCTGGAAACAGCAGTAACCCAGTCACCTCTGCTCACATCACATTTCTCAACCACATAGTTAGTGATATTACTACCACCATCTTCAAGTGGCTTATTCCAAGATAGTGTGCAGGCGTCAGAGTCAATGTCACTGATTTCAAATGGAGGCTCAGGTGGTCCAGGGATGTCTGCAAAAAGATTTGTCAACATATCAACATATCATTTTCTATCATATAAAAGAAGCATTTTGGGTAACCTGAAGCTCAGCAAATTTACACTGACAAAACTGTTACTCAAAACAATGAGTTTGGAGACAGAACAACTCTCACATACAGTGCAGTGTATATTTTTTCCTACCAGAACATTCTATTCGCACAAAAACAAACCCTCCCCAAAGTTCCATAACAATGTATGTAATTTACACTGATTTGAAAGGTTTGCATTTCACGACTACAGAATTGGGAATGTGGCACATTTGTGATATGCTGTCACTGTCCAGTCCACCAGATTGCTAGTGAAATTAACAAAAACTATTTAGAAATTGTTTTTAATTATTTAGCTATGTACTTTGCATTTACTGAGAAGTTACTGAGATTTTGTCAAGCATTCATTCAGCACTAATTCCTTTAACATCTTTTATACATTCACCTTATATGTGGCATGATATGAAAGGCACTCTGTTACACCAAGACTTTGAAACAAAGTCCTGAATAATTAAAATAAAAATCCGCGGTCCATGTTAATAGACCAAGTAACACATTTTGCCCTTTTTCCATGTATCACATTGTTCAGATAAAGGGGTGTTAACTGGAAATACATACCTCTAATAATAACTTTCATAACTTGTTCCACTTTGCCTGAAGAGTTCTCTGCAACAAGGCTATATTGACCACTGTCTGTTCTTGAAACATCCTTTATGATGAGCACACACATGTTTTGGGATTTGTGTACTGCAAGGCGACTTGAAGGCACAACGTTATCCTCTCCTCGTTTCCACTGGCACACAGGCGCTGGTTTTCCAGATACAAGTGCCTCAACTCTCACCTTTGCTCCTGCCTTTGCAGTGACAGTCTCAGGCAAGATAACCTTGGGCTCCACTGAAAAGCAAACAGTGAGCACATTTTTATTTTTGAGTAAAGTTCAATTAGTCGTACATATTTTGATGAACAGCACTGGGATTTAAACAAATTCAAGTTAAGAACAAGAACTTACACATTTGTTCTTTGATCTCATATGCTTCTCTTGTTTCAGTAGGAAGACTAGCTCCCATGGCATTTCGTGCAGCCACTCTGAAGCGATATTTCCTTCCCTCTTTCAGCCCAGCAACAGAGATGCATAAATCTTTGACAACGGTATATGGTGTCCATTCTTCCTTCATTTCTTCCTGTGGTTGTTCCTCCTCCTTCACAGGCACCGGTGGAGGTGCAGGCTCAGCACCAGGCTCTGCCTCACCTTCAACCACTACGGGTTCCTTGGGAGGCTTGGGCTTAGGAAGCTCAAGATAGTCAATTATGTAGCCATCAATCTTAGCTCCGCCATCCCTCATTGGTTTCACCCATCCCACCTTTGCACTGTTCTTAGTAATCTCCAAAACATCAACCTTCTGTGGTGGGTCAGGTTTGCCTAAAAAGAAAACAAGAAACTAACATGAAAATAAACCATTCCAGAAACCTTTCTAACTATTCAAGCTTGTTCATTGTCAGCATGCTTACTGATAGGATCAGATGCCAGAATGGATCTTGGTGTGGGTCTTGGAACACCTGGACCATACTGATTTACAGCTGTGACTCTGAAGTAGTATTCTGTTCCTGGTACAAGATTGCTGACTTTAAGTGATGTCTTGTCCACATTGGCTTTAACAGTTGCCCAAGTCTTGCGATCAATTTCACGTTTCTCAACGATGTAATGAGTTACTTCACTGCCACCATCATTTTCAGGTGGGGACCATGCGAGGTTGCAAGACACCATTGTGATATCTGTGGCCTCCAGGCCAACCACTGGTCCAGGTGTGTCTGTCAAAATCAAATACATTTGAATGAAAATGTGACATCCTAATGGTGTTATTACACCATTGTTTGTAACAGAATATAGTCAGAATTGTACTTACCAAGCACTTTGACATTGACGAACACTGCCTTTTCCCCTGCTGGGCTTGATACTGTCAGTGAATATTTGCCTGAATCATCACGGGTGGTCTCAGAGATTACAAGGAATGTCATTGTGTCAATGAGATCCACATGACCCTTTTTGACAACATTATCAATTCCCATCCTCCTCCATTGCACTTTAGGTGGTGGTCGTCCCCTGACAGTTGCAACTAATCTTATTGGGCATCCAGCTCTAACAGTAAGACCTTTCTTCAGCTCAGCATCCAGAGCAACTTCAGGAGTTTCTGAAGACAAAATATAAAAAATATATAAAAATGTGCAGATCTGGGTACTGCTCTCAATATTTGTTCAAATTTGTTTATACCAACTCACCAAAGATATCCCGTGGTGAGACAGCTCCCTCAAGATTAGTTGGTTGGCTTAGGCCAATCTGGTTTTGTGCAGAAACACGGAATTCATATTCAAGATTTTCATCCAGACTTGTGACTGTAAACTCTGTTCCAGTCAACTGGGCAGCAACATTGCACCTCTTCCATCCATCTTCTCCCTTCTTGCCTGTACCCCTGACTCGGAGCTCAACTACATATCCAATGAGTGGAGCGCCACCATCATGTGTAGGCTTTGTCCACCCAAGAGTGATTGATGTCTTTGAACTGTCAGTCACTTTCAAGTTTCCAACAGGACCAGGAGGCCCTACAAACAGACAAGCAAGGTTAGTATTGACAGACCATGACCAAATAAAAAAAATAATAATTTTGTTTATTAAATAGTCGTAGTTCAGTGGTGAGTAAACATACCGACAGGATCCCTTGCAGTGTATGTTCTAGATGGCTTGCTTGCATCACCAATTCCAATTTCATTCTCAGCCTTGACACGGAACTGGTATTCATGATTAGGCAAGAGTCCTGCTACAGTCATATGGGTCCCTGAAATAGGTGATTTAGTAACTGGAGTCCACCTAATGCCATGTTCTTCTTTCTTCTCGAGAATATAACCAGTGATGGGTTTTCCCCCATCATTATCAGGAGAGCACCACATAACTGTCATTTCAGTCTTTGCAATTCTGGTCACCTCTGGAGCATCTGGTGCACCAGGTCTACTGAACTGGGTCCTTGCAATAATAGACTCTGTTTCCACAGCAGGGCCAGCTCCCATTTTATTTTCTGCTCTCACTCTAAAGATGTACTCATTTCCTTCAATTAGACGAGTTATATTAGCAGAATTGGTTACAACAGCCGAAGAATGGACTGACCAGACACCTCTCTTTGTCTCACATTTTTCTATAATGTAGTTAAAGATTTCACATCCACCATCATCCTTGGGTACCTCCCATGCCAACTTGCATCTATCCACTGAAATGCCTGAGACCTTTAGGTCTCTAACAGGTCCAGGCCTGTCCAGAACATTCACTTTAGCTTCGCCAGTGCAAGTTCCAGCAGCATTTGTTGCAGTGACAATATATTTTCCAGTATCTGTACGTTTTGCATTTGTGAGGAGGAATTTAGAGAAGTTCAAACCAGTTTCCACTTGAACTCGAGGGCTTCTACTGATATCCTCTGTGGCGCCGTCTTTACCCCATTTCACATCTGGTTGTGGCTTGCCTTTAATCTCTGCCTCGATTGGGATGGAATCTCCAGCTTTAACTACCTTAACACCTTCCAACTTGACCTTTATCTCTGGAACTACAAGTTCTTCCTTTACAAGAACTTCAGCAGTAGTCACCCAGTTGCTCTCTCCTCCCTCATTCTTTGTTTGGACTCTAAACTGATATATTTGATTCTCAATACATCTGTCTGCCATGAAATATGTTTCTTTAATAGCACCTTTGTGGAGTCTTTCCCATTCCTCTGCCTCTTTTGGTTTCTTTTCAACATGATAAGCAAGATTGCGGCTACCGCCATCATACTCTGGCTTCTTCCATTTGAGGAAGACAAAAGTCTTTCCAATTTCACTGATATGGAAATTCTCTGGCTCTCCAGGTTTCTCTACTGGATCCACAGCAAGAATAGCTGTTTTTGTTTCCGTTGGTGGTCCAGCACCAATTTTATTCTCTGCACTCACACGGAAGAAATATTCACAGTTCTCAACAAGCGGAGCTTTAACAAGACGTTTAGTGCAGTCAGATGTAACAACTGTCCATCCTCTTTGACTAGGTTGACGGCACTCAATGATATAATTTGTAATTTCAGTGCCACCATTGTCCTCTGGATTTTCCCAAGACACCATGGAAGAGTCTTTGGTTACGTATGCAACCTTCAAGTTCTGGCAAGCTCCAGGAATATCAAGCACATTGACAATGATTGTAGCCTGTGCCTGGCCACTGCTATTCTTAGCTTGAATTGCATATTTTCCATAATCTCCTCTTACAGCATCCTGAATGACTAGTTCAACAATTGGGAAGTTGTTGATCATCTCTGTGCGTTTGTCTCTGCCTAAAGCTCTTGCATCCTTAGTCCAGGTAATTTCAGGATCGGGTCTACCTTTAACTCGGGCCACAAGGCTAATGATCTGTCCTGCCCGAACAGTTACAAGGTCACGGCAGGCAACATCAACAGTTACCTCTGGAGGAACAAGGATGTCCTTGGCAAGCACGGTCTCTGCTAGCTCTCTTGGCTCTCCATCCCCAGCCTTGTTAGATGCTCTAATGCGGAATCTGTACTCTGTACCTTCAATAAGGCCTGGTACTCTGAATGCACATGGCTTGATGAGATCCTTATTGATTCTGTCCCACTTTGCAGAGCCTGATTTCTGGCACTCAACAACGTAGCCTAAAACAGGGCTGCCTCCATCTCTGCTAGGCTTGGTCCACACCAGATCTGCATATGACTTGCTCCAGTCTTTCAATTTTAGATTACTTGGAGGTCCTGGAGGAGTAATTGGGCGTGCGGCTCTCATCGGGTCCGAAGGATAGGATGGCTTGCTAATACCAGCAACATTCTCAGCAAAAATTCTGAATTCATAGCTGTTGCCCTCAAACAGACCAGAGACTCGGTATCTAACATCCAAGACTGGTGTTTTATTTACACGAATCCATTTACCAGTCATCTCCCTGCGTTCTACAATGTAACCACTGACTGGACTTCCACCATCAGTATCTGGTGGAGTCCATGACACTGTCACAGCATTTTCTGTGATATCTGAACATGTTGGTGGTCCTGGGGGGCCAGGGGGATTAAACATATGCTTGGCAATAGTTGGAGGACTTTCGAGGGGAGCACCAATGCCGATCTTGTTCTCAGCACGAATGCGTACAACATATTCACGACCCTTCTCTAAACGTGGAATCTTAGCTTTTGTGCTTAGGCTTCCCGAACTCACAACAGACCATGGCTCCCAAGGCTTCTTGACATCCTTCTTTTCCACAATGTAATTCATCAAAGGTGTACCACCATCATCTTTAGGTGGACGCCACTGGATAATCATGTGATCAGGTGTAACCTCAAGGATGTTGACAGGGCCAACTGGAGGACCTGGGAGATCAAGTACTGTTACATGAAGAGCAACTGACTTGCTTCCTGCAGGATTTGAAACAGTAAGGATATATTCTCCACCATCAGTCCTGGCACATTCACTGATGCTTAGAACTGTTGAAGTTCCTTCAGTATCAATCTTGTATTTGCCTTCAGTTTTGAGCTCATTGCCATCACTCAGCCACTTGGCTGTTGGGACTGGTATTCCTTTCATGACTGCAGGCAGCACAATGGTGCTTCCAGCCTTCACAACAAGGCCCTCAATGAGTTTCACATCAACTTCAATAGATGGTGCCACTATAAAGAAAAAAAACATGTGTCAAACATAGTCAATGAAGTCAAGGGTATTAGGTGGTTTCTTACAGTATTGAATAAAACTTACAAGTCTTCTCCTGGCAAGTAATTGGTACACTGGTGTCTGGTCGGCTAATGCCAATAGCATTTTGTGATTTCACGCGGAACCTGTAGGTCTTTCCCTCTACAAGTCCAGTGACATGGCAGTGAGCATTGCTGACAGTTTTGAAGTTGACCCAATCAGGAACTCCCTCTTCTTGATACTCAACAATAAATCCAGTTACTTCACTTCCACCAGTACGTTCAGGCCACTCCCACTCAAGCCATACTTCAGTTTTTTCTGCATCTACATGATGTAAATTCTTAGGAGGGCCAGGGGGATCTACAAAAAAAAAAAAAATTAACATATTAGATATGAGCTTTCAGCAAATTTAGGATCATAATTATCTTGTTCTGGGCATATATTTTTAATGGCTTTTACTTTTGAGTTTCAAACAGCACTGGCTAAACTGAAATGAATGAATGTATTCTCTTGGTTATTACTACTTACATAGAGGATCAACTGCTTTGATAGGCTTGCTGGTTTGAATATATGCACTTCTGCCAAACTGATTCTCAGCTGCGACACGGAATAAATACTGAATACCCTCCATCAGATATAGAGCCATGAGGCTAAGCTTCTTGGATGAGGCACAGACTGGGACCCACTGCTCAGCAGCAACATCTTTTTTCTCCACAACATAGTGAGAGATGACAGCACCACCATCATCCTCTGGCTTTTGCCAGGTTAGGTATGCCGATTCACTTGTTACCTCAGAGACGGTAAGATTACGTGGAGGTCCAGGTTTATCTGAGTCACAGAAAGGCAAAAATAGCCAAATTAGTACACATACACACACACACACACACACACACACACGCACGCACGCACACACACACACACACACACACACACACACACTTACCCAGAACAAGCACTGTGCATGTCGCTGTCTTTGATCCAGCTGCATTTTGAACTGTTATGGTATAGCTGCCACAGTCGGCACGGGTGCTTTTCTTAATGTGAAGTTTACTTCCTCTTGTTGTGACTTCAATAACACAATGAGAGGGAACCTCTCCATCATTCTTTTTCCAAGACACAGTGGGGATTGGCATGCCCTTAATCACAGCACTTAGTGTGATATCTGTTCCAATCATTGCAAGATGGTCACGTGACATATTGGCATCCAGCAGTAACTCTGGTTCCTCTGCATAAAGAAAATGAAAAAAAAATCAATTATGTAAATTATTTAGAACTGCTGGCTATCAGTTTGATATCTGAACAGATTATCGTAGAAAAATAATTACCAAGTCTGTCATGCACTTTAACTGGTTCTTTTACGTAAGCAGGTTCAGATTTTCCAGCTGCATTCACAGCCATGATCCTGAAACTAAATTCTCCACCCTCTGGTAGGTTTTTCACAACAAACTTGGTGTCTGGGCATGACTCAGGAGTCTCGTTGGCCTGTATCCATTCAATTGCCCCAGGCTTCTGATACTCAATAAGGTATCCAAAGATCTTGCCTTTGCCATCATGGCGAGGAACACGCCATGACAAACTAACAGAATCCTTTGTTTTGTCAATGACCTCGGGAAGCACAGGTGGACTGGGCAGAACTGTAAAGCAAATGTGACAGTGTAAGAGAAAAAAAAATGTAGCAATGTTCAGTTATTCAAAAGAATTACTACATATCTTTAAACTCCCAAATTGCTATTCAATAATGCATGAGGTGACATTCTAAACCAAACTCTCCACTGAAACTTTTTTTGGTTTGTAAATATGCAAATAGTGCCCAAGTTAGCAGCAAAACTTTTAATCTTAAAATCATGTAAACAAGTAGGGCTCTAGGCGATCATATTGTATGTTCAAGGCACAAGAACAACATACCGATAGGATCCTTAGCTAGAACAGGTTTAGATGGAGGGCTTGGGTCCCCAGTACCCATTTCATTCTCTGCTATGACACGGAATTCATATTCACATCCTTCAATGAGATCTTGTACCCTGTACTGGGTAGCAGGGTAGATATGATCTCTAGTCACACGAGACCATCTCTTAGCTGAAGGCTCCTTCTTTTCCAAGATGTATTCTGTAATTGGCTTGCCACCATCACGAGGACGATTCCAAAGCACCAGGGCGGAGTCATGATAAACATCTCTAACTGTAGGCTGCTCAGGTGCCTCGGGTACTCCTGTTAACATAACAAGACATTAAAACGATACATTCCTAACAAAGTGACATTTTGAAATAAATTAAAATATTACATACTGAAGCGATCCTTAGCCTTCATCTCTTCAGACTCCAGTGGGTCACTGATGCCGTACATATTCTCAGCACTTATTCTCATGATGTATTCACGACCTTCCACAAGTTTGGGCACTTTACAGGTGGTTTTTGTGGTGGCAGATGTTACAGTGGTCCACATGTCCCTGTTAGTGTCTCTCTTCTCAATGATGTAGTTGGAAATTTCACATCCACCATTATCAAGAGGAGGCTTCCAAGAAATTACCATATGATCTCTGTGAACATCCTCAAAGATTACCGGACCTTCAGGCGGTGTTGGGCGGTCTAAAATTAAACAGCAACATCAGAGATCAGTAATAGCATTTACTTAAAAACAAAAAAGACCTGACAAAAACAAATTTCACAAACCGTACCAACAACAATGACATTGCAAATGCCCTTGCGAGCTCCAGTGCAGTTCTCAACTGTGACACAATATCTGCCACTGTGCCCACGCTGAGCCTTGATAATACCAAGGCACATTGTGGTTAAAGTATTCTTGAACTGAACATGTTGATCTGCTTTCAGCTCTTCATCATCCCTTGTCCATGTGATAGAAGGAGCTGGCTTTCCTGAATAGCGTCCTTGCAGTGCAAAGCTTTCACCAACACGGATAATAAGCTTGTCACGGAAGTCTAGTTCAATAGTTGGGGGCTCTGAAATAAGGAGATGACACCCAATCAGTTGCAATTATAAATTCTACTGAAATCAAAGGGTTATTATTTACTGTAACATACACTCATGAATAATGTAATTTTGATTCCAGGTTTTCATACCAAGCTCATCTTTGCACAGGATTGGTTTGGTGCTGAAGGATGGCTTGCCCTGACCAATTTCATTTACTGCACTGACACGGAATTCATAGGAGTCACCCTCTCGGAGACCATCGTATGTGAATTTCCTGTCCATAAGCCTTTCCTTGGTCAATCTTATAAACTTGTCCTTGCCAATTGGGCGTGCCTCCAGGATGTAAGAGGTCACTTCACATCCTCCATCATTCTTTGGTGGTTTCCATGCTACACTAATGTAGTCTTTAGTGACAGCGGTGACCTCAAGCTCCTCTGGACGGTCTGGTACAGCTAGTAAAAGAAAAGTGCAGAAAAAAAAGTTCAATTACAGTAAACGTACTGGCTATTTGCTTGTAATACAGAAAGAAATCACGGTGAAAAGCACACCAACTTACTGAGACGTTCCTTAACAATGATTTCACATGCAGTTTCACGGAATGGACCAATTCCGACTGCATTTTCAGCTGCAACTCTGAAGAAATATCCTTTTCCTAAAGTCAGATTAGAAACCACACCACTTTGTCTGGCCGCACTATAGGAGCATGGTGTCCAGAACTTGCGCTCCGATTCACGTTTTTCAATTATGAAGTTAGATATGGGAGAACCACCATCATCCTCAGGGAAGAACCAAGTCAGTTTGCAAGAGTCAATGGTAAGATTATCTGCTGTAAAAGGTATGCCCACTGGACCAGGGACATCTGAGGAAAGAAATAAAATTAGGTATGTAACAGTGCTTTTCTCTTTTGTTCAATGCCTATCTACAATTGATTTGATATGTTGTACAGTTTATATAATTATTCCTACTTACCAAGAATATCAATAATGACAGTTCTCTTCACCTCTCCTCCAGCATTTTTTGCTACTAGGCTATAAACACCTTGTTGCTTTCTGGTGCAATTCTTAATTACTAATGAGGTGCTGATTGATGTCGTCTCAACAACAGCCTCTGGTGGGACAGCAGCATCATCTCTGCTCCATGTTATTGCTGGGCAAGGCAGGCCTGACACATAGGCTAGGATGCGGATAACACCACCGGCATGGAAAACCATCCTCTCTTTCATTGAGATGTCCAGCTCAAGCACTGGGGGAACTGGAATATGAACATAAATGTTTGGGTTTTTTTATGTTAACATAAAATACATTCAATGAAATAAAAGATACTGACATAGTGATACATATCAGGACTTACTTATCCTTTCTTTCATTTCGAGAACTTCAGCAACTTCTCCTGGCTCGCTCAGCCCAGCAGCATTGAATGCCAAAACTCTAAACTTGTAAAATCCATTCTCTTTCAAGCCAGTGATTACAAATTGTCTTCCTCTAACTTCTTTTTCTTTGGCCTGTAGGCATAATAAAGAAATTGCAGTATTTTGGCATCATATCCAGTCACAGATAGTGAAGAAATTTTGGACTAGAATAACACCACGTTTATTGCATACCTTAACCCAGGCGTCTGTGCCTTCTTCTTTGTATTCAACATAGTAGCCCATGATTTTCGATCCCCCATCTTTTAGAGGTGGAATCCATTCCAAATCAACTGTATTCTTTGTCCAGTCAGTAATTTTGGGGGTTGGTGGTGAAGGTGGAGCTATATGAAAACAGAAAAGTCAAAATGTGAGACTGACGTGATAACAAATAGTACATCACTATAACATTTTTTGTAGCTGCTCACCAATTGGATCTCTGGCAAATGTTGGGTCAGATGGCAAACTTGGAGGCCCACATCCTGCTGCATTGATTGCAGTCACACGGAACAGGTATTGAGATCCTTCAATGAGGCCTGTGACATTGTAGGACACACCAAGAGGCATTGGCCTGATTGGGTCACGGGTTACTCTGTTCCAGCGCTTTGATGTGGTCTCTTTGCGCTCAAGCCAGTACCCAGTAATTGGACTACCACCATCTGTGTCTGGTTCCTCCCAGTTCACAGTCATGGAGTCCATTGTAATACTTGAGAGGGTTGGCTTCTCGCACTGGCCAGGGATAGCTATAAAGAAGATATAATACATTGTGTCATCTATTTTCATAAAAAAATGGACAAACTGACTTTAAGAATTACTAGTGATATACTAGTGTACTTCCTGTAGTACTTACTGAAAATATCCCTAGCAACCTCTGGCTCACTGTCAAGTGGATCGCCAACTCCATATTTATTCTGAGCCCTGATGCGGAACACATACTCATGGCCTGGCATCAGACCCTCAATTGTGAAGATACGCTCTTTGGGTGCACCAGGGATAGGAATCCATGATTTCCTATTGGAAACACGCCTCTCAATGGTATAGTTTGTGATTTTGGAACCTCCATCATCTATAGGAGGCAGCCATGACAGGGTAATCTGTTCAGCATGTATCTCCTCAAATTTAATTGGTGCAGAAGGAGGTCCAGGAAGTCCTGAAAATAAAAATACATGGTGCCTGATTAATATAAATATTATGTTTACAATTTTCATTAACATGAGTGCTCATAATATTCCACAGAATTAATGTCTCTATGCCAGTACCAAGTAATTTATTAACATCATTTACCTAGAACATTAAGTCTCATCTCCTTGGAGACTGTGCCTAGGCTGTTGCTGGCAGTAAGTGTATAGAGACCAGTGTCTGAGCGTTTGCCCTGCTGGATCAGCAGTGTACAGCTATCATCAGACACAAGCTTGTTAATATGTTCATCATAAACCACTTCAACCTTGTCATCACTTTTGTGGGGTGGGGCCTTGTGCCAAGTAAGGGTGGGGAATGGACATCCCTTGATTTTAGCAACAATGTTAATATCTGTGCCCTGTTCAACTTCCATGAACTCTTCAAGTACAATGGAAGGTGCTCCTAGAAGACAGAAACACAAAGTTACATGCAAATTTGTTTATGCCCTGTGTGTTTAAAGAAATACTACCAGGAAATACTGCAGATACAAACGAGTGAAAGCAACCAATTCATGATTCATTTCCAAAATGGTGAATTTCATTCATGAACAGTGGTAAAGTTTAGCATTCTTGTACGTTGATTATAGGTCACTGTATTTTCTGTATTTTACGCACTTGTCTGGTCCTTAACAATGATAGGTCCAGCAGTAGAGGATGGTCTGCCTGCACCAACTTCATTTACAGCCTTGACACGAAATTCATACTCAGCACCCTCATGGAGGTCCTCAACTTTGAAGGTGGTGGTGTCAATGTCACGTCTATTGCACTGTCTCCAAGACTCTTTTTGCTCTCCACTGGAGTCCCACCAGAGGCGTTCAACAATGTAATGCGTTACAGGCGACCCACCATCATTTTTGGGTGGCTTCCATTTCAGAGTCACTGTTCCCTTGGACACATCAATGATTTTGACTCTAGTGGGAGCATCAGGAGGATCTGCAAATATAAACATGTAACTGAGCCATAATGACAAATATTTTTTCTGTTCTGATAAGAGTGTGATTAAGATGTTGTACTCACGGATGGGTTCCTTTGCCCTAGTCCTCTGGAAGGTTTCTAGTGCAGGTCCCAGACCAAAGCTATTCTCAGCTCGTATACGGAACAAATAGTCTTGTCCTTCAATAAGGTCTGGAACTACAAAGGACTGACTGGCACAGGCTGGGTTGACCTTTGTCCAGGCTTTTCCTTCAACTGTCTTCTTCTCAATGTAGTAGCTCTTTATCCGCTCACCGCCATCATTATCTGGGGGCTTCCATGTAAGTCTGCAGGTACTTCTTGTGATGTCAGTAATTTTGAGCTCTTTAGGTTTCCCAGGGAAATCTGGATAAAAGATTATTTTTTTAATACATGTTTTTTTTTGTATTCATATTTTTAGTTAGGTTTATTAAGTGTAGTGTTGCTTACCCAGGACAGTGACACGGACTTTGAGCGTTTTTGTGGCAGCTGGGTTAGAAGCAGTAATGATGTACCGTCCAGAGTGTTTGAACTTACTCTCAGGGATAGTCACTTCTGAAGTGGTATCAGTTGATGAAATCTGTGGAATAATAATTAAATCATTTTTAATATCAAGGGTACTATATCAGAACCTTTGATATGAACATATTGGAAAATATGTAAGGTCCCACCTCTGAATCCACTGGAAGATTGTGCAGCTCATTTTTCTTTTCTGTTGTGGCAGTTCCATCAAATTCCCATGTGACCTTTGGAATAGGCCTGCCTGATACAGTGACTGGGATTCTGATTGTTGTTCCAGCACGACAAGAGAGAAGTTCCTGAGCCTTGACTCCAAGTGTAATAACGGGTTCCTCTGTGAAATTTTAATGGAACAAAACTGTTACTCAGCAAATAATAAAAACACACGTTTAGCATTCATAAATATATATTTTCCTAGTATTTTCAAACACTGTCAGTGGAGAATCCCCAATGGTAGTCACTCTAAGACTTGACGCATATATGGATAAATGGCAAATTTGTCTTTCCAATACATGCATTTATATTTTAAGGTAAAAGTACAACTTACCCAGGATATCCTTTATAATGGTATCAGAAGTTCTGGGACTTGGTTCTGACTCGCCAGCAGCATTGACAGCAACAATCCTGAATCTACATTTCTTATTTTCTTTGAGCCCTGACACGGTATATGCAGTTGTTAAAATCAGCTTATCAGGCTGATTCACTCTTCTCCACTCTACCGAGCCCTCATCCTGGACCTCAACAATGTAACCTTTGATTGGGGTTCCACCATCCTTCTCTGGTGGGACCCAGCCAAGAGTCACACTGCTAGATGTCTTGTCTTTAACCTCAGGTGCAGGTGGCTGGCCTGGCGGATCTACAAAAAATATGAAATCATTGTTGGTTTTATGTCATTCAGCACCTAACCTTACACTGTACAATCAATGCAGCAGCATGCCACTTACTTCTTCGATCGAGGGCGAAAACACATTCTGTTGCTTCGCTTGGTGGACCAATGCCAGCAGCATTTTGAGCCATCACACGGAACTGGTACTCAATACCTTCGATAAGCCGCAGCACATTGTACTCCAAGCCCTTAACAGCTGGTTTTGTGACAGGAGCCCTGTTAACACGACTCCAGTACACAGCCCCCCTTTCTCTCTTCTCAAGCCAGTAGCCCTGAATAGTTGCTCCACCATTGTCCTTTGGAGGGTCCCATGCTACTAGCATAGATGAGCGAGTGTGTCCAATGATTCTTGGTTTTTGAGGTGGGCCAGGAAGACCATATGGATCCTTGAGGACAACTTTTTCTGATTCACACCCATCACTGACTCCAAACTTGTTCTCAGCTTTGATCTGGAACTGGTAAGTGCCAAAAGCCTCGAGCTTGTACACCTTCAAGAAAATATTTAGAAAAAGTCAGCATGATTATCAGTGTTCCATCATCATTAGGTTAATTTCTCCAAATACAGTAACTGCAGTAAACCATTACAACACTAACCCCATAACGCCTGTCTATGATGCAGCATGTCAGCTGCTCCCAGTCAGACTTCTTCTTGCTGGCATCCCTCTTCTCAATAATATAGTTAGTGAGGTCACTTCCTCCATTGTCCTCTGGAGCATCCCATGTGAGGTAGCAAGACTCTGCTTTGATATCAGAGACCACAATGTTCCGTGGTGGTGATGGACGATCTGGAGTAAAAACAAGAAACAATGTATAAACCTGTGACTTAGATTCACCTTAAATACATAAAATCAGTTAATTTCTATCTTGGGGCCTTCTTAGATATTTGACTCAACTCACACTGAATGGATCGTATTAGTCTCTGCATTTCATGGGAGACAAAGGACAAAGAACACTACATTTCACTGTTATAAAGCATACATACCCAAAATCTCAACTCTGATGATTTGTTGACCTGTTCCGTATTTATTTGTGGCAGCTAGCTTGTATGAGCCGGCGTCTTGTCTCACAGTTTCAGGGATAGCAATCTTGGTGTTAATTGTTTGTCTGTTGATCTCCTCTGATTCAAGTGTCATGGTCTCTGTGGATTTGTCAAGAACAACTCCATTCTTTGTCCACTCATAGGTGGGCAATGGGAGACCAACAATTTCAGCAGGGATTTCAATAGCTGCTCCTTTCTTGACAATTATGGCATTACTCTTAAAGTACTTCAACAGCGTCACAGTTGGGGTCACTAAAATAAGATTGAGGAAACACAAGTATTGTAAAACACACTAAACATCAGGTACTCATTTGTTTCCATAAGAAGCATAAGAAGACTAATACATACATTCATCGTCTTGAATATGGACAGTGATTGGCCTGGACAGTTCACCATCACCAACTTCATTGACAGCTTTTACTCTGAAGTCATATGTCATGTTTTCATTCAGATTTTCCAGTGTAATTGTGGGCTCCTTGCAGATTTGACGATTGGCAACATCGAATTCATCACTGTCTTCTCTCTTCTTTTCAACATAATAGCCTCTGATTGGAGCACCTCCATCACTGCGAGGAGGTTGCCAAGCAAGTGTTACAGTGTTCTTGGTCCTTGCAGTGTGGTGAAGCTTTTCTGGGGCGGATGGAACACCTGGATTTTCAAGAAGTTAGCATTATATAGAGATAGATATATATATATATATATATATATAAGATAATAAAGTATTCAGCAGTTTAAATATGAGTTATATAAGTTAAAGTTACCTTTAGGATCCACTGCAAGAACAGGTCCAAGTTCAACAGGGGCACCAAGACCAAACTTGTTCCTTGCAACTACACGGAACATATATTCCTCACCATCAAGAAGACCAACTATGTCACATTTGCAAGAAGCAGTTTCCAAAGGTTGCCTGTATATGTGCATCTTGGCATCCTTTCTTTCAACGACATAGCCCATAATATCACTTCCACCATTATCAACAGGATCAGACCAGGTCAGTGAGATCATCTTCTTGCTGACATGGACTGTTTTAAGGTCAACTACAGGTCCAGGAACATCTTTTATACCAAGAAGACACACAGAAAGTTAATTCATCTCAAAAAAATTACAGGACAGAATTTGGGATGTGAAGAATTTAAAAACAATGTTACATACCCATTACATCAACCCTGATAAAAGCAGATTTTGTTCCACTGGAGTTTGTTCCTGTGATCTCATATTTGCCATGGTCAGTTCTCAAGGCATTCTTGATGCTCAGAGTGCTGCATTTTTCAACAGTTTCAATAACAACCCGCTCCTTGTCAGGTTCAGCATCATCTTTTGTCCATTTAACCTCTGGTATGGGTCTGCCAATAACATAAGCTGGTATACGCAGAGTCTCTCCAGCTTTTATAAGTACTCCATTCCTCACAGAGATATCAAACTCAATTCCTGGGGCCACTGTTGCAGTATAACAAACATGAGATTAGACACAGTATTGGTATTCAGTAAAAAATGCTTTCAAGAGTGTTTTGTAAGAGCTTACGTTCAGGTTCCTTTACTTGAACAGGTTCAGTCATTCCAGGGACTCCATGGCCAGCTTCATTTACAGCATATACACGAATGTAATAATCCGCTCCCTCAGTCAGTCCAGTCAAAGTGTACTTGCACTCCTTGCATCTGAACTCAGTACTGCGGACCCAATCCTTTTCTCCCACAATACAGCGTTCAACGTGATACCCTAGAATATCTCCACCACCATTGTACAATGGAGGAACCCAGGCAATATCAACTGTTGTATTTGTAGTATCGACAATTCTTGGCACGGGTGGGCCAGGTGGCACTGTACAAAAATGTAATGCAGCAATTAAAAGATCCATTCTGTGAACATATTGTAGACTTCTATAATAATTATTTCCTATTTGCATTAGAGATTGCTATAACCGTATTAAAAATCAACAGTAACACTTACTGATGGCATCCATTGCAACCACAGGATCAGTTGGGACACTGAATTCTCCAGGGCCAGCAAGATTCTCAGCACAGACCCTGAAGACATAAACCAGGCCTTCCATGAGACCCTCAACCTTGACTGCTAGTGAGCTGAGAAGGTTGCGATTGACTCTGGTCCAGTATTTGCTGTTGACTTCACGTCTCTCAATCCAGTAACCTAGGATGGGGCTACCATTGTCCTTAGGCTCATGCCAAGAAAGAGCAACACTGCTGGCAGTGACTTCTCCAATTCGTGGCATGTTAGGAGCATCAGGAGGATCTAGAAATCATTTTAAAGACATAAAATCACATATTCAGTATAACGTTTTTATAGTGTTTTTATATTGTGTCTTAAATTCTACATTGCATATTTTACCGAATTGATTCTTAGCAACAAGTGGCTCAGAATAGCATGGTGGTCCAGAGCCAAACTTGTTTTCAGCCCTGACTCTGAAGATGTACTCCTTTCCTTCAATTAATTTGGTCACAGGATAGTTATATCCTTTATGGGTTGAGGTAACAGTGACCCAACCAATTTCATCAGTGGTGTTGTCTTTCTTCTCTAGGATGTAGTTGATGATCTCACTGCCACCATCATCAAGGGGTGCTTCCCATGTGCAAGTGACAGAGTTGTTCCTTATCTCATCAAATCCAAAGTTCACTGGTGGACCTGGTTTATCTACGGATTAGCACAACATATATTTTAATGTAATCTGCTAATTATAAAAATGTGTGAAAAATTAACAAGGTAAAAACACCAAAAGTGATCTTACCAAGAACATTGACATCGCAAGATGCAGTTGCAAAACCATGGACATTCTCAACCCTGATGGTGAAAAGTCCATGGTCAATTCTAATGGCATCACGCACCATCATTGCAGTCTCGCCTCTCTTGCTCTGGTCAAAGGACAGACGATCTGGAAGTGGAGGATGGAACTCCTCCTCAGGTTCAGGATGAATAGCCTTGGTTTTCTTCTTCTTTCTTACAAAGAGCTCTGGCTTCTTCTTAACAATCTTCTGGACATTCTCATCATTCCTAAGCCATGTCACAGTAGGGTATGGAGATCCTGAAATGTTGGCATCCAGTCTAATCTCTTCACCTTTCCTTACACTGAGGCCAGATGCGATGCGTGCATGCAGTGATACCTTTGGCGGGTCTGAAATAAAATAACATTACTTATGAAATTTTATGTCACAATGGCAAAATATTTCTTGTTTATCTGGAGTGACATTAAGACATACCAACAGGATCAGCAGCTGCAATCAGGGGTGTGCTGCGGGACGGGTCACTTTCTCCAGCAACATTCTCCGCACGTACACGGAACTGGTATTCCTTTCCTTCTGTTAAGCCAGTGATGGTGTAGGAAAATCCAGGCACCAGATTTGGAACACATCTCTCAAATCTATCACCATCCTTCTCAATTTTCTCAAGAATATAGCCAGTAATTGGGCAACCACCATCATAGGGTGGTGCCTTCCATGTAACAGTAATGGACTGAGAGGTAGGGTTGTGTCCCTCCACATCAATCGGTGGGTCAGGTCGCTCTGAAATATTTAAAAGGTCAAAAATGTAAAAAAAATAAACAACAGAACAACAATGTATTCATACTTAATAAAAAATTAAATTGTACTTACGCTTCTGCTCCTCTGAGATTACAGGGTTGCGAAGCTCAAGATATTCACCACAACCAATTCTGTTAACAGCCTTTACTCTGAAGTAATATTCACCATTCAGCATTAGGTCCTTGACCACAAAGCTCAAAACATTGATTCCAGACATCACAGGCAAAAATGTCTTCTTCTGAGCCTCTCTGCGCTCCAGTACATAATGCAGGATTGGGCTACCACCATCACTCTCTGGTGGTTCCCATGAAATTGTGCAGGAGTTCTTGGTGACTTCACTTGGAGAAATGCTCTTACATTGTCCCGGAAGACCTATTGGTGAAAGCCATTTTATTAACCAATGTTATACGACACAAAAAAAATGACTTAAGATGTGGAGAAAACATTGCCTTACCAATCACTTTAACATTAACTGTTCCAGTGGCAGAACCCAGACTGTTCTCTAAAGTGACAGTGTAGACACCAGCATCTTCATGCTTGCATTTGAGGAGCTCAAGGTGAACACTGTTGAGTTCACATGTCAATGTGAGCCTGTCACCAGTTTTCAGTTCTGTTTCATCCTTCTTCCAGACCATTGATGGTTTGGGAATTGCTCTGTATGGGATCTTTAGATGCATTTTCTCACCCTCAACAATAACAACATCTTGAGTCTGCAAATCGATGGTTGGCACACCTTTGAAATAATTTAAAAAAAATGCAGTTAACAAAAATATAGTAATTTCTCAATGAGTTTTACAAAAATTAATAAACCCAAGTATTAAGTCAGTATCATGTTACTGAACTAAAAGTGTGCTTACAGTCAGGGTCTTTAGCAAAGACCGGGTCGGATACTTCAGAGGGATCACTGACTCCAACAGCGTTGATGGCACGGACTCTGAGAATGTACTGTTTCTCAGGAATTACGCCATCTTCTGCCTTGAACTTGAGCTCTTTGATGGGACGTGCATTTATTCTCATCCACTTCTCTGTGCCAGCCTCAGCCAGCTCAACATGATATCCAGTAACAGGACTTCCCCCATTCTTCTCTGGTGCCTTCCATGTGATGTTGATATGCTCTCTGGTGGCATCAACAATCTTAACCTCAAGTGGAGGAGAAGGTGGACCTGAAAAAAGTAAACAATTGAATAATTAATTGATCGTGTGATTAATCATGTGAAATCATTTTCATTTGTAATCATTAATTATTGTAATGATGCAAAAAATGGCAACATACTAATAGGGTCTTCAATGGTAATGATTTCTGTGGGTTCACTTGGGTTGCCAACTCCAGCCTCGTTTTCAGCACGGACCTGAAATTGCACCTCAGAACCTTCATCAACATCAGTCACCCTGTATTTGCACTCAGGGCCAGCTGTCTTTCCAGACTTTAACCAGCGGGTGCCCACTTTCTCCTTCTTCTCAATAACATATCTGCAGCAGAGATCACATGTCAAGCCCATCAAAATGCTATACAATGTAAAACATGTTGTGTTTTACGAACTAGAAAGCCATAATGATTACATACTTTGTGATTGGTCTTCCACCATCACTTTTGGGAGGCTCCCACTTCAGGTCAACATGTCTCTTGGACACTTCAACTACTGTCAAAGCATAAGGAGGTCCAGGAGTAGCTAAGGAAAGAGTATTCTGTTATTTAAACTGCTTTTGTCTTCCTTAAAGTAAAAATATTAAATAAAACATAAAACCACTTTTATGAGTGCCTGCACTTACTGAAAGTGTCCTTCGCCAGCACAGAGTCCTCCATCTCATAGAAATCGCTCATACCCACCGCATTTTGAGCTGCCACACGGAAAACATAGAGAGTTCCCTCATTAAGTGGAGTGACAGTGTACTTTGTGTCTTTTACTGTGGTGTCCACTGTCTGCCAGCTCCAGCGTCTGACATCTCTTTTTTCAACTACATAGTTGGTAATCGGAGAGCCACCATCACTTTCCGGTTCAGTCCATTTCAGTTCACAGTCGATCTTTGAAATGTTGACTACCTCAAGCCAGCGTGGTGGAGATGGAGGATCTGTTTAAATGTAAAGTTTTCATTAGTTAATTTTACTTATTACTGTCTACTGTAAATGAAAGGGATGCAACTAGATATCCCTTACAAAGACCTATAAACTCACAGAGTCTTTCCTTGCACACAACAGGATCACTTGGATCACTGGGTTCACTTTCCCCAGCGACATTCACAGCTTTGACACGGAAGGAGTACTCCTGCTTCTCCATCAGTCCCTTGAGCAAGTGCTCTGTCGTGAGGACATCCTCGGCCACACGGACCCATTCTTCAGTTCCACTCTTGAGGAGCTCAATAATGTAGGACTGAATTTTAGCACCACCGTCATGCTCTGGTCTAGTCCATTGCAGGAATGCAGATGTCTTAGCAATGTCTCTGATGAACGGTTTGCCAGGAGCCCATGGAGGATCTATAAAGAAAAATTTGTATCGTATCAAAAACCTTCAATGTGACAATTGGTCATAACTGCAGGTGCAGTCCATTTAATGCCATTTGCTATGAAAATAGTTGTGTATCAGTGATGTTTTTCATTATGTAGTTGTATTTCAAATGAGTTTTAGTAAAGATCAGAATAAGCTACTACAATTTATTCAACAGTACAAAAAACTAACTATAATAATTAGCAATAATAATAATAACAACAATAAGATTAGCACAATGATTTTTTTTCTATTCATTCATTAAAATTAAACTTATTTTCTTATTTCTTACAATTTCTTATAATACTTTTCTTATTGTTATAGAATATTCTAATATTCACTAAAATATTTGAAAATAAAAACAGTTAACAATTGCAGCCTTACTTCAACGTATTCTTTATGACAATGTTTTACTTTTAAACTGCATTATTTACATACCAATTGGGTCCTTAATCAGGACAGGGTCAGTCTCAGCACTTGGCTTTCCAGGTCCTGCAAGGTTCTCAGCCAGAACACGGAATCTGCACTTCTTCTTGGTTGGCAATCCCTTCACTCTGCAAAAAATATAAAGGGTGCGCCAAGTTCAGCATTTGAAATGCTTTCTGCAAATTCGATTTATTATAGTTTTCTTAAAATGTGTCAAAGGCCTACCTGAGTGTAGTGTCCCTGACTGGCAGCTTGTTGCATTTGATCCATTTGTCACTTTCTGGATCAAACCTTTCAACCCAGTAGCCAGTGATGGGACTTCCACCATCTTCATCAGGCTCATACCAGGTCAAAGTGACTGCATCCCTTGAGATATCAGAGGGCTGTACCCTAGTTGGAGCACCAGGGGGGTCTGAACAATAGAAAAGAAAAATAAGTAATTACACCTCATTTTTGATTAAGATCATGAAGATGAAAACGGTAGTGGGGCAAATACATACCAAAGGAATACTTGGCAACAATTGGAACGTGCTCTGCAGGTGCACCAATGCCATACTGGTTCTCAGCAGACACCCTAAAAACGTACTCTTTCATAGAAACCAGTTTGCAGGCTTTAAATGTGGTTTGTTTGACTGTTGTAGAAAGTTTCTGCCACTCCTCTTTTTCCAAGGGTCTCATTTCCACAATGTAGTTGGTCACAGGAGAACCACCGTCATCTCTGGGGGCATTCCAAGCCAAGCAGCAAGACTCATTTGTGATGTCAGTAATATCAAAAGCAGCTGGGGGACCAGGCTTGTCTGTTTTACAAAACAAAGATTCTCTACTGAGTTATCGTTTCAAAGGAAATGCTTTCATCCACAAAGCCATTTGTAGTGACCTTAAATATAAAAATGTAATTTATAGCAGTACTCTACCAAGAATGTTGACATCAACTGTTGCAGTGGCACGACCGCAAGTATTAACTGCCTCGATGATGTAGGTGGCTGTGTCAGACCTGGTCGTCTTAGAAACAGAAAGTGTAGAGTGTCCAGGCTTTGTTTCAATAGTGATTCTCTCATCTGGTTTAAGGACGAGGTCAGCCTTGGTCCATTTGACTCTGGGATCTGGCTTTCCAAACACATCTGCTGGAAGGTCAATCTTAGTGCCAGCCTTGGCAGTCAAGCCAGCCAGCAGTTTTACATCCAGCTGAATCACTGGTGCCTCTGTGGTAATAAGATAAGTACATTTTGTGAGATTATGAGAATTAAACCAAAAAATGTACTATAAATGTACAAAAATGTACTGTAAAGCCATGGGCTTGGAGAAGAATGTATGAAAAGCTTACCTTTAGGATCAACAGCAAGAATCTCATCTGTGGCTTTACATGGTCTGCTAGCTCCAAGTCTGTTCACTGCTCTTACGCGATAGGCATACCACTGTCCCTCAAGGAGGCCTGTCACCTGGAACCTGCAGTGAGAATTTGAGATACATATACTCATTGGAGATTTGAGATACTTATATACATTCATAAACACTCCTAAAATAAATGAAGTCTAGCATCACTGACTATAGTACATAAGATTGGCAAAAAGGGACTTTTTGCATGCACAAAGGGACTTTCACTCTTTGTCTTCACCTTGTTACATGTTCTCCACTTGCAATTTACAAAATGCTGTCTAGTCAATAGTGATGCCATCACACTTTAAATTCTCAACTTACTTCAGCTCAGGCATTGGCTCTCCACAGGCTTCCCATTTGTCAGTGCCACGCTGACACTTATCAACAATATATCCCTTAATAGGTGCCCCGCCATCATATCTGGGGGGTTCCCAGAGCAAGAAGATACCCTTTGCAGATTTGTCTCTCCATTTCAGGTTTTCTGGTGGGTCTGGCACAGCTGTAAACCAAAAAATAACTCACACTCTCATCCATCGTATTTGTTATTCGTTTAACTACAATTGCTTCTTATGGCACAATGACTTACTGGCTGGAGAAGACACGTTCACTGGCTCATCGATATATGCAGGTTCTCCTGGACCGCATTTGTTAGAGGCTGTTACACTAAACAAGTACTCCTTGCCCTCGATTACGTCTGTGACTGTGTACTCAAGGTCCTGCACGCCTGACATCACCTAAAAAAGACAATACGATTTTTCACTCAGTGGCTGTCCCTCAGCAAGCTATTTCTGCTGATTCATTGTAAATTGTAGATATCTGATTATAAGCACATAATGTTTATCAAAGCTCTCAAAACCGGTAATAATTTACTAACCTTGACCCAGGTCTTGCGAGACACCTCTCTCTTCTCAATATTATAACCAATTACGGGGCTGCCTCCATCATGCTCTGGTGCCTCCCACATGAGGTGAACATGATGTCTAGTCACCTCTGCGACCTTGAAGTCTTTGGGTGCACTTGGAGATGCTGTTTAATTAAAAGATGAGAGCTCACTCATTATGTAGGGTCTAAGGTGTCCAAAACAGTCATATACCATTTAACTAGTTTTAAAGATAGACAATGAAAAGATCACATACCAATAACATTCACTTCAATTTCTCCAGAGACCGAAGTCACGTCATTCTCCAGGTGCAGTGTATATGTGCCTTTGTCTGGACGAACACTTGGAACAATGACTAATTCAGTGTATGTAGGCTTTGTCACCATAGACACACGATCTCCTGCAGTGAGCTCCTTATCACCAAATGTCCACTTGGCTTTGGGAGTGGGATATCCAGTAATAGGTACACGGATAGTAAGAGCATTGGGGACAATGACTTCCAGACCATCTTTGAATCCACTCAGATCCATTGTGGGACCAACTAATTAGGACAACAAATATGATTTCAATAATCAAGTACCAAAAGCTTTGAAAAATTATTGATTTTTATTTTTCAATCTTAAGGTAAGCATTTTAGAATTAATTACCATGTGGATCATCAGCCAAGAGTGGTCCAATCTGTTCAGATGGATCGGAAACTCCAGCTGCATTTTCTGCAGATACTCTGTAGTGATACTTCTGACCGAACTTCAAGCCAGACACCTAAAAGAGAGAAAAACACGTCAGTTAACAATCTATTCAACATGAGTTAAGAACATCAAAATGGATGCAGCATCTCAGGTTGTCAGGTAATGTTTGCAAGTTCAAATGTTAAGTCTCTAAATCATTCAGTTAAATGTAGTGAAGTGCTTTCACATCTGAAGCAACTTAAGGTGGGAATCGCCTTCCTTCAGGAAACTCACTTGCGTACAATTGATCATTTTAGATTGAGAGGAGGCTGGATAGGCCAATCACTTCACTCCAACTTTTACTCTAAATCTAGAGGAACTGCAATTCTTATTAACAAGAACATTCCTTTTGTTATGTCACAGGTTGATGCAGACTCTGCAGGTTGGTATGTCATAGTTACAGGTAGATTACACAATATGCCAGTCATTCTAGCCAATGTGTATGTGCCAAATTGGGATGACTGTATGTTTTTTACTAACCTCTCCCGTCTACCAAACATAGACTCATACCATCTTATCTGGGGAGGAGATATAAACTGTGTACTATCACCATCTCTAGATCGTAGTTCATCTAACACCATGACTCAAACTAAATCAGCTCATACAATTAAATTATTTCTTGACTCACATGGAATATCAGATGTTTGGCGATTTCAGAACCCTTTATCTAGAAGCTACTCTTTTTTTCACAGGTTCACAGGATGTACTCACGTATAGACTATTTTTTCTTAGACCAGAAACTTCTTCCTTTAGTAAGTGACTGTGAATAACACGCAATAGTAATTTCTGATCATGCCCCATTACTCATGACCTTATGTTTACCAACTAAACGTGATAACTACCGCCCCTGGCGTCTGAATACACTACTGCTCTCGGATGAGACCTTTGTTAACTTTGTATCAAATGAAATAGCCACCTTTCTACGATATAATAAGATGTCTGGAATGTCCGCCTCACTCATATGGGAATCAATGAAGGCATATTTGAGAGGGCAAATTATATCGTATAGTGCTCAGATGAGGAAAGCTCAGATGCAGCATCTTTGGAATCTAACAAATGACATCTTAAAAGTAGATAAAGAGTTAGCTGGTTCACTATCGCCTTAACTATACAAACAGAGATTAACACTTCAAACAGAAGTATAAACATATCGAAACTCTCATGAATAAGACACAGCACAGGACCTATGAGCATGGTGATAAGACTGGTAAGATTTTGGCATATCAGTTACGGCACAAGACTGCTGATCGATGTATATCTCAAATAAATGATGATTTAGGTGTTAAACATACGGATTATTTACAGATTTATCAATATTTACATAAATTCTACTCTAAACTATATAATTCAGAATCATGTAAGAACGAATCTTTGTTTGAGGATTTTTTCAATAAGTTAAATATCTCACTAATAGATGTGATGGCTGCAGCGGAACTTGATAACCCATTTACTACTGAAGAGTTTATCTTCGCAGTGAAATCTATGCAAAACGGAAAGGCCCCAGGACCTGATGGGTTTCCGAGTGAATTTTTTAAGAAATTCACTAAGGATCTAGCCCCTGTCTTGATTTCTGTGTTCAAAGAAAGACTTGTTTGTTGAGAATCCTATATATCTTTTGAACAACTTAGAACACATTTTAATATTCCTCAATCACATTTTTAGATACCTACAGCTTCGTAGTTTTATATCATCAAGCTATTCGCAATTTCCATCATTATTACCTCACTCCTTTTTAGATACTATATTGAAAACCAGCCCACAGTCTAAGAAAGGCATTGGTGTGCTGTACTCTCTGCTTAATTCATATAATTTGAAGCCTCTAACTTTATTGAAACAACAGTGGGAGGAGGAACTTGACACACAGATATCAAGAGAGATGTGGCAAGACATTTTGGATGGAATACACTCCTCTTCAATTTGTTTAAGACACACTATCATTCAGTTTAAAATAGTCCATCATCTACATTGGTCCAAGGATAGGCTGGCTAAATTTACTCCGAATGTTGATCCTATGTGTGACAGGCATAAAAAAGAACCAGCCACGCTTTCTCATGTGTTTTGGTCCTGTCCAAAATTAATTATATTTTGGCAGTCAACATTTGCTTTTCTCTCAAGTGTCTTTAAGAGATCACTGATGTCATCTCCTATTACAGCAATATTCGGAGTGACTTTACAGGAGTCTCACATAGATAACTCTACCAAAAGGGCAATTGCTTTTGCCACTTTTTTAGCCAGGTGGCTTATTCTACTGAAATGGAAGGATGAATTCCCACCCTTTAAATACTGGATTAGGGATTAAATGCACTATGTAAATCTAGAAAAAATTCATTACTCTGTGACTGGTTGTGATCACAAGTTCTATAAGACCTGGCAACCTGTCTTGACATATCTAGAAAACGTGGACTCTATCAATATTTCACATTTTTGAAATTTCCCTTTGAAAAAAATTATTTGTTTTTGTTTATTTCCTTTTTAATCAGTGTCACTTTTTTCACTGTATTATATAATTCCTTGTTTTTATATGTGTGTATGTGTATGTATGTTTATATGTGAATATATATGAGTGTATACTGGTTGAATGACCCTTTATGGTGCAGTGGTGCAGCGTTGTTGGGAGGGTTTTTGTTTGTTCTCTCATTTATATATATATATTATTGTCTAAAAAACAATAAAAAGACCTTGGTTCAAAAAAAAAAAAATTGATGCAGCATTCAACATACCCTGTAATAAAGGTCTGGGCATAGTCTGGCATTGCACCTCAGCCAGTTATATATTCCATCTTCACATTTCTCAATAATGTAGCCTGTGATCATGCTTCCTCCATTGCTGAGTGGAGTCTCCCATGTCAGCTGAACAGAGTCTCTGTTTGCATTTGTGAAGCTGAAGTTCAATGGTGGGCTTGGCCTCTCTGAAACCAGAGTAAGCATGGTTTTAAGTCATTTTCAAGACAGTTTTAAAGCAGCTATAGTAAAAAGCAGCCTATACATAAACACTGTTATCATAGAAAATAAAATCACAGCAACTAACCAATGGGATCCATGATCTTCACAGGATCAGTGGCAGCGCTTGGTCGGCCAACTCCAGCTTTGTTCTCAGCTCGAACACGGAAGATGTACTCCTTATTCTCAATAACATCATTGAGTGTTGCTGTGCGATCTTCTGCCCGGACCACCAACGCAGCCTCCCACTTCACAGATGTCCTGTCACGGAGCTCAATTACATAGGACGTAATCTCAGATCCACCATCAAATAGAGGTGGTTCCCAGGTTACAGTGGCACCAAACCTGTTGACAATTCCAACCATGACATTCTGAGGTGCGTCAGGAACATCTGTAATGAAGAGAAAAATATTACATTAAATTTTGCTTCCCTGCAGAATTTTCAACTATATATATATATATATATATATATATATATATATATATTTATATATATATATATATATATATATAAACTATACTATATACAAGTGAAAGTAATGTTTACCAAATTTATTCTTGGCCTGGACAGCTTCATCAGTTGAGACAGGCTCTCCATTGCCGACTCTGTTACGAGCACACACACGGAAGAAGTACATGTTGTCCTTCTGCAATCCACCAACACAGTACTCTGGAATATCAGCACGGTCAGTAGCCAATGTCCAGGATTTGCGCTTGACATCGCGTCTTTCTACTACGTAGGCCAAGATCTTGCTGCCGCCATCACTCTCAGGTTCATCCCAGGCCAGGCTGACCTCACCGTCAGCAGTGTCAACAACTCTAAGGTTTTTCACAGGCCCAGGAACATCTAGAAATCATAGTCACATCAGAATATATTATTCTGAATATAAATATATAAATATAAATATATTAGAATATAACACAAAGATTATAGGATCCTCTGTGTTTAATGTGCAGTATATAAAATCAGTCTCATTGACACAAAATACAAGAATGTATCTAATGTACATTACATACCAAGTCATTCACATTACATTTTCAGCATTATTAGCTATCCATGAAGTTCTCCTTTCCATCTTTTTTGCTGACTGCTAACTTACCAATAACATCCAGATTGATGAAAGCCTCTCCCTGACCATGCTTATTCTTGATGACGATTTTGTAACGGCCTTGGTCAGACTTTTTAGGGTCTTTCAGTCTGTACTCTGTCCTGTCAGTGGATGTGTCAATGTTTTGCACTGGAAGACTGATGTCATTGAAGAACCATTCAGCCTCTGCACGAGGGTAAGCGTCGTAAGGAACGGTCATCACAAATGGCTTTCCAGCATCTGTTACTAGGTTCTGGTCTGTGGTCTTGATTTTCGGCACAGCTGAAAAAAAAGGGAAATCAAGGGAAATCTGTAATGTCATGTACATTTGTAACTGTACATCTTTACTTAAGGGAAAAATAGGAACCTATAAACCTAAATTTTTGTTAAATGTAGATGGCGAAATATGTACCTGCAAGTTCAAGCTTGGCTCGTGCATCCTTATCCTTGGCAACGACTCTATACTCGCCCTGATCACGAGGCCTGACCTCACAAACTTGGAGACGGTGAATCTTGCCCTCACTGAGCATCTGGTATTTGTCACCCTGAATAATGATCATGTTATTCCTCATCCATTTAACCTCAACTCTGTCTTTGTTCAGTTCAACCTCAAACACAATATCTGAGCCTGGGGGCTCGAATACATCTGTGGGGGGTCTGACAATCTCCACAGGGGTCTCTGAAAAAAAAGAGAAAACTAACTGAGTATGCCAACTTATTGTAGAATTGCTCTATAGAACTGTCAGGACAAAAATTATATGCAGTGAATGTTTATGGCAAAATGACCTTCAACAAAAAGACGAGCCCTGGATCTTCTGTCATCCACACCACAGGCATATTCACACTCATCATCAGGTCGGCACTCCTTAATATACAGTGTGCATGTCTTTCCATCCTTTTCCATGTGATATCTGGCAGAAGGAATTAAGAAAAACATTAATATTAAACATGTAGTTTCACAATTCAAGATATTGTTTACAGCTGTTCATGACAATCATCTGCCATGCTTCAAGGGATGGAAAAGAGATAAAAAAAATATAAGAGAACTCAGATGGAATGTAACACCTAGCATAGCAAGCTTGTCAAAACAACAGTAAAACATTTATTTATAAAAATCAGGATACCTGGGTCCTTCTCTGATTTCACGGCCATTTTTGTACCATTTAACAGTGGCCCTCTCCTTAGACACCTTGCATGTGAACTGTGCATCCTCAAATTCAGTAACAGTCTGGTCTCTGAGTTGGGCAGTGAAGTCAGTGGGTGCCTCACTGATTATTAGCTCAGCTGAAGACTTGCTAACTCCAGCAACAGCAGTGTATTCACCCTCATCATCCATGGTGCAGTCTTTGATGATCAAAGTGTGTTTGTTCTTGTCCACACGGTACACAACACGTTTGCTGAAGGTGATCTCCTGACCTGCCTTCAACCACTGAACTGTCACATTTGGTCTGTTTACTTTGCAAGTGAAGCTAATTGTCTTCTTCTCCTCTGTTTCACAGTCTTCCAGAGGCTCTATGATCCTTAGCTCCTCCTCTGTAGAGAAGCCAAATAGAAAATTGAGCAAACACTCAGATGCGCTTAAAAAGATGACAATCTACACAAATAGGGGCTTACCTAGTACACTGACGCTTGCGGAGCATTTGGCCTGTTCACCACGCTGGTTGGTTAGCATGATGGTGTAAGTGCCCTCATCTGATTTCTCAGCAGCTTTGATCCTCAGAGAGAAAACAGTGTCTCTCTGGACCATGATAAACTTACTAGTCTCAAACATTGTTTCATCGTTCTTCAGCCACTTGGCCCTAGCCCCCTCTGAATTAACCTCACAGTTCAGAACAATTTCTTGTCCTTCCTTCATTTGTGTGTCCTTGATGGGAGTGATTATCCTCAATTTTTCTAGAATGAAGGAAGAAAGATGTTAGTTTCTAGTTTCACATTTAGTAAACTTTGGAAAGGCAGTGAAATATTTAGCAATACCCACCAATCACAGTTAAGTCTGCAGAGGCCTTAACAGAGCCGATACAGGCAGTGAAGGCACCTTCGTCCTTCAGCTCACAGTTCTTGACAATGAGGGCTCTCCTCTTGCCTTCACTAACAATCTCATACTTGTCCCCAGTTTGAAGCTCCTCACTTCCACGGAACCATTTAACTTCATAAGAGTCTTTGGACACTGAGCATACAAATTCAGCCTTGTCACCCTCAACCGCCTCCTGGCTCTGGGGCCTGGCAATAAACTCAGCTGCCAATTCTAATGAAACATAAAGAAACCATTTGCATGACTAAATAAAAGCGTGAGATTAAACAGAATTATTTCAAGTGTCACAAGCAATTGCAGAGCAGAGAGATCAAGTGTAAATCTAAGTAGTTTACCATTGATCTTTAGTGTTGCTGATGTCTTTGAACTGGCCAATCTGCAGTTGTATTCTCCAGCATCATCCATATGAAGATCCTGGATGATGAGGATTCTTTTCCTGCCATCTGCAACTTGTTCATATCTTCCACCCTCAGCCAGTTCCTTGTCTCCCTTATACCATGTGACGTCTGCACTGGGTTTGGACACCTCACAGATCAACTTAATGCTGTCAGTTTCAGTGCCCTCAAGATTGGATAGGTTCTTCGTGAATCTAGCCTCCTCCTCTGCAAGTGAAACGATTAACGGTCAGTTCTGACAGTTGAGTATCATTTTGGTGTATATATTCAATTAATCAAAACTCACCAACAACAGTAAGCATTCCAGAGGATTTGGAGGTCCTTGCGTCACATTCATATTCAGCTTCATCATCAAACACTGCTTTGCTGATGATGAGAATACGCTGTACTCCCTTGGCAATAATCTCATATTTTTTCCCCTTTCTAATCTCGATGCCATCCTTGTACCATCTGACCTATTGAAACAAATGAACATCGGTCTTTTCACTTTCATGTTCGTAAATGGCAGAATTTTGGCTTGAATTTTACTTAATTTAAATGTATGTATATTACCTATTATAATAAATGTAATACATATAAAAACATTTTAAATACAAAATTATTAACTGAATTCATGAATGAAGTACCTTGGCACTTTCACGGGAAACTTCACATTCAAACTTAGCGGACTCTTTCTCCCTGACCTCAACATCATGAAGAGGCTTGGTGAACTCAACATGTGGAGCTGATTGGAAAAAAAACAGAATAATAATGAAAAAAAAAACTCAGGAAATGAAGATTCTGTTATCCAGATAAAGGGACACTATGAACATTGTTTAGACATCAATTGCTTAAGCATCTTATTTAAACATTATATTTATTTCCTTTTTACTTACGCTCAACATTCAGGAAAGCAGAGGTCTTGAAGTGTTTGGCATCACAAGTGTATGTTTTGGAATCATCAAGAGTACAGTCTTTGATGATCAGTTTCCTCTTGCAGCCCTCAGCCACCATTTCATACTTCTTTGTTTTACGGATTTCCTGTCCATCTCTGAACCACTTGACATCAGCTTTTTCTCTGGAAAGTTCACACTCCAGAACAGCTGTGGCTTCCTCCTCAACAGTCTGGTCCTCCAAGGGCTTGCTAAATTCAACTGGTGGCTCTGAGTAAATTAAATTATAGTAATATAAAGTTTCACACTTTTCAGCAACAGCAGAATGTTTAGTCATTTATAAATTACTATTATTATTTGCAAGGCACTTACCATTAACAGTAAGTTTAGCCTGAGTCTGGAAGTCCTTTGCAGTAAGTTTCACATTCCCGGCCTCTGTCATCTTGACGTCTCTCAGAGTCAAGCTGTGCAGTCTGCCATCTGCTCTGGTCACCACCTATACAATATCAGAAACAAAGACTTAATACCACATCTTTTAAACTACATTAGGAACCAGTCAGGGCTATTTCTCATGACAATATATACTAATTATACAGTAAGTATCTAAGAACATGGTGTTACTATATAACTAACACATTATAAAGGTAAACTTCCAACAGCAGTCCAACAGAAGAACATTAAGGCTGACACTTCAACAGACACTCTTGATGTAGGTAAAAATAGCCAGAGGAACACTTGCATGGCTGTACAGCTTACTGTGTTATCTCAAAAACGTCTGTGGTAGGTCCTTAAAAGTTCTGCTGCTGGTCCTTATGAGAAGAAAATACTTTTGTGGCAATTCATTGGGAAATTAACAGAACCTGACTTGTAATCCGATCATAGAGAAAAACATTTAGACAATGTTTATATGTACAAGCATCCAGTACGGTTTAAAATCTTAGGCAGTCATGACAATTGTTCAAATTATTTATTTCAGCAGTAAGTCTGTTTTGGCCTGCAAAACACTATACAACATTAGATACCAATAAATATAAATACAGTTAGAAGAACACAGTTAAAGAACACAGGCTTGATTCCTTATATCTCCTTCCGCCAAACTAGCTATAAGATGGTAACTGTGAATACTGGGCTTCATTGGGGAGCGGTTTGGAAATGATAAAGTTAACACACTGACAGACAGAAATTAAAATGTACTGCAAACAAATATATTTGTTTATTTGTATTTATTCTAATGTTAAATTTGCTGCTCAGATAAATAACTTGTACTGTATTTTTCTGTAAGATTTTAGAAGATGAGTGCAATATTCATAATATATTACTAAATAAAACTGAATCAGCTATCATGAAACATTTCCTACCCCCACCACATGAACAGTAGTAAAAAATAAATAAATAAAATAAAACCTTACTCTGTCACTTGGCTCCATCTTTGTAGTTCCAACGAACCATTCAACAACGATACCCTCGTATGAAAGCTCGCAGTCAAAGGTTGCAGTGTCTCCAGCAGTGACAGTAACATCCCGAAGAGGTCTTAACAGGCCAACTGTGCGTGCTTCAGAATAAGAAGACGCCATTATTAGTAATTCCAAGAAACAACTCCTTTATCTTAAAAACTTGACTCTCCATTCAAATCCTCCATTTTGCTCAAACTCTCATAAGAGCAAGCTATGATTCAATGGTCTGTAGGCTTCCAGGACATCTTATCACTTAGGGAGGGGTGGGAGGTGTCTGGCATTAGCATATTGAAATCTCAGTAGGACAGGAGGCATGCTAAGCGTCTGCCAGTCACCCATCACCCACTCCAGATAAGGTTGAAGCTTTAAAATAACAACAGTTTCTGATTGGCTACTAGGTAATCACTGCCAAGATATCTGGTGCTGTAAATCACTATTCAAGAATTGTCAGTTAAAGTCACATTTTATAGTAACTGCTGAACGCGTAGTATAGTTTAAGGTGATTTTGTAAAACTCTATTATCCATACATGTACAAAAATATATATTCATGAATGATGAAAACAATATATGAGATCAGAATTCTCACCTTTAACTCTGAGTTGAGCGCTAGATTTAGCATTGGCGGCACTGAAGTCCACAGCACCAGCCATGTCCATGCGCACATTGTAGAGGATCAGTATGTGTTTGGTGCCCTCTTCCTTAATCTCACAGTCCTGTTGAGAAGAAAATTAGCTGCTTTGTCCAAAAAGTAGAACAATTACATAAAAAGTGCAATTTAAAAAACAATATGAGGATTTTTATGCTGTGATAAAACGCTTACAGCAGACTGGTGCAGAGGTTCTCCCTTCAGTTTCCAGTTACCATGCACATCCTCCTCAGAAATCTCTGTCTCAAAGCGAGCAGTCTCAGTCTCTGTGACCTCCACGCTGTACAGTGGACGAACAATCTTAATGTCACGCTCTGTGAAGATAAAGAGGTAGACGATACTTTGAGAAATTGTTTGGGGTAATGAAAATTAATGAATACATTTATATTTTTTAATAACAGAGTACATTCAACAGTTAGTACCTTCGATGTTCAGCTTAGCAGCAGTTTTGTCAGAGCCACAGTCACAGACGTATTCACCAATGTTGGCCTTCTCCGCCTTCTTCACAGTAAGAATGCGCTTCTTTCCATCTGCCTTGATGAGGACATTCTTGGACGGGGTAATTTCCTTGCCATCTTTGAACCATTTGACCTGAGCAGAGGGTTTGCTCAGCTCACACATCAGCACTACTTCATCCTTCTCAACAGCTGTGTAGTCCTGCAGCTTGGTGGTGAAGTAAGCTTCTCCCTCTGAAAAGACGAAGAAGAACGATTTTAGAATTTCTGAAAAATTAAATATTTTCTTTGCAATTACACATTAAAGTTGTCTGAACATATTTACCGAGCACAGTGAACATGGCCTCACAGGTCTTCCCAAGAGCCTCTACTTTAATGAGTGAAGTGTCATCAATGGAGACCTCCTTGAAGGACAGAGTGTGGATCTTGCCCTGTTCTGAAATGTGCACCACTTTGCTTGGATGCAGGCGCACATCATTTTTGTACCAGGTTACTTGGATTTTCTCATGAGAAAGCTCAATGCTGAACTCTGCTGTCTCACGTTCCTTCACAGTTACATCCTTGATGGGTCTGACAAACTCAAGACGAATACCTAAAGAAGTAGTAAATTATGGCTGAGATAAAGTCACTCATTCTAAGAAACGAATAACTAAATGAACATCTTGGCCAACATAAAGCGATTTATTGTATTCCTTTACCTTGGATGACGAGTTTGCCAGCGGTTCTCTTGTCCTCAGCCTCAAACATGTACTTCGCCTCATCGTCATAGGCTGCAGATTTGACAACCAAAGTGTGTCGTTTTCCCTCTGAGAGGATTTCAAATTTATCATCGGCCTTTAACTCTTGAGATCCCTTCAGCCAGCGGAAGGTCTTGGCTTCCCTTGACAGTTCACATTCAAATCTTGCCTCATCTTTCTCGTACACTTGCAAATCACTCAAAGGTGTAAGGAAAGTAATTGGCAGTTCTGTAACACAAAAACATTTTGAAATTCATATGTGTCACAAAGCAGGTGATACTGTAATAAAATGAGTAAAGAAACTTAGGGGGAACAAAGAAGATTACCTTTTACTTTCAAGTTTGCAGCACATTTAGCATTTGCTCCCTGGAAAACCACCTCTCCAGTCTGAGCAACTCTGCAGTTGTACAGTGTCAAAATGTGTTTTGCACCATCCTCAATGATCTCAACATCCTGATTCAGAAAAAAATGTCATGTGAAGAAACAGAAATATAAAATTTACATTTACATAAAAATACTTCTTAAAGTGGCTGACATAGCAGAAACAGCCTAGACATGTGCTTTGCATGCTTACAGGTGAAGGAGTGAGGACTTCGCCCTTCAGTTTCCACTGGCCATGGACATCATCTTCTGAGATTTCCACTTCAAAACGAGCAGTCTCACCATCAAACAGTTCAACACCATACATCGGTCTGACCACCTTGATGTCGCGAGCTGAAATTGATAAGAAGTCATGCTTAGCGGCAGAGAAATAAACATATTGAAAGTAACCTGTTGCAAAAAAAAATCTGAATGATCACCTTCAATGTTAACGTTGGCTGATGTCTTGTCTGTTCCACAGTCGCACACATACACTCCCTTATCTTTCTGCTCCACTTTCTTAAGGTGGAGGATTCTTCGTTTACCCTCTGATCTCATGGAAATCATCTTGGAGGCTTTAATTTCAATCTCATTATGGAACCACTTCACAGGGACATCCTTGCTCAGCTCGCAGTCAAGACTGACCTCATCTTTTTCAACTGCAGTGTAGTCTTGCAACTTGACAGTGAAGCGTGCATCACCCTCTGGAAAGATAATTTATGTTAGCAAAAATGTACACACTGAAATCTGCCTATTTATGAAGTGTTTCTTAGTGGTACTGCCCAAGAGAGAATTAGTAACAATTTATAGTTCAACAAGTTCAGTACAAGTGTGCTTTTACATTCATAGTAGTGGCCACCACATAAGCCGATCCCACAGGGCTTACCAGTGGCTACTAGCTTTCGTTCATTATTAGTGTTTTAGCATTTTTGTTCAAACTCCAAGTTACATCATAAAATATAATCAAGAAAGGAATATGAAGGAAAAAATTACCTATGACCAGCAGCTTAGCCTTGGTTGTGATTCCTTTTGCCTCTGCCTTTATTTCGCAAGTATCATCTAGTGTGACTTCCTTCATTTCTAATACATGTCTTACTCCTTCAAAATGGGTTATCACTGTTCTGCTTGGATGCAGTTTGATTTCATTTTTGTACCATACCACCGACACATTTTCATGAGAGAGCTCAAGCTCAAACCGGGCAATTTTACCTTCCTTCACAATTAGGTCCTTTAATTCTGAGATGAACTTCAGCCTCATACCTATAATGTTAGTTCATTTTATAATAGATTCATTTACAGAGTGTAATTCAAAGATTTCACCACCATTCTAAAAGACCACAGGCTACTCACTTTAGAAAATGATGAAAATACATTTATCAACCAGCACGTCTGTAATCATTACCACAATGAATAATGATAATAACAACTTACCCTCTACTATTAGTTTAGCTGTTGATGTTTTGCCCAAGACCTCAATAGTGTATTCTCCCTCATCGTCAAATTCACAGTTATTTATTATCAAAATGTGTTTCTTTCCATCATCAATGATTTCATATTTATTTCCAGAAGTTATAATGTCAGAACCTTTAAACCACATCACTTTAGGCACATCCTTAGTGATGGAACACTCAAATTTTGCCTGTTTCTTTTCAGGAACCGAAACATCCTTTAGTGGGTCTGTGAAGTTCATTTCTATCTCTAGGAGGTATGACATGACATTGTATCATACTTTAATCATTTGTAATTAAATATGTATTTGCCATCACCCTTTCTTCACAAAAAAAAACCTTCAGCATTTGCTTACCTTTGACTGTGAGCATAGCGCTCGTCACAGCATTCAGAGCTTGGTATGTAACTTCACCAGCTTGATCAAGCTGGACATTTTTCAAAGTAAGGTATCGCTTTGTGCCCTCAGCTCTGATGTCACATGTCTTAAAAGAAAACAAAGAAATCAGATCTACTATTTCAAGGCATTAGCGTGGACTTCTTAAATACTTTTTTCTTATTTTAATACTTTTTTGTAAGTATTATATATATATATATATATATATATATATATATATATATATATATATATATATCACTGCTGTTGGAAGAAAATCCAAAGAAAAGAAAACAGCCCAAAATGACGTGTAAAAACGCCTGGTTCCATTTACTTACATTAAAGGTAAAGTAGGCTTTTTCCTTCTCCTGTAAAGGTATCATTTTGGAGATACAAGGTTTTCTTCTGACAACAGCATATATATATATATATATATATATATATATATATATATATATATATATATATATGAAATTTTAAGCCACACTTACTGGTGATCTTGTTAGAACCTGCCCTTTAAGCTTCCATTCACCAGGAACATCATCCTCAGAGATTTCAGTGTCAAAGTTAGCCTCCTCCTTCTCCTTCACCTCCACACTAGCAAGTGGTTTCAGGACCTCAGCTTCACGCTCTATATGGGTATCAAACATAAGACGTGAGTCATTTTCTTTCCTCTATGGCTTAAAAGAACAACAACAGAACGTCAAAACACCATGCCGCATACCTCCAAGTGTTAGTTTTGCAGCATAACGCTTGCCCTCAACTTCCACAGCATACTCTCCAACATCACTTGGCTGTGCATTTTTAATGGTCAGACTGAGCTCCTTTCCTTCCTTCTTGACTTCTGTCTTATCTGTTGGTTCTGTAGGAATTTCTTCATTTCCTTTTAACCACTTCCAGTTGGGAGTGTCCTTGATGAGCTCACACTTGAAGCCAGCAGTGGCCTTTGGTTTCACATGCTGGTCCCTTAGAGGTTTCACCAACCAGTCTCTTATGACTTCTGTGAAATATACAGGTACAAATCAGTCTATCAAGTCTATGTAGGCATTTTAAAAACATTTAACATCTTTGATGAGTTGCAAAAGGATATATCTTACCAATAACTTTCACAGTCGTTTGGGTTTTGAGATGTTCACACTCGCATGTATAAACACCAGCATCATCATCTTTTATATCCTGGATAGTCACAGCATGCTGCAGACCAATAATATTGATCTGAACCTTGCCAGGGAGTGGCTCCAGCTCCTTGTCATCTTTCTTCCACACCACATCTCGTTCTTTGCTCAACTCGCAGGTCAAGTACATGGGCTGTCCTTTGAGGACAGTTACCTCCTCCTCCAGAGTCTTAGTGAATTTAACAGGCAGCTCTGTTTCAGGTAAAAGAATATATTTTTTTAGGATTCATACACTGATAGAGATTATCCATTTAAAAATGTGTCAGAAGTCAAAGTGCCCACCTTCTACAATAAGTTTGGCAGTAGAAGTCGTCTCTCTATTCCCAACCTTGGCAATACACGTGTACTCCCCTGTGTCGGACAGCTGGACATCAATGATGGCCAGTTTGCGGTCTTTGCCATCAGAGGTAAACTTGTGTTTTGGACTCTCCCTCAGGTTGCTTCCATCTTTCATCCATGAGGTAACAGCAGTAGAAGGAGTAATCTGGCACTCAAATACAGCAGAAGAACCTATTGACTCAGCTTCCTGCAACACAATATTTTGAAGCCCCTTCACAAACTTCAGAGGCACAGCCTTGAGCTGGAAAGCAAATGGTGACTCTGCTGGAGGTTTGTCACCACCACCTCCAGGTCTGAGTCCTCTTCCACGTCCAGCATCACCAGGAGAAGGAGTTTGTCTTGCTGAAAGGTGTGTGGGGAAGGGATGGGTGTTATTTTGCTAGTTAAAACTAGAAAATGTTGTATTATATGTGATAAGAAAACACTGCTTAAAATAGATTTCCATGTAATCTTAATGCATTCCGATGGAATTATGTTAGCATTCTCACGTTTAAGTCCTCTGCCTCTGCCTCCAGCTGGCTCTTCCTTTGGTTTTCCATCTGTTTAAAATATTGTAATAAACTTGTAAACAATGGTTCAAAATCACAGCTGTCAATTAAACCATGTTTATACAGTATTTGTACACTCTGAAATAGAAAGATGCAAACTGATTACTGAAATGATTGATGCAGATGAAGTACATTTATATAAAGAGGCGAAGATTAAGACAATCCACTAAAGATATATGAATGACAGAAACAAAGAAAACATATCATGACTGATGATTTGTGAAAGACAACAGAAATCAAGACAATGCAACACAGAAGGACAAAAGGGTGTACAGTTTATGGAATGACAGACAGACTATTGACAACAGAGAAACATGTAATACATAAAAGATGGAGACAAATTTGTTAAAAAGAACTTGAATGGATGCGTATTATTTGTGATGATTTTTTGGGGGGGTGAGGGTTGGCACAAAATACCAGTGGTGAGATCTTGGCTTCCCTCTCACCTCTCTTGTCACCCACACCTCCTGGAGTTTCGACAGCCCCGTCCTCCAACTCCTCTGACCCGTAACTTTCATAAGGAGCAAGCTCCCATCCCCATGCTTCTTCGTCTTCCTCTTTCTCAAGTTCTTCCTCAAATACTTCCTCTTCTTGCTGAGTTGGAATCCTTCCCAGCTCCACAGCTCCCGGAGATAACTCCTTCATTAATGGTAGCTCAGTTTTGTCAGGTTTTAAAGAATGCTCCTGATCTATCTTATCCTTCTGGGGAGAGATTTTCTTTGGGATCTTTTTCAGAGTAACAGACTCGACTGAATCTTTAGGTGACAACTTTTTAGGTTCTTTTGCACTGGGCTTCCTCTCCATTCGAATGGATTCAGTCTTTGGTGAGGGTGACTTTTTCAGCTCTGCTCCTTTTTTGGCAAGTTCAACAGGTTTTAGTTTTATCTCCTGTTTTTCCTCCTTTACCTCAGGCTTTTTGGAAATGTCTGGCTTATCTTCTACCTTGGGGCTCTCTTCTGGTTTCTTCTGGCATACTGGGCTGGTCGTAGGGGCACAAGGCTTCTCTTCTGTAGGTTTCTCATCCTTGGGCGAGGGAGTCTTTTTGGGCTCTGCAGCTTTTTTCACTAGTTCTACAGGTTTCAGTACTACATCTTCTTTATCTTCAAATTGTTTTGGACGATGTCCACCTTCTTTAATTAATAATGGTTCCGTTTCTTCTTTTGGACTTTTCTCTGCTTTCTGGACTGTACTGGGTTTTTGCTCTTTGTGTGGCAAGTCAGGCATCTTGATCTTGTCATGCTCTTTGTCTGCGGTTTTGTCTTTCTCCGATTCCTTCCTCTGAGGCATATCAGCTTTAACTTCCTTTGAAAATGGCTTTAGTTGTACTTTTTCCACTTCTTCGTCCAGGGTTGGAACTCTCTTTGCTTTTGTGACTGGCTTAGTGGGCTCTTCTGAGGTTTTGTCTTGCACTGCCAGAACTGCAGGTTTTGGCACCGTGGCTTCTTCAACTTTTTCAATCAAGGGGATAATTTCTTTTATCTGCGTAGCTGCAACATGTTCATCCTGCTGAAGTCTTTCACGTGTCTGAAAAGCAATGCTACCCCTCATTCCACCATCTTTCTCTTCTGTTTTTGGAACAGCAACCTCTGATTTATCAGGTTTTACAACAGGCTTCAGCTTCACAGTGTCTTGCTCCTTCTCTGATAATGGTTTTTTAGATCCTTTTTTGAAAGTTAGGCCTGGTGTCTTAGGTTCCTCTTCCTTTGGCATCTTGCTCTTCTTGAAATTCCCCTTTCTGTCCACCCCTTGAACTTTAGTATCAGGTGCTGCATCTTTCTGTTTCTTTACCTTCATATATTCTTCAGTTTTAATTTCCTGCTCATTCAGCGTTTTCTCTGTCTTATATGCATCCTCTGTTGCCTCATAACTGCTAAAAGTAACCTCAGCAACAGTCTTTGAATATATTTTCTCTTCAAAAGTTTCATCTTTTTCAGGTTTCCAAAGAGTTAGCCCTGGCTCTGTTGATTGTGCTACAGGCCGAATCTTGGTGACTTCTGTCAATGACACAACCTCATGCTCTTCTTTTTCATCTTTAGGTCTTCTGGTTCTGGTCTTTAAGACTGGCATTACCAGTTTCTCTTGCTCCTCATTGTGAATCTTAGCCTTCTGTTTAAGATAAGCTTTTGTGGCGCTAGGTGTTTCTAAAGCGAAAATGCCACATTGTCACATGACAGACAGCACAAAAAGCATTCACAAGACAGCCAAACACACTACATACATCACAGTGCGTCGATTTCATTTCCAGTGGTCATTAAGTTAATTTGACGGATTCATATCAATAAAATCTAATTCCAAGTTATATATCAATGCTAAGAACACATTCACTGGATTTGGTTAATTGATTAAATGGGTGGTAGTGAAAGATAGATTTGGCAACCATGATAAAGGAAACAATTACTAGTTTCATCCAGTGAACAATAACAATTTCTTTGGAATTCAGTGGTAAAATATCATAGACTCACAAAGCAGACAATTGGCAGACACACAATAATGGAAACTTTACCAAAAAATAAAATTATTTATAATTGATTTGTAGTATTCACATTATGAAATAGCAATCTTACCTTTCTGGACAGGTCCAGGAGCTGCAACAGGGCCTTTGTCTGCAGAGATTAAAATACATTAAACAGAGAAAAAGACACAAGCACATGTGATCTGGTAAATGGGAAACCAAATATAATGCGATGTATTAAAATTTTCAGGAGTGTTTATGTTATTTTCAATGGGATGATGACTTTTTTTCTGTAAAGCTGCTTTGTGACAACACCTGCTGTAAAAAGCGCTATATAAATAAACTTTGCTTGTTTGCTTGCTTAAATAAAAAGATTCCTAAAATGAATCCAGGATAGAAAAGTAGACATTCAAACAAACACATTTGCCCAAGTAGGATATAAGATATAAAATGCAATGTATGAGTAAAATCCACAAAGAGACAAGATGAATAGATAAACAAAAAGTAATAAATAAAACAAAAGGTGAAGATGTGCAACACATAAAGACACAGAACAAAAACAAACAAGAACAGTGGGCACTGAAAGGAAAAGACAATAAAGTTACAGAGACGCTACCTTGAGGGGGAGAGGCTTTTTGTTCAAGTGGTATTGCTGCTGGCTTTGGTGCCTCAGGTGTTGGCTTCTTCTCCACAGTTGGCTCTTTAAATAAAAGTATGCCATTGTCACAAACAAAAAAATTGTAATGTGCATGGAAAGACATACTGTGTACCAAACAGACACAACATATATAAAGGGGACCACAAAAACACAAAAAAAGAGACTGAGGAAGCAAATAATCTCACACTGTACCAAAAACAAAGACAACAGTAATGACAGAAATGCACAGAAGACATGGCAACGGAGATCATACCTTGAGGAGGAGACACCTTTGGTTCAACTGGTGCCACTGTTGGCTTTGGTGCTTCAGGTGTTGGCTTCTTCTCCACAGTTGGCTCTTTAAATAAAAGTATGCCATTGTCACAAACATGAAAATGATAATGTGAATGGAAAGACATACTTTCTAACAGAATAGACAAAATACATATGAACAGGAACACACAAAAAAAAACAGACGAAGCAAATGATCTCACATTGTACCAAAGACTAAGAAGACACCAGCAGTGACAAATGCACTGAAGACATGGCCACAAAGATCGTACCTCGCGGAGGAGAGACTTTTGGTTCAACTGGTGCCACAGTCGGCTTTGGTGCCTCAGGTGTTGGCTTCTTCTCCACAGTTGGCTCTTTAAATAAAAGCATGCTATTGTCACAATCAAGAAGGAATAATGCGCACTGAAAGAGGTACTGCGTAAAAGAATAGACAAAATACACATGAAAAAGAAACATAACAAGATACAACTTGCAAAGCTAACAATCTGACAAAGAGAAAGAAGAGATTAGTTGTGACAGAAAGACACAGAAGACACATAAGAAGAGACTCTACCTTGGGGAATAGAGACTTTTTGTTCAAGAGGAGTAACTGTTGGCTTTGGTGCCTCAGGTGGGCGCTTCTCTACAGTTGGCTCTTTAAAAAAAAGAATGCCATTGACACAACAAAAAAACGATACTGTGCAAGGAAAGACACACTGTGATACAGAACAGAGAAAATACATATGAAAAAGAGCAAAATAAGATACAACAGACAAAGCCAACAATATTATTGTATTAATGACAGAAAAGAGATCAGTGGTGACAGAAAAACACAGAAGCAGAGCCTCTACCTCGAGGAGGAGACACTTTTTGGTCAAGTGGTGACACTGGTGGCTTTGGTGCCTCAAGTGTTGGCTTCTTCTCCACAGTCGGCTCTTTAAGTAAAAGCATGCCATTGACACAATATTGAGACAATCAAGAAATGATACTGTGCATGGAAAGATGCTCTATTACACATTGGACAACATACATATGAACTTAAAGTTACATGCAACAATATAACTGTACTGACATCAGTAATGACAGAAAGACAGAAAACATGACAGCAGACACTCTACCTCGAGGAGGAGAGACTTTTGGCTCAGTTTGCCCCACTGTCGGCTTTGGCGCTTCAGGTGTTGGCTTCATCTCAATAGTTGGCTCTTTGAATAAAAGCATGCTATTGTTACAACCAAGTGATAATAATGTACATGGAAAGAGGTACTGTTTCACAAAACAGAGAAAATAAATGTGATAAGATATCAAAAAATATCAATACCACATTGTATTAAAGACAGTGAACAGATCCATAATGACAGAATGACAAAGAAGACATGGCAGAGAAGACTCTACCTTGAGGAGAAGAGACTTTTTGTTCAAGCGGAGCCACTTTCGGCTTTGGTGCCTCAGGTGTTGGCTTTTTCTCCACAGCTGGCTCTTTAAATAAAAGTATGCCAGTCAAGAAATGATATTATGACAAAGCAAACAATCTCACATTGTACTAAAGACTCAAGAAAAAGACCAGCAATGCGTTATCAGTTCCTTCAGTTTAGCACTGCGTACCTTTTGAAGGAAGAACTGCATTCGGTTTGACAACATTGTTGTCTGATTGTGAGATATTATACAAGCAAGAGTAGACAATGAAACATTTGTACAAATGAATTGACACATTCAAAGATGAATGGAAGACAAGACAGGACAAACAACACAGCAAAGTAAAGAGCAAAGAATGAAGACATTCCATGTTAAGCCACATGTTTAAGTCTTTTGCCTAAATACCTCTTTCATGCATTTTAAGCTCTTTCTTCACTTCTTCTTTTGTCTTTTTCACATCAGGAGACATGGGCTTAGCCTCAACGTCTTTTCTCAAAATTTCTTTTTTCTTCTTAGACACAACCTCTTTCTTAAAGCTGGATTTTGTTTCTTGTGGCAGTTCATCTTTTGGTCCCACAATTTTATCAGCAGGACCTTCAGCTTTCTTCTTGTTTTCTGAATCCATCACCAGTGTACTTGATTTAATATTGACTTCAGGGATATTTTGGTCAGTCTCCTCCCTTAAAATGGTCTCTTTAAATGGAAGACTGTCTTGACTTAGTGAAACCTCTGGTTCACAAATTCTTTCATCATGAACCACCTTCTTTTCCACATAATGTTCCTCAGCTTGGTAAGACAAAGTCTGGTAGTGTTCATCGCTTTCATATGAGACTTCTCCTCGCGAAAGTACTTTCTCCATCTCTTCCTCCATCTTCTTAGTTTTCTTAGAAATATCCACTCTACGGGCATTTGGTTCAATTCTCTTTGGAACTAGCAAGAGCAGAAGAAGATTTACCTGCACATGCATAAACTATCATACGTGTTCTCTTATTACATGTAATTTAGTCCCTTAAAACGTATAATGCTGTAGTAATGAAGAATAAAAGAATGCATAATAACAGAGCAACAGAATGGTTACATTTTTTGTCTGCTGGAGTACCTTTTGCTTTGAAGATTGCTAGAGTTACTTTGACCTTATGGCTAGTTGTTTGTGCCTCTAATTGAATTTCGAATGCTTACGGGCAGTCTACTGGACAAATCTGGATGTGACAGTTGCCAGGAGAAAGCTACCTGCCTGAATACATAATGCAAACTGTAAAGTTTGGCTGAGGAGGAATAATTGTTAGGGGATGTTTTTCATGTTTTTCCACGTTTTTCCACTTAGTCCCAGTGAAGGGAAACTGTAATACAACAATATACAAATACATTCAAAGTAACTGCAGAATTCAAGCTTTGTGGAAGCAGTTTGGGAAGGCCCTTTTCTGTTTCAGCATGTCCATAAAGGAATTGCCAAAACTTGGCTGGTCCTGATACATCAAACACATTTGGGATGAATTCGAACACCAACTGGCTTTATTACCCAAGATCAGTGCCCAACCTCACTAACGCTTTTAAAACTAAATGGCAGCAAATCCCCACAACCATGTTCCAAAATCTAGTGGAAAGTCTTTCTAGTGGAGGCTGTTATAGCAGTAAAGGGGGGGCTAAGGCCATTCTGACAACCCATTGTTTATGAATGAGATGTTCAACAAGCACCTGATGTTTTGGTGCTTTGCTAACCTGTCTAGCATAATTAAAATAAATATGGAGGAAATGTGACATATTTTCTTTGTATTCTGTCAAATATATACTAATGACACAAAAGAAAAAAAAAACAGCAGACTGTATGAATATTAAGCATGTGTACCAAGGTGAAAACCTCCCAACCATACCTCTGGCAGAAACCATGTCTAACTGGTTTTGAGATTTGGCGACAGACTTTTTCTCAGACGGCACTTCTGCATGTTTAACTTCAGCCACTTCCAAGAAAGTCTCCTCAGGCTGATGTGAGATATCTTCTTCTCTTGAAATCACTTTTTCCATCACTGAAATCTCCTTAGTTTTCTTAGAGAATTCCACTGTATGCAGAATCTGTTCATCTCTCTTGGAAGATGCAAGGTCTTTAAACATGAAAGATTTTGTTTTTAAATTGCACCATGTGCACACATTGAAAGATGAAAGCAAGACATGAGATCACTACATCAAATAATTAATACCCATTTATACATCTGAAAGTTGATGTCTCTTGAAATGTATAAAGAATAAGGTCAATCAAGAGGTAAAATTCATGCAGATAGTACAAATAATCGACACCTTTTACTGTAGTGTAGACTATTTGTATAAAAAGAGCCCCAAACTCTGACACTTTGACCGAATATGTATTAAATGTGTAAATATCAGAGAAGCAACCTCTAAGACCAACAAAGCATACCTCTTGCGGGAGCCATTTGTGCTTCCTTTCGAGGTTTAACTACAGGTTTTTTCTCAGGTGCTACTTCTGTAGTTTTAACTTCATCCACTTTCAATGAAGTCTCTTCAGGCTGATATGGAATGTCCTTGTCCTTAGGCAAGATTTCTTCTCTTGAAATCATTTCCTTCATCATTAAAATCTCCTCTACTTTACTGGATAATTCCTCTGTATTTGGAGCTACAAAGATTTTAAAGATTAAAGAAACTTAAGATTCTACCATGTGGCTATAAAGAAGAATGTTCAGCAACACAGACAACACAGGCTGTGTCTCTTCAAATGTATAAAGTGCATTATTAAAGAAAGGCACAGTTTCCTTGGCTTTTGCTTCATTCTAGGCTTTTTAACAAAAATTTGCATTCAGCTCAACAGTTACAAAACAGAGGCTAGTTCCAACATGAAACCTGTGTATCTGCCATCTATACTATTCCTTTAAAACAGCAGCAGATAAAAGATATTCTTGTCTTTACTTTAAAATTAACAAAATATTCTGTGTCATATGTATGTAAGTGGAATATACTTATTTTCCAACACTGTTGGGTCATTCTATCGAAACGTCCATTTTTGTGTCCCTCGCGTTTACAGATATATTACACTTGAAAAAACATGTTAGGGTTACAATTTATTTATATTTTAAAATAAAACAATGTTATTTTAACAATTACACCTTCTTGAGCCTCAATTTAGCAATATTGGGTTTTTAAATCAATTGTATAGAATTCCAAGCACCACAGAAGTGCTCGTCCTCATAGTCATGTGTGAAGGGTAAGGCCATATTTTGAGGTCAAAAACATGTTTTTCTGCAATTTTAACTGCAATAATCGATACATGACTATGAAATACATGAATATATAATTATTATATAATAATTGAATTATATGACATAAAGAAAACAAATGCCAAATAAACATTATAAAATAATGAAAGTTGTGGTCCCCAGGAGTCGTGTCACTGGTGTTAACAACTGCATAACAACAAATCTCTTATTTTGAAATAAAAATCACACTGATGACATCACTTGACTTCCTTTTACCTATTTTCTGAGAATCTATGAAGAAAAGCACATGGTGAGTCCACTGTGTCTTTTCAGTATCGGAAATTTTCTTATTTAGCTCATGATTTCATATGAAGCTTTTATTGAGGTCACTGGTGTGACCGACTTTATTCTTAGGTAACTGTTAAAAAAATAGAATGCGAATGGATTCAATTACATATTTTAGTTGATATTCCATTACTGACAGCATGTGGTTTGATGCTCTGTAGCAGCCATTATGTAAAATGCATTTTTCATTAAAAATGTCACTGGTGTTACTGTCTGTGGTATTACCTTATGTGTAACACCAATGAGGATTGGTAACACCAGTGACACCTATGGATAGACAGAAAAGTGGACGTTTCTGTTGAATGAGCCTGTTATAGATTCTATCAGGAACATTGACTGCTATGAACAGAAACCAAATACAGAATACAAAAATACAGCCTTAACCCATGAGGAGAAACCAAGGTGAAAATCCAACCAAGCATACCTCTGGCAGGAGAAATCTCCATCTTCTTTTGAGGTTTTATCAGCATTTTTTTCTCAGATGGCGCTTGTGTAGGTTTAACTTCAACAACTTTTAATGACGTCTCCACAGGTTTAAATACAGTATTGTCATATTCATATATTTCTTCTCTTGAACTCACTTCCATTGTCACTGAAATCTCTTCAGTTTTCTTAGATATTTCCATTGTATGCTGATTTTGTTCAACTCTCTTTGAAGCTGCAAAGACTTTAAAGATGAAATTTTGAGACTGCACCATGTGCCGTATCAGAAGCATGTTCAACAAGGCAAGCATTTAAACAAGGAGACTAGATATTCAGTAGAACACTAGACTCCTGCAGTAGTTTATACTGAGAATTTTTAAACAGCATATTAAATGTATGACTTTAGCTACACAGAGCTTACACTATTATAAGGTTTTCTATGTACTTATAAAGCCTACTAAACTTAACTGTTGATGGATCATACTCATTTAAAACCATTTTATTGTAGTGGTAGTAGTCTTATTTTGCTCTGGAATACTGGTCCCAGGTGTGACATGAAAATGAATTGTATGTTCATTGGAACTCATATATATATTTGTAAACACAAACAAAACAAAGAATCCAAGTGCAAAAGAATACCATAAAGAAAGCTCTCAAGATCAACCAAGCATACCTCTTGTAGGAGCCATTTCCATCTCCTTTCGAGGTTTAGCCACAGGCAGTTTCTCAGATGGCAGGTCTGCAGGTTTAACTTCAACCACTTTGTAAAAGTAGAAATCATACCAGAAAAAAAGGAAACAACATGAATGACCACATACACAAGGACAGACACAAACTGTAAGAATATCAAGAATATCCAGATACGGATGCAATTTTCAGTCACAGGTTTGACACATGTTCTGTATCCAAAAATAAAAACCAAAGTTCATGATTAGTGAAGTTAATTTAAGAACACAAAAGCAATTTGTTAATTATTTAGGTAATAATACCTTTCTCTATCAGTTCTCTGTGCTGAACTGGTTCAGGCTTTGCCATAGTTGGCTCTGGAGGGCTGATTGTTAACTCTGCTTTTCTAGCTGGTTCAACTTTGGGAGCCAGAGGAACAACTTTTGGTTCTGGTTGTCTACTTGGCTCTGCTGTAGGCAGTTCTTTAGAGACTGGTGTTAGCTCAGGCATTCTACTTGGTTCTACTTTTGGAACTTGTGGGGGTGCAGGTATTTTAGCCAGTTCTACTTTTACCAGCTCTGTAGAGGCTGGTGTAAGCTCTGGCCTTTTAACCAGCTTTGCCGTTGGCATTTCTGTGGAAACAAGTATAGCCTCTTCTTTTCTTCCTGGTGCAGGGAGGATAAGTGCAGACTCTTGTTTTGATGGTTCAGGCTTCACTGATACAGTTGCTTCTTGTTTAGATGGTGTCACGCTTGGTGGCTCAGCTGCAAATAACGGCAGGCCTGATTTTTTGCCTGGCTCTATTTTTGGTGCTTCTGTAGCCCTTGCCTCTTCAGGAGCTTTAAAAAAGATAAATGTGGTTATACCCTAAGATCACTGCATACGGTGATCAGTACGACACTCAACTGAGTGCAATAAGCTAAAGATCAAAGAGACTGATATCAAGAAATCAAGAATGTGGACACAACAAACACATATTTTAAGAGCACCTGTTACTGGGATACAGGCTTTATGGGAAACAACACCAAGAAAGACAAGTCTGAAGACAAGTTACTATCAAAATATCCACAACAATCATTGTGTTTTAGTAGTTACCTTTTGAAGGAGCCATAGTTGGTTTTGGGGTTAAAACCTCTTCCTTTTTAGCAGCTAAAGTTGGTTGTGGTGCCACTTCTGGCTTCTTGGGAACATCTGATACTTTTAAGGAACAATGAAATTCAGAAAAAGAACAAATTGTAGTTTCAAGGGACAAACATTTTACATAAAGACACAAAACCGAAGTTCGAGTGCAACAAGAAATAGTTTTTTTTACATGAAGCTGTCACCTTGCACAAACAAAGACTGGCAATAAAGATTGTGCATATACAGACAGACATACAGGACATCACACCAACAAAGAAATCAACAGAAGGGCAGAGAGACAATACCATAGCACACAGACAGCTGTTCAGTACAATACCTTTGACTGGGGGAGACTCAGGCTTCTTTGTAACTGCAGGCTTAGGTTCAGGCTTCAGCTCTGGCTCTGGTTCAGGCTTCAGCTTTGGCTCTGGCTCAGGCTTCAGCTTTGGCTCTGGCTCAGGCTTCAGCTTTGGCTCTGGTTCAGGCTTTAGCTTTGGCTCTGGCTCAGGCTTCAGCTCTGGCTCTGGTTCAGGCTTCAGCTTTGGCTCTGGTTCAGCCTTCAGCTTTGGCTCTGGCTCAGGTGCAACTTTTGGCTCAGGTTTTGGTTCTGGTTTAGGCTCGGGTTTTGGTTCTGGTTTAGGCTCAGCTTTTGGCTCTGGCTTAGGTGCAGCCACTGGTACCTCTTTAGGCTCAGGTGGCACCTGTGGTTTAGGCTCAGGCACCACAGGAACTGCAGGTTTTGAGACATCTTTAGGTAAGACAGACAACTATAAGTATCTAAGAGATGGGGCTAAGTGACAGCATAAACACAGTAACAAGAATTAAGAACAATATAAAAATACAAACAATAAAACCTTAAAACAGAGGGACACTTCTAAGACTGTAAATCACATATAATTTTAAGATCTGTTGAAACTAACACATTGAGGACAGTACGTTTTACATAATGACACACAGAAGATGTTTTCAGACTTTTACAAATCAACATTCATATCAACACATCTCAGAGTGTACAACGATGCATAAAGAGTCTGTATGTCAGCATATGTGGATCATGCTAACAACATGTCCAACACTTATGACAATACCTTTAGGTGCAGGCTGTCCTTTTCTCTCGGCCACCTTTACTGATGGGACTTTTTCCTCTACAGGCTTCCTGACTTCGGGTTCTTGAGAATCATTAGCACAATACGAATAAAATTCAGTTATAGACAGTATGCTCTGTTTAAGTACTGTACCAAACAAAGAAACACATAAAACATGTGAACACACCAACATATAAAGAAAAGTAACACACATATTTACTTTGTTATCTCTGTGGAAAATGAGACACACAGGGAGGAATAAGGGAGACAGTAAAAGACATTCAGACACAAATACCTTTAGACAGAGCTGGTGCAAATGCTTCGGGTTTCTCTTCGGGTTTCTTGGAAACCTCAGGCACTTAAAACACATATTCTCTATTAAACTACTGCTACCAAACATATATTTGTAGTTTTGGTAGACAAGCCATTAGAAGAAATACAAAAATACTAAAAACATTCAGGAGAAACTAAGACAAATGGCAGCATGATATTAATAAAAGCAGACATAAACATACAGACAGACAGATAGATATACAGACAGGAGGCACACACATTTAAAAGCATACCATCATAAGAAATCAGAATGTTTTCAAGAGAACATTTAAGAGGCTTGGCAGATGGCTTTAAGTTTTGGCATTTGTAAATGTTAATTAGCATAGCCCATGACAGCCATAAGCTTGATCAGGCACAAGCATGTTGTTCTCTTAATACCTTGTTGCGGCTTTTCTTCAGTTTTTTCCGCCACAATTTTGGTAACAATTTCTTCCACTGGCTTCTTCGGTTCTAAAGGAAAACAAACACACACACTTAGCAACACAACATAAGACTAAACTTCTAACTAATGTAACTGGGCACAGAACACAGCATATCACAGCTGGATTGAACATATGGGGGAAGAAAGTAAAATTACGGATTATTGGTCAGTGGAGGAGAACGAACGTTCAAGCACTGCAAGAAATGGATGGTGAGGACAAGAGCAAAAATTACCAAGAGGATGAAAGACAGCGTTCACACACAAAGTGAGCCAAACATTAAGCTCTCAATTAATGAAAACAAGACTATTAGCCACAGTATACCTTGAATTGATGAAAATTCATGGATTACTTTTTCTTCTTGGACTGTCCGACTCTCATACTCTACTGTACCAAAATAAATTGTGCCAAAATAAATGGTCAGCGCCAAAGCAAAAGGAAAGAAAGAAGCAAAGCACAAGAAAACAATCAAACAAGTTTAACTAAGTTTCTAAAATTGGACATAGTGTAATAAACGTGTTTAGCTCAGTGATGCAAGATTGGCATTATTGTATTAAGACATAAGTTTCACTAAAAGTCAAGATGCATCCAAGTGTAATCATTTTGGTTAATTAGTTAGGACAAAAATATGATGTTCCAGCTTTTTAGACATGGATGTAGGTGACAGATAGACATTAGAATAAATTAGGACTAACATGTGGAAGTGACATGGATGCTTGTTGTCTTCATGGTTATAAGCTATTTAGCTTTAGTTAATACACCACGAAACACGATTTGCTGGTGGACTGAAAGCTTATTAGAGAGGAGTTGGTAGAAAACTGTGAAGAGTAAGTTGGTTACATTTGGAATAACATAAGAAATAGTACCTGATACTTCATGCTTTTCTTCATAATAATATTCAGATGATTCTTCTTTTGAACGTGAAAGGTTTGAAAAAAGGCGTTATTATTACAGCTGCTTGGTTTAGTAAATGTATTATATAATACTGCATGATGTCAGGTTTCTAAGTATCTAATCTTACCTTTGAAACTAATAATAGATGACATCTCAGGTACTTGTATTGTTGTATCAGGGACATCTACACAGAGCAGATTTTATTGTGTTAATTATTTACGTTGCTCAGAATATTTATAATGACTAATACAGGAGCAACTAAGCTATTCAGTCTAGTAGGTTTTTGGTGATCTTGATATAAAAGTACTCACCATAAGACATTGTTCCAAGATCAATTTCTGTGGATAGAGGTAAACTGTCATTGCTGGGATTCAGTACCCATACCCAGAAAATGGGAATGGTAACTCATTTTAATGTCACTCTATTATTTAACAACTGGTACCTTTGCCTGACAGATAAAGCTCAGCTGTACTTGTAGCTTCACCCATAGGCTCCAATCGTGCGATCACCGAGTACACGCCTAAAAATGTTTGCAGATAATGGAGTGTCTTTAATTAAAAAGCAAATTCAAAGAGTATTCAAAGTACTGCTGAGATATTTAAATGTACACACCTTCATCCTCAGATGTTACATTACGAATAATCATAAAGTGACGTCTTCCCTCACACCTGAAGTTATATTTTGGACTCTCTTTAAGCTCCCAAGAGTCTTTGTACCATGTGACCACGGCATTGTCAAAGGACAGCTCGCACTCAAAAGTGGCAGCCTGGCGTTCCTTCACCATAATGTTGTGGATGCGTTTGGTGAATTGAATTTGATCAGCTACAAATAAGATATGATTTGAATGATTAACTTATGTCTTAAAATGCATATTTAATATCTTTCTAGATTCCTAGATTAAGCCGAGTGAAAAGACACCATTCAAGAACATGCACTATTCACCTACCATTTTGTTCTGAACAAGAATAAGGCCACTAAGACCAAGCAGTTCAAGAGCATAAAGAAAATAAAAGCAAGGTAGGTGTTTAATATTGAGATGACGAAAACAGAGCGAAGAGGTTAGTGGACAGCCTGGGCACATGACAAACATGGGGATTTAAAAAGACATTTTTAAACGTGGTTCGCTCCTCTACCTACTTACTGATGAAATTAACCTTTAAAAGTGATAAAAGGGAGGTGCATATTAATAAGATAAACCCATGCATTTGTGTATCAAGTGAGAAACCGCTGCACTACAGGCAGCTTTGCCTTCTTACCAGGTGAAGGCTTCTGCTCATACTCATCACTCTCTGCAGGAGAGGTGATACATTTGCCTCAGCACACTTCAAAAACTAAACAGAATTCAAAACATGTACTGGAGAGAGGACTTACCCAACACCGACAGTGTGGCACTGGAGATATGTGGGCCACAAATGACGCGGTAATTTCCCTGGTCACTCGTCTGACAGTTCTTGATCTTCAACGAATGGCGGTCGCCCACTGCTTTAATCTCGTATTTACTACTGGTTTCAAGCTTCTGTGTGTCTTTGTACCAAGATAGCGTGATTTCTGGGTAGTTGATCTTAATTTCACACTCAAACACGGCCTCCTTATTAACTTGGGTTGTCTGATCTTTGATGTCATTAAGCAGGGTAATGGGCTGTAAACAGAAAATAAGTGCACATGTTCAAGATATCAATAAGCATCTCATCAAAATAAGAGCTGAATTTGTTACAAGAGGGTTTTTTTTTAAATGTTGTTCTTGCTGCTTTCCAAAAAAGAATCATACTTCAGTTTGTTCCATTCTCCTCTGCAAATCAGACACAAGCTTAGCCATATCTTCATCAGATTCTCTGCCACGCATGTGTTCCTGATTCAAAAAAGAGTATTAAATATTACATGTATTACAAATGAATGATTCAAATAAATAAATTTTAGCAATTATGCTGTAAGAAAACAAGGTAAGATATGAAACAAAAAAAATAAATAAACCTACTGGTCTTCCACTTTCTTCACCCCTCTCTTTTTTCAGCTGCTCAATGGCCTGAAGAAGGCCGCGGTAGTCTGTGATGCCGTACATGCGAGCATATTTTTCATACTCTTTTGGATCTACATTTCTTAATAACTCAACTATGTCAATGTCTTTGTCTTCCTTTGGACTTTTCTGCTTTGATGGTGTCCTGAACATGACAAAAGAGAGCCAAATGTCAATATTTAAAGTGTTTCCTTTTCTAAATAAAACAAAGATTACCATTATATTATATTATAATATTTTTAAATTGTTATTAAAATTGTTATTATATAAAAGATTATTATTTATTTCTGAAATAAAGAACACGTTAAAACTCACTTCTTCAGTTTCACCATTTCAGCTGCAGTTTCCTGCTTCTCATCAACATTCAAGTCAGTGCTGCACTCAATTTCTCCATGTTTATTAGATGCTACACATCTATACTGGCCAGAGTCAGATTTAGTCGCTTCTCTGATCTCAAGCTTGGCCTCTTGGCCCTTCTGTTCAATACTGATGCGACCACCGTGAGTCATCTGTCTCCACTTGCCTTTCATCCATTTCACGTTAGGAATAGGATCACCACCAACCTTTGCGATGAAGGTTGCAGTGCCCTCTGTAAGTCAGAATATGGTACATGATTCCAATTATCTATTTTAAATATCAACTGCATAACAGTACAAGTACTCAGCTTCTAAGGGAACAACCACTTACTCTCAGTGATGCGAACACTCTTTGGTTCATCAATGAAGAACAAGTTGTCCAATTTCTTAGCTGCCACAGGTGCTGGGGCAGCGGCCTGAGCTGGCGCAGGAGTTACTCCTGCTTTTTCTAAATGAAACCAGCAGTTGAAGAGCAAAGAGAATAAATGAACAAAGACATGATTGGTTTGATTTGTTGTCCCAACCATCATGAGATTTAAAGAACAAATCATCAACTAGAAGAATATGAAACTTTACAATAAATAAATCATTGAGCAATGTAATGTTTTACAGAAATGCTTCCCAAAATCTGCACCGTCGATGCGGCACATGTAAGATTATGTCATCACAGCATCAAAAACCAAAAAAAAAGGTTCATGAAACTGAAAGTCTGTAGTATTAAACAAACTGGAAAAGTGATGGCTTTCATTATGAATGATAAAGGAAAAAAGATGATTTTGTAAAAAGGAAATAATAAATCTTGTATGACACAAGTGATGTTTTGCATTACAATTTTTTGGCCTGAAAAGTAATTTTGGACATTTTTTCCTTTTTTGCAGCACACCCTTAAACACTAAAACTAAAACATATAAGAAAGAAAAAAGAACATGTTAAAAGATTAAAATATGAACATCAAGCAAATTCATTATCCACATTCTAAGATTCATATAGTACCTTTGATGGTGGCCTTGGCCTTGGAGAAATCGCTACCAGCATTGTTGGTTGCCTTGCACAGGTAGTCTCCTGCATCGGCTTTGGATGCCCTGTCGATAGTCAGCGTGGCAATACCATCTATAAATGTGATCTTGGTGGTGGCAGAAGACGTCACCTCCCTTCTGTCCTTCATCCACTGAATTTTCAGTGGCGGAGAGCCAAAGACTTTGCAGCTAAAGCTGAGCCTCTCACCCTCATCCACCGTTATAGGCTTAAGAGTCATTTCAAAGGTAGGTGGCCTTTGTTCTTCTGGATTTGAAAAATACCAAAAAAAGTAAGGAGCACTGTGATTTTGAACATTTTTTAGAAGTTTAAGAAGAAAGGCTTGTCAGGCTAAACTCAACCCAGGCCTCAGAGACTTACATCACATGCACAGTTTTCTTCTATTCCAGTTTCAAGCAAACAAAGCTTGGGGCTGGAATAGAATCCAGCTCTGGCAATAGCTTTTGGGAATAGGAACTAAACAGAATGGAAATTTGGACTGACAGAGAATCCTAAGACTAGAATATTTGGCTTAAAGTGCCGAGTACTAGTTAAATATGATTAAGAACAATACAACATGCAAATAAAAGGGTAAAAAAAATCAAAATGTTGTTGAAGAAACTGATAAAAGTAAATCAAACATTGTGTACCTGTGATGCTGATCACCACCTGGGAGGAAGCAGTACCAGCTTCATTAGCAGCGCTGCAAGTGTAAGTGCCACTGTCTGAGGTTTGGGCTTTCTTAATACATAGCACAGCCACATTGCTCTTGAAGATCATTTCGCAGTTGTCCGAGCTAAAGATTTCCCTGTCATCTTTGTACCAGCTGACGGACAATGGCTGCGATCCAGATACACGACCCTCAAGCTTCACCAGTTTGCCCACAGTGTCCTTCACGTGCTCAGGGAGTTTTTTAGTGAAGGTTGGAGGAATTTTCCGATCTGAAAACAAAACATACATTATGAGATTAGTTGTCGTATATCCCCAGACGAACTGTCACTCGCAAGGGAGTCTAGCGAGAAAATACCTTTCACAAACAGCAGAGAGAAACGTAAGTCTTTTTCAATCTCATTACTAGCATAGCACAAGTACAGGCCTGAGTCTAATTTTCTGCCTGATAGTCAGACATGGGCTATTATACACATAAGAAAAATTGTCATTTGCCCTGTATAGATATTTTTCACCATCACTTGACCAGGTAACTTATCAATGTTACAGTCATGTGGCACTCTAGCCCAACATAGCCCAACATTACATTTATAGGGAAGTGATTTTTATCAAACACAGGTGCACTCTTTATATCCTAAAAAGCTAATTTACATACCAAATCTGGTACAAAAGAGTTTATTTGTAAAACAAACCTTGAAATATAAGTTGTGCAATACAAGAAGCAGTTCCAACTCTATTTGATGCAATGCAAGTATATTCCCCATAGTGTTTCTTTACACAGTTGGAAATTCTTATATTATTCCAATATTATTGCTGAAAGTAACTGAGTACTTTAAATTTGTTTTCAAAGTCCTGCAATGTTTAAGCCAGGAAATATCCACAGGATCCTTCAATGCAAAAGTCAAATTCTATCGAATGTCTTTTACTGGTTTGAGTACAATTGTTTTCTCTTGGTGACTCTTGGTGTTCTATTTTGAATGCTAATATTTTTCCAATGGAAGACTGAAGGCATTTTGTCATCTGTAAATGATCAAACTGAAGCGCAAGACAAGAAACTCAAGTATGGTCTATAAAAACAGTCAACTTAAAGATTTCACTACACTTTACTGACCTGCCCCTACGGTGACCTGTGCATGACAGATATCACTTCCATCATCATTTGTAACTTCGCAAGAGTATCTTCCAGCAGTGTCTTTGTCACACTCTTGAAGACATTCCAAGACGCAAGTGTTTCCAATGACTTTGGTGTTGTATCTGTAAGAAGCGTAGATCTGCTTGCCGTCCTTGTACCATGTGACAAACAATTTTTCCATCCCAGTGAAAGAGCATTCAAGTCTCAATTTTTGGCCCTCTTGGAGGGACTGGTTGGACAGCTTCTTCACAAATCGAGCAGGTCCTGAGAGGAACAACATTAAACCAGTCACAGAACTGTCATAATGACAGATTAACTATTACTAATATGTATATACACCAGGGGCTATCTTGGGTACTTTCAATTATTCAATCAAAGAAGCCTATTAATGAAGGATAAGATCATCCAGAAGCCCAGGATGTCATACTAACCAGAAACTACAGTCACTTGAGCATGGCAGATATCAGTTCCATAGGAATTGGACACTTCACAAGAGTATTTTCCTGTAGTCTCTTTAGTGCACTCATGTAGGCATTCCAAAGAACAGGAGTTTCCAACAACTGCTGTGTTGTATCTATAAGAGGCGTAAATCTGTTTGCCATCCTTGTACCATGTCGCAAATATTTTTGGAGCACCAGTGAATGTACACTCAAGCTTGAGTTTCTTGCTCATGGCAATTTTCATATCCTTAAGCTTCTGTTCAAACCGGGCAGGTTCTGAGAGGAACAACAGATCAGTAAACGTATTTTCATCATTTTTGGGGGAAAAAAAAAATCAGTTGTTGCCATCCTCAAAATAGTTCTGTCCAAACTAAACATGACACTATCAACTGGTTGGTAAAAATATAGATCTATAGAGAAGTGATACAAACCTGTAACTGTTGTCACATTGGCATGACAGATATCAGTTCCGAAGGAATTTGAGACTTCACAAGAGTATTTTCCTGGAGTCTCTCTATTACATTCATGTAGGCATTCCAAGATGCAGGAATTCTCTGTCACTCTTGTGTTATATCTGTATGAGGCATAGAGTTGCTTTCCATCTTTGTACCATGTTACAAACAACTTTGGAGCTCCGGTGAAAGTACACTCAAACCTCAGTCTGCTGCTCATTGGGAAAACTGTGTCCTTCAACCTCTTCACAAAGCGAGCAGGTTCTAAGAGGGACAGCAGAATCATTAAATTACTTTTGTCAAAACGGCAAGCACCAGACCAACACGCTGTAGCACACCCTGAACAACATGCTAGAACAAACCATTCCACTTCTCAATTTTTCCAATGTAGGAAATCCAGATGTGGAATAGAAAAACATCTTTCAAGTTCTTCAAAAAGCGTGCAGACATGAAGACAAATGGAGCCAAGTCAATCCAATCACGTCCACAAAACAAGCAACAGAAAACCAGACTCTTAAGTCACATGCCTCTATCACTGTAGAACTGAAACGCTGGTGGAAAAAAAAGAGTGATTTCAATTAAGATAAATCAATGTCTTCCAAGCTCGTGCAACAACTGCCAATCATAGCATCACACCAAAATACCGTAGACCAACAGCAATACCATCTCAGGCACCATGCTGTCCAACCCTGCAATATCAACTTGCTCACTTGTAAGGTACACAGATCTAAGACTTTACAAGAGCATGACGATAAAGGTGACATTTTCCGAAATGCAGGCAAGCATCTTCTGGAGTCCTGTGCAATTTACAAACCTGTAACTGCAGTCACTTGACAATGGCAGATATCGGTTCCATACGTATTTGAAACTTCACAAGAGTATTTTCCAGTGGTTTCTTTGTTGGACTCATGAAGACACTCCAAGACACATGAGTTCGATGTGACTTTGGTATTATATCTATATGATGCGTAGAGTTGCTTGCCATCCTTGTACCAAGTAACAAACATTTTTGGAGCTCCAGTGAATGTGCATTCAAGTTTTAACTTTTTACTCATCGGTACAGAGAGATCTGTCAACTTCGTCACAAAGCGGGCAGGTTCTGAGAGAAAGAGGATCAAAACACTTTAGCCCTCTCCTGATGATTTGTCAGAGATATACCTTTCAACAACATGCCAGCTAACACTTCTGTATCAGTTTTGTAAAAAAAAACAAGCTCCAAAGCAAGAGTTTCCATCTAAATATTTGAAAAATGAGAAATGGACAAGCATTAGTGCCATGCTTTACAAACCTGTGACTGCAGTAATTTTAGCGTGACAGATATCTTTTCCGTAAGCATTTGAGATTTCACAAGAGTATTTTCCTGTGGTGTCCTGGCTACATTCATGTAGACATTCCAAGATGCATAAGTTGTCTATGACTTTAGTGTTGTATCTGTAAGAAGCGTAGAGCTGTTTGCCGTCTTTGTACCAGGTGACAAACATTTTCTGGGCTCCATTGAACGTGCACTCAAGTCTCAGTTTTTGGCTCATTGGGATGGAAATGTCTTTCAGCTTTCTCACAAAGCAGGGAGCATCTGAGAAGATTGGTATCATGTCAGTTTAATATGCCGTGCGTGCAAAAGGTCCACATTACTCAACAACTTTTAATATTAACAAGATGAATATTCTATAATACTACTGGGATACCATCATGTCAGTCAAAAACAATTGCGTTAATGCAATTGTAGCTAAATTCCAAACTGAAATAGGAATCACAAAGCTTTCAAACTAACCCATCACTGTGGTCACTTGGGCATGGCAGGTATCGGATCCAAAGGAATTTGAAACCTCACAAGAATATCTTCCTGGAGTATCTTTATTGCATTCATGGAGGCATTCCAAGATGCAGGAGTTCTTAGATACTTTTGTGTTGTATCTGTATGATGCATAGAGCTGCTTTCCATCTTTGTACCATGTAACAAATATTTGTGGGTCCCCTGTAAACGTGCACTCAAGTCGCAATTTGCTGCTCTTAGGGATAGAGATGTCCATGAGCCTCTTCACGAAGCGAGCGGGTTCTGAGTGAAATCACATTTTTTATCAGTATTATTTTCCTTAAGAACAGGCATCTTAATAGACTTGAGGCAAAAAGACAGAGTGGAAGGATAAATATATATAAATAGGGTAGAATGACTATGTCCACAATTTAATGGCTTACAAACCTGTAATTGTGGTCACTTGAGTGTCACAGATAACACTTCCATATGAATTCGAAATTTCACAGGAGTATCTTCCAGTGGTTTCTCTGGTACTTCCATGCAAGCATTCCAAAATACAGGAATTTTCAATGACTATGGTGTTGTATCTATAAGAAGCGTAGATCTGTTTGCCATCCTTGTACCAAGTGACAAACATTTTTGGCGCTCCAGTGAACGTGCACTCCAGTCTAAGCTTCTGCCCATAAGGGATGATGACACCCTTAAGCTTCTTCACAAAACATGGAGAATCTGAGAGAAAGACCACCATTATAATAAAATGTAAGTGGAAGCATATAGACAACAGTTTATCCACAGTCCTTTTGAGAGTCTATTAACACTACAACAAAAAATACATCACCAAGAGCCCATCCTTATATACGAACCTGTCGTTGTAGTCACTGTAGCATGACAGATATCAGATCCATAAGCATTCGAAACTTCACAAGAGTATCTTCCAGGGGTGTCCTCATTACATTCATGGAGGCACTCAAGGATGCAAGAATTTTTAGTCACTTTTGTGTTGTATCTGTATGAAGCATAGAGTTGTTTGCCATTCTTGTACCAGGTAACAAATATTTTTGGGGCTCCTTTGAATGTGCACTCAAGTCTCAGCTTGCTGCTCTTGGGGACCGCAAGATCCTTTAGTTTCTTCTCAAACCGGGCAGGCTCTGTGAGGAACATTGTCATACTAATTACATGAATGTTAACACAGCTATCCTAGATGATTCTTATTTCAAAGAACATGCTTAGAGGAACACAATTGTGGAAACCCATTTCCAAGATCCAGTAGATTACAAACCTGTCACTGCTATCACATCAGCATGACAGATGTCGGATCCATGACCATTCGATACTTCACAGGAATATCTTCCGGATGTTTCTGAGGTAGACTCATGTAAACATTCCAGAACACAGGAGTCCTGTGTGACTTTCGTGTTATATCTATAAGAAGCATAAACCTGCTTCCCATCCTTGTACCAGGTCACAAATATTTTCGGGGCTCCTTTAAATGTGCACTCAAGTCTCAGTTTCTGGCTCATTGGAACAATCGTGTCCTTCAATTTTCTCACAAAACAAGCAGGTTCTGAAGAAACAGCATTGGATAAGTTATTAAACCAATGTTATTGTCGGGCGAATCCATGATATTCAGGCTCATTTCTTTCGTGCTTCTTAGGTCATTCTTCCTAAATAATTCCAAACACCGCAACAGCAAATTCTTTATACGATTTAATGGCAAGCACCATAGAAATACTCTTCTGAGCATGCTGGGCATGCAGAACACTTTATGGCTAAATATATGTTGGTATATTTATGTATGGTATATATTTCAGAGGAGTTTAAACTGTTGTAGAATTTGAGAAAGACGTGCTTCAGCAGGACGAGATGCAAGATACGAACCTGTGACTGCGACCACTTCAGCGTGACAAATATCAGTTCCATAAGCATTTGAAATTTCACATGAGTATCTTCCGGTAGTTTCCTTGGAACACTCATGCAGACATTCCAAAATGCAAGAGTTCTTTGTTACTTTGGTGTTGTATCTGTAAGAGGCATAAAGCTGTTTTCCATCCTTGTACCATGTGACAAACATTTTTTGGGATCCAGTGAATGTGCACTCAAGTCGTAGCTTATGGCTCATTGGGACAGAAATGTTGCTCAGCTTCTTCGTAAAGCAGGGAGGTGCTGGCGCTGTGAGGAACAGTAAGGCGACAAGTTACACCAGCATCATGTAAGATCCTTCGAAAAATATTAATTTAAAAAAGCACATCAGTAGTTGCTGTATTATCAAATATTGGTGGGAAATTTTGTAACATTGTTCCTCGAAAGAGTAAAACTTGATCATTGCTGTGATCACTGCTGACCATCTTTACAGTATGAGAAGATCTATTAATACACTGAACATACACATTCCAAGGTGGGTCTTAATTTCCATCCACAAGAGATTTGACATCTTCTTCCTTTAAGAACTCTGCCAAGTATTTCTTGAACTTTTGGGCTCTTCTTATTCTTCAGGCATTTTGAGTAACAGATGTGCCTTAATGGCTGTTATGTGCAGTCTGTGGCTGGCAGCTTAAGAAAGACAATTGTCCATGTCCTCATCATGACGGAAGAACAGCAATGTTGAGGCACTGAGAGTCCAAAGATTTTTGGTAAACCAACAACAAGAAGTGGACAAATGTGCTCCACATCAGTACAGGGTCCACACAACTAGAAACCGAATACAAAGCGAGTAACAATCTACATCTGTATTATTGTCAGACACCGACAGGAAACACAAACAATTTCAAACCAAGTGCCACTTACTACCTCTAATCCAGCATATGCCTCTATCACAAAGCCTGAAGCTATCAGCTAATCAGCTAATGAAGAGACATTTAAAATTTCACACGAATATCTTCCAGGAGTTTCCTCAGTACATTCATGTAGACATTCCAAAATGCAGGAGTTCCTCATTATTTTGATGTTGTATATAAGAGAGATAAAGCTGTTTTCCATGCTTATAGCAAGTGAAAAACATTTTTTGGGATCCAGTAAATGTGCACTCCATGTGCGCTCTTCAGGATAGAAGGTCAATAAGTTTTTGTACAGCGAAATCCTTATTTCCCATGGTCCATGAACAGTCCAAACAGCATCCCATTTGAAGAGTTCCCAATGTACAAGTGAAAGAAGAGCGAGCACAAAACCAAATGGCTCAACTGTGATCTCCCCAAGAAGAAAGAGCAAAAGTCTAAAAGTATCTAAAGATATGTCGATACATAGCGCAAAGTACAAGTATACAAAAAACATATATTCTTATGACTATATCCCACTGCATCATGTCACCAGAACGACTCATAAAATCACATTACGTAAAATCGCCAGTAGACACGATATCAAAAACACTGGAAGTTCATTAATTTCTATAGTTTCTTGTTTTTGTTGATGAACTTATCGGTTTTCTCAATAGAATTAACACTGAGAAAAAAACTCTAGTTTCACAGATTTAGAGTTACATCCGATATGAAATTTTTTAACTGAAATTTGAACACTGCACTAGTACCTTCCTGGATTGTGTTAAAGTCCATTTTTGAAACATTTTGATATTGCAGATCGAGCATACCATTAAAGTTGCACTGATCATTTTTGGCCATGCCAACATCAGAAATACACAAGTCGCCCAATGCTTTGTTAGCTGTTTAAAGCTTAAATTTACAGCCCACGCTGCATGTTAGTTGCAACACACTTGTTAGTGGTGGGGAAACCATCAAAGGCTGCTCTTTCTCTGACATACTAACCTCTCGACTCAGCAACTGATTCTGAAGAGATCTTTCCAGCATCATTTGATAAACAATATTGGTATTCCCCAATATCTGATTTTTCAAATGAAAGTATCTCCAAATGTGCAACTGAATCTTGAAAACGAAGACTGTGCTTTTTATCCAAAATGACTGGTCTTTTGTTAGTTAACCAGTTAACTCCAAATGGGCCAGCACCAATAATCTCACACTGAAACACAGCACTGGGTCCCTTCTCTACATCCAGCATTTGCAATTCTTTTGTGACGGAAGAAGGTTCTGAGAATAAAAATGAAAGTTTTTGATCATAATCATGATCTCATGTCCTATGGACATCAACAGTAATGCTCTGGTCACTATTATGACCTTCATTAACCTTTTACAAGCAATGTAATAATGCAACCTGCACAATCGGCCTAATTTAGCACTTCACTAAATAAATGTGCAAATAAATTTCACTGCCCGAAAGAACAATGATCATAATCTCCAAGGTCACAAGACCTCTCTCAGAAGTTTTGCACTATTCTCATATCATTCACAACAACATTAGAACTTATGAAAGAGGGGACAGAACACCCAACTTTCCATTTTCACGTGATTCAAATCTCACGACAGACCACAATGACACAAAGACTTTATATGCCACAGTACACATATGTACTTGACAAAGATGCTGTAAACATGGAACATGACGGGTACTTACCTTGCTCGGTCATAACTGAGAAAAAATATGTGCTTCTAGGATCATTAGTGAAAATACAGGTTTAGTATCTTTTGTCTTTTGCTTCTGGGCTTGCAAAACTTGCAATCTTATTTTAATATTTATTTCTGACAGTTTATAATCCACTGTATTGTTAGGTTGTTTGCCATCTCCAAACAATATTCACAGTTATCCACTACACACTCAAGATGCCCACAGCTACACTTAATATGTCAAAAACTTTTACAAATTTAGGTTCTTCTACAACAGTGATATCTGAATTGCACAAGGCTGTACCACATATTCGACGCATGCCTTGCAAAGGCCTTGAAGTTCCATTATTTTCAAGAGTGTACAAGTTTTTATCAGAAAGACACTCCATAGTTAAGTCCTGAAGAGATGCAAATTTGTGCCATTGAAGATCCTGTCACAAAATCAATACTTCCATGATTTCCATCAAAGAAAGTTTTTTACTCTGACTTGGTTATAAAGACAAATAGGAAGAGTGTTATAAAATGTTTAACACAGAAGAGAATAACTTCTGATTTGACAAAAAAAAGAGATTCTGTGATTCTGAAGATCACTGCATATTCCTGCAGCACAAAAAGACTATTTGTCAACATCAAGGCAAAATGTTGCCATGTGAAGTTGTTTGATATCACTCAAAGCCCTGAAGACAGCACACACCACCTTTTACATTCTGGCACTATTAATGGAACAGCGGTGGCACGAAGACAAGACAAATAATTTGGAGACAGCAGAAACATGACCGACATACATTACCGAAAACATTATAGAAACATTACCGACAGTTCTTCAACTGACCCACCTTTCATCAAAATCATAAAAGAGCTATCAAATCAGAATAATCAGCCAGATTATGGTTCTAACAGTATCTATGCACTACAAGCTTTGACATCTCTACAACTTGAATAAAAACACCTTGAATGAAAACTGTTCAGCAGCTAAGAATTTCAGTTATATTCATTCTATTCTACAAGCAAAGCTTTAAATAATAAAAACCCATTTAACTTACCAGTGACGTTCAGGTTAGCGCTGCAGCTATCACTGCCATGCCTGTTGGAAGCACGGCAGGTGTATTCTCCACTGTCAGCTTTGGTTGAATTCAGGAGCTCCAGAGATGATGTGGTATAGCGGCTGATGATCCTGTACTTGTCGCTCTGTCTGATCTCAGAGTCAGATTTGAACCACTTGAAGGTCACGTCAGGTGCATCTTCGGTCTCGCATTCAAACTTCGCGGGGCTGCCAACGTTGGCTTCGAGGTCTTGGATTTTTTGCTTGAAAACTGGTGGCACTGAATTGCATGAGACAAAATACACCAATTAATAAATTTATCAATGATTTTATAAAGAGCTAGACTGTGGTCAGCAGGATGTAGTATGGATAAGGTGAAAACAGTAGTAGTCCTCAAGTGACTGTGAAAAAGAAATGACGTGAATGTTAGAGAAAACTGTTTTTCATGAGGAGTAGATGAAGAGCCACACCGTGATATGATGTACCAACACATGCTTCATGAATGGAGCAAAGAACATGGAAATATTGGGAACATTTTATATGTTGAAGTGATAGAAGAAGGTGAGAGTTTCCACACGTGATCAAATTTCCACCAAAAAAAAAAAAATTCACAAAAAAGGTGAAGTGAGAATATGCTGGTGACACAGGCACCTAGTGGTTAATTAGTGATTATCTGAATCTTCTACTCCTAAATTGAAAACTGTTAATGATTAGATGTCTCATTTATAGTGACAAAAACATCCCCATAATACAACCTCTTGAGACCACTGTGAGCCGTGACGACGTTGAGGCCTTGCCGGCGTCATTCACAGCCTCGCATGTGTATTCTCCTTCATGTTTTTCCTTCATAACTTTGTTGATTACTAAAGTATATGTGTCATGGTCTTTGGAACATTTGAACTCTTTGCCAGATTTGATCAATTTACCATTGAAAAACCAGCTAACGTTAATCACATGTTTTATTCTAACAGTAAATGTAACCACAGAACCCTCCACCACTGCAACATCTTCTAAGGGCATTTCAAACAAAAGTTCCTTGACCGAAGCCTGATATTTCAACGTCCTTTCTGTTGTTATGTCCTCTTTAAGAAATTCTTCAATCCTTTCTTTCTGAATAAGGACCTCTGTGTGTTCTTCAACTGGAATTGGAGTCACTGGCATACTAGCAGTAATGCCTGCAAGACCTACATCTCTTTCATAGCCTTGTACTGATACAGATTTCATTTCAGTCTGAATGGACTTCTGGATGTCCAGTTTTCTTTCAGTGGTTATCTGAGTCACCTGACGTGTTGACTCTTGTGCAAGAATTTGTTCCTGACCAGTTATATACTGTAAAGAATCTTTAGCTTCAGTCTTCAAAGCAGCTGACTGAGGTTTTGGTGGGGTAAAAGTTTCCACATTTTCTGTCAACTGGACAGTCTCTACCACAGGTGAAAGTATCTCTTTTGAGGGAGCCATACTAAGCTGTACTCTCTGGTGTCTGAGAACTGCCATGGCGTCAAGCTGTTCAGAAGTGAGGACCTGTTGTTCCTTGTAAATAAGGGAGTTTAAGGCTGCTTGAAGTTCAGTTTTGAGATCAGCTGTCTGAGGATATTCTCCCTCAAAAGCAAGGGTTATTTCTACCGGGGCAGATGTTGTTGTAATAAGATATGAGAACATTGTGTACTTAGGTTCTTTTCGTGCCTTGACCTCCTTCACTTCCACAACTTCTAAGCTGCGGACCACATCTGCCAGGATTAATGGTTGATCAAGGGCCGTGGCACACTGTAGTGCATTTTTCAGCTGTTGTTTGATATCCAAAGAGTGTGATTTTGGTACAGAAATCACAAATGTAAATTCCTTTGGAAGGGTTTGGTTTTCTTGAGACTCTGTCACTAGAAGAGGTCCTGTAGGCTGAGTGATAATATTTATTATCGATGTGTCTGGTTTGATAATTTCCTGAGATACTTCACTTGTATAAGTTTGCTTCTCTTCCATTAATACTGACTGCCTCAGGGACTGGCCTTCTTGAATTTGAACCGCGAAATCCTGCTCTGCGGCCTCAAGGGTGACACAGCTTTCTGTGGATATGGCCTTCTCCTCGATATGCAGAGGCTGTACGCGTAGTCTGGGCTCTACATTTACCTTGCAAGAAAACTTGTCCAGTACCTTCAAACTGTCAGTATGACCCTCCTCTAAAGTATGTGTGTCCAACACTGACATAGCATACATAACATTGCAGCCTTCCTCCTTTTGCACAAGTGCGCGCTGCTCCCTTACAGCTGCTGTAAAAGGACTTTCCTTCGGGAGCTTCATAGGCTCTGAGATCACGTTAAGCACGCTCAAAGGTTTAGGCTCTTTTCTGTGTTCCGGTTTGACCCCTGTCACAGAAACATCAAGATATTTGGAATAATCTGCAGTCAGTTCTTTTTTCTCTTCTGTGGTAGCTGCATGTAAACGAGCTTTTTCCTTTCTCTGCACTACCATCTGCTGGTCAGGCTCTTGTACTGAAAGAAGTCCTTCTTTGGATAAAGTAGTCCCTGACTGGACTGACGGAAGATGTAATTTGGCAGGAGCCTCTTCCCATGGTTTTAAGGATACCGTGGACTCTTTGGAAGAAATCTGTGCTAGGTGCTCACAACTAACAGCTGTCTGCTCATGCGCAGATGTTGTGTATAAAAGAATGGGACTTTTTCTGGATTCAGCTTGCTCTGTTTCTGGTTTCTCACTGGTAAATCTACCCTCAGATGAAAGAATACCTTGGTCACTTATTACCTGCAAATGAAGCACCTGATCCTCTTCTCTTTGAGAATGCACTGAAACAGCACTGTCTAAACCTGCTATTGCTGCTGTTTTGTCTGCCTGAAGTTTATGCGTTTCTTCGGCAATGGGGGCGAATTTTAACATTTGGTCTTTGGAGAACTGTGCAACTTCCTCAGCTGGTTTATCTATGTCAAAACCACTTTCTTTTGAAAAAGTATGTTTTATTTCACTGACAGATGTATGCATTGGTTTGGATTGTTCCTTTCCTACAAGACATTCTGTGCACTCCAGTGACGGTAGCGTTGAAGAATGAGCCTCAGTAAGCTGGAGGTTCTCTGAAGTTATTGTAGATTGTAATACTTTAACTCCTTCTTTTATCCTGAAACATTTCTCCTCCTCAGGGAATGTGATTTTCTTACATTCTTCCTTTAGGATGACCAACTTTGTCTCAACTTGATGACTACTGACGGCATGTTTTGGTTCTGGAATGGAACACGTCTTTTCACCGTCTATGCTAGTTAAAGATTCAGCTTTCACGATAGTAAGAGGTGTCATACTCTCCGAAACGGCAGACAGCACTTTTGAGGGCTGTTCCTCAGTGAGCTCAAGCTCTAAGACCTCTGGACTTTTGATACGATCAAAGTGTTGCTCTGTGAAGCCTTGGCGTTCTTGAACAGCAGAGGTCACCGCAGCCACATGGAGCTGTTTCAAAGGTGTTGCCACAGTGGGCAGTGGCTGGATCGGAGTAACACTTTCTCTCTCTTGCGTCTCGTGAGACTGCAGAAGTGCAGCTTGACGAATTAACTGCTCCATGTGCATAGTTGCAGATGAAATATTTAACTCACTCAGAGTACCTACATATTCGTTTGCTACAGTTTGCCTATCTTCTGTGGTGTGAATTATCTGCTGTCCCTCCTGCCGACTAGCTCTGGCCTGTCCAGAAAGACTTACACTGTACAAGTGGGACTCGGTGGCTTGTTCATAAACAGATGTCTTATAAGTTTTCTGTGTAATGACCTGCTCTTGCTTTTGAATTGCAGAGACCGTATCAAGGAGGACAACTAGTTCAGCACTGCAAGAGGCTTCTCCAAGCAGGTTGGATGCCCTGCATGAGTAGAGACCACTGTCGCTTTGCTGAATGTCTGTTATCTTTATGAAGCCAGACCCATCCACATTACTGACAATGCTACAATATTTACTAGGCTGAATATGATAGCTTCCTCTGAACCACTGAACACTAGGGAGTGGAGCCCCTGTAACTTCATATTCAAAGACTGCGCTGCCTCCAACTGTGCACTGTACAGACTCAATTGCTCTGGTGAAATATGGTGGTTGTGTAATGGGTTGTTCCACTTTCTTTGTGTCCTTCACTTTAACATGAAGATAAGAGGTACAGGTTGATTTGCCAAGTCTGTTGCTTGCAGTACAGGAGTACTCTCCCTCTAATTCCTTTTTAATGTCGCTTATCACCAGAGTATATTCTTCATTCTCTTGGACAAATGTATAAACAGATGAAGAGGTTATTACCTGACCATTGTGATACCACTGAACAAAAGGTTTTGGAAATCCAGATATGATTACAGTAAATTTAGCAGTGTTTCCAACAGTTGCAATTGCTGGGGAGAGTTTGGTTACAAAAACTGGCTTTTCTATACGTCTCTCTATTGACTCGGAATACAATTTAGATTCTGGCTCAAGTTCAAAGGTTTTGCCTTTTTCTTTTATGAGAAGGCTTGTTGTGTAAGAGTCCTCTTCAGTAGACACAGCCAAGCTAGAAAAAGCTGAGCACAAAAAGTAAATTTTTATGTATTACATATGTATTTATACTGGGGGAAAAAGAAATGTCACGCCTAAATTTATGACCAGTTTTTTGCAGTTAAAAATATTTCTTGCAAGATACATATGTCACTGTAATGTGTCTGATCTAATTACCAGTCAGCAAAAATCATATATTATTAATATTAACAGACCCATACTTTGTAGAAGTAGTTTACCTCTGGTTTCCTCCACATGTGAGGATTCCTCTTCCACCTTTGGCACTGTGGAAAAAAATAAAAAATAAATAAGAGTCTGGAAAGCATATTTCTGTGCTTTGAGTGTAAATATGATGGTTCTCACATTACATACTGATTTAGATCCATTTTCTGCTTAAAACATATGAAAATGGACCACATCTCCCCTAAAGAACATCCTTGAAGGATGTCCAACATAGTCACAACTCCCTACAGAGAGATCATTTTCCTTCTGTTGATTTTTTTGAGAGATGTCACATTTTGTTTTATACATGTGGCATGAGAGAATACTGGAAATGAATTTATGTCTGAAGCCAGAACTACAAGATAAGAAAAACTATGATAAGGACGAAAGCATGCAATTGCAAACCTGTCTTCTCTCTGAGTTGGGTGCTGCACGCATTATCTCCTGCAGCACTGATAATTTTGCATGTGTAAATGCCTCCTTGCCTGGGACCAACATTCATTACATTTAAGCAGCACAAGGGCCCATCATGTTTCAGAGAGTATGACCTTGACTCTTCAGCAATCAAGTGGTTATGTAGCCAAACCACATAGGGTGAGGGGATTCCTTTGACTGCACAGTAAAGAGACCCATTGTGTTTTTGCTTGGCAAGGATTTTTGGGGGCAAAACAAGGGGTTCCACAAGGAACTCTGGCTCAACTGCTTCATACATATCATACTCCACCAATGGTACAACATCAGGTAAGTGATGTGGGCATATTAGCCACTTTGCTTTCAGGGAGGAGGGATGAAGCGGTCCGACATTCTGTATGGACTCCTGTTTTTCTTGATCAAAGGCCTTTGTACTGGACCCAGTTTCACTTTTAGAAGATTTACTGACAGAATCAGAAGGGATGGGGGTTTCTGCTTGGGGGGTTGCTTCCTTGGCTGAGTGAGAATAAAGTTAGGGAGATTTATTAGGGATTATTCGTAAGTAAGAGGGTATTTTAGCATTGTTCAAAGAGTTAGTGTGATGGGAGGATGGTGTTATGCCAGGCTTGTGAAAGCTTAACCTATTTACAGGATTAAAATTAATTACATTAAATATTACATTGTAAATTACAATTTGTTACAGCAACATGGAAAATATTCACTGTTTAAATTAAATACCAGCCTTAAGCAAGATGGGATGGAATGGACATCAAAGAGAAAAAAGAAACCTGTAACCACCTTCTACTGTGAGCCGTGCAGATGTTCGATTTTCACCAATTCTATTTTTAACGGTACAGCAGTAATTCCCCTGGTCCGCAAGTTGCACATTCAGTATGACGAGAGACAAGACCTCTCCATGGTGCATACACTGCACTCTCTCTGTATCTGTAAGCATCCTTCCGTTATGGTCCCATACAATTTCTGTAAGAGGCTGCCCATCAAAGGAGCAGTTAAACTGAGCAATGTCACCCAGACTGACAATCAAATCATTCATTTTCAGGATCAAAGCAGGACTCTTGAGACATTCTTCCACAGAGGTCATTTGCAGCTGGACATCAAAGCTTTTTACAGATGTTGTAGATGTTTGCATAGCAGATACCATTTCAAAAGTTTGAACAGAGGAAGAAGAATGAGTCTCAATCAGGGTGTGTGAAGTAACCCTCTCCGAAAGAGATACTCCAGTGCTTGACACACTATTTACGGTTTTCACACCAAGATCTGAGCGATAAAAAAATAAAATAAGACAATTATGTCAATCTCAAGGTTTTATAGTGTTCATTTGATTCTGTAGAGGCAGTTAGAGTAGTGTGGGGTTGGTGGAGTTGGAAAGGTGAGGTGTCGCAGTCCGTGAACAAAGATTGATAAGCAAAGTCAAATCTCCTTTCAAGTTTTTCAGTTTTTTTCCTAATCACTATAAGAGAGAAAGCTCTTCATTCGTTCGAAAATGGGGCTTGGTATAAATATATTTTGAATGTTCGAAAATGCTTGAAACGAGTAATTCATTACAACGTGTAAATGTTATCTAGTAGTTTGTCATCTATGATCGCACCGTGGGAAATTAATCATCTATAAGTTGTGGGAAAAAATAGGTTTAGCAAAGGGGCAAGGAAAAAAGATTAGGGTCTTATCTTCATAGTCATACAGAGAGATATGCATGATCTAAAGTTAACCCCTTAACTTTGGGTTCATATGTGGGCCCATTCTTCAGTTCCTCACACTCATAACTACATGACTTGCATATTCGTTTCATAGTGGTTACCGAATATGAAGTCTTGAGTTAATTTAAGCCACTAAATAACACACTGAGAGGTTAAACCAATGTTGTTAAAACTATCTTACTGGTGAATAAGTAAGTGCCTCATTCAACACAAACACATTAATAGAAAACGTGATACCGTAATACACATCCAATTATGGCACGACCGAAGAATAGACAGTAGTTGAATCATTAAGCAACCAGTATGTATGAGTAAGACAAAAATTTAAATTTATAACCACACAGATTAAGTTGTGGAAAAAAAAACAAAAACTGACCATTTACTCTCAGAACTGCAGAACAAGAGACCATCCCTGAGGAATTGCGGGCAACACAAGAGTATTCCCCTTCATTCTCAGCATATGCTCTAGCAATATCCAGCTGTAGGCAATCATCATACTGAGACATTTTGAAAATGTCAGACTGCTTAATCTCCTTATCTTTGCAGTACCAAGTAACCGTCAGATCTACAAAAAGAAGAGAAGGGAGATTATTTATTTTTATATAGTTTATATTTAACTGATCACTAATCAATGTGCATTAAAAATGTCTCAAATTAAAGTTTTTACAGTACTGAGACTTACCCTCTCCAGACACACGGCACTGGAATCTTGCAGAATCTCCCTCCTCAACAAAGGCATCATGTATAGAAGATATTATCACAGGCGGGGACAGTGGAACTGCAGCATCTGGAGAAACCACTTCCGGAACTGATTAAAAGGAAAAAATGTTAGAAATCTATACTGAACTACTGAACTTATTACTTTATTCTGTTTTTTCAAAACTTACCTTCCACATTGAGTACAGCGGAGCTGGTGGCTTGACCATAGTCATTGCTAGCCTCACAAGTGTACTGAGCTGCATCTTCTGGGAAAACCTCAATGAGCAGCAGAGTGTATTCGTTTCCCTCTCTGTGGAACTTGCACTTGAATCCAGAGGACAGTGCCTGAGAGTTCTTATACCAGGTGACCTGGGGCTGTGGGATGCCAGTCACCTCCACAGAGAAGCGTGCAGGTTTGCCAGCTTCAACAGACAAAGGCTCCATGTGTCTGACGATCTGAGGAGGCTCGGGGACTTAATAATAAAAAAATGAATTTATATTTATGTCAAGTTTAAAGCAAAGAATAGCATATTTCACCACAGATTCAAAATGACACATGCAAAAGAAAATGATTTGCTTTACTAAATGCTTCACGCACTTTACTAAACAAAGCTCGACCACTGAATAAAAGCACTCACTGTTGACATGTAGATTCACTGTGCTCCTGTTCTTTCCGGCAATAAATGTGTATTCCCCAGAATCATTCCTGTAAGTTTCAGTGATTGTCAAGCGATGCAGCTTTCTAATAGTGACATAGTTGAAGCGTTTCTCAACAGAGAATTGAATCTCAGCTCCATTTCTTAGCCAGCGGCCTTCGATTTCATCCTCACTGACTTCAAACTCAAATGTGGCTCTCTGCTTCTCAACCACCTGGTTTGAGAGGAAACAGTTGTGAGTAAAACGATCATACAAGTTTCACGTAATGTAACACTGTGGAAGTGAAGAGAGTAAGAAAATTACAGTGATGTCCTTTTCTGCAGGCTCAGAGATGTGAACATCCTTGCCCTCAACCGTGAGGTGAGCCTTAGACATGCTTGAGCCGGCAACCACAGAGTACTCGCCAGCATCGGACATACGTGTGGTCTGGATCATCAAGCGCTGTATGTATTTGTCTGTGGTAGCTTTGAACCTGAAATATTGGGAAATTATATCTTGTGAGCATCATTTTTAAAAGAAATGTATGATCCTTCACCTAATGTGGTTTGGTGGAAAAATCAGACCTGTCAGATAACTCCAGTTCCTGCCCATCTTTCATCCATGTGACTTGAACATTAGGCTCAGAGAGCTCACATTCAAAAATGGCCTTCTTCTTCTCAGTGACCTTGATGTCTTTGATGTGCTTTGTGAACTCAATGACGCGAGCTGAAGAACAGAACAGGAGATACATCAACACAATGAAATGAGAAGTCAGTTACACAAACTTGACTGTAGAGAATAAATAGAAACTTACCCTCAACAAACAGCTTGGCTGACGTCTCAGCAGATCCAGCCACAAACTTATACTCTGCGCTATCACCGAAGTGCACGTTACGGATGCTGAGAGTGTGAGTGAGCTGTTTAGAACGGATCTGGCATCTGTCAGTGGATCGGATCTCCACGCCATTCTTCAGCCATTTGTAGGTGATGCCCTCATAGTTGACAGTCACCTCAAATGTAATGGTGTCCTTCTCTTGGGCATTGAGGTCTTTGAGCATGGAGGTGATCAGAATGGCTGAAAAATTGGAAGAGATGCATGTATATGTTATTTTCTCATTTCGGTAAAGAGGCAACAGCCACAAAGGAAACTCAGAAGTGACTTACGGCTAACGGTCAGAGTGGCAGAGACTCTGTCATTTCCACACACAAAGGAGTACTCTGCGGCATCATCTCTGCTGGTGTTCATGATCTTGAGTTGGTGGACCTTGCCCTGCACCACGATGCTGAACTTCTCACTCATCTCAATCTCAACTCCATCTTTCAACCAGGTGGATGGGACGTTGAAATGTGAGACTTCACACTCAAATGTGGCCACCTGGGTCTCTGGAACCTCTATGTTCTTCATGGGCTTAGTAACCTTCAAAGCTAGATTGAATGTAATATGAACATTAGAATTCAACACATGCCTTAATTCCTGAGAATGTCTACTACTACTACAGTACAATGTGGAAAAAAGCATGTCTCTGTACTTACATTCAACATGGAGGTGTGTGCCGCATTGCAAATGTCCAACCATGGCAATGTATTCTCCTGCCATGTTATCTTCCACACTCTGAATGACCAGCTTATGGGCTTTCCTCTCTGAGAGAATCTTTATATTAGCACTTGGCTTCAGCTCTTGGTTCTTGAACATCCATTTAACTGGAATGCCATCATGGGAGAGGCTCAGCTCAAAGGAGGCAGTGGCGCCCAACAGTGATGTAACATCCTTAGGCTTCTTCACTATTTTGATTGCTACAAGAGAAATCAAAAAGTTAAAGTTTAAATTTGAGATACATTTATGCTAAAAATATTGTATATTTCATATATCAAACACTTACTCTCAACATTAAGTCTGGCATTAGCGGAGAGCTTTCCAAGTTTGAATCCGTAAACTGATTCATCTTGGGTGTTGCAATTCTTGATTTTCAGGGTGTGAATCATGCCATCTACTGTGATCTCATATTTGTCACTTGGGACAATCTCCACTCCGTTCTTGATCCACTGGGACCCCTTTACATCCAAATGGGTAAGTTCAAGACTGAACACTGCCTCCTGTGTTTCTGTGACAGTTTGGTTCTTGATGGTCTTCTTGATCTTAACAGCTATGAAAGAATGATGTTTGATTATCACAACCAGAAGATGGAAACAAATATAATTAACATAAAGTAAAGTAATAAAGTATGCAGAATGTACCTTCAACCCTCAGGTTGGCTGATGTCTTGGAGTTTGCCACCTGGTAGGTGTACTCTCCAATATCCTGTGGCCTTGTGATGGCAATGACAAGGCGTCTTACGGTGCCTATCTCTTCACACCTGACATTGTCACCGATGTCAACATGCTGTCCATCCTTAAACCACTTTCCCTGAGCAGTGGGGTTGGCCACTTCACATTCCAGCTCAGCAGTCTGGGACTCCGCTACTGTCAAATCTTGCAGGGGTCTGCTTATGGCACCACCTAGTGGAGAGAAACAACAATGATCTCAAATAAACCCCAACCCTAAAACATAATAAACCATACCATACTCAGTACTATAAGAATATATTACCAGAAGAACTTACAGGGGCCTATAACATCTTGTAAAATATACTGTGAATGTTCATATACCTGAAACAACAAGATTTGCACTGGACGTCTTCTCTCCAGCAGCAAATGTGTACATGCCCTCCTCGTCCTTCATGGCATTGATGACAGTGAGGCTATAACGGGTGCCCTTAGCCTCAATTTTGTACTTGGAACTAGCTTTAAGAGGTTGATTCTTAAAAGTCCAAAGAGCATCAATACCAGGGTGAGATACTTCAACCTCAAAGGTGACATTCTGGGTCTCAGTACAAACACAGTCCTCCATGTGCTTTACGATGCTGATTCCTGAAAAGCACAAATACACAATTTAATATCTCTATTTTTTATTTAATACATAAATAAATATATTTACATTTATTTTATGTGTATAATAAATAGATATAATAAATGAATTGATTAACAATAATAAATTAATATCTAAATAAAGATATTACTACAAATGCACAATATGATTCTTATTACAACCTATTGACCATATACACCTATACAGAACCTACCTTCAACTGTCAGCCTGCATGATGAGTCAACTCTACCCACAATCATCTTATACTGTCCTTCATCAGAAGCATAGGTCCTATTCAATACTAGACGTTGTTTGGATCCCTTGGCAACCATTTGCACTCTGTCGCTGGGTGTCAGAAGTTTGTCATTGTGGTACCATTTCACTGAGCTAACATCAGCCGCAGTGATCTTGGCCTCAAAGACAGACTTTGTGCCCTCGACTGAAGAGATGTCCTTTAATGGTGCCAAGAAGTCAATAGCTATAAAAGTAAAAGAATAATTAATTCAATTACTCACACATCTATTGAATGTGAACGAACATCAATCAAGGATAGCGACTAGACACTGAAAAAGCTTACTCTGAACAACAAGCTTTCCAGAGGTGGAAATGTCTTGGGTCGGAACAGTGAAGGAATACACCCCAGCGTCATCTTTATTAGCATCTTCAATGAGAAGCTTATGGGTCAGCTTGTCAATCACTATGTGAATTCGATCTGTGGCAGAAATGGCCAGGCCATTTTTAAGCCAAGTTCCTTCCACATTCTCCTGAGAGAATCGCACCTCCAGTTGGGCGATATCACCTTCACAGATTGTCAGGTCAGAGAGGCCTTGAAGCAGGGTAACTGGACGCACTACAGTGAACAGAAATTGACAAGAATCACTCAAGGTGTCTTAGATATAAATATTACCAATGAAACCATGATGGAGATTGTTATGCAAAATACAGAAACAAAAAGTCTTTGATACTAGAAATATGGTTCTTAATCCCTTATATCCTTTAGGTATACTAACATTTCATCTTCAAGGAGGCACTGGTCTTTAGATCGTCCACTTTGAAGGTGTATTTGCCTTGGTCTTCTTTCTTCACATCTTTTACAGACAGGCTGTGGCGACCACGGCGTGAGGATATGACATATTTCAAACTTGGAGTGATCTCTTTGTTCTCAAAGTACCAAGTGCCCTCAGCATCCTCACGGGATAAGACACATTCAAACTCTCCAGCGTATGTCTCAGGTACTTCTGTGTTCTCAAGGTTTTTCAAAATTTCAAGTGGGGCACCTATGCGACAAATAACAGTGAATTATCAACATTACAGAAATATACAGCAACATAAAGTCAACTACAGAGGAAATTAGCAATAAGGGAGGCTGTGCTGCTGGTAAAATTATAGCCCCTTTCAGACATGCACTTCTACCCAGGTATTTACTGGCAAGTAAGGTTAGTGTGAATGCGAGTCGGATTTAAAATCCAGGTGAAGTTGACCCAGCAATGCACAGGTGTGAAAAGAAGCCAACACACAGTCGGGAAAAACAGCAACATCTAGATATTGCCAACTCAGTACAATGGGCCTCATTTACCATTAAATTCTTCTTAAATGTGTTCTTGAGTAAAGTGTTAAGAAAAAGTCTACGTCAGATTCATGACGTGTTCTTAAACCACAGAACTGTTATAGTCTTTGCGTTCTTGAGTGTGTAGATACTGTTCTTACCTAAATACAAATCCCAAAAAAAGAAAACATTAATTAATGTCAGAATCTTCTTGAAAACTGCGTAAGTGGGTTTTAAGAAGAAATGTCTTCTTAAGAACAGTTGGTGAATGAGGCTAAATATTCCTGTGAGAATTTAGTTTAACAAATTGTTTTGTTTTTGAACACGAGCCAGGGTGGAAAGCTCAGTAAAGTTTCCCCGTCAGCGTACCTGCACGAGACCTAGTACAATTGCTGGGTAACTACCGGGACAGCTCATGTGTGAAAAGAAGCCAATATATTACCAAGAAATACAGCAACATCTAGATTACAGCTGACTAAGTAGAACTTTGCGGTGACAACTTAGTTCAACAGCTGAGTTTAAAGTTTTCACAAGAGAAAAAAGTTGAAAATTGTGGGAGTGTGTTTTGTTCATGATTCAGAAACGAAACAGCTGTTAGCCATTCATGCTGAGGATGTTATGTCCTGTTTACCGGACATTTCAGGACATGTATGAACACATGCCTCCCAGTAAGATACAGTTTAAAAGCTGAATGTATGAATGACGCAAAGTCCGAACATTACCAGTAAAAGTATTTAACCGGTACAAGTATAAAACCTGTTAATGTCCCAGGTCATAATGGTTTCAGCTTAAGCAGTAAACACTGACTCCTAAATATACAGCAAACTTTATGCAACCGCTTTCTGCTTAACACCATTACCTTCAACATGAAGTCTCGCAGATGTTCTAATGTGGTCGTCATCTGCAACAACACAGCTGTACTCTGCCTCGTCACTCATGTTAATGATCAGCACAGACAGGAAGTGCACCTTTCTGTCAGAGTGCATTCTGTACTTGTCTCCAGAGAAAATCTCTACATTGTTCTTCAGCCATCTGACCTTGACAAAAGGCTCATTAGTCTCACATTCAAAGGTCACCATGGTGTCCTTCTCTTTGGCACTTTGGTCTTCTAGTACTTGAGTAAATGAAATGACTTGTTTTGCTGAAAGGAATAATGGAGATAAAGAAAAAAAGAAAGTAAGAAAGACAGAAAGAAATTACACTGACAGTTCATTTCAGGCACATTCTTTTGTTTTATACTCAAAAGTGGTAAAAGGTTTTTACCTTGAACCAGCAAGAATGCATGGCTTGAGGTCTCTCCTGCAACATTCATGGCTTTGATCATGATGCTAGCTGAATCTTCAGCAGACACATCTTTAATGACCAGTTCACAGACATGGTCCTCAGGCCAATGCCAGTAAATATGGTTTGATTTCTCCATCAAAACTCCATTCTTGAACCACTGGCACTCTGGATCTGGTCTACCAACCACTCTGCAACGGAAGCGCACTTCATCGCCGAGAGCAACTGTCTGACTCTGGATACGTTCCAGAATTTTTGGAGCTTCCATACTTGGTGAAAGCACTACTTTCTCTGGTTTGAATTTGGGAGCGGTGACTTTTCGCTCCTCTTCTTTTTTCTTTTCAGCCTCAGTCAGTTCTTTGGTATGATGAAGGAGTTCTTCCTTCCTCTTCCTAAGCATGTCTTCATAGGACTCATCCTTTTTCCGGGACTTGAGTTCAACTGCAGTGATTGCTTCATAGTAGCCCTCCTGAGTCCTGCGTTTAAATTTGCTTCTCAGCTCTTCGGTTTCCTCTGTTAATTTCTCATGAATTACCCTCTCGGTTTTCCTCAGTTTCACCACCTCTTTGGCCTCTTTTGATGGTTCTGTGGGCTTCTCAGGTTTAACAACCTCAAAGGATACTCTGCCATGCTCTTGAACCACAGGTGCAGGAGCCTTAATTTCTGGTGCTCGACGCAGAACAGTGCGGAAGTCCTCCCTCTGCTTAATCTCAAACTTCACAACATGCTCGACTGCACCTTCAGGGTTCTCTGCCACAACCTTGACATCACCAGAGTCATAGGATTTGCTATCCATGATCTCCAAGTAGTGAATACCATCATACTGTAGCCTGAATCTTTTGCTCTTGCGAATAAGCTGTCCATTGAGGTACCAGTTGACCTTGGGTGTCGGATAGCCAGTCACTCTGCAGCGGAATTTAGCATTTTCCCCCTCCTGTACTCTTACTGGCTCCGGAAGCAAAACGATCTCAGGTTTCATTTTTTCTGTTGTGTCATCTCCTGTAACTCCTGAAGGACCACCCTCATGAGCAATGCGCTCAATTTCATCTATTCTCAGTCCCCTCCTACCCTCTGGTAACTGGCTTTCCTCAACAAGACTCTTCTCATCTTTCACGATAAGGGTAGCAGAGGTCTGGTCAACACCAAACTTGTTGGTGGCTCTGCAGGTAATAACACCACTGTCTCTGGCATAAGCGGCTTCATAGTCAAGGCTGCAGTAACCAAACTCATTGACCATGCGTAGTCTGTTAGCAGCTGCCAGGGGCTTGCCATCGTGCAACCACTCAACAATCATTGTGGGGTCACCAATAGGGGTTAGTCTACAATCAAAGTGCACAGGGCCAAACTGCTTAAGTCTGACTGAAGTCAATTTCTTTTTGAAGTGAGGCTTCTGCTGCTTCTCTTTGTCGTAAAGGTCACCCTCCTCCCATTGTTCCTGACCATAGCGGAGATGCAGGGGCTCCAACTCCGGTGCAGCAATTTCCTTAGCCTTGTAAGTTCCTTTAGGAATGATGAGTTTTCTCTCTGGCTGAGGCTCCACTGCCTCTACCTCGACGTTGACTCTGCAGCGTGTGGTATCTCGGCCAGCTTTGTTTATAGCTGTGGCTGTATACCAGGCACTATCAGAACCAGAACTCTGGGGGATCTTAAAATGACCCTCTCCCTTGCCACCCTCAATCCTAAAATACAAACATAATTTCAGTTGTAGCAGATTGATTGTCAAAACAGGTCATCATTACCTCTTCCATTTTATTATACTTTAAGGCAATATATCTGCCTTATCGTAACAGTATCTACTGCCAGAGCAAGTACTCACTTGATATTTGGGTGTTTGTGTGGTGAGATAATATCACTGTTCTTCAGCCAGACAATGTCGGGAAGGGGGTTTCCGATTGCTTTAACAGCCAACTCTACCAAACTGCCCTCCTTAACGCTGATGTTCTTCAGTTTCTCAACAAACTGAGGCCTCACCAAGTTTTCTTTTGCTAAAAATTAACATGAAAAAAAAACATTTAATTTTCAGAACATTTGGTCAGCAACTCATTACTAATACTTGGATGCTATCCAACTAATATAAACTAACATAAACTAATTTCCAGCACACCTTCTACAGTGAGAGTCATAGAAACTGAGGTTTTTCCAGCTCTGTTCTGAGCAACGACTGTCCATTCTCCAGAATCATGAGGCATGGCAGGAACCACAATCAAGGACTGTGTTCCATCTTCCTTCACCACAATCTTGTGGGTGTAGTCATTAACCACTTGTTGTCCTAATATAAAGAAAAATGTGTTAACGCAAAAAATCAGAATTAAAAACAAATGATGCTTCTAACCCACTCCAACAATTCTAGGGTATTTCCACTTACCATTATGGAACCAGAAAGTGTCAGGCATGGGTCTACCAACAACTTTTAGATCAAATCTTGCAGTTTGACCCTCAGAGCACCTAACCGATGATGGCTTTGTGACAAATACAGGCTTATAAAGCCTCTCAAGCTGGGCTTCATCAGTCTCATCCAGCCTACGAGCAGGTGAACGTCCAGGGGAACGACTTGTGGAGCGTGGTGATGTGGACCTAGAATGTATTACAAGCACAATTCATCAGTGAGAGCATCATCATCTACATAACATTTTGCATATCACATTCACTCACATGGATGTGAAATGATACTTATATCTTAAAAGTTCAGTATGCTTTTCTACAGAAGTAATATGAAGTCAATCATCAAACAAAACATACCTGATTCTCTGAACTGCTTCTGACTGAGGGGGCTGTGTCTGTGGAATAGCTTGATCTACATACAGCTTCCCAGAGCTGACAGCATTACCCTTCATGTTGCTGATCAAAGCAGTATAGACACCCTCATCTTCTGGGAGCACCACAGGAAGGCGCAGACTGGCTCTACCATCCTGAAGAACCTCAATCTGATAATGATCTCCATGCTTGATACGCTTGCCATCTTTGTACCAGGCAATCTGTAAATTGTGACATTGAAAAAAGAAGAACATGGGTGTAGAGAGTATATAAATGTAATAAAGGGTATATATTTTTATATATGTATACACCGATCAGGCATAACATTATGACCACCTCCTTGTTTCTACGCTCATTGTCCATTTTATCAGCTCCACTTACTATATAGGAGCACTTTGTAGTTCTACAGTTACAGACTGTAGTCCATTTGTTTCTCTGCATACTTTGTGAGCCCCCTTTTACCCTGTTCTTCAGTGGTCAGGACCCCCCATGGACCCTCACAGAGCAGGTACTATTTGGGTGGTGGATCATTCTCAGCACTGCAGTAACACTGACCTGGTGCTGGTGTGTTAGTGTATGTTGCGCTGGTACAAGTGGATCAGACACAGCAGTGCTGCTGGAGTTTTTAAACACCGTGTCCACTGACAGTCCACTCTATCTGACACTCCTACCTCGTCAGTCGACCTAGTAGATGTAAAGTCAGAGACAATAGCTCATCTGCTGCTTTTTTTTTTGGTTGGTGGACTATTCTCAGTCCAGCAGTGACACTGAGGTGTTTAAAACCCCAGCAGCACTGCTGTGTTTGATCCACTCAGACCAGCGCAACACACACTAACACGCCGCCACCACGTCAGTGTTACTGCAGTGCTGAGAATGATCCACCACCCAAATAGTACCTGCTCTGTGAGTGTCCATGGGGGTCCTGACCACTGAAGAACAGGGTGAAAGGGGGCTAATAAAGCATACAGAGAAACAGATGGACTACAGTCTGTAACTGTAGAACTACAAAGTGCACCTATATAGTAAGTGGAGCTGATAAAAAGGACAATGAACAAAGAAACAAGGATATATATATGCGTGTGTTTGCGTGTGTGTGTGTGTGAGTGATCTACCTTAGGAAGTGGAGTTCCTGTCATTTTGAAGTGGAAAGTGGCACTCATTCCTTCCCTGAGTCTGTAATTCTTCACAGGAATGTTGAAGACTGGGGACACAGCCTCGTGTTCAGAAATGCTCACATCCATCTGCTCCCCATCCTCAATCAACAGTTCCTGGTATGTAATCTTAAGAAGACGTAACTCAATCTCATAGACAAACCTCTGCTCTGCAGTAGATATTTGAAACTCCTGTGGAACAAAATAACACATTTAGGCATAATCCTAAAAAATAAAGAGCTTTGTTTGAAATGAGGAGACAGCCTTAGGTTTACATACTTGCTCAGAAGTGAAGGACCGCATCATTTGTGCCTGCTGTGCCATCCTCCTCTGAATGAGTATTTGCTCTTTTTCAGTTTCACTTACAACTACAGGTGGCATATCTGCCACTCTGGGCTGCTGCTCCAGTATAGTGGTCACTTCGGTCTTGTATGTCATTTCCTGTTCCTTTAGATAAGCTTCATATGTCTCTGTAATTAAAAAAAAAAAACATTGTAACATTATTTTATATTTGATTGATTTATGGAAAGACATTTTGTATTTATGAGGGTCAATGACATAACAAAATACATGATATCACAATTTTACTTTTTCAGTGCATGAAACTAAAATTAATTTCATTACAAATTCTAAAATGTCTGGTGGTGCAACCATCCAACACATATGCATTTTAAGTAAACTACTAAAAAGGGTAATTTTGTCCTTGAGTAAATGAAGGTCTTTATGGGTGTCCAATTACAAAGACTAGTTTATAAATTTGTTCAGTAGTGCTAAAAAAACTTTAAACTACAATATTTTTATTAATGTGCGGTTGTGCAATCTTTTCTTATTGATTCTGCTTAAAATTATTAATGAAAAGCTATAAAAAATATATCACTAAATGCAATAGTTTCTTGCAGATACAATCAATCAATCGATTAACCTTTATTTAAACTCGGAATACATTGAGGGTGACCTTCATATACAATGTAGCCGAGCCAGTACAGAAATCGGGGATTGAAAAAACTAGACTATAAAAACATATCTTCTTCTTCTTCTTCTTATTATTATTATTATTATTAATAATAATAATAATAATAATAGTAAAAAGATCAACTAAATTATTAGAATTGTACAAATAAAAGACAAAATCAGATTAAATTAAATAAGAAACAAAGTATCAGAAAATGTAAAACTATGACTAAAATACAAAATATATATATAATAACTGTAAAACAATAACTAGAACATAACAAAACCAAATTAAAAGTTAACTAAAATAGCAGGCTGAGTGGAGGTGGTTAGAGACTTAAAGCTTTAAATGAAAATGTACATTATATTCTTCTTAATAAGAAGCCTTATTTGTCTTTGACCCATGTATGTGATCTTACAATGTAGGTATGACCAACCTTCATCAAGCAGCATGGCTGAGGCAGATACCTCTCCAAGCTGATTCCTGGCAAAGACTGTATACTCTCCAGCATCATCAGGGAATGTCATGGAGATCTCCAGTTTGCATTGTCCTGTCTCCTTTTTGTATGCAACTCTATATCTGGTGCATCGAAAAAAAAACGGCAAAGTATTACAATTTAGGTTTCAAAGATTTTGCTACCAGTGCTACCAACATTTTATTTATTCTGCTGAAAAATACCTATATCCAGTGGTTAGTGGAACTCCACTCTTCTTCCAGTAGATGTGGGGTTTGGGGCTGCCTCCAATCTGACACTCAAAGACAACACTGCCACCTTCTACCAGTTTCTGCACAGTGGGCTTTTTCACAAAGAAAGGAGCCACAGCTGCTCCAGCTTCCACAGACTCTGACACAGCACTCACTTCTGACATAGTCTCCTCTCTGGCTTCAATGCTGAAACGATATTTTGATACCAGTGAATTTAAATTCATTACACAAAGTGAACGGTTCTGCATTACGTTCTGCACATAAAGCACAACAAAGAAAGAAGTAAGCACTGTGAGTAAAAATAACACAAAAAATTGTTCACTCACTGTCTTTCATGGGCGGATATTTCAATGTGTTCTGAGACAGCAGTCAAATCTTCCCTGCTCTCAATTTCCTCAGACACTGTAAAAAAAGAAATAATTAATTTCTGTTTGCAAAAACCTCCAGCCTATGATGTGATATATCATGTAATTCATACCTTTGACAAGAAGGTAACAAGAGGTGCTGATTGTTCCAGCCTCACTGGTGGCGGTGCAAGTGAAACGGCCACTATCCTCAGCAAAGGCCTCACGGATCACTAAGCGGGCAAAGTTATTCTCGTATGTGATCTGGAAGTCAATGGAGCTCTCAATCCTGTAGTCTTCTCTGAACCACATAATGCCAGGTGTGGGGTGGCCTGAGATCTGGCACTCCAGAGTCACAGACTCTCCCTCAGTAACGGTCAAGTTCTTCAATCCCTGAATAACAGAAAGGGGATTAAGCTGTTTTTTCAAGACAATAAACAGCAAAGTAATGCAATGTATATACAGCCTTTTAAAAATGGTTATAAGTATGAATGTATAGCCTTTTATAAATTATGTATTTCTCATTGTGTTAATAAGATCAAAGAAAAAAACAAACAAGCTATATAGCACACATTGAGCCAAGAGGTTTAAAAATGCATTTAAACTGTATACATACAGCAACAATAGTTGGTGGCATCACTTGCTCTTGTGTATGCGAAGGGATCACTGCAGCCTCTACCACCTGCAAAATATCACAGTGTTAAAACTGATGCAAGAACTTAACCCAGGATTCCCAAATCTTATGGACTCACAGTCACTCCACATTTTTTGTCCTTTTTTGCTCAATTCTCTACTGTAGAGCTGTAGATAGATTACCTCTGATTTCAAGCCAGAATAAACCAAAAATATGGACTGGCTGCTTTGCCCCCCAACCCCTCTGCCCTCCCTCAGGTTACCAATCCCTCAAGCCATGATGAAGAAGATTTTGAAGAGATGAGAAGGAAAAGAAGCAGCAAATATTTTTCAGTACAGCAATGATTGATGGGTAAGAGTAAGAAGTAAGAAAGCACGATTCCTTGGTGGAGCAGGGGAGATCTGTAAGGGAGAGGACTCAGAAGTGAAGCAAGAGCGACCACTTGAACCACTCAAATGAAGCTTTGCTGTTAGGTAAGTTAGTTATAATGACCAAGCCCACACAACGAACCTGTGCATCCCAACTGCCATATGATTGTGCCAACCCCCCTGTAAATGAAGTGCCTATATCCTTCTGTACATGGTGGTCATAAATGGACTGATAACTCTCAGTATGGTCTCTAAAGGGAGGATGGGATGGCTCTTGAGTCACTTTCATCTCCACAATCTCATAAGACGGCGGCTTGACGGACTTGATGATCTTTTGAGCTGTGGAGGTAGAGGACAGCTCTTTCTGCAGGGTGGCAATAGCAGAGCCTGCTATTGAAACCTGACCAACCCAAGGAGAGCAGCGTTAACACCATGAAGCAAAAAGACACGTTTAAGTAATAATTTAATCTAAGAAAATGGTTAAATCAGTTCACATTGAAAGTGCATTTTGCTAATGAGATCAAGAAAATAAACATACAAGTTTTCTAAAGTTCCAACTAGATGTATGAGCTATAAAGTCAGAGACCACTCTTCATTTTTATTTTTATTTTTTTAATGTCATAATGGCCATAGAGTACAAGATACAACATTTTTCAGGAGATTAGCTATAAAATAATCCACTCGCATAAGACAAGGTAAAGTCAAAGAATGGGGCTCCTAACAACCACCTGGAAGACCTGGTGGACACCAAAACTGCCCCCATCAGATAAACAGCACTTAAAGCTTTCATCTTTGAGAGAGGAGAAAATCAAGCTGCTTCAGATCTGAAAACATCCACAGGTGTTTCTGTCCATCCTTCCACTGTGAGAAGACGACTCAGTGCTATGGGTCTGAAAGGATGGGTAGCTGTCAAGAAGAACCTCACTGAGAAAAGGAAATTTGTAACAAAGGAAGCACATTTGCAAATCAACCAAAGACGCTGCTGGTATTCTTAGAACAATGGACTTTACCACCCCCAGTGAGTCCAGACCTCAACATTACTGAATGTATTCAGGATTCCTTTGATTGTGAGAAGCAGAAACTTCAACCAAGACTGAACTTTGGAGGAGAGGAAAAATATCCCTGCAGATTTCTCTGAATAACTGAAAAGAATGTGAAACTTTAAAAAAGCTGCAATAAAGGCAAAAGGTAGATACACTAAATACTGAAAAAACTGGTATTATATTTATTGGTCGACACGTTTGTATAATTTACTGTTAAGTATATGTTTTCTGCTTTTTTTCCTGATGTTGAAAAATGAACAACTTGTACTTAATTGCTTTGACTGAAAATTAAATAAATACATGAATGGTGGTCTCTGACTTCTGCACAGTATTATAATTTAGCATATTAAATGACACATGACTTTATATATCATTTTCAATTTAAAAAATAGTTCAATCAAAGGATAATTAATGCTTCAGAAGATAAAGGGTAAGCGGTGACCTATGCTTATCACCTCTCAGCATGTCGTTCTATTTTAAGACCATCACATGGCATGTTATCTCCGAATTGAGTGGCCAGCATTTGTGCCCATCCATCTCATGTTTACTTAAAATACAGCACCCTAAACTGAGCCACACTAACAATCTGAATGAGGGGACAAAATCTGGTATCACGTCATTAGACGTTTAGGATGTTCATTATATTAAATAATTGCAATCTGCTTATTATTAAAAGCTACTGTCAATACTTTGTTTAAATACTGTAAATTGTTTACGTGTACTGTAAGATATTTGAGCTGAGCTTGATACCACCCATGCTTACCTCATGGCTATGATCTGGTTTAGGAACAGTAACTTTAGAAACTGTGAAATGTGGAACTGGTGATGGGGCAAGGCCAGTATCCACCTGGGATGCAATCTCTTTAGTTCTTTGAATCTAGAGAAATCCACAGGGTAAATATACATTTGGAATTGCTACGTATTAGAGGTGGGCGATATGGCAAAAATATAATATAACGATATTTCGAGAAATTTTCACGATTCACAATGCCATGATATTTATTTTTTCAGACATCTAATCAGTTGGAAAAGAGAAAAAAGAACAGTAGTGCTACATCTTTAAAAATACTGTTAAAAACTGTGATCACAATGATTTTTATTCAAAATTTGACAAAATGCATTGCACTAAATCCAGCTAACTGGGACTAAATTTGGGACTAAGTACTGACAATATGCACAATATGTTCAGAAAAGCATACTGCATTGTATTGTAACATAATTAATCAGAATTACGATATATATTGTCATATTGCCCAGCCCTACTATATATACATATATAGAACTAAAATACAACATATTACTTCTCAAGATGCCCTCTAACCTGAGAGATATGGTCCGTGGTGGTTGCATGTGTAGCAGTGGGCATGTGCACAGCCTTCGTTCTCATTGTTTTAGAAGCGGCCTGCTGCCCCACACTTAGTTTGACTTGCTGGTTTAACTCATGTTCTAAGAATCTTTCTTCAACACGATCACCCTCAGCATGCATACGGCCGTGTGAATAGCCTTGGTCTCCAGGAATAAGCACTGCAGTCACAGCACCTGGTCTTTTTCCACCCTAAGCACAAGAAGCCCTGATTGAGGAGACTGAAGTACAAGAAGCTAAGATTGATAAGACATGACGATTTGGCACAATAACACTGTAAAAAGTGAGTTCTAAAATGATGGTGAAATGGAAAACCCTCTGATGAGTGACATATCCAGGTGAGTTATTGGGTTTTGCTGAAATGACTCAATACACCTTCAAACAACGTGATATACAATCCATGCTTAGTGTTCAAACAAAAGTGACAGTGGTGACCAGTGGTGCTTAAATAATGCAGGAGCAGCTTGTGACCACAATGCCATTTGGCAACAACTCTCCAAGGTGTGAAAAAGTGACAGAAAATTGCCCACAAAACCACATTAGCCTTGCTACCTCATCCAGAAAAGCCCACATTTCTGTGTCAGGGATGCTGTCTTCTACTGTTTGTCCTGCTAGAGCACCATCAAGATCACTCTCATCATTCTCATTAAACTCCGTTGGATTCATCATGGCTGTAGTGACCTCAACATCTGACCCCTATATTTTCCAAACATTTGAAGCATCAAGATGGCTCAGCTTACAATATATCAAATTTAAATACATTACTGTTTGCAATTAGGGGAGGGCAGCAGGGCAAAAATATAACCACTATATTTCAGGAAATTTTGTGATACATTGTATGCAACAATATTTATTTTTTCTGATGTCTGATAAAGTAGAACAGACAAAAACAATCCAGTGGAGCCAGATATAAAAATGCCTTTTTAGAACTGGAGCAGCAAGACTAACATTACAAACTTACATATCGCTGTTGTCGTAAGAAAATCTCCAAAATGATAACTTTACAGGACAAGGAAAAAACATACTTTACTTTTAATGCAAGTCAATGGAACCAGACTTTCCTCCAAGTCATTTTGGGTCATTTCTTTTGGTCCATTCTTTGTGAAATTTACACACAATGTAAAGGGCAACAGGCATTTTCAAATTATGTCAAAAACTGAAAAATGACAAAAATGGAGACACAAGGTTTTCTTCTAACAGCAGCGATATACAAAACTTTCTCAACCCGCTCAAAACAGATCCAGGCCTTCATTAAGGGCGCAAAGACTTAGTGTTGTGATTTAGGACACAGTGTGACTGCAGACTGCCACTTTAGACATCAGGGTCTGTATCACAAACCACTTTAGGAGGAGGAGTGCCTATCCAGAATCAGTATTTGTGAGAATGACCATCATAAATGCATTAGAATCTGGCTGCCCATAATGGAGACATTTTGTTCATTTTTATGGCTCACACTAAGTCATGCTGTGCTCGAAACCACACTGGCAAGTCTGCACAACCTTACTGAAGACCTGGATGTGGTTTGAGTGGGTTGAAAGAAGCTTTGGGGATGCACTGGCAGGAATGATTTGAGCTAATTGGGTGACTCCTGAGTTCTAGTGTTAGCAATGTTAGCCTTACCGCTCCAGTTCTAAACTAAAAAAGAAAAATTCCAAATCTGGCTGATTAACTACACCTGAGATAACTGGAAAATTGGGCAAATTAAATTTTTCGTCAAACCATTTTTTTAAGTACTGAAAATATCAATGATAAACTCAGAAAAGCAATGATAATAATGATAATAAAGTCATATTGCCCACTCCTATTTACAACAGCACAACAGTCATACAGCTCTATTTAATGTTTTAACTACAACACTGTTTAAAAGGCAAACACAACACATAAAGTGACTCTGCATTAGTACCTCCAAGTCATCCTCACTTATTAATGTATTACAAGTGGTCTTCTCTTTGAAAATGCTTTCAACGTTGGGCATGTGCTCAACACTGCTTTCAGTGTCATCCAACTGTTCAGTGAAGTTCTTAGTATCAATCGCACTAGCAACAGTGTGCACATGTTCTCTCTCAGTGGAGGTTTCACCACCAACAGTGTCTGAAAATTCACTGATGTTTTCAATGTTGCCATCCCTAAAGATCTTTTTTGCAGGGTCAGTCATAGCCTACATATGTACACGAGGAGAAAAATGTGTACAGAACTGAATTGACCAAGATTAGATTAGAAAATTAAGAGTAGTGACAAACTGGGAGCAATGGGAACTTATTGTTATATTAAGAAGAGACATACACAAAGAAATTTGTGCTGGAGGTGAGCGGAGTGGGGGGGAGGCGTGCACAAACCAATTCAACTACCTGCTCTTGAAAAGATAAGAACTGTTCAGTTGACCAAGTTGCCTCTGCACTGGACAGCTCAATATTATCACAGTGTGGCTGGTGACTTCGTGCCTGGTCCACTGCTGCTACCACAGTAGCAACAGCAATAGATTTGTCATCCATTCCATGCTGACCCTGTTCACATTGTTGAGATGCAATCAAGCACAAGCAACCTTGTAAACCCTCTAAATAAACACTAAATCCTGAACCGTGACAATTCATGGTAACAATCATTCATACTCAGTTTAAGTATATATTTATGACAACATATACAAAGGGTGATTCAAAAAGATTCATCCGATTTCAAAGCGCCATATTTTTGCAGCCGTGAGGCATCTAGGAACCAATCACATACCAACTGAAAGAGTGAAAGAGGGGGTCAGAGTTTCTGGCTGTCACCAGAAGACGGCTCCCTTCAGTCTGTGAGGAGATGAGCAACCGCTGAGCAGAAAGTGTTTTGCATTCTCCACTTCAATAAGAGTGAATCCGTCATAACTGTGCAGTGTGATTTTCGTCGGCAGTGAACCTCCAACAGCTCAGAGCGTTCGTCGTTGGTTCCACAGCACTGGATGATCTCCGAAATCGCACTGAAAGAGCCGTGAGCGCAGCGACACCCGACTTGCTCATTTGAGTATGGGATGAGTTTGACTATGGCGTTGATGTTGTCTGTACAGCTGGGGGAGGTTCATACTGAGCACTTGTAAAATTACATAATAAACTTTATGTTCACTTACACCATTTACTGCATTGTTCTGGAATGATACAAGTGAAATAAATCATTTTGAAATCAGATTAATCTTTTTGAATCACCCTGTATATAGTTATATAGACAACCAGCTATACTTTTGTTTGTTTCATTTGCTTCTGGCACCTCTTCCTTCATTCACACTAATGTCATCACCCAGATGCACTTCCCAGCTTTCAACACTGGAGGACGCTCAAACGTACATGGAAGTATCCTTACCTGTTTGACAGTGGCTCCGCTGACCTGACCAGCAAAAGAGGTTTCCCACTGTTCCTTCTGAACATGTGCGGTAGAAGTCTGGACATATGTGGCCCCGGTAGCCATAGTAGTGTACTCTGCGACATAGCCTTCCTGCTTCCATGGAGGCAGCACTTCAGCTCCTGTTGTGACCTGCCTGCGGGTAGTTATTGGAGACTTCACTGGTCTGATAGGGGACACAGACAGTCTTGAAGTTGGTGATGCAGGTCTAGAAAAGAGCATTTTTTTTTTATTTTATCTAGTCCCCTTATTGTATGGCTGGTAACAATTTATGATAACAGCTTCTATAATAGCAAGTTAATCAATGTCTAATAGTTTGTTAATGACAGTTACTAATTATGCAATTGTTACTTATGCGTTAATAAGTGCTACCATTTGAATTGTTAACTGTTCACTTAGTGCTATACAAGTAATTAAAGCACTGTAGATGTTTTCAGTAATGTGTTATATATTCGAGTGTAATCAGTAATGTGGTAAATCTATATAAACACATTATAAAGTCACAACTCTATATTAGTATCAGAATTAATGATTATTAACGATGCTTAAAAAACATATATACAATCTTATGTAAAAACACACATTTTGTTGATTTTCTATGTGAAAGTAAGTTAACACATCCTCTACAGAGAAGGCACTTAAATATGGCATTTGTTTGCATTTTTTAGAGCGCAATTTCTATTTATTAGTTGAGTTTAATATATTAGAAAAATATAAAATGTGCCATAATTTTGCACAGGCCAAATGTTATGTTTTGTTTTTTTCCTACATGTTAAATTCAGCAAATAAACAGTAATCGTGCATTAAAAAGTGCAGAAGTGTGTTCTCTGTGGAGGATATGTAACTTATTTTCATTTAGAAAATCAACAATACATCTGACCAGGGGTGCCCAAACCTTTGTATAAGATGGTACACTACTTAATCATTTAAAACAGGATGCAGACCATTTATTCATATTATGAAACAACTATGTAAATACGTAATACTTCAAGCTATAGTATTTTTGAGAAACAAATTAGTAAATCATTATTAACAAACTATAATCAATTATTTGATTTCTACAATTCAAAATATTTATTGATTATTCATATGTCATTAAATAAATGGTTAATAATTCAAAGAGTAGCACTTCTTAATGCCTAAGTCACAATTATATAATTAACAGCAATCATTAACAAACTATTAGATAATGATTTTGCTATTTAAGCTAATAGTTAGGTTTAAGTTGCTCAAGATGACAATTATTATTATTATACTATAAAATAAAAACCATCATATCACTTTCACCCTTTATTTTATTTAATATCACACTGGATTCTTTATTGTTCATGACTACATAAAAATGCTAAATAGCAAGTAAGGAAATACAACTAATTAAAATCACATTACCTAACAGGTGCTGGGGCGGGAGCCTTAACATGTCTCACGGGGGAGGGGGACTGGTGGCGAGCAGCTGCGATCTTTGATACCACTGATGGAGGTGTGGGGGACTTGGAGCTTGGTTTTGGAGGTATACGAGGGGGTGTCTTGTGAGCCAAATGCTGAATCTCAACACCTCCCTCCATTTCCATTTCCGTCATGGCTGTGGACTCAAAACGAGCCTCCATTTTCTGTGAATGAAACACACCACTGTATTACCGTTTGATCTTTTTATGACAGTCAGAGGTGTCGGTTTGACACCTATAGACTTGCTTGCTCATTGCGTCACATCATCATGTGCCACCCATGCAGTTTACAACACAAAACTAAAAGTAGTTAAAGAGGAAGACCACTGATTTTTCAAAATGTCTGGTTGAGAAGTAAACAAAGTCATTCAGAGTGGTTTAACATAAAATGGGTCATTAGTAGAGAAATTAACCACCTCAGATTTCTTTACAGTGGTGCTGATAGGAACTAAGGGTCACCATGACTACAACACATATATTTTATTTACTATCGTCCTTACTACACGTCCTTTAATATGTAATGTTGATGACGGTAAAATAGTCATAAATCTGAAAGAAAAAAAAAAAAAAAACATTTTCTTTGGGGACTATTTTGCCTTAAGACATCATTCTTGTATTTAAATAAATTGCTAAAAATACATTTTAGGCCAAAACATTGTCACAAAACTACCATAAAAGAACGTCTCAGACATCAAGCTGAGTATTCATAACCATTTCATGTCATAACTTTCTGTGAGGGTGGACGTCTGGTTCCTGTCACCACCACCGTGAACAATTCTGACTCAGTTTCTCTGGAACAGAGCATTTCGCACCAAACCACTCTGAATGACTTTACATTTTAACCATTTAACAATGCAAGAATTTTGAATTCCCCTTTAACAAAGTGAGTACTGCAACCACAGTTCTGTATATGATTATATAGTGCCACGTTAGTTTGTGCATTTAATCATGCTTTAAAATTATTTCCAAAAGGTTCTGCCTTGTTTTCACTTCAAACAGAACAACTGTATGGATCCTGATTACCTTTTCCACTCTAGTTTGGCGAGTCTGTGAAATCTCAGCAGTCGAAACAACTGTCTTAGTCTTCTTAGCAGGCACTACAACCTCTTCACCTGCAAGTGAATTAATATAACAACATGATAAGACTCCACCAAACATACTGACCCATGCAACTGTACCTTAAACATAAATCGAATATAAATGATTCAGCTGTTAAATGTTAATAAACTTACTTTGAACCAAAAGTTCAGCAGTAGAGGTAGCACGTCCACTGCTGTTAGACGCATTGACAGAGTACGTTCCAGAGTCTTCAGGGAAGGCCTCGGCAATCAACAAGCTGTAAAGGTCTCCTTCTTGAACAATCTGAAAGTCAGCGGAGCTCTGAATCTCAGCTCCCTCTCTGTAGAACTTTACCACAGGTGTAGGGATTCCCGTAACACGAACATCCAGTCTTACTTGGCTTCCTTGTCTCACGGTCATGCTTTGTAGTCTCTGAATGAAAGTTGGTGGTGCAGTTTCCGCTGTGAAGAGAACACAACATTAGATCTCACTTGCTAATCCACAGAGTTGGAATATGTCGTTCATCATTGTCGCAACTCCTGCATCTGCATTAATCTGTTTTGTGCAGGTGGACTACGAGTTATTATTGGGAAACACTGGAGAAATTTAGTCACCTGTAACCAGCAGTTCAGCGGTGCTAGTGGCTTGTCCAGCGCCATTGGTGGCTCTCACAGAAAATCTTCCGCTGTGTGCGGCTGTCACGGCGGGGATCCTCAGAACAGCGCGGCCTTCGCTGAACGAGATCTGAGCGCCGGGCAGAGCGGCAGCAGTAAGAACCTGGCCATCACGAAACCAGCTCACCTCAGGAACTGGATTACCTGGAAAGGAATAGACAAAACAGTTTTAACAAACTGCAAATATGTTGCATTTTTCAGTACATCTTCAAATGATTTACTTTTAAAATGTATCACTTAATTTTCTACTGAATTTTCTTTGTTTCTTTTTGTTAAACGCAGGAATCGGTGAGTAATAACAGATAGTTATGTATATAAACAAACAAACAAACAAACAAACAATGTACCACACGAACATTTAACTTTTGCTTACCACTAACTTGAGCTTCGAACGTTGCAGCACTACCCTCAAGTGCCACAACGCTCTGAAGCGGTTGTGTAAACGTCGGAGCCTGCGTTGACATGGTGGTAGGCACCCTAAAAAAACAACAAGAACCACAAAATAAATAACTTATGGACTTCCAAGCACACCTTCTCAATGAAAACCACATACGTCTATGAAAAACCACTCAAGTTTATTTACTGTTTAAAAAGTTTGGAATCACTTGTCATATTAATACCTTATACAGTGTGTACCACAGTGCAAGTTAGATACCAAAAAAGAATTTCGATATGTTTTATTAATGTTTTTTAGGGACAGCAAAAGCTTATTGAATACTATTCTGTAAATATATATTTACAGTAATTTCTTCAAGACATTCCAAATTTTGTTCTGTTTAATTTTATCATAACTTAATTCTCAATGTTAAACAGCTTTCTATGGACTACAGCTCTGTTCGTCATTATGGATGCCAAAATGCCTGTTTACTGTTTTGTACAAATATCTGTATGTAAGTTAAAAGAGAGCTGTAGCATCTTAACAGAATCATTTACCAGCAACAAACTTTGTTTTGTATTAAAGAAAACAGTGACTCCGGAATTTCGATCGATAGTTTATGTTACATGACAATGCAAATGCAGGCAGGCTATTTCCAGTCGCAGAGGAATTAACTGACTAATCACTGAGTCTCTCCCCCACCTCCCTCTGTCCACCTGGCTGCGGGCAGCCTGTCATCTGAGAGATCAGTGGCTCCAAAGGGTCTGAGTGTCACACTAAGCACCTAACTGACAGCTTACAGACATGCGAGTACAACTGCAAGCCGTTATTTCAAGCTCTAGAACAAATCACCTTTCCAGATGCAAATGCACAAGTGCTAATGAATAACAAAGGCAGGCCTGACAAAATATTCCTGAAAATTGCATCCTGCATCCTGGGAAATCAAACAGGAGCACAAAATAGAACGTTCTCCATGATTAGGCCTCATGTAAAATGGCAGCTGAATGAGTATAATCTGTTGTTAACTGTCTCTTTCACTGAAACGTAGTCAATGAAAAATATCTGAAAAATTTACATTTTGTAGCCTCTACTCTCTGTTACATTAAATGACCATCATCAATTAATACAGTTATTCACAAACAAACACAATACCAATTTTGAGATTTCTATAGATTTTTGAAGTATAAATGATTAAGAAAAAACTTTTGAAGAAGTAACTCCCCTCACCACCCTTACAACACCATTCAAATTCTCTATAATTACCACCTACACATAACTCACAGGACTGCCCTGTATTGGGGAGTATCATGTATACATATGTACACTTATTAAAAAGCAGATCAGATATACACTTAAAAGCTGTTCACCATATATACATGATATTTAACTCATGACATACTTCTTTTTCTTGTTAGCCAGTCAGCTTTGAAAATAACCAAATCAAACTATTTTCCTCATCAGATCATTAGTTAGATCCATAGACATCACAACAGTGTTCCCATTTAAAAAATACAACATTATATTTGGATGGCTCTGTGATTGTGGCATGCTTTTGAGCACAGCACAAAGTCAAAAAACAGCATTTCAGTAGCTGAGCAGTCAGTACTTCTTACAGCTCCTGTAATATGTTATTGATTAATACACATTCTTGCAACTCCGCAAGAACACCAAGAATTCCCTATTCACCCTAACGGCTTCCACTGTTCCGTATCATATTGCAATCAGACTGCTTAGGACACCAGAATCTATCTGTGCACTCTATCCATCGCTCAAAAATATCTGGAGGCCCACAGCCTGTCTTGGTCAGAGTAGATTAATTAAACCATTAAACTAAATTTAATTCAATTTAAGTAAAAAAAAATAATTTTAAATAAAAAGTGAAATAATGAATTAATTCAATATTAGTGGTCAAACTCCAATATCAGCCAAATAGTTAATCCATTAATGGATAAGACAATTGAGATTATGTGTTCCCCCACTGACACTATATTACTATCAAATAACTAATTCAGGAAAAATGATCATTATCCAGCCAACAAGAGAGGCTACTATACCAATAAATGCATTCAGTAATCTAAAATGTAGAAATTCACAGCAACAATTTGATTCTTCCATGTGAATTCATGAGAATTCAAATTCAAATTCTTTAATTAAAATTGAGACTGGTATCAGTAACCATCTGTTAAGGGTCAACAGGTGAGTATAGGCCTCCCAGCATACAACAACAATCACAATATCAAAGAGTTCTTTTCAAATCTCCACAAGACAATCACAAGTCTGACTGAAATTTCAAATTCTCGAAAAAGATATTCACAGTAAACTACAAGAGCAGGTCGCATATATTAGGACTGATATCCCGTATGACAGAAATGGCCATCTCCAAAAATAATCGGTCCCTTTACTTGATTGACAGTCACCATGTGGCACATAGCTGGAGGTGCAACTGATAGCCCTGCTGCTGATTCCCTTAAAAAGACATTGTGGCCCAGCTGGAACACCACTCATATGCTATCACAGGCTATTCTTGGCTTTTCTGAAATCATGGCAACATATAGCAACATTGAAGGTTTAAAAAGAAGTAATTTTTGCAGAAACATTTGTAAAAGCAACACAAAACCACTGCAGCATCTCATCAAGCCTCTAAAATCACAACTGAAACGCTGTATACAGAGTAAAGGTGATTCTGTTAAGCTTTATAAAGGCAAAGGTGATATCATGCATCATGAAAAAGTAAAAAGCAAATGAAATGTCTTTCCACAGAGTATATGGCACTTACTTGTATCACAATGGTGCCTCTTATTGATGGGACTGCGCCCAGAAGGCTACCGCCTCAGCAACAATCCTCTTATCCAGAATGTTTCCAGAATATCCAAGGTGAGAACGGTTGAGCCTCAATATGACCCAAAAAACAAAACTACACAGGTTCTAGTCCGTGTAGTTTTGCTTTTCCTTGCAATCCCTACACCCGAGGCAAGGCTGGGAATGCTCCAACTGCTCAGAAGTGCTAACATAGTTGTTTTAGTTTATATACCCCTAGCCTAGCCTGCATCGTCACTCCTTAGCCACTCCCCATTGGTCCCTGTGCCTGTGGAATCATGGGAGAGTGATGCATTTTATGCAACTTTACAAGTGTCACTCACTGATCCCGCTCATCTACTAGCATGATATCTCACACTTGGGATATTCACTTCATTATTGCTGTATTTTGAGTCTCATGCAAGCCAACAGTTATGCTTATGCCTCATTCAAAGATGTGCCATACCGTTTAGACTAGCCCTCATGGCAAGCATTAACCTGTCAATGACCAAAAGGAGAGAGTGGCTGTCCCTGTCACTCAAATAGAAGTCAACCCCCACAGGAAGGGTCAGCTGTAATGAGTGCAGAATAACTACCAACCATGCCTTGTTTTTATGCTTCATGTCTTTTTGTATCAACCACAATTACTTTGTTGTTTTACATATTCATAATGATTCCAATGAAGGAGAGAGCAACAATTTGGCACAATGCTTTTGGACTTTGCTGTTACCACAGGTCAGGGGTGCAAATTTTCACACCAGCTAAAATGTTGGATAACAGACTCTTATAACCTACCTCTTCTGTTTCATACAAAATAACCAAACTAAATGTTCTGATTCATAGTTTTCCTTTAGACTGAGGCATAGAATACAGTGACTGTTTACCCTGACAACAATGACAACCAAAAAAACCCATTCGTTCTTATCTGTATACCTTCCCACAGAATAGACATCATCATCCTTACAACAATAGCGTAAGAACTTAATTCATTGTTAACCTTCAACCCATCTGAATTCATGAATTATTGCATGATTTTTCTTTTTTTATGATATAATTATTATGTAAATGAATTTAAGCTAGGTATGTAATGTAAAATTGGCAACAAAAGTATTAAAATCTTGCCCAGGGCCTAAACAGCTGACCAACCCTCCAAGGTTTGAAAAGTAAAGACTAGTGCTAGTTCTCAATCTAGTATCCAGTATTTTTACTGAGGACATCCTTTGCCAATTTTGTCTTCCCTTTTCAGGTTTCCCACTGCTCTAAGGCCTCATGAGTTACACCAATTCCTTTAGACCCACTTTCCTTTGTTCTAGTTTAAAATATATGCAAATTGCAATGAATAATCAAGAGCTGTAGGCTGTGGTGGAATGTTTTTCTTTTTGGCTAAATAGCATACTGAATTTCATCCCAGTTAAAAGAACAACAGATGTTTTACATGCACAGATTTTTAGGTAACACCTTTGTTTACAATCCTGCAGGTACTTACCAGGTAAGGGTTAGGTCCAAATTATAAAGTACTAGATCAGGGGTCGGCAATATGCTGCTCCGGAGTTGCACACAGCTCTTTTACTGCCCTGTTGCAGCTCCACAGCAGAATTAGATTTTTAGGTAAAAATAAAATAATCCTCCTTTGCAGCAACACAGTTTTAACAATAAATGTTCTTAAAGGCTGGATTTAATGTGTAACTGCTGATTCACCCTTTAACCCTGAAAATTGGAGCGTAGGCTGCTGGTCACCATAGGAATGCAGACAACAGTCTCATCTAGCTAGTAGCTAACAAAAAAGCAAAGAGGAAGAAAGACAAACATCAATAATTTGGAGATGAATGGACTTATTTGCATTTATAATCACTCCAGCTGGTTTCCTGATATGGTTAACCTGCAAAGAGAAACTGTCAAACAATAAAAGTCACGAAGCTGAAGTCAGTTTCTCGTTTGCCACTTTCTTGTTCAAATTTTCCCGTTCCACCTTAAATGGTGCCGCAGTTACATTCTGGCACTTCAGGCACCATTTAAGGTGGAACGGGAAAATTTGAACAAGAAGCTGGTGAATGAGAAGCTGACTTCAGCTTATAAAAATTAATGTTGAGATATTTTAGAATAAACTATTCTACTTGTGTAGAAAAATTTCCTGCCAGAGATGCAAGAAAAGTGGTTATAGTTGAGCTAAAGCTTAAAGCAGAGCAAAGTATTATATTATATTTTTCAGCCTATACTAAGACATCAGCACATACTGAGACATATTTACAGCCAAGATGGTAAAATGGACATAAAATGTTGTGGCTCCCAAGGTGGTTTGATGTGAAATGTGCCTTTCTATATAAATTTTGGAACTGAATCAGAATATCAGAATTGTCCACTCTTCACAAAACTCTGAAGAGTTTAATGCCTTTAAAAGTTTCTTTACAGGAAGTTATTACATGGAATGGTTACAGATATGTTGACTGATACCTGAGAGTTTTACAGTAGTTTTTGGCCTAAAATGTATTTTTTTAATCCTGTCATGGTGGAGAAGTACATGAGGAGTGTATTAAAGCAAAATAGTACTCAAAGAAAACTTTCTTCCCCTAATCATTCTCAACATGATATGTACAAAAGTGAATACACATGTAGGTTCACTGGTGGTTTTGGATAGTAGATAAAACGGCTATATCTGTGTTGTAAACATTGTGACCCCTGCTTTCTATCACCACCACTGTAAAGACATTTGAGTCTCGATAATGAACCATTTCACACCAAACCACTCTGATTCTATTTACATCTCAATGACTGAATTACCCAGACATTTTGACAAGCTGCCCTTTGGAATTGGTATTAGAATTTAATTATTGAGCACTTTGGAGTTTATACCACACAGTTACCTGGTTACTACCTAGACTAAAGAGAAAACACTGCAGATTTTAAACTAACCGGTACATGTTTGACTAGTACATTTCCTTCAGTAAAATGTTTTAAAAGATTCAAGAGTTTGTATTTTTCTCAGAAGCTTGACTTTAATTACATTGTGGGTATGGGGACTTTTTCTAACATGACAGCGACTTGATTCCTTATTTTTTAAATTATACTTTATACTAATCTTCTAAAAACACATTCTTCTGATATTCTGCGTTCCTACCCTTTGCTCTTCTGCCCTGAAGGCACTGCTCTTCTCTCTCTGTCCTCTTCATCTCTTCACATCTCTCTTTCTTTTTTAAATATACCTAAAAGAACAAAAACACTTCAAATCTGCATGTTGCAAAAAACAATACTCTAGATTGTTGCATGTAAATCTAGGTCTCTATCCAGTCTAGGCATTTTCATTACAGACGCTACTAAGTAAAAGTTGTATATTTTTCAGGAGGCATGTCTGAGGAGATTAGATATACAATTTGCATAAAGATGGACAAAGCCAGTCTTTTTCATACAGATCTGAAAACATGCACAGGTGTTTCTGTCCATCTTTCCACTGTGAGAGGACAACTGAAAGGATGTGTAGCTGTCAAGAAGTGTTGAACTGCTGGTGTTCTCACAACAATGGACTGACCACCCCAGAGTCCAGACCTCAGCATCACTGCATGTGGAAGCGCAACCAATTTCTAAGACTGAACTTCGGAGGTGTGTCTGCAGATTCTTTGAGAAACTGAATACTGAAAAGGCTGGTATTACATTTAGTTGCTGAGGTTTCTAGTTATTCTCTGTTAAATATGTTTTCTCTCAACCTGTTGGCTAACTTATCTGAGTTGCTTGTTAAAACCCTGTTCATGTCACCTAGTTCTCCTCTTCCTTTCCTTTCAGTATTGCCCTTTCTGTAGCTTCAGTTGGATCCAAATGACCGAAGACAAGAATTGGCAGGTCAAGACCATAGAGCCTGTCATAGAGTCTGCAGATGTCTTCCCAGGTGTTTTATACTAGACTGTCCAGTTTTGAGCTTCGTTGCCTGGTGTCCAGTTGATATTGCTGTCCATTTGTTGAGGTAGATAAAGTGCCATTCTGTCATTGTGCATCTCTCTCACTCACACACACACTTTAAACTTTGAGCTGATGTTTTCCTTGTGGTCATGTCACCTCATGGTCACAGACGTTTTCAGTTGCAGGGTAGGTGCATTATGTGCCTGCATCTCAGCTATTAAATAACACATCAAATTAGTGCATCAACCAACTGTATGGGAGAACAGGCAATATTAGGCTACATAACAGTGGGGTTCAAGATAAAAAAAATTGAAGGAACCCATTATTTCTCAATTACAGCTACTTTAAAAAAGGTTAGCCTATACAAGACATTGTGAATAAACAATAGGTTGATTTCTTATGGTTTAATTTGTGTTACACAATGCCAGAGCAAACAGTAGCCTAGAACAAATTATTTGTACAGAATGTCACCTTACTGTTCATTGTCGAAATTATGGAAAAATAAAAACAAACTAAATAAACCAAAAACACTAATACTGAACTGTTTTAAAACACAAAAACACACCAAGAAAGTGGTAAATACATTGAATGCTTACTGGATATCCCCTCCAATACACCCATTTGCAGATGGGTGCAAATAGTATTGACCACAAAGTACACCAATTTGCAGCCTCCCCCTATCCCCCCACACCACCCACTGGGGTGCTAATCTTTGCTATGTAGCAGTAGATCTGGCAAACTGAGCTAGTTGTGTGAAACCTATGTTCGAGCTAGTGTTAGTGGACTACATTAATGCCTTGCTAGTTATATATTTGCATTAAACTGAATGGCATTTATGTCTTTTTACATGGTGTAAGGCGTCTGTGATAATGTAAGTGGATTTGTTTGACGTTTTGAAAAAAATGTGGGACAATTACCCAAACTTTGCATTGAACTGGATTATTGTCAATGTCAAAAAGAATTAAGATGTGTTCTGCCTCATTAAACCCAACTCATTCAACAAACCAGCTAATTAGGAAGGCCTTAATGAATAGAATTCGGAGCATTAGACAAGGGAAACTGCTAATCTCAGTTTTCCTTATAGGAACCTAGTTTGACATGTTCTAGAATCTAGAGTCTAGAAAGAAGATTAGATTTAATCAGTGGTGGATGAAAAATCATGTACTTGAGTTAAAGTAGAGATACCCAAGGTAAAATATTACTCAGTAAAAGTAGAAGTTCCTCCCTTTAGACCTCCACTTGAGTAAAAGTACAAAAGTATTTGCCTTCAAATGAACTTAAGTATCAAAAGTAAAAGTACTAAAAAATTAATTATGACTTTAATGTCCTATTACTATTTTTGTAACAAGACTCTGCTTCATGAACTCATTTTAGGTGAAAATACTCCAGTGTCACTCTTGGTAAACCAGTCTTTTAATAGAATGTCATTAATTAGTGACGCTGATGTCTATTAAAATTATCATAAGCACAAAACACTGAAAACAAACAGTTTCCATTAGGTAGAACCAAGTGGTCATGAAATAACTTCTAAGTTTAAGAGTTAACTTATTTACAAGTTTAAGTTTAATAAAAACTTGCTTTAAACTCAGGTTCACAAATGAGTTTTCCTTTACTATATCGCATCTGTAGGTCTCTGTTCATAAACATAAACTATCCAAAACAAATTTACTATAAAATGAAATAGTGTTTGCATAAATTCAGAAAAAAAGAAACATGCCAGTCACAACTGCATATGTGTACATATTTCTATATTGTGGTCTATTTACACAAAATTAGGTTAGTTCCATCATTTATGTTTATGCATTTAAGTTACCATCCAATACAATTCCCCCTCTTCAATACCAGTTTTCACAAGCCCTCATCCACTTGGACTCGTCATTTCCCCTCAGGAGAATCCTCAGTGCCATCTTAGGCACTAAGGGCTGTTCCTTTACTTTATCAGCTCAAGTGAAGGGTGTTAGAACCTGCTGGCAAATGCATTTTGTTTGAATAATCCACTTCTCACTGTCCCCTCCTCCCCTCTGCTGTGTGTGGCCACTTGTGTAAAGTAGGTGTGACGCACAGCCGATTGGCGAGTCGAGGTAGGTGAGGGCAAGTTGAAAAAATAACTGAGACAGGGCCCTAGTCAATCCTTTATTAAATTAAATCAGGGTCTGCTGATGGAATCCATGCAATGGCTGGGGTGCAGAGAGAAGTCAGGAATCAAACCTGTATTTTTCTAACTGTATTTTTCTAACCAGCCTATTTATAACTTGTTTGAAAATAAGAAATAACTGGTATGTTTTACTGTTTTATGTTTATTTGTATTCTAAAAATTATTCAAAAATATACTTGTTGCTGAGATAAACAATTTGCATGACTTTTGCAGAGCACTTTATATAAAGCATTACCATGAGAGCCCACTTGTGTTTCCACAGGCTGGCCCACTATAGGCCCACTGTATGCCTCCATGCACTAGACCAGAAACTCTCATAGCCATAGACTACAAGTTACTGTGACATCCTTTAACCCTCTACAGCATGATGTTGCTTCAGGGCAACAAACTTATTTTCCTCACTTTATAATGACATGATACGTATTTACTGATGATGAAAGGGTTAATACTTAAGGGAACAGTTTGAACAAACCAGTAAAAAGTGTGTACTTGGTCACATTACAATCTTTTGGACATTTTGAAACTTTACTTTGGGATGGTACAGCTTCTGGACAACACACGTTACTGCACCAGACAATCTCCCTTAAAAGAAAAAAAAACAAATTTTCATCAGTTCAAAACTATGATTTACATCTATTAGAGTGTGAAACTAATTTACTTTACATTTACTATATAAACAATTTGCAGAAATTGCTGAAATATGTTTGTTGCCTAGAAGCAACATTGTGGACTGGATGTAGCTCGTCATAAACAAAGCACCATTGTTGCAAACAAAGCACCCATGTGAGTGAACAGGGCAGTCATTATATATTTTTTTTCCATGTAGAATTATGTTTTATTTAGAATAATGTTTTTTTAATTTATTTTGATATATTTTGGAAATTGGAAAGGATATGTTATCATTTTTAGTACTTAAAGAAGTGTAGCTTTTAATTTATTGGAAATATTTAGACATTAAAAAAATCATATTTCTTGACACTATCATTTTTTCCATTGTCACACAATGTTGCTGCAAGGCAACATACTCCAAAAAAGTCCATTCACACATTATTATTATGTTTTTTTATGTTTATATGTAGGTCTACTTTATGCGAAAAAGTGAATGAAACATGCAATAGAGGGTTAATACTGATGCACCCTATGAACTTTGTTTGTAATCTACTCACATTTAGTTGGCTCCCATGCATAGTTTGTGAAGGGGGGGTTGGCACTCCTCCTAAACAAATGCATCCCTTTGCCCTTCACAAATTGATGGGTTGTTGTACACTCTCAGCTTCCTTTTCAGGGATGCTGCAAGTTTAAAATATAATTTAGACCAAGGAACCCAAATGTTTGGTTTTGTGGGCCAAAGTATGTTTGCAGTGGGTCGTGGGCCAAAGAGACAAAACAGCTAGCTAGCAACTTATTAGCAACTTGTTAACTTTATGTTTTTTGCACATCGCCAATATTCACAGAGAAACAATTCTTTAAATATTCCAATAGCTGCTTCACATGAAAGGCATACTGCCTTGCCTTTAAATTCAGTGAAAAGAAATTCTTCACACAGGAGTACCACCACCTGTTGCACTTTAATAGCTTCTGTGTTTTTACATCTGCATTGCAGTGACTGTATGTCAGTGAGGGCCATAGAATTTGTTTTATAACATTACTCAACAAGCACTTTATTAGGAACACTATACTAATACCGGCTAAGGTCTTTATTTGCTCTCAAAAACAGCCTCAATTCTTTATGGCTTGGATTCCACGAGATGTTGGAAGCATTCCTTTGAGATTCTGGTCCACGTTAACATGATTGCATCAAGCAGTTCCTGCAGATTTTTACCCTTTCATGCTGCGAATCTCCCGCTCTGCCACATTCCAAAAGTGTTCTATTCAGACTTGGATTCAGATCCGAACACTGAACTCATTGTCATGTTCACAAAACCAGTTTGAGGTGACTTTTGCTTTGTGACATGGCACATTATCATGCTGGAAGTAGCCATTAGAAGATGGTAAATTGTGACCATTAAGGGAGGCACATGGTCGGCAACAATACCCAAATATGCTCTGGCATAAAACTAATGATTGACTGATTACTAATGGGCCCAAAATGCGCCAAGAAAACATTCCCAGCACCATTACACCACCTCCGCCAGCCTGGACTGTTGACACAAGGCAGCCTGGGTGCATGGATTCATGCTGTTGGTGCCAAATTCTGATCCGACCATCTGCCTCAGCAGAAACTGAGATTCATCAGACCAGGCTACATTTTTCGAGTCTTAAACTGTCCAGTTTTGGAGAGCCTGCACTGTGAAAAATGCCTCGTCAGATCTACCTAAATATTACTTGATGTGGTAACAAGTAACTAGTTTTATTCAACCTAAATAAGTACTTTGAATGAACAATTCTTTCAATCCATGTAATTTTTTGAGTGTAATAAAACTACTTCAATTGCTTGTTACCACATGAAGTATTTTTTTTTCCTTCACAAGCCATTTTTTACAATGTGAGCCATCTGACGAGCCACTTTTTTTACAATGTGCGCCCGCTGCAGCCTCAGCTTTCTTTTATTGGCTGACAGGAGCGGAAGCCTATGTGTTTGTCTGCTACTGTAGCCCATCCGCCTCAAGGTTCAATGTGCTGTACATTCTCAGATGCTTTTTTTGCTCACCATAATTGAACACAGTGGTTATCTGAGTTACTGTAGCCTTTACGCAAGCTTGAACCAGTCTGGCCATTCTCGTTGACCTCTCTCATCAACAAGGAGTTTCTGTCCACAGAGCTGTAAACAAAAAAAAGGCTGTTGTGTGCGTGGAAACCCCAGGAGATCAGTAGTTACAGAAATACTGAAACCAGGCCGTCTGGCACCAATGATCATGCTATGGTCAAAATTACTGAGATCATATTTTTTTCCCCATTCTGATGATTGATGTAAACATTACCTGAAGCTGCTGGCCGGTTTCTGCATGATTTTATGCACTGCTGCCACATGATTGGCTGATTAGATAACTGTATGAATGAGTAGGTGTACAGGTGTTCCTAATAAAGTGCTCAGTGAGTGTACATTTTATTACTAAATGTACTTCAAAAATGACATTCAGAAAGAATAATAAGAGGCTAAAAAATAAGAAACTGAATAAATCCCATGTTCTCTCAATGGCTGTGAGAGTGGAGGGTTAGACAATGTCCTTGCAGACTAACTTTGGCTCACAGCCCCCAACTTTGGGGAGCCCTGATTTAGATGAACTAGCTAAGAGGTTGCAGTAAGTGGAGTTAATAAAATGGTAAATAAACAGTCATACTAACCAGAAACTCCCACCCCCTTCAGCTCTGACGTTGTAGGCTAGCTTCTTGTGCAAGTTGTGACGCTCAACAGGCGCTTCTAAGAGGTTTCCAGATTTTCTCCTCAGGTGAACTACACTTTGCTGTAAATGCACACAACCAATTCAACATTTCAGAACATTTTGCTTGAAAGAAGAAAGTATAGTACAACAAATAAAAAGTAAGTGTAATGTTTGACAGGAAATCAAGGTCAGTAAAAAAAAATAATAAAATAAAAAAATAATAATGGAAATATTTTTCAGTAATGTTCAGTTTTCTGCTACTTAATATTTTGTCATGAGATTTTCATTACACCGCATGGAATTTTATAACACTATAAAAAGTAATAATTATCACTTATCACAATTATTATCACTTATGCACTAATATTCAAATACAGTGCAGGCCAAAAGTCAGAGAACAATGAACATCTGGGACGTAAGCCACAGAAAGTTTTAGAATTTTGACAAATTTAAAACAAAGAAAAGTTATGCAGAGTAAAATGAAGAATCAGTCACAACTCTGCACTATTTCTAGCTCATTATTCAAATTTGGGTCAAATTTGTGACATTGACCATGTAAAGGCATTTTCAATATACAGGATAATTAAAAAAAATTCATCCAATTTCAAAACGATTTATTTCACTTGTAAATCATTACAGAACAATGCAGTGAACTGTAAATGGTTTAAATGAGCATAAAGTTTATTATGTAATTTTACAGGTGCTCAATATCAAATTCATCCCATACTCGATTGAGCATGTCGGGTGTCACGGCTGCCAACGAAAATCACGTTGCGCAGTTATGACGGATTCACTCTTAATGAAGTGGAGAACGCAGAACGGCTTTCTGCTCAGGGGTCTCCATCTCCTCGCAGACTGAAGGGAGCCGTCTTCCGGTGACAGTCAGAAACTCTATGACCCCCTCTTTCAATTGGTATGTGATTGGTTCCTAGGCGCCTCGCAGTTGTAAAAATCTTCTTGAATCACCCTGTGTAGTTAGAATTGTTTTAGTCTTACTCTGTCCACTGAAGCTCATGTTCAGACAACTCAGGTGGATCTGATCTATACTGTAAAAAGTGAAAAAGGGTTAAGTTGATATAAAATATTGCTTTTGTCTTTTTGCACTCATCAGAGGCTTTTGCACAAACTTGTAAAGTCTGTGTCAGCTTGAGTGCACAATGTCAATAAACGAAAAGAGAGCCATACCAAATACTAAAAAATACTGAAATTCATGTAAATAATTTAAACGATACTGTATTTCACTCAAATAGTGATGCTGATAAAATAATATCATGATTAAATAAAAATAGGAGTATTTGGACTCCACTATACATTAACTAAAACATTTCTTTTTCAGAATGTACTGAAATATTCTACACTGTTCCATTCAGTGATCTAGAACTGATCCCAGCCGACTTTCTCTTTGCTCTTGCACTGGCAAATGAAGAGGGTAATTTTGGTAGCTCAGCATTGGAGACCACAGATGTGATTTACACGGCAGCCATTTCAGTCCAGCTCACCAGTGTCCTGCAGTGGTGTAGAGTCTCTAGGACAACAGCTCATGTGTCACCCAGGGACAGCTGCAGCCTTCTCAATCCAAGTTTGGGAAGCTTATAACTGTCACACTACTTTTTTTTCCTGGGGAAAAGGATGGGGGGTTGTCTTTCACATGTAGGCTGAACCACACTTAGCCTTTAGGAGGAGGAGCATGGAGGAAGAAAATGTCAGTGTTTTGTGTCAAATTAGGGTCAGTATAGGAGCAACAGCACCTGTAACAAACATTCTGAGAAACTGTGCCATAATAAACAGCCGCCTAATTATATATACACACCTCAGAGCTCAAGCGTGAAAGCTGCTGCGTTGAATCATAATTACCTTATGACTGAATGTGAGAAATAAACATAGCTTTTCATGCTTGTTTATACAGGCAAAAAGTAAAAGGAAGATTGAAACTAATGCATAATTAAATGCCAACTGGCCAATATTACTGTTGGTTTAAATGATAATGCAGGTAAAACTGAATAAATGAATGAATAAATAAAACACCCACGCATTACAGTTCTTTTATGTTCAGCCCATGCGGCCATTCTCTAAGGCATATTATCTCCTTACATCAAAATAGCATTGCATGTCCTCTGACAGACAGCAGCAACTGCACCTCCTTAGGTGTCAGCATGTTTACTCATACATATACAAATGGTGCTGCTAGCAGCCACAAGATTAAGCACACAAAATGGCATTTAAGAGACAGTCAAATGAACTATGTAATTCCAAAGAATCAATATAATTTTATATATTACTCATTATATGCTGGTACAGTGCTTTCAGTTGTTACCCATATCACTATATGTGAGATTTTACTGAGATATTGTTGATAGTGGTTAAGATTATAAAGTGACTGAGTCAAATAGATATACTGTAATGAATTAACTCATCCCAATGAATACATCTAGATGTTTTGTAACTGTTTCATCCATCAGATCAGCACAAGATCTGATGGATCTGATGGGTGCCATCTCCTGGACAGTTCACAAACTGAGAATGTGAAGGAAAGCATAAAAAGGCGGGATCTTTCATACTGCAGACAGCACCCTCTTCTGGTGGTGGAATAAGACAGCCCTCAATTGTTTCAGTGATACTAGAATGATTGATGTAATATTTTTTTTCTGTTTCTATCCTGACCCTGCACATCTGACTTCACTTGATTTTTTAAAACAGCATGGTCACATTGGCATTGGGCAGTATTTAAATGTGCCAGTTAATGTTATAGAGTCTTTTTTTCAACATTACTGTAAGTTGCCTACTGATATGTCAGTCTGTACTATGTATCCTATTCAGAAAGTCAAAGAATAGTAACTATAATGATGTTTGGAAACCCTATAAATATTAATTACGCTTATCTGTCACAGGTGTTTTTAGAACTTCCTGCCTTCCATGTCTGCAGCTAAGAACCTATCTAAACAGTTTGAGGTCCTATAATATTGCAATATTGCAGATGTGCAAAAGGGAAAAACACCTCAGTCTAAATATTTACAATCAAGAATTTCAATAGTCAGGAATACAGCTAAAATGCACAGCTGTCAAGGTCACATAAAGAAAACCAACACAATTAACAGGTGGCCAAACATTGGACACATATGCAACTCAAAACTCATGACTGCAAAGTATTAATTGTGCATGTTTAGACAAGTTATTAGAATATTCACTTCTGTCAGTTATATTTAAGACTTGTATAATTGTTAGTAGAAGGATTTCTTAGCTACATTTACTTAATACAGAAAAAATTAGCCCTGTATGGCAGGAGGGGTTCCCAAATAAAAAAAAACAGCAGCATTTTATGTATTTGTACACACAATTTATTGATTATAAAGTAATTTGGCCCTCTGCATTTCATTCTGTATATTTCTGATATTAGAGCAGGGTTAGTTCATTTAGAAACTGAGTCACTTTGACTAGGCATGTGCTGATATATTCTACCCTGATAATTACCAAACCTTTTATCACAGTCTATATTATTATGCTATTGTATTTAGTTGCAGATAGCTAACATGCTAAAATGCTAACAGGCCGAAACTACTCAAGGACTTCTTATAAAACTCCATTAAGTTAAAAAACATCACCTGAATGTCTGTCTGAAGCTTCTGATATCTGTGCTTAAGCCAGAGTTTTGGACCAGGTGATGTACATAGGACAAAACGTATTAGGTTAGGAACCCTTTTGATTATACAATTCATTTGTGCCATTAAGAAATACAGTATAGATTTGGAGTAGCTAATAAGAGCAACATGGCGAATACAGAATGACATGACTTTAGAGGTCAATATTGAAAGTAAACTTGGGCAGTCATTCTGGGTGGGCCTAGGCCAGCTATGCCCAATCATAGTGTGGCCACTGCAAAGAATACTGGAGCACTGCAGAGCATAATCACAAGAGGAGGCACAGCTACTTATTTGGATCACTCCACCAGCATTACTAACCAATTAAAGCCCGCAGACTTATACAGACTACAAAAATAGAGGCCAAGAAACAGTGCAGTGAAAAGACTCAGAGTGGCAGGTGCTCAGAGGCACATTTATGGCATTTGGCAGACGCTCTTATCCAGAGTGACATACATTTTGATCATTTTTACACAGGTAGGCAAAGTTAGTGCTAGGAGTCTTGCCCAATGACTCTTTTTGGTATAGTGTAGGGTGATTACCCACACAGGGGATTGAACCCCAGTCTACAGCACAGAAGGCAGAGGTGTTACCCACTACACTACACCAACCACATTAGGAACATGGTTTAAGACATTATGGTTTAAAACACCAACTACTGCACCTTTTGATCTACGGCAACAACTAATCATCAAAATGTGTTATGATTATGTCAAGAGACTATCAGACTTGCAATAACAATAGTGTTACTATCAAATAAAAACATCAAAATACCTTGATTGTGGATGGTTTAGCTGGAAGTGCAATTCTGGGTTGTTGATCCTGATTTTCACCGGCAGCTGGAAGTCAATAAAATGTGATCAAATAAACTAACAGACTGGGTTTAACTGAGTTAAAGGGGAACTCTACCATTTTTTCAAAATTTCTACATAACTATATGGTTAAGATGTAAACAAAGTCATTCAGCAGGTTGATATGAAATATTCCATTCCAGAGAAACAGAGTCAGTATTATGCACAGTGGTGGTAATAGGAACCAGATGTCTAAAAAATTTAATGCCTCTAAAAGCTCACAGGAAGTTATTACATGAAATATGTTATGAATATGTTGCTTGTTGCCTGAGACACTGTTTTGCGAGAGTCGTGGCCTAAAACGTGTTGTTAATCCACAACCCATTCAAAGTGGAAGGATACACGCAGGGCATTCTGAGGCAAAACAGTCCCCAAATAAAACAAATATTTTTCACCAACATCACATATAAAAGCTGAGAAGACACATGTACGTTCACTGGTGGATTTGGATAGTAAATAAAATGGTTATATTTGTGTTGTAGACTGAGCGACGCCTGGTTCCTATCACCACCACCGTGAAGAAATCTGAGTCTAAGTTTCTCTACAATGAAGCACTTCATATTAAACCACTCTGAATGACTTTTTTTACATCATAACCACTGAATTGGAGTCCCCCTTCAAGCAGTGCTTGTACTTCATCCTCAGGCCATATAAATGAATCCCCCTTATTTGCGCCAGTCTTCAGTTTCTGTTTAAACATTTTGTTAGCAACATGCTAACACGGCGCTGTCACTTCAGTTTTGAGCTTCTGTGGAATGCTCGTAGTGTTCATCTGGCATTTCACACAGTATTATCGCCTCATGTGAGCGTTTTTGTATGGTGCCCCGCTGGTGACATTCTGTATAAATAAAAATCATGCGTGGCCATGCCTTAGTAACACGTGGGAACGAGATCTTAATGCGTGGCCATGACTTAGTAAGGCGTGGGAACGAGATCACGGCTTGCTAAGTCGTGGCCACGCATTAGGATCTCGTTCCCATGCTTAACTAAGTCGTGGCCACGCATTATTTTTATTTATACAGGACATCACCAGCAGGGCTCTGTATTTTTTGTGTGGACGGAGAGATTTTCAAAAACGTTGTTGGTGTGGACGAAAAGGTAAATGAAACAAAAAATGTTTTCAAAAATATCCGGATACGTGTGGACAGAGCCTGAGTCACCAACCCTGGTCCTGGAGATCTACCTTTCTGAAGACTCCAGTTCCAACCCATAGATACACATATCTACATGCCGCATTGCCTGTTGCTCTCTATCTGAGGCGATACGTATGCGCGTCCGCCATGTTGGAGAGGTCAAGATCTGCTTGTGAACAAATTCACTTGTATTGAGAGACAATGAGTCTCAGGATTCAATCAGCCGCAACTTCATTATTCTCAATCTTTTTTCAACAAATTTGTTTTTTTATAATCCTCAGACATGGATTAATCTAAGCTGCACGGACTGCTCTCGGTAGCTTTTATTTCTTTATTAAACTGATCGTGATAATTAGCCATCCAGACCAGCAGGAAAGTATCCAGTCTGCACCTGACGTTAAAAACCGGGTTTACTGCGAGAAACACAATCTCACAATTAGCAAATCCATCAATGTGTGAATCACTACTAATCTTAATACACATAAAAATAAAATAAATCCCCAAAACACAGCAAGAAGGACGAAGCCAAGGTGGCTCGGTAGCATTCCTTAATCCGTGTAGATATTCATAATCGATTAACGTTAATATAGGCACCTTCTTACATGGACCTGAAGTCAGCTTCCTATCCACCAGCTTCTTATTCGACTTTTCCCGTTCCACCTTAAATGGTGCAGTAGTCACTTTCTGGTGCCTGAAGCTGCACCATTTAAGGTGGAACGGGAAAAGTCGAATAAGAAGCTGGTGGATAGGAAGCTGACTTCAGGTCCATGTAAGAAGGTGCCTATATTAACGTTAATCTATTATGAATATCTACACGGATTAAGGAATGCTACCGAGCTACAAAGCTTTAACCATCACTGTAAATAAATAACTACTACATAATGTTAAGATCACCTGAATAGACTTTTAAATGAAATAAGCTTAATATAAAACCAGAGGCAAAACAATCACATCAACAGGTTCTCTGTGCCTCATTAACCACACGGCCATATCTACACATCAACATCACACAGACAATACGCATCGCACAAACCTGAACGTGGATCGCTGCGTTTCCTCCGTTATGTAATCCTATCCCGCTTTCTAGGGGCAATATTCCTGGAACAGTGTAATTTTGGACAGTATCTTTCTCAAACTGCCGCTCTGTAACGGTACTGAATGCAGTCCAGCTGCGATGTTGACCGCCCTAAAATGGCGTCGCCGTTGACGTGCCTGGCTGGACCCAACGCGGCATCTAGGTATGTATATCTATGTTCCAACCACAATTTGCCCTACCTGTTCCTCCTTAGTAACTTCCTCAAAAGTCCTTGACTGGCTGTATCAGATGCGTTGGTGTAGGTAAGGGTGAGGGGGCAGCACGTTAGCTGCAAATTGGGACTAATCTCTGCATGAAAGCAGGGCTGCGTCCAAAACCGCGTACTACCACACCAAATAGTGTGTCAAAAGTAGTAACGTTACACCACCAATAGTGATCCATTCATTAGTGTAGTGGTGTATTACAATGTGTAGTATAGTAATATGTGGCTCTGGACGCAGCTTAACGTTAGATATAGGAGGACGGTTGGTGACCACTGGTCTAGCTCATATTAGCAGCTAAACAGCAAATTAACTGACTCACCTTTGAGCAAACAGGTGTCGTCCAGCTGATAATGAGCTTTGGCACACAGTCGAATCCAAACTTGCTTTTTTAGATGTGTTTCTGGCTTTAGAAGCATATGGAAAACACATCCTTCAGGCTGTTGGCTATCGGGTGTCTCTCAGGCACATCATATATCGCCATATCTGGAGTTTTACCTTCAAAATATATCAACACAAAAACGCCAAGGTTCAAACAATTCATCCTGTCCGTCGAGCGGTCGTACCGCGCACGCGCATATCACTAGTTCGGCGTAGTAACGCCGTGTTAACCGTTTTGTTGTAGTTTTAATGCTGGTAACATTTTCTGATAAGGACATTCGCCAGCTTCTTGCTCAAATTCTCCCGTTCCACCTTAAATAGTGCAGCAGTTGCGCTCTGGTGCCTGAGGCATTAAAGTAACTGCTGCTCCATTTAAGGTGGAACGGGAAAATTCAAACCAGAAACTGACGAATAAGACGCTGACTTCAGCTTTGTGGTTTAAATGCTGGTAGCTTTGAAGGTGAAACAGAGCTAAAATGCTATATGTGTGGTGTAGCCCTGTTAACTGCTGCTGTGTCACATCAACCAGTTTCTGTCTTTGTACAACATACAAGCGATTTTTGTATTATTTATGTTTCTATAAGAAAGGAGAACTTTTATAAGTAGCTAGTATTAATTTGATAAACTTAAGCTAACTATGCTGGCTAGAACCCATTGCTAACTGTAGCTACTATTCCAACTTTTTAGCCGGCTAACATAAAGCAGCTTTCTGCATTACATTACCAGCAAATTTTGTACTCATTTTTAAAACCTAACGCTACAGGCAATAAACCATCAACGAAATAATTCTTACATTATCGGCTTGGTTAGCTGGCACATTATATCAGAGACATATGTTGGAAAATGGAAATCAAAATGTCACAGCATAACCACGATGCTAAGATACATGTTAGATTCGCGTTTTGGACTGAGTGAAAGGTGCATTTTATCCGGAGTACTGCTTCAAAAATTTTAAAGAAAATAAAATAAGCAGCACTGCTGTGTCTGATCCACTTGTACCAGCACAACACACACGAACACACCACCACCACGTCAGTGTTACTGCAGTGCTGAGAATGATCCACCACCCAAGTAGTACCTGCTCTGTGAGGGTCAATGGGGGCCCTGACCACTGAAGAACAGGGTAAAAGGGGGCTAACAAAGTATCCAGAGAAACAGATGGACTACAGTCTGTAACTGTAGAACTACAAAGTGCTCCTATATAGTAAGTGGAGCTGATAAAATGGACAATGAGCGTAGAAACAAGGAGGTGGTCATAATGTTATGCCTGATCGGTGTACATACATATATACATAAATAAAGTCAGTTTTGGATTTGTCTGTGTGGAACACCTGTGTGGTTTCCAAACACACCTATGTTTCCTTTGTCTGCTAAAAGGTGAGTCATTTTATTCTCACCACACTTATAGCAGGTAAAGTGAGCTAGTTTGACTGAATAATAAGCAGTGTTATGGAAGCACTTTTTTCAGTATGATAAGTAACTAGTATTTAATAGGTAAATATGTAGTATTTACGTTTAACATTCTGCTTTGCACATACAAACTACCTGTCGGGTATGTACAGCAGTAATACTCAGAATTTTAATAGTAAATTTGTAGTCTTTACAGAGAATAAATATTTGGTGCATACTTTACAAGTTTAATATATCATTGTTGTCGGAACAAAACCTTGTATCTCCAAAATGGTAACTTTACAGGAGAAAGAAAAAACCTACTTTACTTTTAATGTAAGTCAATAGAACCAGACTTTTTTCCAAGTTATTTTGGGCTGTTTGTATTCGTCCATTCATCATGAAATTTACACACAATATAAAGGGCAAGAGGCATTTCAAATTATCTAAAAAACTGAAAAATGACTAAAATGGAGATACAAGATTTTGTTCCGACAGCAGTGATATACGTAGAGATTAACTAATGTGACAGATACAAAGTATATTTCAGCTTTTATCACTAAGAAGTTGTACAGTAATGGCAAGTGCTACCAAACCGTTTGATGAAATACATACGTATGTGATAGAGAAGACTAGGTTACCGGTACAGGTGACCACAATTAAGTACTCAGTAAGTATTTTTAAACTATAATAATTCATTCCATATTACATTTACTGCTACATTCTCTGTATTATGATGGAAATAGGACTGTAAAATAAAGCATAACTTTGTACATAGTCTTGTAGCATCTGTTGTAGAGTATGAAGGTCTAGGTCATGCTTAGCTATTTTATAATTGACCAAAAGCACAGCAAAAACAAAACGGGCACCCACACTTGCAGCTGGCTGCAGGTAACTAACCTTGGCAGGTGGATGAGAGCTTTTCTACCACAACACCACAGACCTTTCAAAATATGTGTGTAAGGAACCTAAGAATAAACATCTTTTTTTGTTCTTTTTAGCCACACACTGTGTTTATAACCATACTTAGTGTCTAAAACCATATTGTTCATAACCATATGCAGTGATAACCAAACATAGTGTCGATAACCATACCGTGGTTGCAACCATACACAATGTTCATAACCATGGTGTCTATAACCATGCACAGTGTTTATAATCATAGTGTTCATAACCATTTTAACACAGCTGTTATGTTTTTGAGCGCTTTTGAACTTGTTATAGGAGTTTAAAACGGTGCCTCATGTACATTCATGATGTCAGTGAATGTGAACAGCCAATGAGCTGCCTCGCTCACCAACCAATCAGCACTCAGTAGCAGTAATGTTAGCATCTTGCTGCCCAAAACTAGTTTACTGTAGAAAAAAGGGCAAGTGATTAGAAATTATTTTAACTTTTTGTTTTTAGCCAGTTAGTTCCATTCTCCCCTATTCATTGAGGTCTCGCTCGCAGGCGCCCTCTGGTGTTTTACAGTCAAGTTTTTGATATAACAGGAGATATAGGAAGAGGCCAGACCCCTCATCATCCGGTTCTGACTGTACTTACTTGTGCTCAGATTGGTTCATAACCATACATAGTGTTCATAACCATGCACAGTGTTTATAATCATACAGTGTTCATAACCATACATAGCATTATGAATCAGATCTAGATTACAAAAACAATGGTAAAATGTAAGTGGTGTCTTCACTGTATTGTAAAATACAGATGAATTAAGCAAAAGCAACATACAGGATTAAGGCAAAAATGGAAATTTATTGTGGCATCAAGTATAAAAAGAGTCAGATAAGGCCATAATTTCTGCTCAGAAATACTGTTTATTAAAATAATAAGACAGAAAGGCCACTGAAACGAGTGGCTGGTCACCCCAAAACCTGGCGCAGAATAACAAATAAACACATACACACATTTTAACTAGAGAACTACAGCATACATCATTAAACAACATGAACACTCCCTTTTCACTGGGGGGGGTGCACCCCCTTTGAATGGCATTTTGCATAGCAAAGCTTCTACGCTCACAAAAGGCAGTGAGATAAATCTTTCAATACAGAAAATATCTACATAATATACAAGAATATAACAAACAAGCTACACAACAGAGTACAGTAACAATTCAGACAGAGTTTTCAGAACAGAATCTAACGAACGAGCGTGCGCAGAACTACAGCTCCCATCTGCCCTGTGGCGATGGCGTCACAAGCAGCGAGACAGTTGAAAACCTGGAAAATGGGGACTGGAGTACAGGATTGAACTGTATTGGCCTGTACCAGAGAACTTGTAGAGAGGAGAATTACCACTCTGTAATGTCTTCCTGGTTTCTCAAACGCGAGAGGGCGCTCCTGAGTGAGTCCAAAATGAATGGGTCAAGCATTTGAGCAAAATCATAGTTTATAAATGCTTAAACATTTTGAATGTAAAAGAATACAATCATTTCCTGAACACAGAACAGCATAAAACATTTTAACACTGCTGTTGTATTTTTAAGAGCTTTTCAACTCGAATTATAGGAGTTTAAAACGATGCCTCATGTACGGGAGCTGCTCCGCTTGACAACCAATCAGCACTCAGTAGCAGTAATGTTAGCGTCCTGATGCCCAAATGTAGTTTACTGTAGAAAAAAGGAAACATACAGGTGAGTTTTCTTTGCCTTTTTAGTGAAATACATCCTTCTACTCTCTAAAATTAAAGAGATGTTCTGAGAGAGTGATTAAAAACTATTTTAACTTAACTCTTATTTACCCCCATTTATTGAGGCCTCGCTCTCAGGTGCCTTCTGGCGTTTTGCAGTCCTGCTGTTGATATAACAGGATAAATAGGAAGAGAGTCCAGTACTCCAGTCCATTTCTTTCGAGTTAACTCGTGTCTCACCACTGCAGATTTTCCCATTATCTTCTGCACGACTTCCTTAGTTTACATGTGTCTATCTATCTATCTATCTATCTCACTGCCGATCTATCTTTACATTTCAACCATTTAATTATGCAGAGATTTTGAAAAATCAGGTGCAGGGAATAATGAGGGACCGTAAACATTTGTTGACAGAGGGATGTTTCGGTGCCTCTTAGCTGTGTTTTGTAATTCACTGTTTTAATAAAATACATTTCCATTTTGCCTTCATTCATCCATATTTCACACTATGACATAGACACCACTTACCACTGTTGTGTTTTAAGCTACATCAGATCCATTACATTATGTGTGCTTATGGGAACGCTGTGTATGGTTGTGCTCTGTGTATCATAAACACAAGAAAACAAACAGTTGCTGTGTAAATACTATGTAAAAAGTTACACATTATTTTACAGTCCTGTTTCCATCACATTACTGAGAACCTTCCAGTATGTACCTGGTAAAATGTCTGGTTAATTTCTGCATATGATGATGATAAGAGAACAAGTATTTACTGTGGAATTACTATGCACAAAGTTAAACTTTATTTTACAGTCCTGTTACCACAATATTGCAGAGGACTTACTGGTAAATGTACAATCAGTATGGGACAAATCAGTGTTGTGGGATAAAGGCACTCACTCTATCTTACTCTGTACCTCTATATTACATTTGTGTGTATTTACTGAGGGACTGAATCATTAAAAGCTGAAATACACCTGGTATTTTTCACATTAGTTACTCTGTACTTGTAATTGCCAATTACATTATGTGCAAAGTTTGTACCAAAAAATTACTTGTAAGTACCACATATTTACCTATTAAAAACTAGTTGTCTATATTGTAAAATAGTGTTACCAACGTTACTGTATACATGAGGGTGAAATGCCAATGTTGATGGCAAATCCACCCTTGAATGCTGATGAAAGTCACTCACACCTAATACAGGAACATGATAATTTATTACTTATCTGTAGATTATAGTACCTTAAGTTTGTTAAAAGCACAATGAACTTCTACATGCATGCCAAATATAAAGAAGTAATACTGACTTCCTGATTGTAGGCTGCAGGGACCTGGGCTGGGCATGTAATTATCTGGGGCTGAGCCCATTTCATTGTAGGAAGGTTTTAGAAGATTTCTAAAACCTTTTTTTATTTAACATGAAGATCTAGACATCAACAAACCTTTTAGGAATTCAGTATTGATCACTGAAGTCTCTTGTAAACAAAATCATAAAAGACAAGAAAAAAGACGAGTGAAAACTGCTTGTAATAGAAAACAGATGTTTATCCAATAATGCTATGATTATTAGCCCTCTTCATGTTTCCTCTCTCTTCATTTCAGCTATCTATTCTGCATGTCTCCTCTCTAATGTCTGCTAACAGGGATACTATTATTTATTTTTAAAAGATATGTTACTGACACTGTTACTACCACCTGGATAATTTGCTAAATATTCCAGAATGTCTGTTGCCCAGCCCAAAACCGATTGGCCCAATAAAATATTGGGTTTTGGGCGGATTTTTCATGCGCAACATCGGGCTCAAACTGGGTTGTTTTCCGAAGAGTGATTTTCCATGTAGTAGATTGGCCCTTTTTACCAACATGCATTACATTGTGGATTTCGCTGTTGTCAGAAGAAAACCTTGTATGTCCAATTTTGAAGTTTTTGACATAATTTGAAAATTCCTGTTGCTGTTTACATTGTGTGTAAATTTCATGATGAATGGACCAAAAGAAACGGCCCACAGTGACTTAGTAAATGTCTGGTTCCACTGACTTACGTTAAAAGTATGTTTTTTCCTTCTCCTGTAAAGTTATCATTTTCGAGATACGAGGTTTTCTTCCGACAACAGCGATTTTCTCTCTTGCAATCCCTCTTGCTCTCTCTCTCTCTCTCTCTCTTTAAATAGTACCATTATAGTCTACAGGTGCATTCATAGTCCTTGGGCAAGACTCCTAACACTACTTTCGCCTACCTGTGTAAAATTATCAAATTGTAAGTCAGTCTGGATAACAACGTCTGTTAAATGCCATAAATGTAAATGTAAATGAGAACGTCATAGCAGTATGACACAGCTGTGTCTGCATGAGGAAACTGTACGCCAGACTGAGAACACAGACACCCATTGTAGTGCTGAAAACATGCTTTATTGAATCAATTATAATACTCAAGGAGGTTGCATTTATAAATAATACTACAATTCTAAATAAAATCAAACCAAAGTGTGGGACATGTAGTTAATGTATCAATTTGTTTACACAGCAGATGTTGTTGCTGTGGTACACTTGCTTGATGTTTGCCCAACCACTATTAAGGTGAGTTCTAAAGCTAACACACAAACACACAATGCAACAAAGCAATCCTCCAAGAGGAGGCTCTGCTTCTGCAAGGAAGTACAAGATAAACTTTCCTTATTGGCCAGGTGATGTTATTTCTGAAAGTGTATTCAAGCAGTCCCTTGACATAAACAGAGCACATTTAACATCTTAGCTCATAAAGTGCAGGCCGCTCGCACTTTGAGCATGTCAATAAAATGGTGGTATGACATAGTCAGTCTGAACACAAGGCCTAGTCATGCTGCTTACATGAGGGTAAAATGTAAACAGTATTCAAGGTCTTATGGTCAAGTTATAAATTCATATGAGTACGGTAAGATCACCGCATGTGCATACATGCAGTGTTTATCTTTGTCTCTCAGATCTAGTAAAACTTCAACAGGGAGCCTCTCTACCTGTTGAGGCAATCTTAAGACTTCAACGTTTTGTTGAGGCACAGAGTTTAGTTTCAGGTTTAACAGGGTATTCGTTTCCATGAGAAACTTTCTCCTGATAAACAAATAGTTCCATTTGTTTCAGTTAATATTGTCATAAATAACAATTCATACATTTCCCATAACCGTTAAATTCGGCTATATACATTATGTACATGTCACAGAAAAATGGATCAAAAATCCTAGTCATAATTATCCAATATAGCACATTTTATAACAACTTTAGACTTTAGTCTAGTTTGGCATAAATTAATGTCAAGTTTGGTATAAAAATAGATATATTTACAGGAACAGATATCGAGGCATTTATCAAGTAAATATTATCTTATTTGCTCATTCAATACATAAAAAGGCACGTAATGAGGAAACGGGGATAGATTTGATCGTTATTCGTTTTACAGCGATCGAATGCTGATGGTGACGGTTGCTGTGTCAGATCCATGCTCGTTGAACAGTTTTAGGGTATACACTCCAGCATCACTCTGTTTTACACCAGTGATAATGAGTGTAGTCAAGTCCTCTGTGGTCTCAATGTGGAACCTCCCACTCTCTTCAGCAGTTGGAAGTATTTTTCCACCACGAGACCACTCGATGCGAGGTGAGGGCTCTCCAGAGAAAGCACAGGCTACAGTCAAAACCTTTCCAGTTTCAATGCTGATATCTTCTGGAAGGGCTTCAATTCTTGGCGCTAGACCTTTGGGGCAGAAAAACATTCAGGAACTTAGTCTTTCATAGTATAAAGGACCCAGTGAGTTATATAAATGCTTAAGAAATGAAAGGAAGACACTAAGGCTACATTCACATGGTACAAATCTAATTTTTTGCCCTAATGTGACACAAAAATCTGAGCTTTTCAAATGTGATTCACTTTCATGTGTTGACCTGGTTCGGCTATATATCTGATTTATGGCCATGTGCATGGCCATAACTAGCTATGAGGACACTGAGGTCTGGAACTCTGTACTTTTAGAAGGTACATATCACTGTTGTCGGAAGAAAACCTTGTATCTCAAGAATGATAACTTTACAGGAGAAAGAAAAAAACGACTTTACTTTTAATTTAAGTCAATGGAACCAGACTTTTCATTTTGGGAATTTACTTTTAGTCCATTCATCATGAAATTTACACACAATGTAAAGGGTAACAGGTATCTTAAAATTATGTCAAAAACTGAAAAACATCAAAAATGGAGATACAAGGTTTTCTTCTGACAACAGTGATATGTTCATTCATGAGATATAATGTGAAAACAGCGCTGTTCTGTTAATGCAGTAGCCTACACAGGGGTGCAGCCATGGGTATCACAGGCTTACACAATTAAATGGGGATAGAAAATTTCTTAAGTCTTATTTTTTTAAGATACTGAAATTTGATTTGTTTTCTGTAAGTGCTGTCACTGCATTATGACCAATCAAATTATTACACTCTCTGCCAAGGTCCACATTATTTTCCTCAGAGCTCCGAGCACGTCTTATTAACTGCTGCTATCTGCCATTGCCTCAGCTCATTATCAGCACCTGTCATGTTCACAACTAGCATGAGGACACAGAGGTCCATGGTAGTTTAGTAAAAGTTTTATGTGGTTCAATGAGGAAACAGAGATTAGACTAAACTGGATCTCAGCTGACATCATAACAGCTCTGGTTTGGCCATAGATTTAACTGCCCACTCTTGTTTATCTCTGTACAAGATGCTGTTACCCAGAATCACTGACATCTTGAGATATTCAGCTATGCAACATACATGCTATAAGCTAAAATACAACATAGCTATGTTAAAAAATATTAAAGTTTTTGAGTATAATTAACAGATTATGTTTGTTAAATACAAACTTCATAATTGTTTTATTTGGATCGCTCTTAATGTTGCTAAATCAGCAAGTATTAGTCTAATTTCAGTAGCTGCTCAGTTTAGGCTACAGGCTCTATAAGTATATGAGAACTCATAACATACAACAAGCAAGAAAATTCTCTGTTAACTTGCATATTGAAGTAACGTGAAGAAATCAGCATACGTTGGTGTGTATTTTATCTAATTAACTGTATGAGTATCCTACCTTTCCTGTTAGCTGGGGTTTCGTAGAGACAAACTTTTATATCATATGTTTAATATATGCTTTTGCAGTAATCAGTGAGAACCAAAATGCAAAAAGCGATGAGCAGAGAGAGGCAAATGAAATAAAATCAGTTATAACCTGATTTAATGCAAAAGCAAAGCAACTGATTCTTTTGTGCCATCGCCTCGCTTAAATAATGAATGGTTGAGAGCTTTTTAAAGCTAATTATCTTCACAGCGAAGTCTTGTTCTACTGGTTATTTTGTTTGTTGTTCATGAGATGTTACTGATAAACTCATGCGGGTTGTTTCAGGACACAGGTCCTTTCACATTAATGATGGACTTGAGTCACTTACCTACAGGAATGTGAACCATCAAGTTGGAAAGATCGGATCTGAGTAAAAATCAGAATTGAGCAATAAGCCTTGTAATGTGTAAGTAGCCTAACTCACCTTGACCACTATGCAACATGCCTCTCATTGAAGACCCTTCAGCATGTGAGTGACTTGACATAATACTGCTTGAGCTCACAGCATACACTGATTCAGATGTCATGGACGACATGCTGGACATAGACATTGTTTCAAATTTCATTTCAGCCATGGATGAACTGCTGAATGATGTCTCTTGCATTGTGCTCTCCATGTGGATGGACTTTGAAGAGAAGCTTTCTTGCATGCTGCTGACAGTTGCACTCTCCCTCATAAGCATCTCAGCCCCCTCATGGATCTTGGAGGATGTTGATTCTGCAAGAAGAGAGAACATGCTGTTATGATTTGTATTAAGGTGGTTATACATTGGTTTTTCAAAAGTAATCTATACATGAAATTTAATTTACCTTTAACAGCCAAACGTGTGGACACAAAAGTCATTACTTTTGTATAGATGGATTGGAACACTTGGCCAGTGAAGGAGAATGATGTTCTTGAAACTGCTCCACTCTCTGCAATCATTTCACAGGAATATTCACCCTGATCGCTTTCAGACACATCAGAAATATAGAGACAGCAAGTGCCATCAGCAGAGGTATGCATCTGATAGCGATTACTCTGGCTCAATTTCCTGCTATCCTTGTACCACACAATCTCCCTTACAGAGCTCTCAGCAACACAGATCATCTTCACCTTGTCTTCAAAAGCCTCAGCTTTCAGTTGCTGGAGGATCTTTGGAGGTGCCTCCTTTGAAGGTGTTGGTGATTTCACTGTAAGTGGGGATTTAACCCTTTTGGGTGACGTTATTGGCTCAGGAGACTTTGCTGTTAGTGGGGATTTGACCTTTTGAGGAGATGTGATTGGCTCAGGTGACTTCAAGCCTGTTGGGGATTTAACTCTCAGAGGAGATGTGATTGGCTCAGGTGACTTCAAGCCTGTTGGAGATTTCACTCTCAAAGGTGAGGTTATTGGCTCTGGAGACTTGAGCGGAGGTGGAGATTTTACTCTTGAAGGAGATGCTACTGGTTCAGGAGACTTCAGACCTGTGGGAGATTTAACTGGTTCTGGAGACTTGACTGGTGGTGGAGGGGAAGCAACTGCTTCAGGAGACTTCACTGGGGACTTAACTCTTGGAGCAGCAGTACTTGGCTCAGGAGACTTTACTCTTAGTGGGGATTTGACTCCCTCTGGTGATTTAATCCGAGGTTCAGGGGACTTAACACCAGCGGGTTCTGGGGATTTCACTGAAGGCTCTGGAGACTTAACTGTTGGCACTGGAGATGTGAGAGGAGATCTTACTGATGGTTCTGGTGATGTCACAGAAGGTGTTGATGATTTCACTAAAGGCTCAGGTGCTTTTACTGCTGGCTCAGGAGATTTAACTTGTGGAGATGGTGTAACAACTTCCTCTTTTGGTGCTGGTTTAGAAATGGTCAAGGTAAACTTTGCCTCTTGCCTTCCTTCTACATTTTCCACCACTACAGAGTAGCTACCTTCATCAGAGTATTCAACTGAAGATATTTCGAATGTAGATTTGTACTGTGTTGTTGTCACATGTACACGATGGGACGTGATGACAGCACGTCCCTCGTGCATCCATGTGACACTTGGTGCTGGCTCTCCATCAATATCACAGGTAAATCTTGCAGACTCACCCACAGATACTGTTAGAGATTGAGGTTTGGTAAGTATTTTGGCTGACAGAGTGGCTTTGACCTTCTTAGCTGTTACCTCTGCTGCAGCTGTAGACTCAACCGTCTTTGTTTTAGATTCAGATGTATATCGTTCTGAGGATGAATATGAAGTTGATGACAGGTATTCAGTAGATGCATGTCTGATGGGTGAAGATGTAAGCCTTTCAGACTCGTATCTTTCAAAAGCAGAAACTTCACGTCTTTCAGTAAATTTGGTCTTGGCCTCTTTGATCTCTAAGTGTGTCCTTGAGGCAGAAGAGGCCCTGATTGACGTTGTATGATAATAGTCAGTCTTTGTAATTTCAGGTACAAATGCCGTTGGAGCTTCATCATCTTTGCGTCTTGAAGAATATGTAGTAAAAGCTCCTCCTGAGACATCAAGAGTTCCATAATCTGATGTTTCTCCCTTCAAGTTTGTGCAGACAACACGGTATGTGCCACTATCTTCTGCTTGGCAATTAGTAATTTGAAGAGTCAGAACTCCACTCATGTTTGTAAAGTGATATTTGCTGCTTTCCTGAATTGGTTGTCCATTATGGAACCACTGTATTTCAGCTTCTGGCTTTGATTGGACATTCAGTGTGAACTTAGTGTCCTGACTACTTGGTACACGGTGTGAGCGCATTCTAACTGTGATGCGTGGGGCATGGTCAAGGCTGAAGGGTTGCTGTGTCACAACCTGATACTTGCGCTCAGATTTCAGAGCAGCTTTCCTTGCCTCATATCGAGACATGATGTCAAACCTTGCAGATCTTTCGAATCTAGACGATGACCTTGAGGACCTTCTCTCAGGAGACACAGGACTAGGAGAGCGTGGACGTGTCCTCTCAGGAGTGGGAGATCTTCTCTCAACAATCTCACCTTCAGCCTCCACTGTCACACGTGCACGAGGTGGTCTGATCAATTCAGAGACAGGACGCATCAGTTCAATATATGTTGGAGACAAAGACCTTCTCCTTCTCATAAAATGGGAAATAGGAGGTGGAGAACCACGAGGCTTCTCTGCTGCCAGTACATGTTTTGCCTCCTCTAGATGTGTAACTTCAGTTTTGTGGACAACCCTAGGTGACAGATGACGCAGTGCAGCTAATTCAAAGCGAACAGGGCTACCACTTGGAGGAGAGGCAGAGAAGCCAAGTTCAAGTTCTTCCTCAAGCTCTTGACTCTCTACATCAGTTCTTCTCTTTGTCAGGTACTCCTCTACTTCTTCATCTGAGAGATCACCCAGGGAACGTCTTCTCTGTCTGAAAGAAACCTCTGACTTAGGAGATGGTGAGCGCCTTGCTGGTCTTACAGTTTCCAGATCATCTAGTGTAAGCTTTGGAATACGCCACCTTGGCCTGTACTGATCAGTGATTCTAGGGAGAGGCATGACATAGAATTGCTCCCATCTGGAAAGACGGATGCGTTTCTGTCTCCTCTGCACAACTCTCTCCATACGTTCAGAAATCTCATACTGGTCACGGAGTTTCTTGTACCACTTCATGTCAGATAAAGGCACAAAGTGTTTGATACCCATGTCCTCTGCAAGAACAGTTGGATCATGTACACGGGCCTCTGGAATTTCATAAGGCATTCTGATCTTCCTACCCTCCTCTTTAATTTTCTTGATTTCTTTGTCTTCTTTATCAGAGATATCAAACTCACCCTGGACATTCTTGGTGCTTACTGCAGGTTTATATAATTCAGCAGCTTCCTTCAATGCCTCCTGTGCCACAGGATTAAATGTAATCACTTCTGCTTTAGAAAACTGTTGTGCCATTTTCAGTGTCTTTTCTATTTGATTTTGGACATATTTCTGTTTGTCTTCCTCACTCTTGAACTCCCTTCTGGTGTAAGATAAACGTTCAACCTTGAGAGTGGCTTGACAACTAGCTGAGCCAGCTGAGTTTGTTGCAGTGACCTTGTAAGTGCCAGAATCCTCAATAAGAGTTTCTCTTATATGAAGAACATGATGGTCTATGTCTTCTAGAACAACTTCAACTTGTGGTCTGAACTCAAGAGGCTTGCCGTCTTTTTCCCATTTTAGTGTTGGTGGTGGAGTCCCTGACACTCTCAAATCAAAGCGGACACTTTGTCCCTCAACACAGTCGTTATTTGCCAAAAGGCGTTTAAACATTGGTCTCATTGTGTCTTCAACAACAGGGTGAGGTGTTACTGTTAGGCGTGCCTTGCAGCTGTCTTCACCAAACTTGTTGTTCGCTACAACAGTGTATTCACCATCGTCCTCAAGCTCAACATTATGAATCATTAGCTGGTAAAGACCCTTGTCACTTGTAATTGTGTATTTCTTGGGATCAGGTTTGATTCTGTGTCCTGCCTTCAGCCACGTCACTTGTGGCTCAGGATGTACAGTTATAGTTACACCAAAGCGTACATCCTCACCAATGTATGCTGTACGGTTATACAGTGGCAGAGTAAACTCAGGTGGCCTTTGAAGAAGTTTTGTTTTATCAATTCTACGTTTGGGCTTCTTGAGTGAACGTCCCAGGAAGTATTCACGGTGAGACCTCACACTCTCAACAAACAGCTCTGTGTAGGCATTGTCTTCCCTATCTTCGCTGACAACTTTGCATCTGTATAGTCCATCATCACATTCCTCAATGTCTTTCACGTAGATGCTTGCAACTCCACTAACATAGCTGATTTCATACTTGTGACTGGCTGTCAATTTACGAGAGCCAAAGTACCAGGTTACCTCTGTGTTTCTGTCATAGTTTTGAATGCTACATACAAATCGAACATGGCCACCTTCTTCAGCAGAGCCATGCATGACTGGACCTGCTCTCAGGCCTTGTTCTGGATGTCCAACTTTCACTCTGCCAAATGAAACATTTCTCTGGTTTCTGTAACCACCACCATAGGCAACACGAGCTGCTGAAATAACAGTGCTCCACTCCTTCTTGACTAGCGACTGGTAGTACCGTCTGTGTCTCAAGGTCTTCATCACCCTAGAACTTATGTTTTCTATTTTCATCTTAAGCCAAGGATGTTCCAAAGCCTCAGAAGCAGTCATACGATATTTGCGTTCTTTAATTAGTAGCCTGTCAATAAAGTCCATGCCCTCGAGACTGGTGTCTTTGAAGGCCTCACTATCAAATACGTATTCAGCATTGGAGATGTGCTCAATCATTTTCTGAGTTGATTCAGCAGCGAATGGATTGAGGCCACTAAGGAGTACATATGCAAGAACACCAACTGACCACATGTCAGTAGCTGTGGTAACAAAATCACTGCTGTGGATCTCTGGTGCACAGTACTCAGGGGCAGTGAACTGAATTCTGATATTTTCTCCAGGTGTCAACAGCCTAGCCTGGCCCATTTCAATGATCTTGATTGTACTACTCTTTCTTGTGGCATAGACAATGTTATCAGGTCTTATGTCAAAATGACCATAGTTGAGGCCATGCAAAAACTTCAGCGCCTGACAAACTTGCCTCATGTACCGTACAATTTCCTGTTCAGTCAGGTCAAAGTTTGTTCCAAGACGCTCGAAGATATCCACGCCAGATATGAATTCATAGATCAGAACATATTCCTCCAAGCTATCAAAGGACTCATGTAGATACAATAAGTTCTTATGTCTTGCAATATTGAGTGTCTCAATTTCTCTTGCAACCAGCTCTCTATCAGCACCTTTCACCTTAATGATCTTAGCCAGGAAAGTCTTCTTGGAGCTAATTTCAACACAGCGATGAACAATTCCAAAGTGTCCACACCGTGCTAGTTCCTCTGAGATTCTGTAAAGAGAAGGAACATTCTTCACCTTAGAATGAGGTGCGTCTTCCTTTGTAACTTCTCTTGCTTCATCCACTTCTTCATCATAATTTCTAATGGCAAATTTATCTTCTCTTGGCGTCACAGGTTCAGTTGGTACAGACGGTTCACTGAGACCGAATCTATTTTCAGCAATAATGCGGAACTGATATTTGGTCTTTCCAAATAGACTCATAACAGTATATTGAGGCTCAGATGTCTGGGCAACACGGATCCACCTATCGCCAGATGTTGGGCACTTCTCTACTATGTAGCTGATAATTTCGCTCCCACCGTCATTTGAAGGAGTCCATGTGAGTGTAATGGTATCTCTGCCAATGTCGCTAACTTTCACATCCTTAGGTGGTTCAGGTACATCAGCGACATCAAGTTCAACTGTTTGCTTATCAACACCAAACCGGTTCTTGGCACAAATGATATAGTAACCGGCATCCTTCCTTTGAACTCCCTTTTGGAACACAAGAGATGTAAAGGATCTTGTAACAATCACTTGATGGTATGCTGTATTATTCAGTATCTCTTGTCCCTTCTGCCACGTGATTGCTGGATCCGGTTTACCAGTGATTGGAATCTTAATGGTAACCACCTCACCACGAACAGCATGAACAGCTCCCATACCTTGGAGGTGTAGGGGCAGGTGAATCTTGGCAGGAACTAGAAAAGAGAAGAAAAAAAATTTGATTCTTCAGCTGTAAGCAATATAAAACTCTGCTGTTCAATGACTATAGTGTGCTGTCAAATGTCATAGAAAGTGATATTATCAAGACACATATCTAGTTATTTGAAGAAAGAATAACAAAAACAGCAAACATACCTTCAACATCAAGGGTTACAGTTGTAGAAATTGATCCTTGTTGATTAGTGGCTCTAATTTGGTAAACAGCCACATCATTCTCATCAGCATTACTGATGACAAGTTGGTGGTAGCCTCCTTTGAATTCCTGGATCTTGATTTTCTCTCCATCTGGTAAAATTTCTTTGCCACCCTTGTACCATTTAACCACTGGCTTGGGATGACCAAGAACCTTAGTGACAAATGTTGCATTAGCTTTATATTTGACACACATGTCTCTCAGTTCCTCTTTGAAGGATGGGGCACGAGGTGCTGTGTCTGACTTTGGAACGACTGGTTCTGAAATCTCACTCCAGTCACTCTCGCCGCCAATGTTTTCACATTTGACACGGAATTCATACTCAAAGCCTTCAATCAAGCCTTTAACTGTATAATGTGTTTCATGGATTTCCTCGGTTGTAACAGCAATCCATTTGTTTTGTTTCTTCTCTCTCTTTTCAAGGAAGTAATTCTTAATCTTGGCACCTCCATCGCTGGTTGGGGGTTTCCATGTGACAACACAAGAATCCTCTGTGACAGAAGTAACAACTGGCTGCTGTGGGATTCCAGGTTTTTCTGTAAAATATTAAAAGAACAAAATATTTTCCAACTATAAACATTGCTCATTGTTTTTGGTACTTGCTTATCATAGCATATATACTCTAATATAACAGAAATTTCCAATAGTCTATAGCATTTACCATATGGACTCTTGATGATGAGAACAGCAGGAATCTCCAAGGACTCGCTAATGCCATATTGATTCTGCGCAGAAACACGGAAGTAATATCCAGCACTCTCAATTAGGTTTGGAATGCGGCAGGTGTTTCCTGAGATAGATGATGACACAAGATGCCATTGCTCGCCCTCTTTTGCCTCACGTTTTTCTACAATGTAGTTTGTGATCATTGATCCACCATCATCCTTAGGTGGTTTCCAACTAATGATTACAGAGTTCTTCAAAAGAGCTTCAACAACAATTGGTCCTTCAGGAATCAAAGGTTTATCTGGAATGAGAGTAATGCCATTTAACATTAATACAAAACATGCCTGAAGTGTCCCCATTTAGCAATTTACATTTGAACATAATTTAGTTTAAACTTACCTTGGATTTCAACACGAAGCACTGTCTCGATTGTGCCAAATTTGTTGCTCATCTGCACTTTGTACCTGCCAGCATTTGTCTTGCGCTGCACATTTCTGACAACCAGATGAGTATAATTTTCAGTGTTTTCAATAATAACATTCTCTGATGGATTCAACGGTTTCTTGCCATAGAACCACATGATTTGTGGGATAGGACGTCCAATGTAGACAACGTGAAGGCGTAGACTTGTTCCACAGCCTGCATAGTATTTCTCCTTCAGTGGGAAGCCAGGATGGAATTGAGGTGCAGCCTGCAAAAGAAGCTTCCCGCTGCTTTCAGTTTCACCTGCCTCATTAATAGCTCTGCAAATGTACAGGCCCTCATCTTCTTGTTCATCAGTTAACACTGTTAGAGAATGGTTTCGGCCATCAGAACTCATCTTGTATTTACGACTCTGGATCAGTTCCTTTCCATATCTATACCACTTGATTTCAGGAAGAGGCCTTCCAACAATCTGACATGTCAATGTTCCAGATTCCCCTAGTTTAGTGGTAGTATCTTTCATCTCTTCCTTCAGACTTGGAGCCTCTCCAACTGTAAAAGAGACCAAATGTCAGTAACACTGCTTGATCCCATTTCTGTATATATATGTACCACAAACTGTCAAATAAAATGTATAAACCATCTCATCAACATACCACTCAATTTGGTTTTGATGCCCATAGCAGTTCTACGGGGTCTGCTCAGTCCAGTTTCATTTTCAGCAAACACTCTAAATTCATATTCTGTTGCCTCCATGAGACCACCCATGGTGAACTGTCTGTCTTTTGAACGCTCCTTGTTGCATTTTTTCCAGGCACTTTCACCTGCTTGTCTGAATTCAATCCAATATCCCAGAATTTCTTTGCCACCATCAGATTCAGGACGCAGCCAGTGAATGGTGATGCAATCCTTGGTAACGGAGATGATGTCAATGTCACCTGGTTGACTTGGTTTATCTGTTAAAGTGAGAAAATATTTTACATAAGAATGTAGACTCTTTACAAAAACGTATAATTGCTTTTAATGGCTGAGCACATATTACTCACCAAATGGATCCTTGCATACAACTGCTTCAGATACAGGTCCAGGCTCACTTTGACCAATGTCATTCTGAGCAATCACACGGAACTGATATTCTGCATCAGGAATGAGACCAGTGAGGGTATACATTGTTGTGGTGATGTGAGTCTTGTTGTGACGCACCCACTTCTCGGTGGAAAGCTCTCTTCTCTCAATGTAGTATCCAGTGACACGAGATCCACCATCATCCTTTGGTCTTGACCAGGATAGACCAACTGTGGTCTTTGTGACATCCATAATTTCTGGAGGGAAGCTGGGAGGCTCTGGGGGACCTTTATGAGTAAGAGAACAAAAACAACAGCAATCATTTATAAGCCACAACTGTGATAATTGTAATTATGACAAGTAATTTAAATATGAATGTACTTACAGAGAGCAGTCTTTGGTATAACAGATTCATCTGATTTTAGAGATCTACTAATTCCAAACTGGTTCTCTGCTGACACCCTGAAGTGGTACTCAATATTTTCCTTTAATCCTTTGACCACTAGTGATGTGTCAACCACACGAGAGTCCACAGTGTACCAGGCTGCCTTTGGTACCTCACGTCTCTCCACAATGTAACCAAGGATATCAGAGCCACCATCTTCTGAAGGTGGTCTCCAGCTGACTCTTACAGAACGAGCTTGAATATCATCAAATTCTAATGGGCCCTCAGGTGGATCTGGGCGTCCAATGACTTTAACCTTGATGTATACTGCTTTCTTTCCACATTTATTCTCCAACACAAGATCATAGGTGCCAGTGTCATCTCTATGGGCTTCCTTGATCACCAGCTCTGTGCGCTCCTCACTGGTGGCAATCATAGCTCTGTGAGAAATATCCCGGCCTTCCTTTGTCCACTTACAGGTTGGATATGGTTTTCCCTTAATTGGCACAGACAGTCTGATGACTCCACCTTGTCTGACAATATAACCCTCCTGGTACTTCTTATCCAGCTCATAATCAGGATATTCTGAAACAGCATTGCATTATGTTAAAGCACTCATGCACAGCAAAGTATGTAGATCAGAATTAGAATGTGATGATGTTTATCATTCTTACCAAGCATTTCGGTGACCTTGACCACTCCTGGAATCTCAGCTGGTTCTCCAGCTCCACCAGCATTGCATGCCATCACACGGAATCTATACTCAGCACCCTGTGGCATATGTGTCAATGTGTATTCACAAATCTTAGTTGGTGTTGTGTTGCATTTGGTCCATTCAACCTGGTCAACCTTCTGCATCTCAATCAGGTAACCAGTAACAATGGCTCCTCCCTCTTCCTCTGGGGGAGACCATGCCAGTGATACAGATGTCCTGGTGGTATCTGTGACTCTTGGGTTCAATGGTATGCCAGGAGGTTCTGTTTGAGTAGAAACAGGAAATGTTTAAAATGAACTCATTGTCATTTTCAAATGTTTGTTTCTTAAAAAAGTTCATATGCTCCAACAGTGAATAACTGTTTTTTTTACATACCGATGGGATCCATTGCAATCACAGGTTTAGAGCTCAAACTTGGTTTGCCAGTGCCTCTAGAGTTGATAGCTGTCACTCTGTATTCATATTCATGACCTTCAACAAGTCCTGTAGATCGATATCTTGTCATTGTCACTGGATTCTTATTGATGCGCAGCCATCTATCAGATCCAGCTTCTTTACGCTCAATGATGTAGCCAGCCACTGAAGAGCCACCATCATCTTCTGGTGGTCTCCAAGTAAGTGTCATGCCCTCATGAGACACATCAAATATTTCAGGCATGCTTGGTGCACTAGGTACAGCTGTAAAGGAACAGCAGGATTAATTATTAATTAGAATGTTAATAAATGCTTCTCTATTACATTCACAACATATTAGATGATCTGAAATGTTATATTAAGCGCTTACTCTTGACACTCTTGCACTCAACAACTTCAGACTGAAGGAATGCACCAATGCCGAATCGATTTGTTGCAGCCACACGGAACACATATTCTGTTCCTTCAGTTAATCTAGTAAATTTGAATGTTGGTCTTGTGACAGACTCAGAGATAGGCAGCCATCCAGGGCGATGAGCATCACGTTGCTCAACAACATAACCACTGATATTGGCACCTCCATCCTTCTCTGGTGGTTCCCAGCTACATGTAACAGATGTAGCATCCACTTCTAAAATTCTCATAGGCCCAATAGGAATGCCAGGTTTATCTAAAAAGAAGATGCATTTGGTCACTTTCAGTTATACTTGAAACAAAGTCTCCGTAGTGATAAAGAAATGGTAGAATCAAGAGAAAAATCTCTCACCAAGAATGATAACTTTAATGGTCTCTGTAGCTATTCCTGTGATATTCTTTACTTCAAGAGTGTAGTCCCCAGTGTCATCTATTGTGGTTTCACGAACTGTCAGTTTAGTGTACTTAGCAGTTGTCTCAATCTTGATACGGTCAAGTGTGTCCTTCATCTTAATGCCACCAACGAACCATGAGCAGGTTGGAGCAGGCCTTCCTTTAATGGGAATGTTGAGCACAATTGGCTTGCCAGCAGGGATATTGACAATCTTTTGAGGAATGCCAAGGAGGTCAATACTTGGCTTATCTGTAGAAAGAACAATGACATTTATAGACCATGTTTGTACATAACCTACACTCTTACAAGTGATGGCTTTTCAGGGGTTCCTTAGTAAAGAAAATGGTTCTATATAGAACCATGAACACACAAAGAACCCTCTTTTTTGCATCATTTAAGTGTTCTTCAGATTGATGGAGCATGTGTTTTATGTGGTTCTACATATCTTTTTTGAAACGATGTTACGATGTCAAGCTTGTAACAATAGAAGAATGCTTTGTAGTGCTACATAGAATCCTTTACAAAAAAGTTCTATATAGAACAATCTACAGTACATTCTCCATCAATCTGAAGAACCTTTTCACAATGCACAGAACCCTTTAATCATGCAGAGGGTTTGAGTCTTCATGGTTCGATATAGAACCATTTTCGTTACTAAAGAACCCTTGATGAACCATCTTTTTAAAGAGTGTACAATATGCAATTATTTGCTTTTTGCTGAACACTTTAAAGTTGTTCAGCAAAAAGCTGCCTGAAGAAGTGTCCTACCTTTCTGTTCCCGAATAGTTACAGGTGTCATCAGGTCTCTGGGCTCACTGAGACCTCTGCTGTTCTCAGCTCTGATTCTGAACAAATATTGCTCATTCTCATTCAGAGAAGCTATGGTGTGCTGTGAAACTGCTGCCCTCACAGTTGCAACATTCATCCATCGGTCAGTACCCGTCTTGCAGGCTTCAATAACATATCCAGTAAGTCTACTGCCACCATCATAAAGTGGTTTCTGCCATCCAAGAACCACAGTGGATTTTGTAATATCAATGACGTGCAAATCTTGAGGAACAGATGGAACTTCACATACTAGTACCGAATCACTGATTTCACAAGGTTCTCCAATGCCATATATGTTTTCAGGCAATACTCTGAAGAAATATCGAGTTCCTTCCTCTAAGCCAGTGATTCTGTAGAGTGTCTTCTTGCATTCAGTTGTCACTGTTTTGTAAGATTTCATTGAAGCTTCCCGCTTTTCAATTATGTAGTTGCTGATCGGAGCCCCTCCATCAATCGTGGGTACATCCCATGTAATGACAACAGATTCTTTTGTGTAATCCTTGACGTTGACTGCACCACAGGGTCCAGGAGTATCTATAATACAGATTAGTAATGTATTTTAAATGTTAAGTTCACAATATTAGTCAAACTGAAAACATTTTGCAGACACATATATAATATCTTACCATATATCTTTACGAGAATGGTAGCTGTCTTCTTGCCAGATGGATTTTCAGCTTCAATTGTATATTTTCCAGCATCATAACGGTGCACCTTCTCCACTGTCAAAGCTGTAGTGCTTTCTGTTGTTTCAATGTATCCACGGGACTGGAGGTCAATGCCAGTCTTTCTCCAGGTAATAACTGGTGGTGGTCTTCCAAGTACAGTTGCATTCAGATATAAAGTGCTGCCAGCTCTCAGGCAAACAGTTTTCTTCAAATCTTCAGGTAACTCAATATCAGGAATTTCTGTGAAGAATGCATTTTAATAGATTTCAGTTTTGCAGGTAATTAAGGGTTAGCTTCCTGGTCACAGATTAAGCCACATCTTAGAAAAAAATTGCCTGACACTAAAGATTCTCCAAAAACCTGATTATGCTTAGTGTGATCCCAAAGAAACAGCTTAGCATCTTAAAACTAACACTCATACAGTCATGTGAAAGAGTTTTTCAGCATATTTGAACAATCTTCATTTAAACAATGTTGATAGAAAAAGGTGATATAATTTAATGTGATGCCTAAAACTACATTTTTGTCATCTTTTATATAATTGAAATAAACAGAAATGCAATTTCCTTATGTTGAAAAAGTAAGTACACCCCTATATATCACTTCTTCAAATGTGTCAAATTGAAAACATACGCACCCAATCAGATGATAATGATTAGAACACCATTCGAGAATATCTTTGAGAGCCTGTCTTATTTAAACCTAAGATATCTGGTCTGGTTTTCTCTTTGTTATCAGAGATTGGGTTTTATAATCTACAGATAAAAAGAGCTCTCTGTGGCCTTCAGACAGAAAACTGTAGATGCCTATGAGTCTGGGAGCGGGTTTGAAAAGTGTTTCCAAAATATTAGAAATCAATCCTTCCACTGCTTAGAAGATTGTCTACATGTTAAGAAGATTTAAACTCACTGCCAACATGTCTAAGCCAGGCTGCCACAGCAAACTCAATCCAAAAGCAGATCGTAAGATGCTAAAGAAGTCTTTAAGAATCCAAAAAATTAATCACAGGATCTGCAGGTAGCTTTTGCCACTGTGGATATCAAAATGCATGCATCTGCTATTATAATGAAACTGCACAAATACTACATGGGAGGGGCGCCAGGAGGAAGTATTTATTGTCTTAAAAGAACATCAGAGCAAGAGTATAGTTTGCTACTCAATATCTAAGTAAAGACCAGAACTTGCCTGAACAATGTGCTATGGACAGGCGAGTCAAAGATAGAGTTGTTTGGGCACAGTACCAGAAGGCATGTTTGGCAAAAACCAAAAATTGCATTTGATCAGAAGAACTTCCTACCAACTGTAAAGCATGATGGTGGAAATGTTATGGTCTGGGGCTGATTTGCTTGTAAAGAAGTTGAAGCTAAAGAGTAGACATTCCAACAGAATAATGATCCCAAACAACACTAGTACAAGTAAATCCACCAAAAAGGAAGAAATGGAGGGTTGTGAAATTGCCTAGTCAAAGCCCATATCTGAATCCCATTGAAATGCTTTAAGGGGATGTGAAATGGGCTGTACATTCAAGAAGCATTGCACAGTTTAAATAATTCTCCATGAAAGAGTGGGCAAAAATTTCTCCCAACAGATGCCAGAAACTAGTGGACAGTTAGAGGAAGTGATAAAGCTGCCAAAAGCAGCAACACCAGTTACTGAAGCCGGGGTGTACTTACTTTTTCAACGGAAAAATAATGTTAGTTAATTTATTTTTAAATAAATTATTGCAAAGTCAAATTTCCTTTGTTTTTATTGTTTTATTACATAACATTTATCTATATATACTTTTAGCAGATGATCAAATACTGATATGCCCGCGTATGAAAAAAAGAAACATTTCATGTGGTTTGCTTATTTTTTCACATGATAAAAAATACAATATGCCAGATGTGTAAAACTTACCAACTCTTTCTGATGGTGCAGTCTCCACACTGCCTTCACTGAATTCTCCAGTGCCCATTGCATTCACTGCAGCCACTCTGAAACTATACTTTTTGTTGCTTGTCAGACCAGCTGCAGTGTACTCAGTAGTGGTCAGGATCTTCTGAGTGGCTCTATACCATTGTTCCATTCCTTCCTCCAGAATCTCAATGACATAACCACTGACATCTGAGCCACCATCATACATAGGTCTGGTCCATGTCATAGTGATGCTGTGTTTGGTAGAATCTGTTATACGAGGAGTGGACGGAGGAGCTGGAGTATCTGCCATAAGAAAACAACAGTTATATCACTGTAATAAGAAGTCAGAATAAGTGTCTAATAAGAATGTTTATAACAAGTAAATGTGATTGACACCATGATGTTTAGACAGAAAACAATCACTTACATGTTGGGTCCCTGCAGAGAACATATTGAGAAGCTTCACTTGGTAAGCTAGTGCCAGCTGTGTTGACAGCTGCAACACGGAACTGGTATTCACTTCCTTCTAACAGGCCGGTGATCTTGAGTCTTGTGTCATAGATGGTGTATGTTTTGTTCACTCTTGTCCATCTCACACTGCTCTTCTCACGTTTATCCACAAGGTAGTTCTTGATTTCATTTCCACCATCACTCTCTGGCTTCAGCCATTCAATAATAACATGTTGCTTTCCGACAGCAACAATTTCTGGTGCCCCAGGAGGTGTTGGAACAGCTATGATACACATAAAAACATTATTAATCATGTATTTGTTCCTGAAGCTTATCTGCAAATCACTGAAATATGAACAGTACTTACTATATGCATTTCTTGCAACAACTGGCTCAGACTCCAGTGGTACACCAGGTCCATATTTGTTCACACCTCTGACACGGAAGATATATTCATTGTTCTTGATTAGTTTTGTACTGACGCATGACAAAGTTTTGCATTCAGTTTCCATGACAACCCAGTTGAGTCGACTGGTCTCACGCCTGTCAACAATATAGTGAGTGACAGCATCTCCTCCATCCTCAAGTGGTATCTTCCAAGAAACTGTGCATTTTTCTTCTGTGACTCTGCTGATTGTGATTGTACCCTCTGGAGGCCCAGGTGTATCTGTAAAGCAGAGATAATAGAAGAGTTTGATAAGATGTTCCAAACCTATAAAATGCTTGCCTGAGTGAGATATATTTTACTTTAGCAATTCAATGAGTCCTCATATTCTTACCAAGAACTTTAACAATAACAGCGGCTGTCTTGGTTCCACTTGCATTCTTAACAGTCAAAATATATTTTCCAGTATCATTCCTGTCACAAGACTTGATGATTGCCATAGCTCTTGTGCTGGTGTATGTCAGCGAGTACTTGTCACCAGGCTCCAGCTCCTTCTCACCCTTGGACCAGAATACCTTGGGTTCAGGTTTACCCCCAACTGCAGCATCAAGGACAAGGTCTGATCCAGCCCTAATAGTGACTGTCTCACCCACAAGTTTGCTGTCTAATTCAGCCTTTGGTGGTGCTGAAAGAGATAAATAATGAATATTAGAGCAACAGCTATTTTTTTCTTAAAGTGAATATATTTTTTAACATTTGTCAGGATAATATCTTACTGTATTCATCCTTGCACGTGATAGGTCCTGTTGATTCAGATGGCATACTGTGAACTCCTGCACCATTTCTGGCAATAACACGGAATTCATACACTGCCCCCTCCTCGAGTGATGTTACAGTGAAGAAGTTGTCTGTGATAGTAGTGTAGTTGCACTTCAACCAGCGAGATTCATCATCATCGGTGGACGCTTTGCGTTCAACTACATATCCCACAATCTTGCTGCCACCATCATTGAATGGCACAGACCACTTAATAGAAACTGAAGATCTTGAGATGTCATAAACCTCTGGCTTGCCTGGAGGGTCTAAATAAAAAAGATACTCTGTAAGTAATGTAACAAACACTTTAGCATATTTCTACCTAATCTGTCTGCAGGGTCAAATACCACAAACAATAATTTAGTCACTGGATAAGAACAGGAACCCCATTGACCCAAAATACAGTATAATAGAAGCCAATGGGCAAGTGCTGAAGTGGCAGATACAAATTAGATTGAAAACACTGGAGTATTCTTTTAATTAGCACAGTAATTAGGACAAAAAAGCACATAAAACAGTTAAATTAACCCAATACTTACCAACTGGATTCAAAGCCAGCACTGGTCTTGAGGCTTCACTGGCTTTGCTCAGACCAGCAATGTTCATTGCATATACTCTGAACTGATACTCAAGTCCTTCAATAAGATTGGAGACTTTGTAGTGACACTCGAGGCATGGGATCTTGTTTTCCCGTACCCATAAAATGGTGTTGCGCTCTTTCTTTTCAATCCAATATCCAGTCACCTGGCTTCCACCATCATGATATGGTACATCCCATTTAATAGAAATGGCATTAGCAGACACTGACACCACATCTGGGCGGGTTGGTGGACTTGGTGGAACTGGAAAATATACATAATTGTCATTATTTACAGACTATTTCAATAACATATTTGACAGAAAAATATTAAAATTAATTGTACTTACTAAATGGATGCTCAGCAACAATGGCTTGGGATTCAATGGGCTTGCTGACTCCAAACTTGTTCTCTGCACAGACACGGAAAGTGTACTCCATGTATTTTGTTAAGTGCGTCACTTTGATGGTTGTCCGTTTCACACTTGAGTTCACAACTTGCCATGAGGTTTGACCAGATTCGCGTTTCTCAACTATATAATTAGTGATGTCTGTTCCACCATCATCTGTAGGCTCAGCCCATGTCAACACACAAGACTCTGATGTGATTCCTGAAACTTCAACTGGTCCTGTTGGTGGGTTAGGTCTTCCAAAAACAGTAACTGTTACAGTAAATGTCTTGGCACCAGCAGCATTTTCCAAAATGAGGTAATATTTTCCACTGTCACCTCTCTTGGCATCCTTTACTAACAGGGTGGTTCTGTCTTTGGATGTCTTGATGGACACTCTATCTGTTTCCTTGAGTTTCATCTCCTCAAGCTTCCATGTTACTTTAGGAGCTGGTCTGCCACTAATGGGAATATCAATGGCAAAGGAATTGCCAGTCTTACAGGTAATAAGCTGTTTGTTGATGCTACTAAGGTCTGCAGTTGGCTCAATGCGAGGTTCTTTGATGATGACAGAAGAGAGAGCATCTCTTGGATAACTGATTCCAGTGTCATTCTGGGCCTTCACCCGGAATTCATACTCTGTGTTCTCAACTAAGCCCTCAAGGACCATCTTCAAAGACTTAGTCTGACCACCAACAACCCAGTGATCGGAGCCTTTCTTTCTGGTCTCAACAATATATCCTGTGATGCGGCTTCCACCATCATGTTCAGGTTTCAACCATACCAAGGTGGCTGTTGAAGATGTTGTATCAATAACATCCAGTCTCTTGGGTGGTGCAGGCTCCTCAGTGGCAATAATAGGCTCTGACATTTCATAAGGCTCACCCTGTCCATACTGATTTTCAGCGATGACTCTGAATAAGTATGGTACACCAGCAGAAAGCTTGGTTACTCTGAGAATTTGGCGAGTACACTTGAGACTGACCTCTTGCCAACTCAGGTGACTTGCTTCACGTTTTTCAACAATGTAGTGATGGATACGGGCACCACCGTCATTAATTGGAGCATCCCACATTAGAGTCAGAGCTCCTCTTGTCACATCCTTGAATGAGAGTGGACCAGGTGGTCCAGGTGTATCCAGCACTTTCACTGTTAATGTAATGGATTTACGACCACTGTTGTTCTCAAGAGAGAGTGTGTATTTGCCAGAATCATATCTGGTACAATTTTCAATTGTCAATGTGCTGAATGTATCTGTAGTATTAATATCTACCATTACACCAAGTTCTCCATCTGCCTTTGTCCATGTAGCCAGGGGAGCAGGTTTTCCACGGAAAGGAATATGCAGAGTAACTGTTCCACCATTCTTGACAATATGTGTCTGTTTAAAGTCTGCATCAATGTCAATCTCTGGTGATGTCAGTCTGTCTACTGCTTGCACTGCATTTGGAATCTCAGATGTCTCTCCTTTCCCAGCACCATTGACAGCACAAACACGGAATTTGTACTCCTCACCTGGTTCCAAATCTGTAACTGTGTACTTCGTATGTATACAAGTTTGAGTGTTAACTCTGTGCCATTCCTCAAGGCTCGCCTTGCACATCTCAATGATGTAACCAATGATCTGCATACCACCATCAAAGACTGGTTTGGTCCATTCCAGAGTAACGGACGTCTTTGTTGAATCAATGACTTTTACCACTGTTGGTGCACTAGGTGGGCTTGTAGGTTCTCTGCACTTAAATAGTCTGGAGGTGCCACTTGGAGGACCAACACCAGCTCCGTTTTCAGCCATAACACGGAACTCATATTCATTTCCTTCAGTTAAGTGTGTAACTCTGTGCCTCAGCTCAGTGATTGGCCTCTTTGCTGAAACTTTTATCCATCGTAAGCTCTTCTTCTCTCTTCTTTCAAGGATGTAGTGCTTGATCTCATTTCCACCATCAAATCTAGGTCTTGTCCAGCATAAAGTAATACTGTCTCCTGTCACATGAGTGCAGTCAGGTGTTCCTGGAGCATCTGGTACAGCTGTAAAACAGTAAAACCGCATTTTTGAAAACAGATTTCTTGGAACAGACAATTGGAATACACAGTAGTACACAATTAGGTAAGATAGTAAATGTTACTTACTGTACTGCATTTTAGCAACAATTGGATCTGATTCCAATGGTTTGCCAACACCAAACTTGTTAACAGCAGAAACACGGAATTGATACTCATTGCCCTTAATCAAATTGGTGGCATTGAAAGAGCAGGCCTCACACTGGGATGTAACAAGTGCCCAAGTAATTCGAGAGGTTTCACGCTTCTCAATCACATAATGAGTGATAGCTGCACAGCCATCATTTTCTGGGGGACTCCACCAAAGGGTTGCCTTCTCAGCAGAGATATTTGTAAAGCGAAGTGGGCCCTCAGGTGGTCCAGGAGTATCTGAATCAAAGGACAAAGAATCAGCTTTGAAGTAAATTTTAAATTTCAAACACAGACTAATTATGTATTTAGAAATTCTAACAAACCTTGCACTCTGACAAGAACATCCTCTTTCTTTGTTCCAGAGCTATTCTTGGCTTCAACAGTGTAGATTCCACGATTGTCACGATCAGCATCTCTAATGAACAGTGAGCTTGATCCAATCATGGTTGTGATATCAACAAGCATTTTGTCAAGTTCTTTTCCATCCTTATACCATATAACTTGAGGTACGGGACGACCACTAATAGTGCAACTCAGTTTGATGTTTTCTCCAGCCTTGATTGTCAGAGTCTTTTCAGCACTGAACTGAATCTCAGGAATTACTGCAAGAAAAGAACATAGGACAATGGTCTATCTCAATTTTATGGTCCAATTTTATCCTCAAAGGGCCAGGTTTTCACTCCAAACAAGCTGGAGAACACCTGGTTCCACTTGTTTAATCATTTGGTCTTAGTCTTTAAACATTTCATCAGGTGATCTCCTGCTTTGTTGAAATGAAAACCTACTGCCGCATTGGCCCTTTGTGAATAAGATTTGACTTCCCTGGTCTATTTAAATATGTGCATACTGTGCCGAACATATAGACTAATATATGTAAAGCTTTATGTACCCTATTTGTGTTCTAAATAAAGTACATACCACTTTCATCCTTGGTCATTATGTAGCCAGATGACTGTGAAGGTGGACTGACAGTTCCAACAGCATTCCTGGCAATTACCCTGAATTCAAAGCGGTCACCACAAGCAAGGCCTGTCACTGTGAACTGGCATTCACTGATATCAATAAAATTGCATCTCAGCCAGCGTGCTCTTCCTTGGCGTCTCTCAACACTGTATGCCACAATCTTACTGCCTCCATCACGTTTAGGTGGTTCCCACTGAAGTGTGACGGAATCTCTTGTAACATCAATGCAGTTAGGCGTGCCAGGAGGGTCTAAATAATGAAATAGATTATAATTAGTTTATTTCTTTTGATATTTACTTGTGTATTGGTGTGAATAGAATGTGTGAATGAAAAATGAAACTCACCAACAGGAGAAATAGCAAGTTTGTGCTTGCTTTGCTCACTGACTGGACTCATTCCGGCATTGTTCTGAGCATACACTCTGAATGAATACTCCAGGCCTTCAATGAGACCAATTACTCTGTACTCTCTTCCAGATATAACATTAGAATTCACTTTGGTCCACAGAAGGCTATTCCTGTCTTTCTTCTCAAGATGATATCCAGTAACTGGAGAGCCACCATCAAAGCTGGGGGCATCCCATGACACAGTCATGCCATCACTTGTTACATTAAATACAACAGGCTTTCCTGGGGGGCCTGGTGGCTTATACTGGTGTTGGGCAACAACATCTGATGAGGTGAGCGGTTCGCTTACTCCATATTTGTTCTCTGCACGCACTCTGAATTGGTACTCAGTCCCCTTAACCAGGTTAGGTATCTTAAATGTGGTCCTTACCACACTTGAACAAACGATTTTCCAGGCTGCCTGAGAGGTTTCTCGTTTTTCCACACTGTAGCAAGTGATTTCTCCCCCACCATCTTCCTGTGGCTCACGCCATGAGATAATGATGCTCTGGGCTTTGATTTCATCAAATTGGATGGGGCCTACTGGTGCAGAGGGTGCCCCAAGAGTGATAACCCTGATGTCAAAGAAGTTCTTGACAAGTCTGTTGTCAAGGACCAAAGTGTATTTGCCTGCATTCTCCTTTCTTGCATTTCTCACAATCATAGTAGCTTTGTTCTCTGTTTGTCTGAAACGAACCTGTTCACTTTCCTTCAGTGGAACATCGTCTTTCATCCACTGAACAGTTGGTTTGGGTTTACCCTTGTATGGTAATTCAATATTTATATTTTGTCCAATACGGACACTTAATTCACCATTGGGATAGTCTATAAGGTTAGCCTCTGGTGGGATAAGGAAGTCCTTCACAGTAATGGGTCCAATTTGAGAGAAGTCACTGCGACCCTTCTCATTCTTGGCATATACTTTGAAGAAAACTTCAGAGTTTTCCTTAAGATGCGTTACTTCAAACTTGCAGCGTCTGCATGTACCACCAAGGGTCCATGTCTCCTCGTCTTTGGCTTTCTTTTCAATGATATACTCAGAAATATGGCTGCCACCATCATGGTCAGGCTTTGTCCACGCTAAAGTTACTGATGTATTAGATGAATCTTCCATGACAAGGTTCTTTACAGGACCAGGAGTCTCAGTTGCTCTAACAGGTTCTGTGGTCTCACAAGTGTCACCAACGCCATTTTCATTTTGGGCAGATACACGGAAGAAATAAGCAATCTCTTCAGACAGGCCTTCAACCTTGTATGATGTGTTGGCACATTCTGTTGTCATTATGGAGTAAGCCTTCAGTTTAGCATCCTTCTTTTCAACTATATAATTGGTAATAGGAGAGCCACCATCAATATGGGGAGGTTCCCAGCTCAGAGTGAGTTTACCACGCGTGACATTTTTCACTACCAACTTACTGCAAGCAGAAGGTGAGTCTAACACCTTCACAGATATAGTAACTGTCTTTGGCTCGCCAACTCCATTTTCAATTTCTAGAAGATATTTGCCTGAATCATCCCGAGTGACCTTTGGAATGATAAGTGTTGTTGAATATTCTGTATTATTAATAGTATATTTTGCATCGCCACCAATATTTCTGTCTCCCCTTCTCCATGTCACATTTGGTGCAGGTCTGCCTTTGAGAGGTATTATGATCTCCACATCCCTTCCCGCCTTTGCTGTATACTGAGTTGACATTGAAATATCAAGATCAATATCAGCCTCCTCTGTTGAAATGAAAAAGAAATATTTTGTTTAGATTCTTAACCAAGCATGGAAGTACTCTGACACATTACGTATATGTTTTAGACACAAGAGCAACACAAACCTAGAATATCTTTGGCTTGCACTGGTTGAATCATTTCAATTGGACGCCCAACTCCAGCACAGTTAACAGCAGATACACGGAAAAAGTAGTACACCCCTGGTTTCAGATGTGACACCACATACTCAGTGGTTCTTACTTCACCCTTAGAGCTAATAGTAACCCATTCTTTTTCATCAGCCTTCATTTGCTCAACTACATAGCTTGTGATTTCACTGCCGCCATCGTAGACAGGCTTCACCCATCCAAGGGTAATTGATGTCTTGGTTGAGTCAACAACTTTAAGTTTTGTTGGCTCGCTTGGTGGGTCTGAAATGACAATTAAGCATATATATTTTACACAACCAAATTCTAATACATGATATAGGAAATAAGAAAGAAAAATGAACATTATGCAGAAGTAACTAAGAATTTCATTAATCATTTCTCAAACACAAAAACAGATTATCTTACCGATGGGATCATATGCTTTATAGAAGATGGATGCATCAGAGTATTGACCTGCTCCAGCTTTGTTAATTGCACACACACGATACTGATATTCATTCCCCTCTGTGAGATTGCTAACTTTCTGCCTAGTATCACGAATTGGATCTTTGATGACCTTGAACCACTGAAGACTCTTCTTTTCTCGTTTCTCCAAATAATATCCATCAATATCACTGCCTCCATCCATGCTTGGCCTTTCCCATATCACAGTCATTGTTGATCTGGTAATCATGGTAACTTGAGGTTTGGAGGGTCGGCTGGGAGGTACTGCAAAAATAGATTTTATGGTTAATTCAGAAGACAAAAATATCAACACAGTTAAAAAATGGTGAGTGAAAATATCTTTACCAAAGAAGTTCTGTGCAATGACAGGCTCAGATTCTAAAGGATCTCCAATTCCATATTTGTTCACTCCACGAACACGGAAGATGTACTCATTGCCTTTGATCAGCCTTGGAACAGAGACAATGCAGTCCTCCAGTTTCTCAGAGATTATGGACCACATGATTCTGCTACTTTCACGTTTCTCCACAATGTAATGGGTGACCATTGCACCACCCTCATCAGCTGGAGGATCCCACATGATTGTAATAGTGTCTGCAGTGATTTTCTTGAACTGAATCTCTCCTGCAGGGGGACCTGGTTTGTCTAAAGGAGACAAATTATTCATGTCAATATATGATACACAAAACATATAATTCTTTCAACAAAAGTGAAGTCTTCTGTGAATGGCTCATCATTCATACCTTGGATAAGGACTCTGATGGCAGCATATGCTGAGCCCAAAGAATTCTTTATCTTGAGTTCATATGTTCCAGTGTTCAAACGTGTGGCATCCTTGATCAAGATACTTGCAGAATCAGTGGTGCTCGAAATCATGGTCTGAGCTCCAGATTCAAGCTCTTTTCCATCTTTAAACCATTCAATTGTTGGTTGAGGTTTAGCAATGATACCAACTTTAAGTTGAACTGTTGCTCCTGCTTTGTACTTAACAACATCATGATATTCCTGAGGAAGTTCAATCTCAGGGGCACCGAATGTGTCCACACAGGTTACTGGTCCAACAGTAGCTGAAGGGTTACTGACAGAACCAACTGCATTCTTTGCCAAGACTCTAAATTCATAAGTTTCATCTTGAGTCAGACCTGATATGGTGAACTTGGTGTCAGAAACCTTTGTCAAGTTAGCTTTTGACCATTTTCCTTTTGGACCATCTTTCTTCTCAATTATGTACCCAGTCACCTTGCTTCCGCCATCATATGAGGGTTTCTGCCAGGCAAGGCTGATGGAATTCTTTGTGACATCGGTGACACGGATATCAGTTGGAGGTTCTGGAAAAAAATATATAATGAATAATATCAGTACTACAGCTACAGGTGGTTGGTCGTTTTCTACCAGAAAATATATTGGACATAGTTGAACATATTCTTACCACAGGCATCAATTGCCAGCACAGCTTCTGAGATCTTGCTTACTGGACCAATGCCAGCTGCATTTTCTGCTGCAACCTTGAACTCATAGATCAGGCCAGGACTGATGTTTGTCACTTTGAAATGCGTAGCACGAATGACGGTTTTGTTCACCTTTATCCACAGTATGCTGTTTTTGTCCTTCATTTGAAGGTGGTATCCAAATACATGGCTTCCACCATCAGAAGAGGGTTCTTTCCAGTTAACAGTAATACTTTCTCTAGTGACAGCAGATACCCATGGTGTTGAAGGTGCCTCAGGAATTGCTGAAACAAAGTGCAACAGATTTTTGTTGATATATGTCATTTAGTCTAACCAAAATGTCCAATCCTTATGCAGAAAAAATGTTACTTACTATATGGGAGACTGACTGTGACAGGTGGAGAATCAATATGGTCACTGATACCAAAGCGATTTTCTGCCTTGATTCTGAATTGATACTCAATTCCAGTAGTCAGTTTCATAATCTTGATTGTGCATCTTGCAACTGCAGATGAAACTTCAACCCAGTTTGCAGTAGTTGTTTCACGTTTTAGAACAATGTAGTTGGTGATTGGGCTACCGCCATCATATGTAGGAGGGAGCCATTTCAGACTTACACTGTCCTCTGTGACATCATACATCTCAACCGGGCCAACAGGTGGACTTGGTCTATCCAGAACTACAATATTTAAGAAGGACCTGGTGGTTCCACTTGAGTTGGAGGCTGTAATGTCATATCTGCCTGCATCATGAGCAACACTCTCACGCAGAGTGATGACAAGACACTCAGGAGTTACTTCAGAGTTGAACCTCATGGTTGATCTCAGAACATGATCATCCTTTGACAAAGAAACCTTTGGTAGTGGTTTACCAGTAAGAGGGATCTCAACCTTGAGATTTGAACCAGCCTTTACATAGACAGTATTGTGCTGGAAGTCCTTCATGTTAATCTCAGGTGCCTCTGTTAATGCAGAAAACACAAACATCAATTAAATAATCAATGTATTAACTGTCATACAAGAGTAATAAAACAAATATTGGAGACAAGCTTTATGATATATAACTTACCTAACTGATCTTTAACAAGCACTGGCATAACCATGTCTTTAGGGTCACTAAACCCGGCATGGTTTTCAGCACGAACTCTGAAGAAGTACTCAGCATTCTCTCTCAAGCCATAGACAACAAAATGAGTTGTTTTAGTCACACCACACTTTATCCACTTCTGTTGTCCTTTTTCTAGAGCATCAACCTGGTAATTGGTAATCCTGCTGCCACCATCATGCTCAGGTTTACTCCAAGCAAGGGCGACGCTGTCTTTTGTGACATCAGTTACTCCAAGCTTTCCTGGTGGACTTGGTTTTTCTGAAATTAATTGTTATACATGGATTGAAATAAAAATTAAAATTGCAGTAATTCCAGAGTGATTTTATCAAGTCATGATTCACTATTAATATTACAGTCAAACACATACCTGTAATCTTAGTTCCCTCTTTCGTTTCAAGTGGTACTCCAATTCCATATTCATTTTCGCCAGTGACTCTGAAATAATAAACACCTCCCTCTTGAAGGTCAGTTATCTTGAAGGTAAGCCGAGGACAACTATCTGTAACCCTTGTCCATCCCTTTTTGCTTGCCTCGCGTAGATCTACAAGGTAGTTCTTGACAGGAGCACCACCTTCATTTTCTGGTGTGTCCCATGTAACAGTTGCAGAGTTTTTGGTCACTTCCTTAACTGCAATGCTGGCAGGTGGTCCAGGTGAATCAAGCACTTTGACATTCAATGACAGCGTAGCTGTTCCAGCAACATTTTGAAGAGTCACATTGTATCTGCCTGAATCATTTCTTGTAGCTTGCTCAACTGTGATAGATGTGCAAGTATCAGTTGTATCAATTGCTGCCCTAACTCTCAGATCAACATCAGGTTTATTCCACATTACATGTGGCACAGGCTTCCCCTTAAATGGGACTCTTAAAGTAAATGAGCTACCATCTTTGACAATCAATGTCTTTCTCATTTCATTACTGATCAGGAAAACAGGCTCTTCTTCTCTGTCTTTTGCTATTTGGGGATCAGTTTCTGGACTTGGCTCACTTGGACCAATTTTGTTGATTGATCTAACCACAAAGACATATTCTGCTCCTGATGTCAGCCCTACAACAGTGAACTCAGTGTTCTTAGTGTGTCTGACTCCAACAATCCAGTCCTCATCATTGGTTTTCCTGTATTCAACAGAGTATCCTGTGACTGGAGAACCACCATCAAACAATGGTTTGTTCCAAGCAAGTGTTATTGTGGTTTTGGTGGAATCAATTATCTTCGGTTTAGCTGGTGGTGATGGCAAGAACAATGGATCTTCTGCCTTTGTCAAAGGGCAAGGCACACTTGGTGCACTTAAACCTGCAGCATTCTCAGCATAGACACGGTACTCATATTCACATCCTTCACGGAGATTGGAAGCTTTGACTCTTAGGTCATAAACAGGCCTTTTGTTCACACGAACCCAACGGAGACCTGATTTTTCACGTTTTTCAATTACATAGCCACTAATACTACTGCCGCCGTCAGAGATAGGTCGTTCCCAGCAGATTGTCATTGCTTCACTTGTTACACTAGTAACTTCAACATTTGTTGGTGCAGCAGGTACTGTGAATGGATCCATTGCCTTAACGGCATCACTCTCCAGAGCTTCACCTGTTCCATATTTATTCACTCCCCGAACCCTGAAAATGTATTCATTGCCCTTAAGCAGTTTTGTGACTTTGCATGTTGTGGCCTTCATGTCTGCATAGACCAAGGTCCAAGCAAGACGGCTCGTCTCACGTTTTTCAACAATGTAGTGCTGAATGTCAGCACCACCATTTTCTTGGGGTGGTCCCCAAGTTAATGTGCATTTTTCTGCTGTCAAGCCAGTAACTTCCAGTGGTCCAGATGATGGACCAGGTCTGTCGAGGACTTTACAGTTCACAGCTAAAGATCTGGTCCCAGCAACATTCTGTAATGTGAGAACATACTGTCCAGAGTCTCTTCTAATGCTGTCTCTGACAATCAGTGTGCTAGACGTAAGTGTTGAAGAAATTTCAACTCTTGCTTTTGCTTCAATTTCTTTTCCATCCTTTGACCATGAAATCACCGGAATTGGACGGCCAGAAATTTCAGCATCAATTCTTAGTATATCTCCTGCTTTGACTACAACAAGCTGTCTGAGTTTATCTTCAATTGTGATACGGGGTGGATCCACATCATCTTTTACTGTAACAGGGCCTGTACCCTCTGATGGCTCACTGAGTAAACCTGCGGCATTCTTTGCAATCACACGGAAATCATATCTCTGATCTTCAGTTAGTCCTGTGACATCAAAATATGTTTCTTGGAGATTGGTGAAATTGCACTTCAACCAACGTCCATCTGGAAGTTCTTTACGCTCAACAATATAACCAGTCACCTTGGCTCCACCATCATTTTCAGGTTTTGTCCAGGAGAGAGAAACAGAGGTTCTTGTTATGTTCACAACAACTGGCTGACCTGGAGGATCACATGGATCTCTTGCAGCAACAGGCTCACAGGCTTTTGTGCAAGGTCCAATGCCTGCAATATTCTCTGCATACACTCTATATTGATAGAGGATACCCTCTTCAAGTCCAGTTACCTTGAACTGAGTATCAGCAACAAGACCCCTAGTGATCTTTGTCCAGAGAATGCTACTCTGTTCTTTGCATTCCAAATGATATCCCATGACTGGACTTCCACCATCACTGGCTGGTCGTTTCCATGTAACCAACATGCCTGACTTGGTGGCATGAGCAACTTGAAGATCAGCTGGAGGGCCAGGTGGTGTGAAGGGGTACTGTGCAACTATTGGGGCAGAGTCAACAGCATGGCTTTTGCCATAACGATTTTCAGCAGCAATACGGAACTGATATTCCGTTCCCTGTGTCAAACGAGATACTTTAATTGATGTCCTTGCCACTGTAGCTGAAACAATTTGCCATGCTGTAGTGGTTGTATCTCGCTTCTCAACAACATAGTTGTTGATTTGACAACCACCATCGTAAACCGGAGGATCCCATGATAATGATATGTAATCAGCACTTACTTCATCTACTCTGATTGCACTTGGTGGGCCTGGTTTGTCAAGAACAATAACTGTTATTTCAGCTGATTTAATACCAATTGAGTTAGTCAGCGTGATCTCATATTTTCCGGCATCGTCCCTTGTTGCATCCTTAATGATAATCTTAGAGGATGTTTTAGATGTCAAAACATTTACTCTGGTTGTTTGCTTCAATGAGTGGCCATCTTTCTTCCATGTCACTTCTGGATGTGGCCTGCCTCTAAATGGAACATCAATTTTGAGATCATCTCCAGCCTTAACACTGTAAGCGTTAAATAACAAGTCAATAATCGGTTCAATAGTGATGTCTTTGGCCACAACAGGTGCTACCAGGGGTTTAGGATCACTCTTTCCTTTGTCATTAATGGCTGTAATTCTGAATAAATATTCCTCTCCTGATGTAAGTCCTTCAATTGTGGCTTCCAGTGCTTTAACTGTAGCACATACAGTCCATTTTTCCGATCCTTTAGTCAACATCTCTACAATATAGCCTGTTATTTTGCTACCACCATCATGGTCTGGCTTTTCCCATGAGAGGCTTGCACTATGGCGAGTTACATCTACAAGTGTAACCTTACCAGGTGGTAAAGGTGCTTGAGAAACTTTGACTGGCTCAGTGGTAGTTGCAGGCAAGCCAACACCAAGTTCATTCACAGCTAGTACACGGAAGTAATAAACACCTCCCTCTTGGAGATCATCAACCCTGAATGAATTCCTGACACAACTGTTTGTCACAGTTGTAAATGCCATTCTTTTAGATTCACGTTTCTCTACAATATAATGAGTAATCTTGGCTCCCCCATCAATATGTGGTGGTTCCCACTGTAGTTGGACTGAATCTCTCTTGATATCTTTAACAACAAAGTTTACTGGAGCACTTGGAGAGTCCAAGACTCTGACATTAACAAATGCAGATTTGGTGCCACTGTTGTTTTCAAGCGTCACAACATATTTACCAGTATCAAATCTGTCAACGTTGTCAATGACGAGCATGGTGTAAGAGCTTGTGATTTCAATTTGGGCACGCTCTGTTAGGGGACCTTCTGCCTTTGTCCATTTAACTTCAGGTTCAGGTCTTCCTCTGATGGTGACAAACAAGCGCAGTGTTGCACTTGCCCGAACAGTCACAATTTTCCTCAGATCAGCATCTAACTCTACCTCAGGGGCCTCAAGTTTCTCGGCAGCGACAACAGAACCTTGAACATCAACATGATCTCCAGCACCTTCAATATTAACTGCACATAAACGGAAGTTGTATTCTGCATTTTCCTTCAGTTTTTTCACTGTGTAGTGTGTTGTTTGTACACCAGTAGGTGGTGTACACACGATCCATTCATCATCACTGGCTTCTTTCATCTCAACAATATATCCTGAGATTGGTGCGCCACCATCATAAATGGGCCTACTCCATGCAAGCGAAACAGTTGTGCTTGAATAGTCTGTCACTTTGGGATTGCTTGGAGGGCCAGGTGGATAGGTTGCATCACAGGCTTTGTAAAATTCAGATGGTTCACTTGGCGTGCCAACACCTGCAGCATTTTCAGCAGATACTCTGAACTCATAAGAGTGTCCTTCCGCTAATCCAGTGGCTCTAAAACGCAGATCAGTTAGTCTTTTCCTGTTACACTTTGTCCATCGGACACCCTCTTTATCACGCTTCTCCAAGATATAGCTCTCAATTTGTGAGCCACCATCATCCTCTGGTCGTTCCCATGTAAGGACCATTGAGTCTCTAGTGATTGCACTTGCTTCTGGTGTTGAAGGAGGACCAGGTGTCTTGAAAGGATTTTTTGCAATGACTGGATCAGATTCAAGTGGTTCGCCAATACCATACTTGTTCACTGCCATGACTCTAAAGATGTACTCATTACCTGGTAAGAGTTTAGTGACTTTGTAACTGATAGCTTGAATTTTGGGTTCTACCATAGTCCAAGACAGTCTGCTGGTTTCCCTCTTTTCAATGATGTAATGAGATATACCAGCTCCACCATCATGTGTTGGATGGCTCCAGTGTAAATAGCATTTCTCTGCTCTGACACCAGTTACCTTCAGAGGCCCATCTGGTGGACCAGGCCTATCCAGCACTTTGACATTTACAGGCACTAGTTTTGTTCCACCTACATTGCTGAGACTTAGGACAAAATGTCCACCATCTACTCTTATGCAATCTTTAACAGTTAGAACAGTATGTGTAATAGTGGATTTAATTTCCATTCTTGGAGTAGCACTGTCAATTTCTTTTCCATCTTTTAGCCACATGATGTCAGGGAGTGGTTTTCCTGCAATGTCAGCATCAATTGTGAACGTGTCACCAGCATTCACAATTATGACATCCTTGAATTTTGAATCCATGGAGACTGAGGGGGCTTCAATCTCATCCTGTGCAGTAATTGGCCCAGTGCTTTCAGAAGGTTCACTTAAAACACCAGCTGCATTTCTTGCAATTACTCTGAATTCATATCTGTCTCCTTCTGTTAATTCTGTGATTGTAAATTGTGTATCAATTATATTAGTGAAACTGGCCTTCATCCAACGGCCATCAGGTAGCTTCTTCCTCTCAACAATATAACCTGTGATTGCACTGCCTCCGTCATATTGTGGCTTTTCCCACTGAAGTGTGACAAGATTCCTTGTGATAACAATAGCTTCAGGGGTTCCAGGGGGGTCACATGGATCACGTGCAACAACACTTTCTGAAACTTTGCTAGGTGGACTTATTCCTGCAATATTTTCAGCATACACTCTATATTCATACTCAATGCCTTCCTCAAGACCATTTGTTTTGAATCGAGTGTCAGCAATCAAAAGCTTGTTAAGTTTTGTCCACAAAATGCTGTTCTTCTCTTTGCGCTCAAGATGATAACCAATAACAGGACTGCCTCCGTTATTGCTAGGTGGCTTCCATTCAATAACCATATGATCTTTTGTTACAGAGGACACAAATGGCATACCAGGTGCTCCAGGTTCACTGAAAGGATAACTAACAATGACAGGTGCCGAGTCTAATGATGAGCTCTTTCCATATCTATTTTCCGCAAATACTCTAAACTGATATTCTGAACCAGTTTTCAGCTTAGATATTTTGATTGTTGTACGTGCAATGGTTGCAGAAACAATCTGCCAGGCTGTGGTAGTGGTGTCACGTTTTTCCACAATATAGTTGTTTATCTGACAACCACCAGTGTATATAGGAGGCTCCCAGGAAATGACAACATAGTTGGCACTTACTTCCTCAATTTTAACTGGCCCAACCGGTGGACCTGGTTTGTCTAGGATGATTATGCCAATTTCCTCTGAGACTGTGCCTACACTGTTTGTAGCTGTTATTGTATATTTGCCAGAATCCTCTCTATTAGCATCTTTGATGCTAAGAACTGTGGATGCTGCAGTGCATGAGACATTTAGTCTAGTTGTTTCTTTTAGTGCTTGTCCATCCTTAGTCCATGTAACCTTTGGTGCGGGACGACCTTTTACTGGAATTTCTATTTTGAGGTCCTCACCACATTGGACACTGTATGTATTGACAGTCATTTTGAGGGTTGGTTCAATTGTAATATCTTTGGCTGTGACTGGAGCAGCCAGTGGCCTTGGATCACTTTTTCCTTTATCATTAAAGGCTGAAACCCTGAAAAGATATTCTCTACCAGCACTGAGTCCTGTAACTGTACCCTCACATGTTTTCGTAGTCGTTGCTACTACCCAGTCTTCTGATCCTTTGGGCTGCATTTCAATATAATATCCTAGGATCCTACTACCCCCATCATGATCTGGTTTCTCCCATGACAGTGAAGCAGTGGTTTTAGTCACATCAGTTAAAGTTACCTTTCCCACAGATAGAGGAGGATCTGCAGTCTTTACAGATTCTTCTGTTTCTACAGACAGACCAACTCCAAACTCATTCTCTGCCATGACTCTGAAGTAATAAATGCCACCTTCAGTGAGATCACCAACACGCAAGCTAGTCTTTGTGCATTTTGTGGTAATGTTAGAGAAGGCTGGCCGAGTTGATTCACGCTTGTCCACAATGTAGTTCTTTATCTTTGCACCACCATCAATAAGTGGTGGCTCCCAAACAAGAGTGACATAATTTCTTGTGATATCTTTCACAATTAGGTTTAGTGGAGCACCTGGTGTATCCAGCACTTTCACTGAAACAAATGCTGACTTGGTACCACTGCTATTCTCTAGATTCAGCGTATATTTTCCAGCATCATTCCTGTCACAGATGTCAATTGAGAGCTGGGTGTAATCCAAACCCTTTTCAATTTGTGCTTTACTTGGTAGATCACCATCATCCTTTGTCCAGTTTATCTCTGGAGTGGGACGGCCCTTAAAAGGTATACTGATTCTCATAGATCCTCCAGCACGAACCACAATGCCCTTTCTTAATTCAGAATCAAGTTCAATTTCAGGAGGATCCATTTTATCGACTGGCTTCACTGTGCCTGGGATAGTAATTGGCTCACCAACACCCAGTTTATTCAGAGCACATATCTGAACCTTATACTCTTGGTGTTCTGTTAGTTTGGTTATTGTGAATTTAGTATCATTCAACCCAGTAGGTGGAGTACATGTTAGCCATTCCTCTTCATCAGCTTTGCAGATCTCTACAACATAGCCCTGGATGTCTAAACCACCATCATAAATTGGTCTACTCCATTCAATAGTCACTGAGTTCTTTGTGGTGTCAACAAGGTGTGCATTAGTTGGTGGACCAGGTTTAAATGTGGGATCACATGCTTTGTAATACACAGTTGGTGGACTTGGTTGTCCAACTCCAGCAGCGTTTTCTGAAGATACTCTGAATTCATATTCATGATCCTCTGTGAGGCCTGTAACTCTGAAACGAAGGTCTGTGACTCTGCGTTTGTTACATTTTGTCCATCTCACACCAGCTCTGTCTCTCTTCTCTACAATGTAACCACCAATCTCACTTCCACCATCAGTCTCAGGGCGAGTCCAGCACACCGTCATGGAATCCCTTGAAATATTTGTTATTTCTAGTTCTTTAGGAGCTCCAGGAGGAACAAATGGATTCCTCATAATTACTGGGACAGACTCCAAAGGTTCACCAACACCATATTTGTTGACAGCCATGACACGGAAGATGTACTCATTTCCTTTAAGAAGCTTAGTGACCTTGAACATAGTTGCTCCACAATCGCTAGACACTACAGTCCAAGCAAGACGACTTGTTTCTCTTTTCTGAATGACGTAATGAGAAACACTGCTACCACCATCATGTCTAGGAGGAAGCCATGATAATGAGCATTTCTCACTTGTAACATTAGAGACTGTTAAAGGACCATCTGGGGGCCCAGGTCTATCGAGCACTCTTATATTGAATGGCACAGATTTAGTTCCACCAACATTAGTAAGGTGCAAAGTGTACTGCCCTCCATCAATTCTAATGGCATCTTTAACAACAAGGATGGCTTTGAAATTAGTGTTCTTGGTCTCTGCTCTTGCTGATGTTTCAACTTCCACATCACCTTTGAACCACTGCATTGTTGGAACTGGCTTTCCCAGTACAGAAGCCTCCAGTGTAAATGTGTCTCCAGCATTTACAGTGATTATTTGGCTGTACTGTGAGTCAACCTCACAAGTTGGTGGCTGAACTTCATCCTTAGCTGTGATTGGCCCAGTGCATTCAGAAGGCTTGCTGACTGATCCAGCACCATTTCTGGCAATCACTCTGAAGTCATACTTTGAGTCTTCTGTCAGACCTGTGACTGTAAATTCAGTTTCAAGAATATTTGTGAAGCTTGCTTTCATCCAGCGGCCATTTGGTAGGTCTCTCTTCTCCACAACATACCCAGTGACCAGACTGCCTCCATCATATTCTGGTGGTGTCCATCTGAGCATCACTGAGTGTCTTGTCACAATTACTGGCACAGGAGTACCAGGAGGATCACATGGGTCACGTGCCACACAACCCTCAGAAACTTTGCTGCATTTGCCAATTCCAACAATATTTTCAGCAGAGACTTTGAACTCATATTCTATACCTTCCTCCAGTGGTGATGTTTTAAATCTAGTGTCTTGAATAAGTGTTTTGTTTATCTTTGTCCACAGAATACTGTTCTTTTCTTTTCTCTCAAGATGATATCCAAGAATAGCACTGCCACCATCTGAAACTGGTTTGTGCCACTCAACAACCATAGACTCTTTTGTGAATGCTGACACAAATGGAGTTCCAGGGGGACCTGGCTCTTTGAAAGGGTACTGAGCAACAACTGGTTCTGAGTCTATTGCGTAGCTTTTGCCATATCTGTTCTCAGCAAAGATCCTGAACTGGTACTCAGCTCCAGTTTTCAAATTTCCAACTTTAAGTGTAGTCCTTGCCACTGTAGCTGAAACAACTACCCAGTTGGTTGTAGTAGTATCTCTCTTTTGTACAATATAATTTGATATCTGACAACCTCCAGTGTACGTTGGAGGATCCCATGACAATGTAATACTTTCTGCGCTTATTTCATCTATCCTGACTGGACCTGTTGGTGGACCAGGTTTTTCAAGTATGATGACTTCAACAGTGGCTTCTTTTTGTCCAAGTATATTGGCCACTGTAATGTTGTACATGCCACCATCCTCTCTTGTTGCATCTTTAATAGACAGAGTTGTGTGGTGTGCAGTGTCTGCAACATTAACTCTTGTGGTCTGTTTCAGAGCTGTACCATCTTTAGTCCATGAAATAGTTGGTTTTGGATGACCAGTGATACGGGCCTCAATTTTCAAGTCATGGCCAACTTGTACACTGTAGGTACTAAGTTTTGTCCTCACAGATGGATCAATTACAAGGTCCTTTGCAGTGACAGGATGTGCTAGAAATCTAGGATCACTCTTTCCTTTGTCATTAACTGCAATGACTCTGAAACTGTACTCTTCACCTTGGACTAAATTGGTAACAGTGGTGTCAAGTGATTTAACTTGTGCACATAAAGACCATTTTTCAATGCCCTTTGCTTGCATCTCAACTTCATAGTGGGTGATTCGGCTGCCTCCATCATGTTCTGGTTTTTCCCAAGACAAAGATATGCTCTTGCGTGTAACATCCACTACAGTGATTTTTCCTGGTGGTTGTGGTACTTCTGAGATTTTCAGTGGTTCTGGGGTCTCAGCAGGTAAACCAATACCATGTTCATTTTCAGCAAGAACTCTGAAGAAGTAGTTGCGTCCCTCTTCAAGTTGTTCAATCTTGTATGTCATTTTGTTGCAGGAAGCCACAGCAGAGTATACCTTTCTTGTGCTCTCGCGCTTCTCAATAATATAATTTTTTATCTTAGCTCCACCATCCAGCAAAGGTGGCTCCCATGTCAAGGTAACTGAATTCTTTGTTATTTCCTTCACATGGAAGTTTGCTGGTGCATCAGGAGTGTCAAGTACTCTGACACTAATAAATGCAGACTTTGTTCCACTTGAATTTTCCAAAGACAAAGTGTATTTACCACTGTCAAATCTGTTGATGTTTTCAATTACAAGAGAGGTATAGCTGCTTGTGATATCAATTTGTGCTGTCTCATTAATTTCTCCTTCAGCTTTTCCCCATTTGACCTCAGGAGCGGGTCGGCCTCTGATGGGAACAAATAATCTAAGGGATCCTCCAGCCCTAACAGTGATCATTTTTCTCAAGTCAGCATCAAGATCAATATCTGGTGCTTCAAGTTTATCTTCCATGAGTATAGATCCTTTGATATCAGCATTTTCGCCAACTCCAACCTTATTTATGGCACAAATTCTGAATTTGTATTCATGTTTTTCCAACAGTTTTTTAACTTCAAATCTTGTTTCTGTGATTCCAGTGGGTGGTGTGCACATTGTCCATTCATCAGATGTGCCTTCACAGGCCTCAACAATATAACCTTGAATCTCACAACCACCATCATAAATAGGTTTTCCCCATTGTAGTACAACAGATGACCTAGAGATATCAATAACCTTGGGATTGTTTGGTGGTCCTGGCCTGAAGACTGGATCCACTGCCTTGTAGTACACGGTGGGGGAACTTGGCTTGCCAACTCCTGCTGCATTCTCAGCAGAGACACGGAATTCATAACTGCGATTTTCAAGAAGGCCTGCCACTCTGAAGCGGAGTTCACTAACCACACGTTTATTGCATCTTGTCCATCTAACACCTTCTTTATCCCGCTTTTCAATTACATATCCAGTAATTGCATTACCTCCATCATTAGTAGGTCTTTCCCATGTAACAACCATTGAGTCTTTTGTAATGTTGGATACCTCAACACCAGTAGGTGCATCAGGTGTGACAAATGGATTTGCTGCAATAACTGGGTCAGATTCCAGAGGCTCACCAATTCCATATTTGTTGACAGGGATAACTCTGAATATGTACTCATTTCCTGGAAGAAGCTTGGTAATCTTCAGATTCAGGGTTTGTACCTTAGATTCCACAACAGTCCAAACTAATCGGCTGGTTTCCCTTCTCTCAACAATGTAATGAGATACCTCAGCACCTCCATCATGTAAGGGTGTTTTCCAAGCTATGCAACATTTCTCACTTGTAACCCCATAAATTGAAATTGGCCCACCTGGTGGCCCAGGCCTGTCTAGAACTTTGACATTGACACTTACAGATTTCTCTCCACCAACATTTTTCAATAATAGCATATACTGGCCTCCATCAACACGAATAGCCTCTTTTACACTTAAAGAAGTTGTGAAGTCAGTACTCTTAATCTCCAGTCTAGCTGTATTTGTAAGTGCTTCACCAGCTTTAATCCAGTGAATTGATGGAATGGGCTTGCCAAATATTCCAGCATCAATCTTGAATGATTCTCCAGCATTAACAACAATAGTTTGAGAATATTTAGCATCCAAATCAATCAAAGGTGGCTCCACTTCATCCTTTGCTGTGATGGCACCTGTACTGTCAGATGGAATGCTGGATACCCCTGCAGCATTCCTTGCAATGACACGGAATTCATATTGTTGGTCTTCCACCAAGCCACTGACGACAAATTCAGTTTCTAATATATTAGTGAAACTAGCTTTCATCCAGCGACCATTAGGCAACTCTTTCTTCTCAACAACATAGCCTGTGACCCTGCTGCCACCATCAAACTCTGGTGCTGTCCATCGTAGTGTGACAGAACTTCTGGTGACAATCACTGCCTCAGGTTTGCCTGGAGGATCACAAGGATCTCTTGCCACCTGGATTTCTGACACTTTGCTAGCTTTGCTCAGACCAACAATATTCTCGGCATAAACTCTAAACTCATATTCAATGCCTTCTTCAAGACCACTGACCTTGAATCTTGAGTCTGGAATTATTGTCTTATTTTGTTTCACCCATAGGAGGCTATTTCTTTCCTTACTCTCAAGATGGTAGCCGAGAATCTTGCTTCCGCCATCACTGCCAGGCTTGTTCCATACAACAACCATGCTTTCTTTGGTAACAGACTGAACCGTGGGAGTTCCTGGTGCACTTGGGACTTCAAATGGATACTGTGCAAGTACAGGCTCAGATAGTAGAAATGAGCTCTTTCCATATCTGTTTTCAGCTGCAATCCTGAATTGATATTCACAGCCAGTCTTTAGTCTTGCAGCCTTAATTGTTGTTCTAGCCACTGTTGCTGACACAATCTGCCAGTTTGTGGTAGATGTGTCTCTTTTTTCTACAATATAATTGTTGATTGTACAGCCGCCTTCATACTCTGGTGGTTGCCAGGAGAGTATCACACTCTCTGCAGTTACTTCATCTATTTTGATCGGGCCAGTTGGAGGACCAGGTTTGTCTAGTATGACAACAGTAATGTCAGTTGTGGCCTCTCCAGCTGAGTTTGTAATCTTGATAGTATATGTGCCCACATCATCCCGTGTTGCCTCCTTGATTACAAGATATAGATGCCTATCGGTTACTTCAGCATTTACTCTTGTTGTCTCTTTCAGAGCAATGCCATCTTTGAGCCAGGTGACTGCTGCCTTAGGTTGAGCAACATAAGGTACATCTATCTTGAGGTCGTCACCTGCCAGCACACTAAATGTACTGAATAAAAGCTTGAATGCAGGGGTGATAACAAGGTCCCTTGCTACCACAGGCACATTGAGTGGACGAGGATCACTTATTCCTTTTTCATTTGTTGCAGATATACGGAATGAGTACTCTTCACCTTGAGTCAGACCAGCAATAACTGCCTCTGTTACTTTAACTGTCATGACCTGAGTCCACTTGTCACTACCTTTCCCTTGCATTTCCACAATATATCCTGTTATCCTACTTCCTCCATCATGATCTGGCTTCTCCCAAGACAGAGTTACACTGCTGCCTGTAACTTCTTTAAGAGTCACTTTGCCAGGAGGAAGAGGCTTTTCAGAAATCTTGACAGGTTCAGCAGTTTCAACAGGGAGACCAACACCATATTCATTTTCAGCCAAAATTCTGAAGAAATACAAGCAACCCTCTTGCAGATCACCAATTCTCCAGCTTGTTTTGGGGCAGGATGCATTTACAATAGAGTATGCCTTTCTTGTTGATTCACGTTTTTCTACAAGGTAGTGCCTGACTCTTGACCCACCATCAATGATCGGAGGATCCCAGATTAGCGAGACTGAGTCTTTTGTAATTTCCTTAATTGTCAGGTTTTGTGGTGCTCCTGGAGTGTCAAGCACCCTCACATTCACAAATGCTGTTTTGCTTCCAGAGCTGTTTTCCACTGTTAGCATATACTTCCCACCATCAAACCTGTCAACATTCTCAACAACAAGTGATGTGAATGATGATGTTACCTCAATGGATGCTCTGTCAAGAGGTTCACCATTCTCTCTAGACCATTTAACTTCTGGTGCAGGTCTTCCTTTAATTGGCACAAATAATCTCAGAGTGCTGCAAGCTCTAATGTTTACTACTTTGCGAAGGTCTGAATCAAGCTCAATTTCTGGAGGAAGATATCTGTCCTCTGCTTTTGGTGAGCCAGGTACAGATGCAGGCTCTCCAACACCCTCACAGTTCAAAGCAGAAATATTTATTTTATATTCTTGGTTTTCAATTAGATTTGTTATGGTAAATGAAGTTCCTGTAAGACCTTCCCTTGGAGTGACAATTGTCCATTCATCTTCTTCTGGTAGGCACGTTTCCACAATATACCCTGTAATGTCTGAGCCACCATCATAAACTGGTTTGTTCCAGGCAATAGTAATAGATGACTTGGTTGTGTCCAAAACTCTTGGATTCCCTGGAGGTCCAGGCTGGAATATTGTGTCGCATGCCTTATAAAATGGACTTGACGGACTTGGAGCACTTAAACCAGCAGCATTCTCAGCAAGAACCCTGAATTCATATTCATGCCCTGGTGTAAGTCCAGATACTTTGAAGCGCAGATCAGTAACAGTTCTCTTGTTGCATTTGACCCATCGAAGACCAGTTTTATCCCGTCTTTCTATTATATAAGTATTAATGGGACTTCCTCCATTACTTTCAGGGTGCCCCCAGCACACCACCATAGAGTCCTTTGTGATTGTTGTTACTTCAGGGGCTTGTGGTGGATCAGAGGGTACATATGGGTTGGTTGCAACAGCAGGCTCAGACTCAAGGGGTTCTCCAACTCCATATTTATTCACAGCCATAACTCTGAAGATATATTCATTTCCTTTCAGCAATTTGGTAACCTTATAGCGGTTAACTTGTAAATCTGTGGCTACATTTGTCCATGCAAGTCTGCTTGTTTCACGTCTCTGAATGATGTAATATTCAATCTTTGCTCCCCCATCTTGAAGTGGTGGCAACCATGACAGAATACATTTCTCTGTTGTCATGTCTGTAACATGAAGTGGTCCTTCTGGAGGCCCAGGCCTGTCAAGGACTTTAACATTAAATACAAACTTGGCAAATCCTCCAGGATTACTAGCAGTCAGAGTAAATGCACCTCCATCTCTTCGTGCAGAGTCTTTGTTGATCAAACATGTGTAGAAGTCTGCTGTTTTGATTTCTAGTTTTGCAGTATCTTCAAGCTCCTTCCCATCTTTGGTCCATACCAAGGATGGGATTGGTCTTCCAGTAACATTTGCATCTAGTTTGAAGACATCTCCTGCTTTAACCACCACAACAGTGCTAAAGCTGGAATCAACATCAAGTTTTGGTTCCTCAATATCATCCCTGCAGATTATGACCTCAGAAGGTTTGGAGGGGATACTGACAGATCCAGCAGAATTTCTTGCAAAGACACGGAATTCATATGAAGCATCTTCTGTAAGACCACTTACAGTGAAGTTTGTCTCAAGGATGTTGCTGAAGTTGGCTTTAAGCCAGCGACCACTGGGTAGTTCTCTCTTTTCCACTGTGTATCCAGTGATTGGGAAACCACCATCACCCTCTGGCCTCATCCACTGAAGAGTAACCTCATGTCTTGTTATATTAATTGCCACTGGTTGACTGGGAGGGTCAACTGGATCAAGTGCATATGCCATCTCAGATGGCTTACTTGGCTTGCTAAGACCAGCCATGTTTTCAGCAATAACACGGAACTCATATGCAATAGCATCCATGAGACCTGATGATTTGAAAATGTTTCCAACTACAAGAGCTTTGCTGATCCGCTGCCAAAGGATGCTGTTTTTCTCTTTCCTCTCAATATGATATCCCAAAATTGGGCTTCCACCATCTGAAGAGGGTTCATTCCAACTGATTGTAATAGAGTCTTTTGTAAAGGCAACAACTTGTGGGATTCCTGGTTGGCCTGGTACATCAAATGGATAAGCAGCAACAACTGGTTCTGATGTTATGGAGGGGCCAACACCATATCTATTTTGAGCTTTAACACGGAACTGATACTCAATTCCAGTTGTAAGACGTGCAGCTTTGAATGTTGTCCTAATGACAGTAGCTGCCAGCTCCACCCAAGAGGTGCCTGTGGTCTCTCTCATTTCAACTATATAATTATTGATAGGAACTCCTCCATCATTCTCTGGTGCATCCCAAGATATAAGTACATAGTCACAGGACACTTCATCAATCTTTATTGGTCCCATTGGAGGTCCTGGGATGTCATGTACTTGGACAGTAATGATCTCTGTCACAGTTCCTAATATATTCTTTCCTGTCATTGAATACTGTCCTCCATCCTTTCTCTTGATTTCACGTATGTTGAGAATTGTAGAGGTCGCTGTGTCATCAACGTTGATTCTCTGTGTCTGTTTAAGTTCTTGATCATCTTTTTTCCAGACAACTGATGGTCTTGGACGACCCAAAACAGGGATTTCCACCTTCACATTATCCCCTGCTTTGGCTACTACCAACTTCTGATAGACACCTCGGAGATCAAATCCTGGTGGTGTGGTCTGCTCCTTAATTACAACTGGCCGGCTTTCACGAGGTTCACTTCTGCCTGAGCTGTTCACAGCAAAGACACGGAATATATACTCTGCATTTTCTGTCAAATCTGTTGAGGTATAGTCCAAAGCCTTTACTGTTGTCACATGGACCCACTGGTCAGAATCCTTCTTCTGAGCCTCAATCACATAGCCAGTGATTCTGCTACCACCATCATGTTTTGGCTTGGTCCATGCAAGAGTTGCTGTGTCCTTTGACACATCAGTAACTATTAGATTGTCTGGTGCAGATGGAGCTTGAGAAGCTCTGATTGGCTCAGCTGTCTCTGCTGCCTCACCAATACCTCGTTCATTTTCGGCTGAAACTCTGAAATAATATTCAGCTCCCTCTTCTAAATCGGTAACTTTGTAGGAACACTTTTGGCAGTTTGTAGTGATCGTTGTGAAAGCCTTTCGGGTTGCATCACGCTTTTCAATGATGTAATTTATGATCTTAGATCCGCCATCAATAATTGGAATCTCCCACTGAAGAGTGATACTGGTTTTAGTGATTTCTCTTGGCTTCAGGTTGACTGGTGGTCCTGGTGTGTCCACAACTCTGACATTAACAAATCCCGTCTTCTTTCCAGCAACATTTTCTAACATCAAAATGTATTTGCCAGCATCATACCTTGTGCACTCGGGAACAACTAATAAAGTGTATGACTCAGTAGTATCAATGTGGGCACGACCTTTAAGAGGAACATCTTCTTTCATCCATGTAACTTCTGGAGTTGGACGACCTTTAATTGGCACAAATATACGAATAGAACCACCTGAGCGAACAACAAGTGTTCTTCTCAGTTCCGCATCAAGTTCAAAGTCAGGAACCTCTTCACGGTCAACAAGTTCCACAACTTTGTCAACTTCAGCAGGTTCCCCACGTCCCTCTGAATTAACTGCACTAACTCTGAAATAATATTTCCCTCCTGCTTGTAGGTTTGGAACTACAAACTCATTTATCCTCAATAGAGAAGTTGTGGCTTGAACCCAGTCATCAACTCCCTCCTTTTTGTACTCAACAATGTATCCAGTCACGTTGAGTCCACCATCATAAAAGGGTCTTCCCCAGTTGAACGTGGCTGTCGTTTTGGTGGTATCAGTGATTCTTGGATTGGATGGAGGCCCTGGAGGATCTGGAAATGAAGAAAATATTTGTTATTAAGTTAAAAATACAAGTGAGACAAATCTTTGAAAACACAAAATATAAAGTGAGAAATATTTAATTTACTTACATGCTATGTCCTTTGTAAGCACTGGTTGTGATGGCTCACTAGGTTCTCCAAAACCAGCTTTGTTCTCTGCAGTTACACGGAACTCGTATTCAACTCCTTCAGTGAGTCCTGATACTTTGTAACGTAGATCAGAGATGGTCTTCTTTGAAGCTCTAACCCATCTCATACCTCTTCTCTCTTTCCTCTCAACACTATATCCTCTAATGTCGCTTCCTCCATCCAAAACTGGCCTCTTCCATGAAATGGTTACAGCGCTTCTGCTGACATTATCAATTTCAGGCTTTGATGGTGGCCCAGGGGGTCCTGTTATGAATAAAAAGACATTTGTAATAATACATCACAGCAGAACAGTAAAATACACAGCTACACACAAACTTGAACTTACCGAAACTATCAACCATTCTGACTGGACCAGACTGGTTTGCATCGCCAGTACCATATTGATTCACAGCTGAAACACGGAAGATGTATTCATTGCCCTTAATCAATTTGCTGGCCACATAACGGCAATCCATTACATTTTCTGCAAGCTTTGTCCAAAGGAGGCGGCTAGTTTCTCTTTTTTCAAGAATGTATGACTTGATGGCGCATCCTCCATCTTCATCTGGTGGTAACCATGTCAATGTGCACTTTTCAGCAGAGACACTGCTGGCTTCAATAGGACCTGGTGGACCAGGTACATCAAGGACTTTTACTTTCACTTTTTCTTCCTTAATACCAAATGGATTGCTTGCAGTGATTGTATATTCTCCAGTGTTTTTTCTGCTGGCATATTTGATTGAGATAGTTGAAGACGTGGGAGTGTTTGTTATCTGGACAACATCTGAAGGCTTGAATTCTCTTCCTCCCTTAGACCATACAGCTGTAGGTGGTGGCTTGCCAAGAATGCTTGAAGCAGTAATCACAATAGTTTCTCCAGCCCTGACAGTGACACCATCCTTCATTTCAGGATCAATTGTAATAGAAGGTGGCTCTGCAAAAGGAAGACAGATAAATTATAGTCTGGTTTTGACTGTTAGACAAATTAGAATTACTCACACCCTTTGAGTAAAACTTACCATATTCATCTTTGCAGATGAGGGTGTCAGTTTGCTCTGAGGGAGCACTGATAGCACCTGCCGCATTCTTTGCTCTAATTCTGAAATCATACATGCACCCTTCTATTAAATCTGTTACTGTGAAGGCACAGCTCTGGATATTGACATGGTTTGCTTTCATCCACGCCTTTCCTGGATGCTCCAGTTTCTCAACAATGTAGCCAGTTAGCTTGTGGCCTCCATCATATTTAGGTGCAGTCCAAATGAGTGTTACACTGTTCCTTGTAACGCTGATCACATCAGGTTTGCCAGGAGGATCTAAAGAATTGAGTTAAACCATAATACATTAAATATTCATTATGTGGCATTACACAAAAGCTTGCAATAAATAAAATCATTGATTGTAAAATAACATTGACTTACCAATTGGATCAAGTGCAACAAGTGCTTCAGTGGGTTTGCTTGGTTTTCCAAGTCCAGCCATATTTATAGCCATCACTCTGAATTCATACTCAAGACCTTCAACTAAGCCTGTCACTCTGCACTCCTTCACTCTCAGAGGTGTTTTGCTGGCTCTCTTCCACAATAAACTGTTCCTGTCTTTGAATTCCACATGATATCCTGAATTCAAAAGGAAAATAGATTCATTTGCTTGGTTTCACAGTTTCACAAATTCAGAACAAACGCATCAGAAATGTGAAAAAGGAAATATTTACCTGTAATAGGAGAGCCTCCGGTATCTTTTGGATCAGACCATGACACAATGGCAGACTCATGGCGAATACTCAGGACCTCCGGTGGAGCTGGTGCCTCTGGGGCATCTTTTGGAAAGAAAAATCAAACTTTTAAGGCTACCTGCTTGAAAAAGGCTTATTATGATTCTTATTTTAATATGGTCTTATCCTTTTTCTTTTCATGATCTGTACTTTAAATTATAAAAGTTTTGAATATTCATTCTAGTAAGGCAACATTTGGTTAATACTAGAAAATGAATGTAAACCACAACTGTTAACTGGTAATGTATTTTAGTGAGTTCCATCAAAGGATGTTTAACCAAACTGTTTTTGTTAAGGCAATCAATGAACACTTACTGAATGGATGTTTGGCCACCACTGGATCAGATCTGAGGAACTCTCCTACACCATATTTGTTTTCAGCACACACTCTGAATAGATACTCTGTGCCATCATGGAGTCTTGTGACTCTCATGGTGTTCTTCTGAATGGCTGAAGCAACTGTTGCCCACTTATTACTTGTAGAATGCCTCTTTTCTACGATGTAGTTGGAAATTTCTGATCCACCATCATCTTTGGGTGGGCCCCACTCCAAAGTAATTCCATCAGCTGTGATTTCATCAAACATGATGGGCCCTGTGCAAATTCCAGGCTTTCCAACCACCTTGATGTCAATGGTGGATTCCTTGGTTCCTGCACTGTTTTTCAAAATTATAGAGTATTTCTCAGCATCACCTCTTTGACAGTCACGTATCAGCAAAGTTGTGTTTGTTGCTGTGGATTCCACAGAGATTCTTCCACTATCTCCCAAAGTAACACCACTCTTCTTCCACATGACTGTGGGAACAGGAATGCCAGTAATGGGGACTGTGAGGCGAACAGTGCTTCCCTCCTTTGCCACATAACAAGAGTCTGGCAAGCCTTTAAGGTCACAATCTGGCAGAACTGCAAAGGCAATAGAGAAATATTGTTATTTCAATGTAAATGGCTTTTGAAAATACTGCATAACTAGAAAATAACATGTAGTATAACTGTTCGATATTAAAATAATTCATATTAGTGCTTAATATTAAAGCTAATAACTTGAAAGGGAAATGTTACTGACACATACCGACTTGATCCTTAGCCATCACAGTGAGTTCAGCTGGGGGTCCTTCAGAAGACTCATTGAAAGCTTTCACTCTAAAGGAGTATTCTTTTCCTTCCTGTAAGTCCTTTACTGTGTATTGTAGGAACTTGGACTTCATGAGCTGCTTCCATTTGTCTTCACCTTCACTGATCTCTAGAGTATAGGCAACAATATGACTTCCACCATCACTGACAGGCTTCTTCCAACTAAGAGTGCAGGAATCCTTGGTGACCAGTGCAGGCTTGAAGTCTGTAACTGGTCCAGGTTGCTCTGCAAAACAGGTCATGATTTGAGTAATTTTGTGTAGCTTGGAGTTTGAACAGGAACTCGCACCACATTGTTAAATAAAGTCCAATTTGGGCACAAAAACACACAATTCTCACCTGAGGCTTTCACTGGTCCAGCTGTCTCACAGCCCTCACCAATACCGTACACATTTTCAGCTGAGACTCTGAAACAGTAGGCTTTTCCAGCTTCCAAATTAGGAATTCTGAAAGATGTTTTGGGACACTCAGGAGCAACACAGGTCCATGCCTTCCTCTCTGCTAGACGTTTTTCAACAACATAGCTCTTCACTGGACTTCCGCCATCAACTTGTGGAGCATCCCAAGTAATGGATGCATGATTTTTTGATGTCTCTTTGACAATTAGATTGAGTGGTGGTCCAGGTGTGTCTACATAGAGTGACATAAATATGTTAAAACTACTATAGATAGACTATTATAGCTTTAAAAGGCAATTTCTGGGCTATAATTCTTTAAAAATAAAGAAAACAAAAAAAAAAAACATTTTACCTAAGACCTTGACAACAATAGTGTAGGACTTTGTGCCACTGCTGTTCTCAAGGGTTAGTACATATTTTCCAGCATCATATCTGTTGATGTCCTCACAGTATACATATGTATCCCATTCAGTTGTGGTGATCGTAAGACCTTGCCTCTCCTTCAAGTTAGCATTGACCTTGCTCCATGCTACTTTTGGTGCAGGACGACCTCTGATTGGCACATAGATTCTCATTGTAACTCCAGCACGCAATACCAGTGCTTTCCTAAGATCTGCATCAAGTTCAGCCTCAGGAGCAACTAAAAGAAAATTAAAATAAAAAAGCCGTTAGAAAATTGTGAGTCAGGTAGTTGTAGAAACTCATGTACATGTAGAAACTCAGCTTGAGGATTCACATACTTAAAATGTCCTGTGCCAGATGCTTCCCGGGAACTTCGCTTGGCTCACTGTAGCCAATCTTGTTCACAGCAGTCACACGGAATTGATACTCAGTGTTGTCGATAAGACCACTAACAAGGAACTTTGTCGCCTGGAGATTCTTTGGCATATTACATTTCAACCACTCCTCTGAATCTGCTCTCTTTACCTCAACTAAGTAGCCCAAGATTTCACAGCCACCATCATAGGCAGGCTTGGTCCAGGATAGACTGACTGAGCTATGTGTAGAGTCAACAACTTTGGGAAAAGCAGGTGGGCCAGGAGGATCTGCAGTAAAAAGAAAAGATAAACGTGTCTCAAAACTGATAAAATGGTGGACAAAAGTGGATTATATATTGGGAACTTTACTCACACAATGGGTCCACTGCAAGTGCAGCTTGAGAGGCATCACTTGGTTTACCAAGACCAGCCTTGTTGAGAGCAATAACTCTAAACTCATATTCTGAACCCTCAGTGAGACCTCCAGCTTTAATAGTTCTATCAATGACAGGTCTTCTATTTATTTTGGACCAATTGACCTCCTGAATTTCACGCTTCTCAACCATGTATCCAAGGATCGGGGCCTTGCCATCATCAGCAGGAGCCTTCCAGCTTACAGTCATATGGTCTTTGGTGACATTGGTAATAACTGGAGGGTCACACGGTCCAGGAACATCTGTATGTGTGAATTACATCGCAATTATGACATTGGTGAATTATGAATCTCAAAATAATTTTAATATTTTTAGTCAATAAATTGTGCATTTAGAATGAATGTAAATAAAAGTAGGAAATATAAATACTTACCAAAAGGATTCTTGGCAATCACAGAGTTAGTGACAATTGGGTCACCAACACCATATTTGTTCTCAGCGCTGATGCGGAACTCATATTCATGGCCTTCAATTAGTTTCTCCACTGAGCAGTCCGTGATGTGGCCACTAAGATTGGAAGTAACCTGAGCCCAGTTAGCTCTGCTTGTCTCACGTTTGTCAATAATGTAGTTGGTTATTTCAGCACCACCATCTGAAAGGGGTGGCTCCCATCTCAGTTTAACCCGGTCAGCAAAAACTTGGCTGATCTTAACTGATGCTGGGGGTCCAGGTTTGTCTGTGGAAAGATTTTTTACCAAGCTGTCAATAGCAATTCACAATACAGCTATTTAAAATTCCCAGAAATAACAGCTTTTGCTTTGCGTCCTCTGATATTTCAGAAAGAATTTGTGATAAGAGTAGAGCTGATAAATGTGAACACCTTATTTAAAGTGGCACTCGTGTCAAAATAAAATGTTAACCATGGAAACAGCTGTTTTAACGTGGTTACTCTTCTCCTGTGATAGTGCTGCAATAGTCAGGTTTGCACTACTGCGCACTACTATGAATATTTTCTGTGATGTATTAATGTCCTTTTCAATAGTCTTTAACCACTTTTTGCGAAGTTCAACATATTTTTACAGGAAAACTGTTTGCATATTTAGAAGGTGCTCTTTGATGAAAAAAAGTCTTGTTTGACAACTGAAGTAAGAGCTACACTAATGCTAGCTAGCACCATGGTTGTAGAATAACTCCAATATGCTAGGGGAAACAAGGTGTTATTAAATTATTAATGGCACTGTCAACATTGCTAAAAAACTTACCTAATACTTTCAGCTTAATGTTGCCAGACTTAGTGCCACTTGGGTTCTCAGCAACAATTGTGTACTCTCCAGACTCCTTCCTTGTCACAGAGAACAATTCTAAGAGGAAGAGATGTCTTTTCTGAGACATCTTTATGCCTTCAACAAGTTTCAGTGGCACACCATCTCTCCTCCATGTCACTTTTGGTAGCGGTTTGCCATAAACCTCAGCCTCAAGGCAGACATTTGTTCCAGCTTTGACTGTGATAAGGCTCTTCATTTCTAGACCAATCTCAACCCTTGGTGGAACTGAAATGTGTGGAACAAAAAGGAGATATTATTAGCTGCTTTGTTTAAAGCATCTGATGTTGATAAAAATTAAAAATTTGAGTGGAAAAATACTTACCATGCTCTGCAATCACTGTTATAACATCAGACTCTTCTGAAGGCAGACTGACATTAATTGCTGTCTTTGCAATGATTCTGAACTTGTATTGGGCTCCCTCTTCAAGTCCAGTGACAATGTAGTCCTCTTTTGGCACATTTTGACTACTTGCATTGACACGAATCCATTTGTCACCGGGAAGCTTCAAAGACTCGACATAATAACCAATGAGTTTGCTACCACCATCGTGTTTTGGACGGTTCCAGACAAGAGATACAGAATTCCTTGTTACGTCGAGGACCTCAGGTTTTCCAGGTGGATCTAATAAAAATTTGATAAAAATGACATTGTCAGATGACATTAAGGAATGTTAGTAACATATCCACATTCCCTTTACTATACATACCAACTGGGGCCCTTGCTGTAATGATCTCTGTTGGTTTGCTTGGTTTGCCCTGTCCCGCCTTGTTCACAGCAGACACTCTAAATGTATATTCAAGACCCTCAATAAGGCCAGAGCAGGAGTATTCAGTTGCACGAACAAGGGTCTCATTTGCCTTGACCCATAGAATGCTATTTCTCTCCTTACGCTCAATGGAGTATCCTATAATAGGGCTACCACCATCATTGGTCGGTCTCTCCCAGGACAAAACAACAGATTCCTTGTTGATTTTGTTAACACAGCAATTCCTTGGTTCACTGGGTGGATCTGTAACAAGAGTTACATTTTTGTTGAATTTTTGTTGAACTGTATTCTATAGATACTGCCATATTTTCTAAAATTGTTTCAAAATGACATTGATTAATATCAGTTAGTGACACCTATAATACCTATGATTTTTTTTTTATATATATTTTAGTGGTCAACCAGACCTACCAAATGGATATCTGGCAATCATTTTCTCAGAGTAGATTGGCTCTGAAACTCCAAAGCGATTCTCAGCACGCACTCGGAAGCCATACTCCTTGCCAGGGGTGAGCTTTACAACACGACAACTGGTCTTGGTGCAAGAGGACACAGCAGGGACCCAGTCACCTCTGGTTATATCACATTTCTCAACAATGTAGTTAGTGATGTTGCTACCACCGTCCTCTGTTGGAGAGTTCCATGCAAGGGTACAGGCATCAATGTCTACCTCAAGAATTTCCAGGGGACCTTCCGGAGGACCAGGGATGTCTGGTGGAAACAGTGACATTTCAGTTGTCACAATGCATTTGTTAGGAAGATTCTCTATGTGCACTTTTTTCCCTTACAGGTTACTTACCTAAAATTATGATTCTAAGGATTTGGTTGACCTTAGAAATGCTGTTCTCAGCAGATAGGCTGTAATAACCACTGTCTTTCCTTGTTACATCTTTAATCATGAGCGTAGATGAAGATAATGTCTTTTGCACAAACAGACGATCAGATGTAACCAGGTCATCACTTCCTTTCTTCCATGTAGTGACCGGAACAGGCTTGCCATACACAAGCGCTTCAACTTTGAACTTTGTTCCTGCCTTTGCAGTGACCATATCAGGCATGATAATCTTTGGTGCCACTGAAAAATTAGAATAAAAAATTAGTATAATTTGGAGTGTGAAACATAAAATGTCATTTTGGTAAAACTGATAAATGGGAAATTTAGCTACATGACATTCTTTAATACATACTCAGCTGTTCTTTCACTTCAAAGATTCCTTCAGCCTCTCTTGGCAGACTGCATCCTACAGAGTTTCTGGCAGCAACCCTGAATCTATACTTTGTGTTCTCTTTCAGACCAACAACAACAATGCTCAAGTCTTTTACAACTGAGTAAGTTGTCCATTTGTCTTCAGGTTGGCCAGCCTCCTGATAATCAACAATGTAACCATTTATCTTAGCTCCGCCATCTCGCAGAGGCTTTACCCAGCCAAGTGTTGCACTGTTTTTTGAGATCTCCAAGACATCCATCTTCTTTGGAGGATCTGGTTCACCTTTAGGGCAGAATCGATTGGAAGGTAATTGACTTGTATTCAGTATATTATGAAAATTAATATTCATGAAAAAGTATGCAGTATAAAGTCACTTACTCATTGGATCTGTGGCCAAGTAGGATTTTGGAGAGTCCTTTGGTACCCCAATACCATACTTGTTTACTGCAATGACCCTGAAGTAGTATTCAGTTCCAGGCGTCAGGTTTGTGATTTTGAAGCTTGTCTTCTTTAAGTCGTTAGTGCAATTTGTCCATGTCTTCCTATCTACTTCACGCTTTTCAACAATGTAATTCAGGATTGGACTGCCACCATCATTTTCTGGAGGTAACCAAGAGAGCTGGCAAGATGTCTTTGTGACATCAGTTGCCTCCAGTCCACCAACAGGCCCAGGAGTATCTATTAAACATTACATATTTGTTACTGCATTTATGTGTCATAAACAAGTCAGATGCTAAAGGTGTTGAGAAACAGGCAGAGTACTATTCTTAAACTTCATTTGTTTATTAACTTATATTTTATTATTAAATGTTAACTGTTAGTCAACATACCTAAGACCTTTACACGAACAAATATAGCTTTCTCTCCTGAGGGGTTTGAGAGTGTCAGAGAGTATTTTCCAGAGTCTTCACGTGTGCTCTCAGGGATCACAAGGAAGGTCATTGTATCAATCTGATCCACATGACCTCTCCTGACAACATTGTCAACTCCCATGCGTTTCCAGGTCACTTTTGGTGCTGGTCTTCCTCTGATTGTAGCAAACAGCCTTATGGGACATCCTGCTCTTACACTGAGTCCCTTCCTCAAACTGGCATCCAGATCAATTTCAGGTAATTCTGTATAAAAATATATTTTTAAATACCTGGCTTTTGATACAGTGCACTATTTTAAAGTAACCACGTACATTTAAGAATTAGAGGAAACACCTTACCGTGAATCTCTCTTGGTGACACAGCATCTTTAAGTCTTGCTGGACGGCCCATGCCAACTTGATTTTGTGCAGAGACACGGAATTCATATTGCTTCCTCTCATCCAAATTGAGCATTGTAAATTCAGTGAGAACAAGCTGTCCACTAGTGTTACATTTTGACCAGCCTTCCTCTGGATCTCTCTCTTGTTCACCTTCCATTTCAATCTTATCCCTCATCTCAACCAAATATCCTATGATTGGGGCACCACCATCATACACTGGCCTGACCCAGCCAAGTGTAACTGAAGTTTTTGTGCTGTCAACCACTTTCAGGCTTCCAGGAGGACCAGGGGGCTCTAAAATATTCATAAATGCAACCATTTTAGCATGTATATCATAAAGAAAAATGCAAGAGTCATGTACAAATTAAGACCTTTAAAAAATGTTAGAAATACATACCAATTGGATCTTTGGCAGCAATAGGTCTTGAGGGTTTGCTTGGTTCTCCCAACCCAACCTCATTTTCAGCCTTAACACGATACTGATATTCATGGTTGGGAATCAAGTTAGTTACTTTCATACGCCTCTCAGAAATAGGGCTCTTTGTAACTGCAACCCATCGTACAGCACGCTTCTCCTTTCTTTCCAGAATGTAGCCAGTAATGGATTTTCCACCATCATTTTCAGGAGGGGCCCAAATAACAGTCATCTCATCCTTGCCAATTTTAGTGACCTCTGGGGGATCAGGTGGACCAGGTCTGCTGAACTGTGTCTTGGCAGTAACAGGCTTGCTCTCCATTGGAGGACCTGTTCCCATCTTGTTTTCTGCCCTTACCCTAAAGATGTACTCATTACCTTCCACAAGGCGGGTAACGTTACAGTAGTTAGTGACCACTGAATCAGAGTAAGTTGACCAAACCATTCTTCTAGTCTCACATTTTTCTAGGATATAGCTGTCAACCTCACAACCACCATCATCCTCTGGAGGATCCCACACAACTCTACATTTGTCAGTGGAAATGCCAGAAACCCTGACGTCTCTTACAGGTCCTGGTATGTCCAGAACACTTATAGTTGCGTATGCAGTAAAACTGCCAGCTGAGTTTGTGGCAGTTATTACATATTTTCCAGTGTCAGAACGTTTAGCTTTGGTCATGAGGAACTTGGAGTAATCTGCCCCAGTGTCGATGCTGATCCTTGGGTTATCTCCTGTAGCTTTGTCCTTCACCCATTTGACCTCAGGTTGTGGTTTTCCTCTAAGAGCTGCCTCAAGTCTGACTGATTCACCAGCTTTAACCACTATAGTACCAGCAAATTTGAGGTCAAGGACTGGTTTTTGAATTTGTTCTTTGACAAGAATTTCGGATGTCGTCACCCAGTTGCTTTTCCCACCATCATTTGTTGCCTGAACTCTAAACTGATATGTTTGGTTCTCAGTGCATTTGTCTACCATAAAGAATGTGTCTTTAAGTATTTTATCATGTAAGCATTCCCATTCTTCAGCAGTCTTGGCTTTCCTCTCCAGAATGTAACCTAGGTTAGGGCTGCCACCATCATAATCTGGCCTTCTCCACCTCAAGAAAACAAAGTTCTTTCCAATATCAGCTACATGAAAGTTCTCTGGTTCACCAGGCTTCTGAAGTGGATCAATTGCAAGTATAGGTGTCTTGGTTTCTGTTGCTGGTCCAGGACCACACTTATTCTCTGCAGATACACGGAACAAATATTCATGATTCTCTAGGAGTTTTGCCTTTACTTTGCGGTTGGTGCAGTCAGAAGAGATCATTGACCATGCTCTAATGCTTGGCTCACGACACTCAACAATATAATTTGTAATCTCAGTGCCTCCATTGTCCTCAGGAGCATCCCAGTTCACCATACAAGCATTTTTGGTCACATATGTCAGCACAAGATTCCTGCAGTGTCCAGGTCTATCCAGTACATTTACAGTGATGTTGGCTGAGGCTTCACCACTGTCATTCACAGCCTTAAGAACATACACTCCGTGATCTGCCCTGGTTGCTTCCTTGATGTGCATACTCACTACAGGGAAATTATTTGTTAGAGTGGTACGTTTGTCCTTTTCTAAAACCTTCTCTCCCTTTGTCCAAGTAATCTCAGGATCAGGTCTTGCTTTCACATATCCAGTAATATTAATATTATGTCCTACACGGACTGTCACATGCGTACGGCATGTGACATCCATCTCAATCTCTGGGGGGATAAGAATATCTTTAGCAATAATTGACTCAGGGATTTCTCTTGTCTCACCATCTCCAATCATGTTGACAGCTCTAACACGGAATCTATATTCTGTGCCCTCAGTCAGTCCTTTGACTCTATAAGCACACTGTGCAATCAAATCATCTTTGTTGACTTTCTCCCATTCACCACCAGCTTTCTGCCATTCAACAATGTATCCCAAGATTGGACTCCCTCCATCTCTTGTAGGCTTTATCCAGACTAAGTCTGCATAGGTACAGCTATAGTCCTTAACTTTAGGGTTGACTGGAGGTCCAGGAACTGTGATTGGTCTGCAAGGTTTGGCTGGATCTGAGATAGGTGAAGGTCCACTAAAACCAGCAGTATTTTCAGCAAATACCCTAAATTCATAGTCGTTACCCTCAAAAAGTCCAAGAACTCTAAATCTGAGTTCCTTGCAAGGTGTCTTATTCACTCGAATCCATTTGCCTCCCTTATGTCTCCGCTCAATAATGTAACCAGTAATAGGACTACCACCATCATACAATGGCATTGTCCAACCAAGAGTGAGTGCATCCTCAGCAATATCAGATGCAGCAGGTTTTCCAGGATGGCCAGGGGGCTCAAACTGGTGCTTTGCCACAGTTGGTGCACTTTCAAGAGGTGCACCAACTCCCATCTTGTTTTCTGCACGGATTCTCACAACATATTCAACTCCACTCTGCAAACGAGAAATTTTAAGCCTTGTGGCAGTACTGCCAGAACTAACACCGCCCCAGGTTTCCTTGTTAGACTCTCTCTTTTCAACAATATAATTCATGACAGGACTTCCACCATCGTCTTTGGGAGGACGCCAGTCAATGACCATGGAATCTGGAGTGATCTCAAGGATGTTGACAGGGCCTATTGGTGCAGCTGGGACATCAAGTACAGTGACATTCATAGAAACAGTCTTACTTCCTGCAGGGTTAGAGACTGTGAGAATATAAATTCCAGTGTGATTTCTTGTGCAGTCTGCAATGTTCAACACAGTTGAAAAACTGTCTGTGTCAATCTTGGTATTTCCTTTAGTTCTAATTTCTTCTCCGTCAATGACCCACTTTGCAGTGGGTACTGGAATGCCCCTCATGATTGCAGGCAGTCTGATCGTGCTCCCTGCCTTCACAATAATTCCTTCAATCAGTTTCGCATCAACTTCAACAATTGGGGGAACTGCAAAAAGAGAAATACAATATAGATTTTAGAAGTATAAAAAATATATATATCTACTGAAATGACTGGATATTACACAATTGATTTTACCAAGTTTCTCTTGGCAGAGGACTGGCACAGTGGTATCTGGCCGGCTAAGACCAATTGCATTCTCTGTCTTAACACGGAATCTGTAGGTTTTGCCCTCCTCTAGTCCAGTCACATGGCATTCAGGAATGCTGACAGTCTTGAAGACAATCCAGTCTCTCTCACCCTCCTCTTGATACTCAACCAAAAAGCCAGTGATGTCACTTCCTCCTGTGCGATCAGGCCAATTCCACTGGAGCCACACCTCTGTTTTGTCAACATCTACATGATGCAGGTCCTTTGGTGGACCAGGTGGAACTGAAAGACAATACATTTTTGCACTTTTACTGGCAGCTTACCTTAACTCATGACAACACAGTCACTAATTCTTAGTATGTTTATACTTACACAGTGGGTTCATTGCCTTAACTGGTTTGGTTGTCTCAACATATTCACTCCTGCCAAATTGATTTTCAGCAGCGACACGGAACATATATGCTGTGCCTTCTATCAAGTGCTTGGCCATCAGACTTCGCTTTTTAGATGTTGAACAGACAGGCACCCACTGCGTGGAAGCAGTATCCTTCTTCTCTACCACGAAGTTAGTGATACGTGTACCACCGTTATCTTCTGGATCTTTCCAGGAAAGCTGAGCTGAGTCACTTCTAACATCAGACACCCTCAGATGCTGAATAGGCCCAGGTTTGTCTAGAACAGCACAAAAGGTTGCTATGTTTATAATGCAGAAAAAGGTGACATTCAAACTAAGATGTCAAGAACATTTTTATTTAATACTCATTGTCTCCCTGTGGCAAACAGGTTTCCATACATATATGCATTTTTTGGTAAAGTGAAATCTTCAATAAACAGCTATGGAACTGAAAACAAATAGAAAAAAGAAAACAAAAAATAAGTGTCTTACAAATTTTTGTAACCAATTTGACACTGTCTTGCAACTGTTAAAAGCAACATCACAGCTTAATGTTGCCATGTGTTTGATTCCTGTTCTGTCATCTTCAAAATATTAAATAAACTATATGTGAGAATAATAAGTTGCCAAACTTTTATGTTAACACAGTGTATCTATTTTTGGGTGTCTTAAGAATCATTCGATCTTTTACAATGTACATGAGATTTGAAAAATGAAATATAGAAAAGTTTAGAGATTTTTTTTTTACTGTGCATACAAAAAACTGTCTAAAAAGCCACAAATAGGTTGTGATAGAAATGGATGAAATTTGAAAATAAAAGAGCATTTATTTCATCTAGACCTGTGTTAAATCAAATTTCGGACAAGCCTACCTAGAACAAGCACAGTGCATGTTGCTGTCTTCGATCCGGCTGGATTTTCAGCATTGAGGGTATAGTCTCCACAATCTCCACGGTTACAGTAACGCATCTCAAGCTTGGTTCTTACTCCAGAAGTTTCAATTTCTGCTCTTGGAGGTACCTCTGCATCATTTTTCTTCCATGTGATTTTGGGGAAAGGCATACCCTTGATTCCAGCAACGATTTTAATGTGTGTTCCAGCCATTGCTTTAATCTCACGAGGCATGCCCATATCCAGCAGCAGCTCTGGGGGTTCTTCAGATGATGAAAAAATATATGGTATTAGAATTTACACAACACAATTCTCACGTTGATAATTTGATTTAATTATGTAAAATTAATTTAATTGACAATTTAATAATGTAAATTGCTCCTAATTACCAAGTCTATCTTGTGCCCGTACAGGCTCTGGAACATTTGCAGGCTCAGATTCACCAGCTGCATTAACAGCTTTTACTCTGAATCTGTACAGTACTCCATCTTCAAGGTTGACAACTTTGAATGTAGTTTCCTGACAAGAGTCAGGAGTCTGATTAACCTGTAGCCATTCCTCAGATCCAGCTTTCTGATACTCAAGGAGATAGCCAAATATTTTGCCTCTGCCACAGTCCTTTGGTGGCTGCCAAGAAAGAGTGACAGAGTCCTTTGTGTTGTCAATTGCCATTGGATTTACTGGTGGGCTTGGAATCACTGTGAGAGGGAACAAAAAGATTAAAAACAATCTCTGTAACACTATTTTCTATGGCAGAAGTCAACATAAGTAACCTGACTGCTTACCAATAGGATCTTTAGCAAAGACAGGCTTTGAGGGTGGACTGGGGTCTCCAACACCAACCACATTCTCAGCCATGACGCGGAACTCATATTCACATCCCTTGAGAAGATCTGGAACCCAGTATTCTGTTTTAGGGAGGATGCGTTCGACAGGCATCCATCTGTTGGTCATGGTTTCTCTCTTCTCAACTATATAGTGGGTGATTGGTTTTCCACCATCAGCTGGTGGTTCCCAGGAAATCAGAGCTGTGTCCTTGTAGACTTCTTTCACCACTGGAGCATTTGGAGCATGTGGCACCTCTGTTTGTGGACAGCACAGTGGAAAACATATGTCAGTGAAATTAGTAGTAATGAAGTAATGCTGAAGTGTTAGTGAAGAAAAATTTTTCAGAAACCATTACTTACTGAATACATCCCTTGCTTTTGTCTCTGCAGACAGCAAAGGGTCACTAATGCCATGGATGTTCTGAGCACATATTCTAATAATGTACTCTCTGCCCTCAATCAGTTTTGGAACTCTGCATGTTGTTCTAGTGCAGGATGCAGTGACAGGCATCCAGAGATCCCTGTTAGTATCTCTCTTTTCAATAATGTAATTAGAGACAGCACATCCACCATCATCCAATGGAGGTTTCCAAGAAATGACCATGTGATTCCTGTAGATTTCATCAAAGACAACAGGGCCCTCTGGAGGTTGTGGGCGATCTGAAAATAATATATTTTATATGACATGTATTTAATACATTTCAGCAAAAACAGGCAAAAATGCTGTCAAATATAACTTCTTTAAAAGAGAAAAAAGATCCAAAACACACCAACAACAGTAACAGTGCAGATGCCCTTCCGCGTGCCTGTTGAGTTCTCCACAACCACAGTATACTTGCCACTGTGATCACGCTTAGCTTTCTCAATAGTCAAACACAAAGTCTTCTTGGTGCTGGTGAGTACAATCTCCTCATTTCCCTGAATCTCCTCATCATTTTTAAACCATTTTATATTTGGGGTTGGTTTCCCTGTGTAGCGACCTTGGAGAATGCAGGGCTGCCCAACACGAACCAAGAGCGTGTCACGGAACTCCAGATCAAGAGTAGGTGGTTCTGAAGTCATAAAAATATATTACCATTTCATATATGGAAATAAAAAATCTGAATATTCTATTTTACAACTGTGATGTTTTGCCATTATTATGCTGTATCTTACCAAGCTCCTCCCTGCATGTAATTGGTTTGGTGCTGAAGGAAGGCTTGCCTTGGCCAATTTGATTCACAGCACTGACACGGAATTCATAAGTTAAACCCTCTTTCAGACCTTCATGAGTGAATTTACGATCCATCAGCTTATCATCACTTGCTATGCGGACAAAGTTGTCCTTTCCAATCTGACGAACTTCAAGAACGTAACTTATCACTTCTGCACCACCATCATACTTTGGTGGTCTCCATGCCACACTGATTGAATCTTTCTTGACAGCTGTTACCTCTAGATCCTCTGGACGCTCAGGAACAGCTGTACACAAATAAAAAAACCACATAAGTATAGAAACGTAGATGCATTTTTATAACTGTAATAAATAAATAAATAAATAAATAAATAATTCTATTCTATTTTCCATTTAAAAAAAGACCTTAAATTAAACTTACAAACTGGATCCTTAATGAGAACTTCAGATGCTGTCTCACTAAATGGACCTCTTCCAATTATATTTTCAGCAGCAATTCTGAAGAAGTAAGCCTTGCCATCAATGAGACCCTGAACCACAGCGTTATGTCTGGTGACAGTGTATGTCACTGAAGTCCAACCTCTACGGTCTGACTCTCTCTTCTCAATGATGTAGTTAGTTATGGCTGAGCCACCGTCATCTTCTGGTGAATACCAGGTCAGCTTGCAAGAGTCATTGGTAAGATTTATACCAGAGAAGGGCTGACCCACAGGGCCAGGAACATCTTCAAAAGAAAATAAACCCCAGATTTAGACATGTTTTAGTGTTACTGTGACAATAGTGTTCATATTTGAACATGAACAGCACTCACCCAGCACCTCCACAATTATCGCCTTCCTCCGTTCTCCTCCTTCATTCTTGGCAGTCAGGGTGTAAATGCCTTGATGATGTCTTCTACATCTCTTGATGACCAGAGATGAGCTGATTGCAGTAGTCTCAATGACAGCCTCTTTAGGCAAATCACCATCATCTCTGTTCCACGTAATCTCTGGTGCAGGCTTGCCAGATACATAGGCAATGATGCGAATTACACCGCCAGCATGAACAACAATCTTCTCTTTTACAGTTGCATCCAGGTCCACTTCAGGAGGAACTAGAATTGAATTTAATTGAAGGATGTAATTGAATTTCTTTGTAAGAATGGGCATATTTTATTTAAAGGGAGATCTCAAAATATGGAATTAAGGCTGAATGCACATACTTCACTGTATACAAATAAAACTGTCCTAAACTGTTTTTAGGAAACTGTTGTTGTTAGACATTGGTTTCTAGCATTGTTTTTATAATGTGGTTTAAACAAGTTCTACAGTACTATCTTGGAAAATTTCTTTTTTCGTATCAGTGGAGGTGACTTAGGTGAAACATCCTTTTAATACATGAGTTTGTTCGTACTTGTCCTGTCCTTGACCTCAATCACTTCAGCAACTTCACCAGGTTCACCAACACCTGCAGCATTCACTGCTCTCACTCTGAATCTGTAAAGTCCAAGCTCTTTCAATCCAGGCACAACAAACTTGGTGCCTCTAATCTCCTTGTCTTTGGCCTACAAAAAAAAAATCACACTCCACTTAACTAACCTGTAAGTATACATGCAATATATTATATGAAACTTGAAATCACAGACAACAGATTAAAATTGTAGTTTTATGACTTCATATACCTTCTCCCATTCTTCCTTTCCTTCTTCTTTGTATTCAATGAAGTATCCTGTAATCTTAGATCCACCATCAATCAATGGAGGAATCCATTCAAGGTCAACAGTTGACTTAGTGCAATCAGTTACCTTTGGAATTGGAGGTCCAGGAGGAGCTGTAACAACAGTAAAAAAAGATAGTAAAACACCCTTGTACTCAAACATAAGCACACTTCAATGACATAACACTTTTATTTTATCATACCAATTGGGTCTCTGGAAACAACAGGATCTGATGGCAGACTTGGAAGTCCACATCCAGCAGCATTAATGGCAATAACACGGAACTGATAGGTGGCTCCCTCCAAAAGACCAGTCACAATGTGGGAGACACTAAGGGGCCTGATTCTGATGGGGTCACGGTTCACTTTGGTCCAGCGCTTGGCTGTAGTTTCCTTGCGCTCCAGCCAATAGCCAGTAACTGGGGACCCACCATCATATTCTGGCTCCTCCCATTCAACAGTCATGGATGCAAGTGTGACTTCTGAGACAGTTGGCTTGTCACATTGACCTGGTACAGCTGTTGTAAACAAGTATATTAAAATGAAATTAAATCTTAGAAAATGTTCTATTTCAGAAAAAACAGTGCAGGTGCACAAAATGGTGGTACTTACTGAACAGATTTCTTGCTTTTTCAGGTTCGCTGTAGAGTGGTGGTCCAACACCAAATCTATTTTGAGCCATAATGCGGAACTCATATTCATGTCCTTCTGTGAGCCTCTGAACTGTGTATGCACATTCCTTTGGATCACTGGAGACATGGACCCATGTCTTCCTGTTGTCCTCACGTTTCTCAATGACATAATTTGTTACCTTAGAACCACCATCATCTGTGGGTGGTTTCCAAGAAAGACCAATTCTTTCAGCAAACACTTCTTCAAATTTGACAGGTCCAACTGGTGGTCCAGGTCGTCCTATAGGGAAAAAATGTTTAATTTAATTAACCAGTATTTTCAAAATACACATCTATGTTGAGGAGATATGTCAACTCAACTTAGGAAATAGCAAAACAAAGATTACCCAAAATTGTAAGTCTGATATCCTTAGAAGCCTTGCCAAGGCTGTTAGTAGCTGTGAGTGTATATATTGCACTGTCATCTCTCTTGGATTGCTGAATCAGCAGGGTGCATTTGTCATCTGAGACCAGCTTGTTGATATGTTGATCGTATTGCACATCAGTCTTTTCTTCAGGCTTGTCAAGTGGGGCTTTCTGCCAAACTAGGGATGGGAATGGACACCCCTGAATCCTGGCAATTATGTTGACATCAAATGTTTCTGCACCCTCCAGAGTTTCTCTAAGATCAATGGTTGGAGGACCTGAAAAGACATTCAATCACAAGGGGTTATTGCCTTATTGCTTTAAGTAAACACAACTAAATATACTATCCTGAAATATCAGATACTCACAGGTCTGATCTTTGATGATTATAGGTCCCACCGTAACAGAGGGTCTGCTTGGGCCAGCTTCATTCACTGCCTTGGCACGGAACTCATATTCACCACCCTCTTTAAGGTCTTCAACAATAAAGGTAGTCTCTTCAACATCCCTCTTATTGCACTGTTTCCAGGTCTCTTTTTGTGGACCACTGGTATCCCAGCTCAGCCTCTCGATAATGTAGTGTGTTACTGGTGCACCACCATTATTTTTTGGAGGCACCCATGTTAGGGTCACAGTATTCTTGGTAACAAGGTTGATTTTGACCTTAGTTGGAGGATCAGGGGGATCTTGGAACAAACAGAAAATACAAAATGTAATTAATTCTAGTATGTAAAGTTTTATTTAGAGAGATCATGCAAACTGTTCTAATCTGTAACTTACAGATTGGATCCCTTGCCCTCACTGGCTCAGTGGTTTCAGTGAATGGTCCCATTCCAAGACGATTTTCAGCACAAACACGGAACAGGTAGTCTTGGCCCTCAAGGAGATCAGGCACCACAAATGCCATGCTGGCACATGCTGGATTTACCTTTGTCCAGGCCTTCCCTGTGACAGCCTTCTTTTCAATGAAGTAGCTCTTGATTCTTTCTCCACCATCAGTATCTGGCAGTTTCCATGTAAGTCTCATTGTAGCTCTGGTAACATCAGTAACTTTGAGCTCCTTTGGTGGCCCAGGAACATCTGTAAAATGTTGCATGCATTACATTTATGCACTCATTTTATATTATTAAAATGTTAGATTTTTCATAAGACATTTACACAGAATTAACTCACCAAGTACAATGACTCTGATATTAATATGTTTCTGTCCAGATTTGTTTTTTGCTGTGACAGTGTATCTGCCAGAGTGGGCTCTCAAGCTCACAGGAATTGTTACAACAGAGGTAGTGTCAGTAGATTCCACCTAACAAAAAAGAAATGCCATTTAGATCACAAAACCTTCATTTTTTAATACCGAAAAAAAAAGAAAAAAAACTTTGCAAAGAATGAATCGTGTTACCTGTGAATCCACTGGCAGGGTGTGAAGACGATCTTTCTTCTCTGTCTTTGCTTTCCCATCAAACTCCCATGTAACCTTGGGAACGGGACGTCCAGTAACAGTTACTGGGATTTTGAATGGAGATCCAGCACGGATGCTTATTAACTCATCAGCATTGATATCCAAAAATATCTTTGGCTCAGCTGTGGAATTAGACAAAATCACCATGTTAGACAAATAAATTGAAGTAATGATATTTGCAGCCTAGAACAAAGTGGAAACTTACTATGAACGTCCTCCATGAGAACCTCAGTGGTCCTAGGACTTGGCTCAGACTCCCCAATTTCATTGACTGCAATGATTCTAAATCTGTATTTCTTCAGTTCTTGGAGGTTTGGAACAGTGAACACAGTAGAAGGATGTAGATTGTCCGCATCATTTACCCTGGCCCACTCAGATGTACCCTCATCTTGGATTTCAATGATGTAACCTTTGATGGGGCGTCCTCCATCTTTAGCTGGTGGGGTCCATGACAGAGTGACACTACGTTTGGTTTTGTCAGCAATTTCAGGAGCTGCTGGCATGCCGGGTGGTGCTGTACAAGACAAACATACATATTTATTGTTTACTTTGTTAACTCTTTCAGAAAACTCACATATATTTCATATGTGAAGTATGCAAAGACCAAGTGTTTACAAATAGTTTTTCCCATGATCACATATTTTTTACATGTGGACATATGTGAAGCTCACATGACTTGTTTGTAGGGGAAAACAAGGATAATACATAAAGAACAGTTTATGTGGTAAATCAACTTACTGATAGGGTCATCAGCAAAAGCTGATTCAGAGACAGCACTAGGGGGGCCAATTCCAGCAGCATTGCAAGCCATTACACGGAATTCATATTCGAGTCCCTCTATGAGACGTGTGACCTGGAAATCCCAGCCTTTCATGCCACGTTTGGTCACTAGGGTCTTGTTTGCTTTAGCCCAGTGGGAAGTGCCCTTCTCACGCTTTTCCAACCAGTAGCCAGTGATCATAGATCCACCACTGTCCATAGGTGGCTCCCATGTCACCAACATATGGGTCTTGGAGTGCTCGGCAATAGCAACTTTTTCAGGTGGACCAGGAAGAGCAAATGGATCTTTGATTTGTACTTCTTCTGTTTCACAGCCATCGCTTATTCCATACTTATTTTCAGCCTTGACTCTGAACCGATACTTGCCACCTGTTTCAAGATCCCATACCTACAAAATATAAAATAGAAGGCTCAATTAAATAGTATATGCTTAGATAAATTAATGACCTTTTAATTTTCTGCTAAACAATTTTGCTTACCCCGAATTTTTTCTCTATGACAGTGTTAGTAACCTGGACCCATTCAGCTTTCTCAACATCCTCAACATTGAGGTCTTTTTTCTCAACGATGTAGTTGGTGAGCTCACTGCCTCCAGTATCAAGTGGTGCATCCCATGTCAGATGGCAAGACTCAGCTCGGATATTTGAAACAGCAAGGTTTCTTGGTGGTGTTGGTCGATCTGATAAAAAAAGCACCATACTTTTTTATACCTGCACACTATAAATAAAAACAACACTGAATGAATGACTCAACCTACCCAAAACCCAAACTTACCTAGCACCTCCACTGTGATAGAATGGCTGACTGATCCAAGACGATTTGAAGCAGTCACAGTGTATATTCCCTTGTCCAGCCTTGCAATAGCAGGGATGGTGAGTTTTGTGTGTTCTGTCAGTCTATCAATCTCTTTGGTTTCCAGCAAGACTCTCTCAGTAGACTTTGGAATAACAACATCATCCTTCGACCACTCAACCTTTGGCATTGGAAGACCTGTGATCTCAGCAGGAATCTCAATTGGCTCATTCTTCCGCACTCTGATTAGATCACCTTTGAAATGCTTCATCATGTGCAAAGTTGGAGAAACTGTAAAAAGAAAGAATGTTTAAAACAGAACATTTAATGAAATTTATTACAAAATGTAGCTAAACTATTTTATGGAGAAGAAGATGATCAGAACTGGACAAACCTTCATCATCCTGAATCACAACAGTCAAGGGTATGGAAGGATCACTTTCTCCAATGCTGTTAACGGCCTTTGCACGGAACTCATACATGTGCAGCTCATCCAAATTCTCCACAGTCAGCGTCAGATTAGGGCACATCTCTGCAGAAACAGGCTGGAAAGCAGGATGATCCTGACGCTTCTTCTCAATGATGTATCCAATGATTGGACTGCCGCCATCATTGCGAGGTGGCTTCCATGTAAGGGTAAGGCTAGACTTGGTTCTCTCAGTGTAGTGAAACTTCTCAGGGGAGGTCGGTGGCCCTGACATAAATAAAAAAGATTGATGTGAACATTTAGATATTGTAGTAGTCATATTTAGTGAATTGAAGTGATATTATTGAAAAAGTCATGCCTCATACCTAGTGGATCCACTGCACGAATTGGCCCAAGGTCAACTGGTGGCCCACAGCCATATTTGTTCTTGGCCACAACTCGGAAGATGTATTCCTGTCCCTCAATTATGCCCACAATTTCACATTTAGATGGAACTGTTTCAATGGGCTGTCTAAAGGTGTGCATCTTTGGCTCTCTCCTTTCAACAATAAAGCCAGTCAGATCACTGCCACCATCATCATCAGGATCAGACCAGTTCAATATCATCAACTTTCTTGTCACTACAACAGGCTTGAGGTCAAGGACAGGCCCAGGAACATCTGAAGAAAAGAGAATTTAGGATTCATGCATTACATTTAAAAAAAATCTTTGCTGAATTGAATTTAAAAGGCTAGCTAATTTCACAAACGATATAAACTATGTTAACACAGCTGAACTTGTAATTACTATTTCAATGAATACAAGAGCAGTTCTCACCCATAACTTCAACCCTGGTCCAAGCTGATTTGATGCCACTTGGGTTTGCTGCAGTGATCTGGTATTTGCCAGTGTCACTTCTTTTTGCAGTTTTGATAATAAGAGTACTGTCCTGTCCAACTTCTTCAATTTCCACACGCTCCTTGTCAGGGGCAGCATCATCCTTTGTCCATGTAAGGGATGGTTTAGGTTTACCAGTCACATGTGCTGGGATTACCAGCATCTCTCCAGCTCTTACAATATGACCAGCCTTCACATTGACACCAAGTTCAATAACAGGCATCTCTGCAAAGGAAAATTAACAACACAAACAGTTATAAGCACAGCCTTAAAATTCAGCCTTTTTCATCTCTTTTTAAGAATAAGCAATGCTATATACCTGCAGGATTCCTCACAATGACTGCATCTGTTACACCAGGAGCACCTTCACCAGCGCAGTTGACTGCCACAACACGGACAATATATTTAGCTCCCTCTCTGACACCATACACAGTGAATGTGTGGTTCTTCCATGGTCTCTCTGTGGCTCGTGACCAGTCCTTAGTGCCAACCATTGTTTTGTCAACATGGTATCCAAAAATATCTGCACCACCATTGTCTGCAGGGGGCTCCCATTCAACTACTATTGAATGGTCTGTGGTGTCAACAACGCGTGGAATTGGTGGACCCGGTGGCACTGAAAGGAAAGTGAAATGAATTCAGAATTATATGCAGAACTCTTAATTACCACAGCACTATACTTTAAAATGTAAAGATTGATGTAGTAAACTATGGTATGTTCAGCTTACAAATTGGAGCTTGTGCTGTTTTCGGCTCAGATGGTGGACTGAACTTTCCCCGGCCAGCCACGTTCTCTGCACAGACCCTGAAAATGTATGTCAAGCCTTCCAAGAGACCATCTACTTTTACTTCCAGTTCATTAATGATGTTGCGATTAACTCTTGCCCAGTGTGTACTATTAATTTCTCGTTTCTCCACCCAGTATCCTTGGATGGGGCTACCATTGTCCTTGGGTTCCTTCCAAGTTACAACCATGCTGTTGGCTGTGACGTCTACAATTTCAGGCTTCTCAGGTGCTTCTGGAGGATCTGAAATATGAAAAGTTTTAAACCAATATTACTCAATAACATTAAAATAGCATGCATCAGAATTTTAGAAGATGAAATGCAATTATGACTTACCAAATGGATTCTTGGCAACAACAGGTTTGGAGATGCATGGTTTTCCAGGGCCAAATCTGTTCTCAGCAGTAACACGAAAGAGGTACTCCTTTCCTTCAATCAATTTTGTTACTGGATACTTGCAGCCTCTGAGAGTTGCTGTCACGGTGACCCATCCAGTCTCAGTCTTGGAGTTGTCTTTTCTCTCCAATACATAATTAAGAATTTCACTTCCACCATCATCTAGAGGGGGATCCCACTTGCAGGTGAGAGAATCCTTTCTGACCTCCTCAAATCTTAAATTGACTGGGGGTCCAGGAGTATCTGGAATGCAGAACCCAATAATCAAAACACTCCAGTCTGAGCTTAAAATAATGCATTCAAAATAACTTAATTTATGTAATTGGAATGTTCTATATAAACCACAAGAATTTAACTTACCAAGAACATTAACCTCACAGGTGGCAGAGGCAATGCCGTGATCATTCTCCACCTTGATGGTGAATACTCCATGGTCGCCTCTGATAACATCTTTGACCACAACGAAGGATTCACCCTTCCTGGAGTTGTCAATGGTAAGACGCTCATTCAGAGATGGGTGGTATTCCTCCTCTGGCTCTTCAGGTTCCTCTACCTCTTTTTCTTTCTCCTTCTTCTCCTCCTTTTTGTCCTTGTCCTCCTCTGGCTTTTCCTCCTTCTTCTCTTTGTCTTCTTCTTTCTTTTCCTCTGTCTTTTCTTTCTCCTCCTCCTTCTTCTCTGGCTCCTTTTCTTTTTCCTTCTTCTTCCTAATAGGTTTTTCTGGCCTCTTCCTCAGAGCCTCTGGCCTGATGGTTGAATTATTCCTTATCCAAGTTATTTCTGGGTAAGGAAATCCAGAGATGTAGGCAGTCAGTCGGATCTCCTCACCTTTCTTGACGCTTAAACCTGATTGCAGACTACCACTGAGGAACACTTTGGGACGATCTGAAAACAGAAAGTGAGCGTGTTAGATAAGTAGTCATAATGAAAATCTAGGTAAGCATATAATCTACCTATATTAGAAATTAACCAATTTCTAGCACATACCAACAACATCAGTGGCTTTAACCAAAGGAGTGCTGCGTGAAGGATCACTAATGCCTGCTGCGTTCTCTGCACGCACACGGAACTGGTACTCTTTTCCTTGCTTCAGGTTTTTAACAGTATAGGATAAGACCGGCACTAAAAAGTCATTGCATCTCTCAAACTTCTCTTGGCCTTTCATCGTCTTCTCCAGTATGTAACCCATGATCTTGCATCCACCATCATACATGGGTGGCTTCCATGTGAGGGTCACAGAATCAGAAGTAGGGTTGTGGGTTTCAACATCAACAGGTGGATCAGGTGGATCTATATGTATCAGATAAAGTAAGTGAGCAAACACGTTGGCACTTTTCTAACACAACATTTGGTCTTAAGTTAAATGTAAGCAAGTTACTCACGCTTCTGATCCTCAGCAATCACTGGATTGCGAAGCTCAATAAACTCGCCGCCACCAATCTTGTTCACAGCTCTCACACGGAAGTAGTACTCTCCATTTTGAATGAGGTCCTTCACAGGCCAGCTTACTTTGTTCTCTCCAGACATGACATTGACATATGTTCTTCTGCCCGCCTCTCTGCGCTGCAGGACATAGTGAAGAATAGGGCTGCCGCCATCATAGTCTGGTGGATCCCATGACACTTTGCAGGAGTTCTTGGTGATATCACTAGCAACAATTTCCTTGCATGGTCCAGGAAGACCTAATGATATAAAACCAAATTTAAACGATTAATAGAAAATGCATGGAAAACAGCATGCAGTAATAATCATAGGCAAGGTGGTTGGTTGTCAAGATAAAATGTATTATATGTGTAAGGGGGTTAATCATATGAGAACTGTTTGCATTGTTCATAGTTATCATACCAATAACTTTAACATTAATTGTCCCACTGGTTGCTCCAAGGCTGTTCTCCAAGGTAACTTTGTACTGGCCAGCATCAGCATGCAGACAGCTTGGAATTTCCAGGTGGCAGGAAATGTAATCTGATCTGAATGAGACTCGTTCATCAGCCTTCATTTCTTTCCCATCTTTGTGCCATGTGATCTTGGGTGATGGTACGGCCTTGAATGGAATGGGGAGGTGCATCTTCTCACCCTCCACAACAACAACGTCCTGGGTCTGGAACTCAAGGGTAGGGTTGCCTGTAAGGAGAACAATGGAGGGCTAATTAATTAACTTCACATGACAGTGAGTACATGTTAAGGTATTATGGTTATAAAAATATTTAAAACAATCTTTAGCTTACAGTCAGAGTCTTTAGCGTAAACACTCTCAGAGATCTCGGAGGGCTCGCTAGCACCAACAGCGTTGACAGCACGAATTCTGAAAATATACTGCTTCTCTGGAACAATGCCCTCTTCCTCCCCGGCTCTGTATTTCAGCTCTTTAACTGGACGAGAGTTAACTCTCATCCACTTCTCAGTTCCAGCCTCACAGAGCTCAATGTGGTAGCCAATGACTGGGCTTCCTCCATTTCTTTCTGGGGCTTTCCAGGCAACAGAGATATGGTCTCTGGCTGCCTCGGTGACATGGAGATCCTGAGGAGGAGATGGTGGACCTGGAGCAATGTATAAAAACAAAAATCTTCAATGTCATTAATCCTCTTTATAGATTTTTTGAAATCATAGTAAATTATTTTCAACATACCTGTTGGGTCCTCAATTACCACAATGTCTGTGGGTTCACTTGGGTGACCAACACCAGCCTCGTTCTCAGCAAGAACCTGGAACTGCACCTCAGTTCCTTCAATTACATCAGTCACTCTGTACTTGCAGTCAGGGCCTGCTGTCTTTGCAGATTTCACCCAGCGGGTTCCAAGTTTCTCTTTCTTCTCGATGACATACCTGAAAGTGCAGGTTTAATGTACGGAATTCAATGACAGTGACAGCACAATATACTCTAAGGCATTTTTCCACAATTACATTACATTTACCTCAAGATAGGTCTACCACCATCATTCTTAGGTGCCTCCCATTTAAGATCAACATGGGTCTTTGACACCCCTTCGACAGTCAAAGCATAAGGAGGTCCAGGAGTAGCTAAGAGAGAGCAAAGGTAAATAATATCAGTATATTTCCAATATACATAATTCCTTATCTTAAAGAAGGTAAATTAAAGGCAGCCAAGGTCTCGGTGCTTACTGAATGTATCCTTTGCCAAAGCAGAGTCAACAAGTTCACAGTATTCACTAATACCAACAGCATTCTCAGCTGCCACACGGAATACATAGAGAGAGCCTTCGTTCAGTGGAGTGACGGTGTATGTCAGCTCTTTCACAGTGGTGTCAACAGCTTGCCAGCCCTTGCGTCTGACATCTCTCTTTTCAACAATGTAGTTGGTGATTGGTGAACCACCGTCTCTCTCAGGGGCTGTCCACTTCAGTTCAGCACTGTTCCGGGAAATATTAATTACGTCTAGCCATCTTGGGGGTGATGGAGGATCTGATAAGGAAAGAAGAATGTTTTTGTTCAATTTTAAACTATACATGAATAAACCGAGTCCAAACAATATTGAATAAAAAGTAATGTAATATCATTCAGATATGTAGAAATCACTCACTGAGTCTCTCCTTGCACAGCACAGGATTGCTAGGCTCACTAGGTTCACTCTCGCCTGCTGCATTGACAGCTCTGATACGGAAAGAGTATTCCTGTTTCTCCATCAGTCCCTTAAGGAAGTACTCAAGAGCAGGAACACCATCTACCACACGGACCCATTCCTCCGTTCCGCTCTTGAGGAGCTCAATAATGTAGGACTCAATCTTAGCACCACCATCATGCTCAGGCTTAGTCCACTGCAGGAAAGCTGAAGTTTTGGCAACATCCTTAACAAGAGGTTTGCCAGGAGGCCATGGAGGATCTGAAAGAGTATACATATGTTTCAGTCTCTTCTACTCAAATTCAACACAGATTTTATCTGCTGTGATGCAGGGAGCTAGAAAACAATACACATCGAAAATGATTATACCAATTGGATCCTTGATCAAGATTGGGTCAGTCTCCTTGCTTGGTTTGCCAGGTCCAGCAAGATTCTCAGCCAAGACACGGAACTTATACTTCTTTCTTGTGGGCAATCCTCTCACCCTGTATTCACCAACGTTTTAAATATTTCAGATTTACATACACTGCTGCTGTATGGATCATCTGTTTTATGTTTATGTATTGCAAGTCCTTACCTCAAGTTAGTGTCGCTTACTGGTAATTTATTGCATCGTATCCATTTGTCAGCATCTGGCTCAAATCTCTCAACCCAGTAGCCAGTGATGGGACTTCCACCATCTTCATCAGGCTCATACCAGGTCAAAGTGACAGCATCCTTTGCAATATCGGATGCCTCAAGTTTGTATGGTGGTCCAGGTGGATCTGGTTAAAAATAGTACCAGAATATATCATATTACATATAGTTAAGGTGAAAGCTATATATATTTTAAAATGATAGAAAGATTAGTAAAATGTACCGAAGGGATATTTGGCAATTATCGGAGTATGTTCAGCTGGCAAACCAATGCCGAACTGATTTTCAGCATAGACTCTGAAGATATACTCCTTGAAGGTCACAAGCTTTGTGGCTTTGTAGGTGGTTGGCTTTACAGTGGATGACAGCTTGTACCAGATCTCACTGTCTGCAGCCCTCCTCTCAACAATGTAGTTTGTCACTCTTGAGCCACCATCGTCTCTGGGTGGATTCCAGGACAGGAGGCAGGACTCACTGGTTATTTCAGAGATATCAAAGGCAGCTGGAGGTCCAGGCTTATCTATAGAGAAGAGAAACAAGCTCAATACACATACATAATATACTACTTTTTCCAAATCATTTTACAGTTCTTTTGAAAAGCAAACGCCTGCTGTGATTCTGGATATTTACTCCTTATTATTATTTAAAATTCAATATAACTCATTATATTAAAAAAAAGATTTTCAAGGACAGATTTAGGCCTCCCTGCCTTGGAAACCATAATACCTCTTTCTTCAGAGGATAAATATGTTACCTAGGATGTTGACATCAACTGTTGCAGTTGCACGTCCACTGCTGTTGACTGCCTCAACAATGTAAGTCGCCGAGTCATCTCTTGTAGTCTTAGCAATGTACACTGTGGAATGACCAGGCTTGGTGTCAATAGTGATTCTGTCATCTTCCTTGAGAATAAGGTCAGCCTTGGTCCATTTTACTTTAGGCTCTGGTTTGCCTGTGATATCAGCTGGAAGTTCAATCTTTGTGCCAGCCTTTGCAGTTAAACCAGCCAGTAGTTTTGCATCCAAGTGAATCTCTGGAGGCTCTAGAAGGGTTAAGGAAAGGTAAGGACGACAGTGAGCTTGGACATAAATACAATATACTGTATACTATGAAGAGAAACATGTCCTTTTTAAGTACCTTTAGGATCAACAGCCAAAATCTCATCAGTTGCCTTGCTAGGTCTACTTGAGCCTAGTCTGTTCAAGGCCCTCACACGATAAGCATACCACTGACCCTCTTTCAGACCAGTCACCTCAAGCCTAAGACAGAATAAAAATGATAGTAACAATTGTATATGTGTATATGCAGATATCTAAGCCTTATCAAAATGTTTTGTTCACTTACTTGAGCTCAGGCACTGGGTCTCCACATGGCTCCCACTTGTCAGTGCCACGCTGGCACTTGTCAACAGTGTAGCCTTTAATTGGAGCGCCACCATCCCACTTTGGAGGCTCCCATGACAAGAAGATTTTGCTGGCAGACTTGTCTCTCCATTTAAGATTCTCTGGTGGATCTGGAACAGCTATAATGTAAAACAAATCATGTGAGGATATATGTTTCTGTGTTTGCCGTGGACATGACATTGGCTGTCAGCATTTTCCTGTGAACACTTACTGGCTGGTGAAGACACATTCACTGGATCATCAATATAAGCAGGTTCTCCAGGGCCACACTTGTTACAGGCAATAACTCTGAACAAGTACTCCTTGCCTTCGATTACATCTGTGACAGTGTACTCTTGGTCTTGTACACCAGTAATGACCTGAAATTAAAAATAAGCAATAAAAATGCAGTACTGCTGGAAAGTGGAATTTGGCAATGGATGACTTTAATGTGTTTGTGAGTTTGATATGAGTTTCAGACCTTGACCCAAGTCTTTCTGGACACTTCTCGCTTCTCAATCTGGTAGCCAGTCAGTGGGCTGCCTCCATCATGATCTGGTGCTTCCCACATAAGATGCACATGATTTCTGGTTACCTCTGCAACCTTGAAGTCCTTTGGTGCACTAGGGGATGCTGAAGTAAAAAGGTAAACAGTGAGTTCTATGCTAGATGGTGGAAGAACTTAATGACAACTGAAACAAAGATTATATACTGAACATACCAATGACATTGACGTCAACCTCTCCAGAGACACTGCTTACATCGTTCTCCAGTGTCAGAGAATATCTGCCTTTGTCTGGACGCACACTTGGAGTGATGACTAATTCAGTGAAGGTGGCCTTTGTGACCATAGACACACGGTCACCAGCAGTGAGCTCCTTGTCACCAAAGGTCCACTTAGCAGTGGGTGTTGGGTATCCAGTGATTGGGACACGAATTCTAAGAGGATTAGGAACAATCACTTCCAGGCCGTCCTTGAAGGCACTCAGGTCCAGGGTAGGTGCAACTAAATTAGGAGGAACAAATTACATTTTTATGAATACATAAAAAGTAGAAAATGGAAAGAATTGTTGAAAGAGCCCAATACATACAGTGTGAGTCATCTGCCAGTTCAGGTCCAACAATATTAGAGGGGTCAGACTGACCGGCTGCATTCTCAGCAATGACTCTGTATTTGTATTTTTTTCCATATTTAAGACCGGACATCTAGGAGAAGTAACATATAAACAAACATTTTGAAATGCTATTTACAGATACAATGATCCAAGAAAACAGGCGGTGAAAGTCAGATGTTTACCCTGTAGAGGAGGTCTGGGCATAGCCTGGCATTACACCTTAGCCACTTGTCTGAATCTTCCTCACATCTCTCGACAATGTAGCCTGTGATCACGCTGCCTCCGTTCTTAAGAGGCGTCTCCCAAGTTAGCAGACAGCCCTCTTTGGTTTGTTCAGAGTGTGTCAAATTCAGGGGTGGGCTTGGCCTCTCTGAAAAAGTGTAACAAAAACAGACAATATAAAAGTAAGTCTCCTAGATGTGCTATAATTCTAGTAGATTTTTAAAGATGCAAATAATGCTAACCTATTGGGTCCATGATTTTAACTGGGTTAGTGGCAGCACTTGGCTTGCCAGGACCAGCCTTGTTCTCTGCTCTAACACGGAAAATGTATTCCTTGTTCTCAATAACATCATTGATTATGGCTGTACGGTCTTCAGGTTTGGTCACCATGACTGGAGACCATTTCACAGATGTCCTGTCACGGAGCTCAATGATGTAGGATGTGATTTCTGATCCACCGTCAAACAGTGGTGGTTCCCAGGAGACTGTGGCACCAAACTTGCTGACATTTCCAACAGCAACATTCTGAGGTGCATCTGGAACATCTGGAATACAAGCAATAATAATAAGTATATAATATGTCCATCATGTAATTTATCACTGACAAGTCATCCATATAATTCTATAAAAGTATGCTTTACCAAACTTATTCTTGGCTTGTATAGCTTTATCCGTCTCTACATTTGGACCACTTCCAACTCTGTTGCGTGCGCAAACACGGAAGAAATACAGGGAGTCCTTCTGCAGCCCAGTGACAGTGTACTCTGTGCTGTCAGCCCGATCAGTGGCCAGCGTCCAGGTCTTGCGCTTGACATCACGTCTTTCCACCACATAGGCCAAGATCTTGCTGCCACCATCGCTCTCAGGCTCATCCCAGGCAATGCTGACCTCTCCATCAGAAGTGTCCACCACATGCAGATTCTTCACAGGCCCAGGAACGTCTAAAAAGCAAGAGTTTTACTTAGTCAACTCCAGTGCAGATATCTTCATAACAACAGCTAAATGTTGGTTCATCAAATAATTTCACATTCACATTACTGCTTCTTGAATGTAGCTTTTTATTTTTATTACAGTTGTGATATGAATATGTGTAATATGTATTAATCAAATTAGGACACCAGAAGTGCCAAAGGAATTTTTTCCATACATCATTTGAGTGAAAATATTATGACTTTGCAATCAAGAGCAATATATTGCTCAAATATAAACTCACCAACAACTTTCAGATTAATGAAAGCCTCTCCCTGTCCATGCTTGTTCTTAATAACGATCTTGTAACGGCCCTCCTCTGACTTCTTAGGGTCCTTCAGTCTGTACTCTGTCTTGTCGGTAGAGGTATGAACATTTTCTTTTGGCAGACTGATGGTGTCAAAGAACCATTCAGCCTCAGCATGTGGGTATGCATTGTAAGGAACTGACATGACAAATGGTTTTCCAGCATCTGTCACCAGGTCCTGATCCAAAGTCTTTATCGTTGGCACAGCTGTAGGCAAAACATAGCAACAATTAACATTAAACTTAAATAACCATGCTTTTGTATTTAAAAAAAAGGTCCTATTATGAATTCAGTTTATTAAAAGGTACTGGAAATCACCTGCAAGCTCAAGCTTGGCTCTTGCATCCTTGTCTTTGGCGATAACTCTGTATTCACCCTGATCACGAGGCCTGATCTCACAGACTTGGAGTCTGTGAATCTTACCTTCACTCATCATCTGGTATTTGTCACCCTGGACAATTGTCATGTTGTTTCTTAGCCATTTAACATCAACTTTGTCTTTGTTCAGCTCAACCTCAAATATAACATCAGAGGCTGGGGGCTCAAATACATCAACTGGAGGTCTGATGATCTCCACTGGGGTCTCTGGATGATAAAACAGTGAAATGTTGTTAGAAAATGATGCAACAACTATAAGTACATACAATAAAATACAATATTCAGAGCACAGTCTACCTTCAACAAAGAGGCGAGCCCTGGACTTTTTGTCATCAACTCCACAGGCATATTCACATTCATCATCAGGTCTGCATTCCTTAATGCGTAGTGTGCATGTCTTTCCATCACGCTCAAACTGATACCTGGAACAGAAATTAAACATGCATGTTAGCTATTTTATAGAGAGAAGATATATATGATACAATACTTACAGAAGAGAAAGTTCCTTACCTTGGACCCTCTCTGATCTCTCGGCCATCTCTGTACCATTTAACTTCAGCCTTCTCTTTGGAGAGCTGGCAAGTAAACTCAGCATCTTCAAACTCAGTGATAGTCTGATCTTGGAGTTGAGTAGTGAAGTCAGTTGGCGCTTCACTGATTATTAACTCAGCTGTTGACTTGTCAGAACCGGCAATGACAGAGTATTCACCCTCATCTGCAAGGCTGCAGTCCTTAATGGTCAAAGTGTGCTTGTCTTTGTCGACGCGATATACAATGCGCTTGCTCAAAGTGATTTCCTGGCCTGCCTTCATCCACTGCACAGTCACATTTGGTTTGTTCACTTTGCATGAGAAGGAAATGGTCCTCTTTTCTTGTGTTTCAATATCCTCAAGAGGAACAATGATTCTGAGGTCTTCCTCTGTATACACAAAGATGAGCAATTACCAAAAAAAATCTATGTATTTCACAACAGGAACAACATCTAACAGTCATAATATATAACAAACAAATACCTTGCACAGTAATCTTGGCTGAGCTCTTAGCATATTCACCACGCTGATTGGTCAGTGTGATGGTGTAGGTAGCTTCATCTGACTTCTCAGCATTTTTAATCCTCAGAGAGAAAACAGTGTCTCTCTGGACCATGATAAACTTGCTGCTCTCGAACAGTGTTTCGTCGTTCTTCAGCCACTTGGCCTTGGCGTCCTCTGTATTTACCTCACAGTTGAGAACAATCTCTTGTCCTTCACTTCCCTTTGTGTCCTTGAGGGGTGTGATAATTCTGAGCTTCTCTGCAATTAATTGAGAAATGAGAGTAAGTACAGAGACTTGATATTGTGAAATTATACCAGTGTGATTAATGTAGAATATAGGAAGCACAGAATACGTACCAAGCACTGTCAAATCAGCACTAGCTCTTGTGGCACCAATAAGGGCCACAAAAGGTCCCTCATCATTACGCTCACAGTTCTTGACCACAAGGACCCTTCTCTTGCCATCAGAAATAATCTCGTATTTGTCATCTGTTTGGAGTTCTTTGTCACCCCTGAGCCATTTGACTTCATAGGAGTCTTTGGACACTGAGCACACAAACTCAGCTTTTTCACCCTCAACCACTTCTTGGCTCTGGGGTCTAGAGATAAACTCAGCAGCGAGTTCTGAAGAGAAAAAAATTTAGTGCTCTGTGATTTTCCTCAAAACACATTGCTATGCAATGCTAAGCTAAATTACTTACCATTAATTCTTAGTGTCCCTGTTGTTTGTGAGCTGGGCAGTTTGCAGTGGTATTCTCCAGCATCGTCCATACGAAGGTCCTGGATGAGGAGAACTCTCTTTCTGCCATCTGCAATATGTTCATATCTTCCACCCTCAGGCAGTTCCTCATCACCCTTATACCATACAACCTCTGCACTGGGCTTTGAGACCTCACAGATCAGTTTAATACTGTCAGTTTCAGTGCCTTCCACATTAGCCAAGTTCTTTGTGAATCTTGCCTCCTCCTCTGTAATAAGAGAAATTAAGCAAATTCAAATACTGTCAAATACTAAAGACTGTAACTGAATACTGTGAAGTGAACAAAAACTAACCAATGACAGTCAGCATGCCAGAGGTCCTGGAAGTCTTTGCATCACATTCATATTCAGCCTCATCATCAAACACCGCCTTGCTAATGATAAGAATACGCTGAACTCCTTTGGAAATGATCTCATATTTCTTGCCCTTTCTGATTTCATTTCCATCCTTGAACCAGCGAACCTATTCAAAAAGAACCATTAGCATTTACATGCATATAACAGAGTGAATAAAGCTAAAAAATGTGTAGCCAAATGAAACATTTATTCAATCTAAAAATATATCTAAATTAAGAAAAATACCTTGGCATTTTCTCTGGAAACCTCGCATTCAAACTTGGCAGTTTCTTTCTCCATGACTTCAACATCATGGAGTGGCTTTGTGAACTCCACATGTGGAGCTAAAATCAACAAAAAAATATTCTCAAAATGCACAACAAATGAATTAAGTTAGAATTTTGAGCTATTATGAAAATTCACTTACGTTCAACATTCAAGAAAGCAGAAGTCTTGAAGTCTTTGGCATCACAGGTGTACGTTTTTGAATCGTCAAGTGTGCAGTCAAGAATGATGAGCTTTCTCTTGCAGCCCTCAGCAACCATCTCATACTTCTTCGTTTTACGGATTTCCTGTCCATCTCTGAACCACTTGACTTCTGCGCTTTCTTTGGAGACTTCACACTCTAGTATGGCAGTAGCTTCCTCCTCTACAGTCTGGTCCTCAAGCGGCTTGGTGAACTCGACTGGAGGCTCTGTTAGAGCAGATTGTTTAGCATGCTTTCAATGCTTCTTGCAAAAAATGCTTTCATATGTTTGTTAATTAAGCAAGACTATGATACTCAGTCTCATATGTTACTGTGGTTATTGCCTTAATATTTAGTTTTCTTTTGCTGGCTGTGACACACAAAGTGCAACTTATTTGTCGATGTTCTTTAATTAGACATACTGATTGAAGTTTACCATTATTATTCTTCCTGTCTTTCTAAAATACGTAATATTTCATTATATACAGGTCCTGATGACAACTGTTCACTGTACTTAAAATAAGCTTTTACATTTAATTTGCTACACTTATTGCATCATGTTTACTTTAATAAAATACAATAGAATCTTATAATGAAGTTCAAAAGTGTGATGTTTCAATATGTTTGGCTAATATGATATATAATATTAATTCATAATAATATATCATATAATACGGCTGTTGCTGCAGGCCACGATAGAGCATTTGAGCATTTGGGGTATATATTTCTAATTATTAAAACTGCCATTGTTCAGTTAACACCTTTATATTTATATATATAAACATGCCAAAAAGGCACCAACCTTTCACGATGAGTTTGGCCTGGGTTTGGAAATCCTTTGCAGTGAGTTTTACTTCTCCTGCCTCTGTCAGCTTCACATCTCTTAGGGTCAGCGTGTGAGTTCTGCCCTCTGCTCGGGTCACCACCTGTGCAAATCAAACAGATTGATAAATCAACCCTGTCACAGGCTTGAAAACAGCTATTTACTGCCCCACTGCAATAGACATCAGCAGCTGAGGAGCAGGAACTGGTCTCAGTTTCACACCTCTCCTTTTTCTACCAGGGATAGCTGTGTAGCCTGAGAGCAACTTATATAGCTTGTGTAACATCAGTATACTGTGAATGTGAATTGTATTATTTGACTCAATGCATTAAATAATACAGTAAATTTGCATTAACAATAAAAAAGCTGGACAGAGCTCATGGGCACGCTATAACATTTATCATAAACATAGAATTTTCCTAATAGACTACATTGCATTAACAATTAAAACTATTTTAAGCATATTAATGACAAAAAACAATAGTTCATCAATTTTATAATTTTATTTTTCATCAAAGTTATCAATTGTTGTATTATAGGGATCTGGATTTTTTAAATGCTACTACTTGTCATTTATACACTGCATTACAAACATTGCTACAGAAAAAGTGGTTCTAACCATTTAACCATGTTGTCTTTTCTATTCATTTTAACCATCTATCTATCTATATATATATATATATACATACATAAATAAAATTCAGCCATTTTTTAATGAGGAAAGTACCAAAACCCATTATTTAATCAATCGCACATAACAAGATAGGCCTCAAACCACTCATACCACCATAAAGCAATTCTAATTCTCTAATAATGGTCATAAGAACTGCTGTTATCACTAAACATTTTCAGATAACATTCCATTGCCAACAACAACCTGAATAACGCCATGAAGTTATTAATCAAATGCATTTTTCTTGATTTCCACCATTCAGGAATAGAAAAATACACCCACAGCGCAATTTAACTGTAAACACATTTTTAGCTTTACAAAATGAATTTCCACTTAAAATTGTAGCTCTCAAATAGACCTTCTGCCACCTGCCACTGGACATGGAGTCTCAAAGCAGTTAAAAATAACTAGAAGAACGCTTGCAGGGCAGAACAGCCCTGAGAGTTAACGCAAAGCCCAGATCAAATACTCAGCTGTAGCCTGATCCCCACAGGTCCTTATATGCAGAAAGCATGTAGGTGGCATATGTAAAGAAGAATCTATAGGTATAAAATGTAATTACTACTTTTGTATTTGCAGAATATTTAACTGTTGTGATAAGTTGATGGCTATAAACGGAAACTAAAAAAAAATGGCCTCAACACACAATGACTGCTTATGCTAGTATTACATTAGCATTACATTAGCATGAAGAAGCAGAGTGTTATCCAAGACTAACTCTGTGACAGGCCTACTTCAAAACCAGACTGCAGGGTTTTTAAAACTTCAGACTTTCATGCAAGCACAAGATATAGCTGGAATTCTTTTCACTTACTCTGTCGCTTGGTTCCAGCTTTGTACCCCCAAGGAACCAGTCCACAGATATGCCTTCATACGACAGTTCACAGTCAAAGGTTGCAGTCTCCCCAGCCGTAACTGTAACATCCTTGAGAGGCCGCAAAAGGCCTATCGTTCGTGCTTTGGATTGAGGAGAAGACATGGTTAGTCACCTCCAAGTCCCAAGAGACAGTATAATCCCTTAACTGCAAATCCACATTGTGCTTTCCCGCTGACAGCAGGCCACTGCTCTGGAGCCCAGAAGCCTCCAAGACCAAGTGGAGATTCAGTTGGAGAGAGACTTGTCATTCGGGGGCCTACCTCATTTGCATATTTAGTTTCCTTTAAAATGTAAATGGTCAGCAAAAAAAAAAAAAGAGTTGGTGGGGGAGGTGGACCTGTTGAACCTCTGCCAATCACTGACAGGCCTACTCTAGATATGGCATGCAGATTCCAAAATAGCTGCAAGATCTGATTGGCTACTTGCCTACCCCCACCAAGACTTCACGCTGGCCAACCTGTTACTGTCAATCAACGCCTTGGAATTTTCCAGGAAAAGAAGAATGTTGGGGTACATGTTACCTAATTTATACAAATGCAGACATCATGGGTGATGTTACAACACCAGCCTGTTTTATAGGCATGTTTACAAGTGGTTCCCATGTCTAGAAGATTCTACGCCATTAATGCCTCGCTTAATAAAAACGTTTTATCACCCACTTAGCATGGCATGGTGGTTGGCATTACATTTTACAGCCTGATAACACATTACATTCACAAACTGATTTACTGCAGTTATGATACATCCTTTCATTTTATTTATATATTTGTTCCCTTGCTGTAACAGGAGTTTTCTTTCTCCTTCCTGTAACAGAAATAGTTTCCTGTGTAAAACTAATGTCTCTTATATCTTATCTGAAGTGTTCCCATATGTATGTGCATGTGTTCTACATCATTCTCACCTTTAACTCTCAGATGAGCACTAGATTTAGCATTGGCAGCACTAAAGTCCACACCGCCAGCCATGTTCATCTGCACATTGTAGAGAATGAGCATGTGTCTTGTTCCTTCTTCCTTAATCTCACAGTCCTAATGATTGGGGGAGAAAAATGAATTAGGATACAAGTCCCCAGATAATATAGAAAATTAGATATTAAGCCATTAAGGCAGCAGGACAATAGCGTTAGTGTTATATTTTACATATTCTACAAACAGCATTAATTCATAGTGAGTGCATACCTTGAACAATGCATAGTTTGCAGGGATTTCAGAATGGTTTCATCAAACTGACTGAACCAGGTTTTAGCAGTTGTTTACACCATTATATAAAGTGCAATTACTTAAAAAAAGGGACAGATTAAAAGCTGTTTGTGACTACAGAACTTACCGCAGACTGGTGCAGAGCCTCTCCTTTGAGTTTCCAGTTACCATGCACATCCTCCTCGGAGATCTCTGTCTCAAAGCGAGCAGTCTCAGTCTCTATGACTTCCACGCTGTATAGTGGACGAACGATCTTAATGTCACGCTCTGCAGGGGTCATATGAGAGGACAAGGAAAATCAGTTGAGGGGCCATATTTTAACTGTTTAAGGAGTCCATATGAAGATTGAAAGAGAAAAGTACATACCCTCAATATTCAGCTTAGCTGTTGTTTTGTCAGAGCCACAGTCACAAGTGTATTCGCCTATATTGCTTTTATCAGCCCGCTTAACTGTTAGAATGCGTTTCTTTCCATCTGCCTTGATGAGGACATTCTTGGACGGGGTAATTTCCTTGCCATCTTTAAACCATTTCACCTCAGCAGAGGGCTTGCTCAGTTCACACATCAGCACTACTTCATCCTTTTCAACAGCTGTGTAGTCCTGCAGCTTGGTGGTAAAGTAGGCTTCTCCCTCTGTTGGGTGCAACACATGCATAGATTTTGCCTTGCAAAAAGTGTCATAGATTGACCAACACTGCTGAAAATCAGAAAAATAGCACATGAATACTGCAAGGACTTACCAAGAACAGTGAGCATGGCCTCGCAAGTTTTTCCAAGGGCCTCTGCTTTAATCAAAGAGGTATCATCAATTGACACCTCCTTGAAAGACAGAGTGTGGATCTTGCCCTGTTCTGACATGTGCACCACTTTGCTCGGGTGCAGGCGCACATCATTTTTGTACCAGGTGACCTGAACTTTCTCATGGGAAAGTTCAATACTGAACTCCGCTGTCTCACGCTCCTTCACGGTCACGTCCTTGATGGGCTTGACAAACTCAAGACGAATGCCTGTTTAAAAAAGAAATGCGAATGCATGATCACTTCCTAATGTTTCCGAAGCTCACAAAAAACAATTAAAATGTAAATTAGGCTGCATAAGTACAAAAGAGTTGTAAAGACCTTGAATGATGAGTTTGCCAGTAGTTCTTTTGTCCTCAGCCTCAAACATGTACTTAGCCTCATCATCATAGGCTGCAGATTTGACAACCAGAGCATGTCTTTTCCCCTCTGAAACAATTTCAAATTTGTCGTCAGCCTTCAACTCCTGGGTTCCCTTCAGCCAGCGGAAGGTCTTCGGCTCTCGTGATGTTTCACACTCAAACCTTGCGTCGTCTTTCTCATACACTTGCACGTCACTCAAAGGTGTGAGGAAAGTAATTGGCAGCTCTGCAAATGAAAGGAAGATTAGGTGCCAATTTACACTCGTGTAAATGATCAAGAAGAGAAGAAGAGAAGTAGAAAGGTACCTTTGACTTTCAGATTTGCAGAACACTTTGCATTGGCACCCTGGAATGAAACCTCGCCTGTCTGAGGAACTTTGCAGTTGTACAAAGTTAAAATGTGCTTGGCGCCATCCTCAATGATTTCAACGTCCTATTGGAAAAAAAGGAATGTATATGACAATCCAAAAAGATCTATCGTCGAATACAGAGTTTCTTTTTTAAATTTTAGATTGGTTCAGTTGAAAAAAGATTAAGATTTTCATTATTCTTACAGGTGACTGAGAAAGAACTTCTCCTTTCAGTTTCCACTGGCCATGGACATCATCCTCTGAGAGCTCCACTTCAAAACGTGCAGTCTCGCCATCAAATAGCTCAACACCATACATGGGGCGAACCACCTTGATGTCACGAGCTGCAACAGAATAGAAACAGCACTGAAGGTCAGAAACACCACATAATGTTTCAGCAGTACATTGCTGTAAAAGTGATTACCGGTATGACGTGTAACAAAATGGATTTTGTTCTATCGTGGATAGACCCAAAAACTGGGCCCCTGAGACAAAGAAAAAGTGAGAAACAGCTTGAGTAATCTTCTTATCTTATAAGCTCAACCAAAAGTGCGCTTTAGACTGGAAGCAGTGACTGCACCACTATGGGCTGCTAGCAGTATGTTCCTATGTTAATTGGTGTAGCCATTTATATCAGCTGTGCATGGCTTCAGAATGCATTTTTGCAGAATGACACTTGCAGAATCGCACTAGAGCTGATGTAAAAGCAAAAGCATCACAGACAGAGTGGTGAACTTGGTGGAATCATGAGCTGCAGTGAAACAGTGAAATATTGTAAAAACCAGATAAAAAATTGTACTTTGCTGCCACAGTACAAACTAAGATTAAGGATAAGTCGAGAGATAAAAAGGGAGAGGAGAATAGGTTGTAGAAGAGAAAGACAAATAATTGGTTTGATTACAGGACTGAAGGAGCTACTAGTGCCTGTCAGCATTTACATAATAAGGAAAAGAAAATCTTTTTAGATGCAAACTGTATTATGATGTTAAGGAGGAACTTTGTCTTATTTAGTAACTATAAAGGGTTTATGATTTTGATAAAATAATAATAATTATGTATTTCACAGGAAGCATTCATAGCATATCCATGAACAGTACGGTGACACTCCATTACTATTACATTATCATTCTGAAACACTCATTAAATACATTCATTAGAGACTAATGAGTCTAATTCTGCATATAATGAATTAAAACTCATTCAGTGTTTAGTGTAAACTTCATGATGTGATAATGAATATGTTAAAATACATGTTACTTTTTCAGGGAACAAATACGATTTTCAAAACCATACTTGTATTTATTATTGAACCCTTAAAAGCATGATTGAAACAAATATGGTGCAAATGAATGGCTTTTGACTTTTTGACTTTTCTTTATTCACTAATATTTCACAAGATGACCATCCTGAATGTGTGAAAATGTAATATTACTGTAATTTTACTTTACAGCTCATGATTGCTATAAAATACTTAATGTATGAGTAGGTAATGCAATTTGCTTAGGTTTTGCATCATTCATGAATGCTTTATAACTGTAATGAAGGTGGTTGGGAGTTCTCTTGACTACACCCTTTGTGTGTTCAGTATCATAAGCTGTTTATTCCCTCTTTATTTTCATTTTTGATTTTAATTTATTAAAGAACCCATCATGAAGTATGTATAATTCATTGAATTTGATTTCAATTCATTGCATTACATGTCCGTTACTCTTAAATGAATGTATTTAATTAATGTTTAAAAATGTTCATGTAATCTTAATACAATAACTGTACTGTTCATGAACAAGCCTGGAATACTTCATGTACATGTAGTTCCTGTAAAGCATTACCAGTTTTTATTACTGTTGTTTGTTGTTAATATTGTTATTATTATCAATTCATTTTCATTTTATTATTATTATTTTATTATTGATATTGCAATATCATATTGTTATCGTCTGAGTAGTGACAAAATTAGACTTCATATCGCACACCCCTAAACAGTACCCACTGTATATTTAATGAATGCTGCAATGCGTACCTTCAATGTTCACAGTGGCCATTGTTTTGTCTGTTCCACAGTCACAGACGTACTGGCCCTTGTCTTTGTCCCCCACTTTCTTAATTGTCAAGATTCTCCGTTTGCCCTCTGCCCTCATGGAAACCAACTTGGAGGCCTTAATTTCAGTCTCATTGTGGAACCACTTCACTGGAACATCTCTGCTCAGCTCGCAGTCAAGACTGACCTCATCTTTTTCGACTGCAGTGTAGTCCTGCAACTTAACTGTGAAGTAGGCGTCTCCCTCTGAAAAATACCAATTAATTCCAATGAGTTAAAATGCATTATTAAGAAATCTTTTACTCTCTTTATGTGCTGAGTGCCAAAAAAGGGTTACTTTACGAGAGAGCAGCACAATAATTACAATCACCATACCACAAGAAAACAATAAAACCTTGTAGAAGATTACCTAGGACCGTCAGGTTTGCTGTAGTTGATATTCCTTTTGCCTCTGCCTTTATCTGGCAAGTATCATCTAGAGTGACTTCCTTAATTTCTAATATATGTCTCTTTCCATCGACATGGGTAAGCACCGTTCTGCTCGGGTGCAGTTTTGTTTCATTTTTGTACCAAGTCACAGGCACATTTTCATGAGAAAGCTCAATCTCAAACCGAGCTGTTTTACCTTCCTTCACAGTTTGATCCGACATCGGCGAGATAAACTTCAGTCTTATACCTTTAACACATAATCAATTAAGTGATATTAATGACATGTATGCTAGATGGTCTGGCACCGAAGATGGATTGGATGACTTGAATGGAACATCTTGAATGGATTAGATGACTTGAATGGAACATCTTGAATGGATTAGATGACTCAAATGGATTTAACCATGACTTACCCTCCACTGTCAGTTTAGCTGTTGATGTTTTACCCAAGACCTCAATAGTGTATTCTCCCTCATCATCAAATTCACAGTGGTTTATGACCAACATGTGTTTCTTTCCATCATCAATAATATCATATTTCTGGTCTGATACTACAACATCAGATCCTCTATACCACATCACTTTAGGCACATCCTTAGTGATGGTACACTCAAACTTTGCCTGTTTCTTTTCAGGAACCGTAATATCCTTTAGTGGGACTGTGAAGTCCATTTCGATTTCTGGGGATTTGAATGAAGGTTATCAAAAGAAAATCGTTTTCAAAAATGTATAACAAGATCATACAAGGACTTATATGCTCACTAATGTGCATGCATCTGTTTTTTTTTTTAAATCAACATACCTTTGACTGTCAGCATTGCACTTGTGATGGCATTCAAAGCTTGGTATGTAACTTCTCCAGCCTGGTCAAGCTGAACATTTTTCAGAGTAAGAAATCGTTTCGGTCCCTCTGCCCTGATATCACATGTCTTGAGAAGAAAAAGGAATGTAAAAAGTTCAGTTCATAACAATTGCACTTCGTCCATGTTCACTGGGCAATAATCAAGTCAGTATTGACCAACATCTTACCGGTGATCTGGTTAGAACCTGTCCCTTAAGCTTCCATTCGCCAGGCACATCATCCTCAGAGATTTCAGTGTCAAAGTTAGCCTCCTCCTTCTCCTTCACCTCCACACTAGCAAGAGGCTTTAAGATCTCAGCTTCACGTTCTGTATCAATGGTAAAGAAACATTATGATTAATACATTGCAAACCCCACATGCATAGGAGATGAAGTATAATAACGTCACACACCTCCAAGTGTGAGTTTTGCAGGATATCTACGGCCTTCGACCTCAATGGCATACTCGCCAGCATCATTCGGTTGGGCATTCTTAATGGCCAGTGTGATATCTTTTCCGTCCTTCTTGACCTCGGTCTTATCTGTTGGTTCTGTAGGAATTTCTTCATCTCCCTTTAACCACTTCCAGTTGGGAGTGTCCTTGAAGAGCTCACACTTGAAGGTAGCAGTGGCCTTCGGTTTCACATGCTGATCCCTCAGAGGTCTCACCAACCAGTCTCTTATAATTTCTGTCGATAAAAAAAATCATTAAGTAAATATGATTTATGGTAACTGTAGTAGATAAGAGAATTAATATGCTCACTTGCACATACCAATGACTTTGACATTCGTCTGTGTCTGAAGGTTCTCACACTCGCACGTGTAAACAGCAGCATCATCATCATTTGAGTCTTGAATAGTCAAAGCCTGTTGCAGTCCAATAACATTGATGGCAATCTTGCCAGGAACTGCTAAGAGTGGATTTCCATTCTTCTTCCAGACCACACTCCTGTCTTTGCTCAGCTCACAGGTCAAATACATAGGCTGTCCTTTGATTACAGTCGTCTCTTCCTCCAGATTCTTGGTGAATCTCACAGGCAACTCTATGAAAAGACAAGAACATAACAAAATCACATTTTAGAACAGTTGATATACAGAAACATTTCCAAAAAGTCCAAAAATGCATCCTGAATCTCTACATTTTCTCAGAGAATTAGTGTGTTACCTTCTACAATAAGTTTGGCAGTAGAGGTCTTCTCTTTATTTCCAAGCTTAGCAACGCATGTGTACTCTCCTGTGTCAGAGAGCTGAACATCAATGATGGCCAGTTTGCGGTCTTTGCCATCAGAGGTAAACTTGTGCTTTGGACTCTCCCTCAGGTTACTTCCGTCTTTCATCCATGAGGTAACAGCAGTAGAAGGAGAAATCTGGCACTCAAATACAGCAGAAGAACCTATTGACTCAGCTTCCTGCAGTACAATATCTTGGAGTTCCTTCACAAACTTCAGAGGGACAGCCTTGAGCTGGAAACCAAATGGTGCTTCCCCTGGAGGTTTGTCACCACCTGCACCAGGTTTTAGCCCTCTTCCTCGTCCAACATCACCAGGTGAGGGAGTTTTTCTTGCTGAAATGCAAAAAGGTTGTGTTGTTCAGTGCTAGTTTCATGGCAAGTGAAATACACTTTTGCATATTTAATTTAATTTAATATGATAAGTAGATCAGTAGCAGAAATGCAAGCTATTGCATGGTAAGTACATTTAAATTGATAACACAGATACATATTTACATGTACTTACCAACAGATATGTTTAATAAATGTCCAGTAACAAAGTTATAATGTTTCACAAGCATGTTAGGTTCTGGAAAGATTAGCCTTTTATATAAATATAGTTTGAGAAGGAAAAACAAAAGAACAGGAATGGTGACTAAACTGTAAACAAGGAAAAAAAATCCAATGAGGGGCCAATGAAAAGAACAGTGGCAAAACTTTTGAAGCTTTAGGAACTACAGCGCTTTGAAAGCAATCAGTAAAAAGAGATTAAATCCAAACTAATCAAAACTAAAACATAAGTTAAATGCTAAAAGTCATAAGTTACATTCGGAGATTTTAGTATGCGATGGGAGTAGCATTAGCTTATGGATGGGGGGATGCTCAAAAAGATTTTTGGACACTTAGGCTACCTCCACACTACACGCAAAACAATGTAACAATTAAAAGTCATAGAAATCATTTAAATCAAATGAAATTAGATTTAAACTGTTTTTGTCGTTTTCTGCTCTAGAAATTATACAGGAAAATACGGCTGCTATTTTGCTGCAAATAGGCTACATGATGAATACTTATTTATTTATTTTATTTTATTTTTATTTATTTATTTATTTTTATTTCACTTCATTATAAACAAGGCCCCTATATGCAAAAGAACAATGCTTAGATATAAACAATCCAAATGGAGGAAACACTGACAAATACTAGGCTACTGCTGATGTTCACAAATCATCTTGAGGGTGAGGAGGAGAAAGAGGGCCATTCAGTTTTAGTAAGTGATTCTTTAGTCATGGCCTCGCACGTCATTACACAGCAACGTTTAATGCAGAAACCTTTTATTTAGATTTTTACCTAACTTGTTCAACTGCTTAGCATGTAATGTTAACTTGCAACAATCAAGTAACAATTTTTTTAATTTTGTATGTTGACGTTTTACAGTGACAAAAATATTCGAACATAAAAGTCCTGCTTGAACATAAAAGCTGCTCATGCCTAGGCGGTTCAGACTGAATGGAAATCAATGGTCAGAGTTAAAGATATGGAAAATAAGGGTAAGGGTATGGGCATCTATAAAAAGTTAAAGGGAACCTGAGAATGACTTAAATCTGTATTTTATATTTGCTATTTCTAGCCTCAAAAAAATCTAGTAGAAGTGTTTTTTTTATAACTGTATAGAAGATAAGTTGATAAGTTAACAAGATGATATTAAAAATGAAAGAGCAATGATAAATAAGCTGTGTGCAGAAAACTAAGCACCTAAAATACTTACGTTTCAAGCCTCTGCCTCTTCCAGCCTCCTCTTTTGGTGTCCCCTCTGACCAAACACAACAAAAGTTATTTCCAATTCGAGGACATGAAAATGTGCGTAAATAACTAATATGTACATGGTTTATATGCAAGTGTAACAACAACAACCACAGATGGAAATGTGAGAAAAAATATTAAAGTTAGGGTATAACTCATGAGGATGATAAAAACCATGCCACCAATTATGGAAATGTTAGATGGCACCAGTGGATTGACCACTAAGGTTAAATTTGAAGTCCTATGGACAAACATATCCAACAAGATGAGAGGACATTAAGAGACAACATGCAACCACAATGAAGACTGACATAGATGAAGACAGACAAGATTTAGTTTTTAATTATGGACATTAAGATGGTATGAAAATTATTCAGGGCACAAAACAAGATGGATGCCTGGAGGAGGAAAATGAGACATTCAGCGGTGAGGAGCCAAAGCCACCCTCTCACCTCGTCTACCTCCTGGCATCCCTGGAGTCTCAAGTGCACCTTCCTCCAAATACTCTAGGTCTTCAGAGCCATAACTCTCTTGAGGAGCAAGTTCCCATCCCCAAGTCTCCTCTTCATCCTCTTCTTCAACCTCAAACATCTCCTCTTCAAATACTTCTTCTTCCATTTGGGTTGGGACTTTTCTCATCTGCACAGCTCCAGGGGACAGCTCTTTTACCAATGGAACCTCTGCTGGTTTCACTATTGCAGGGATCTCTTCAGTCTTTTCCTCCTTAGGTGAAACTTTCTTTGGCACCTTTTTTAGTGTAACAGATTCAATCAAGTCTTTAGGTGAAACCTTTTCTGGGATTGGCTTTTTAGTCACACCAGTGCTAGGTTTCCTCTCCACAGGAGTTAATTCAATTGGTTTTGCTTGGTCAACCTTTGGTGATGGAGTCTTTTTGGGCTCCAGTCCCTTCTTCGATGGTTCAACAGGTTTTAGAACAACCTCTTCTCTCTTCTCAGGCTCCTTAGGCAAACTGCCTTTTTTGATCACTAGAGGCTTCTTCTCCTCTTCCTTCTTTGGTGGTACATCCTTTTCCACAGGTGTTACCTTTTTGGGGAGTTCCTTCTTCTCCTCTACTTGAGGTACCTCAACAGGCTTCTTTTCAACCACTTTGTCAGGCACTTTTTGCCTGTCAATGTCTTTCAGCTGAGTTTTTGGTTCTTTTGAAATTTCCTCCTTTGGTGCCTTACTGGGTGGTAGAATTTCTGTGGGTATTTTTTCCTTTGGTTCAGGAGCCTCTTTTTGTGCTGGTGAGCCAGATGGCTTTTTTGCAAATGGCTTTAGCTGAACCTTCTCTGGTTCCTCCTCTTGTTTTGGGATTCTCTTGCCTTTCCATGATGGAGTATCAGGTTCTTTGGCCTCTTCATCCTTTTTAGCTCTATCAACAGGTTTACGTACAACCTCATCTGGTTTCTTTTCGTCAGGCTTAGGAGGCTCCACTATTTTCTTTGGGACTTCAGTTTCTTTTTGCACAGGTTCTTTCTGAGGCAGTACACCTTTCTCAAAACTAAGAGGCTCTCTGTCTCTTTCAAAAGATATAGGTTCTCTCTCTTTTGGTTCCTTTTTAGTGTCTTTTTCAGGTTCAGGCACTTGTTTTCCAGGTTTTTCAAAAGGCTTTAACTTAACTGTTTCTTGCTCTTTTGTCTCAGGTGGTAACTTCTTTATTTTCTTTAGAGCCAGGCCTGGTTCCTCTGGTGTATCCTTCTTTGGAACCTTTGCTACTTTCTTCAAATCAGGCTTTTCTTCTGTTTTTTCTTCTGGTTTTGTCTTCTCTGGTTCTTGACCATGCTCAGCTGGCTTCTCTTTTTCCAATTTAGGTTTTATTTCCTCAGTTCTCTTGATTCTTTCATATTTTTCAAACTGAATTTCAGCTTCATAACTCTCAGTAATTAAAAGCTCTCTCACTGCTTCAGCATAGACTTGCTTTTTTTCCTCCTGCTTTTCTGGTGAAGGCTTATGAACCTTCTTCAATTTAATCATTTCCTGCTCCTCTTCTTCTTTGACTTTGGAGATCCTTGTAACTTTCTTTAATGTTGGAATTTCTAGCTTTTCTTCCTCTTTTCTAGGAATTTTCCCTTTAGATTTGGAAATTGATCACATTACAGAGCGAAAAAAACTACACAGATACAATAAAAACATCAAACAACATCAACAAACACACCAAACACCAAACATGTCGTCCAGATTCCCTAGCCTATAAACGTATAAAAAAACATGACACACAACACAGACTAGGACTAACAGAACATCACACAATAGAAGACAACAATACAATACAAAAAGTACAGTGACAGCACATTAACCATCTAAAAATGCCTGTTTCAGTTGCACAGTACAAATCATAAATCATGATAAATCCTGAATGTGTTTCATTTATTACAACACTGAATTTCACAGCAGTTTTCACAGTTTCATCATACCTTTTTTCACAGGTCCAGGTGCAGCAACAGGTCCCTTTTCACCCTCTGATTAAAAAAAAAATAGCCAACAGCATTAAATATAGAAAATAAAGTAAGGTTAACTAAAAATGTACAATATTCTAGTGTTGCTTGTAAGGACATGGAGTGGAAGAAAAAAAGTAGTTGTTAATGGGAAAAAGGAACTATACACTAATAACAGCTTTGCATATGGTTAGTATTCAATAAAGCTTGAGGTTAACATGTGAACAGTGGTGCCTTTATAGTGTTAAGATGCAAATAATGTCACTCCAATAAATATAGGTATTGAATATTCATCTGTAGAAACATGTAATTCAGGCCTAAGATGTGACATTGAGCTTAAGAGTTACTTACCCCCTTTTTTTTACATATAAGAAGATGCAAGAAATGTGCACAAGAAAATGTTTTACATTTCAACTGTGAGGTTATTCTACTCCCAATACCTTCAACTTGTTGGGTAAGGGGTATCTGCTCTTCTTTAGGACCTGCCTTTGGTGCCTCAGGTTCTTGTGGTGTAAGTACTTTAAAATAATTTGAAAGAGATGTCAAAGAAAGGTCACAAGAATATCAAGATTAAGACAATTCATCAGTAGGTTCATCCATGTGGTTTCAGTCTTCTGTTTGTTCTGCTACCTGGTGTGGCAACAGTCTTCTCGTTCCTGGTCTCAAACATGTGTTTGTCTTTAATCTTCTCTCTCTCCACTTGAATTTAAAAGATATTGTGCATTTAGCTTAAGAATTATATTCAAAAGGATAAAATAATGTTTTCATAAGCTCTGTTGAAATCCATAATAAATAATTTAAATATAGATAAAGAGTCTTATAAGAGCCATTCCACCAAAGAATAATGAAGACTAAGAAACATCTTCCTTAGGAACCCATTGCTGGTAGACAGCAGATTTAAGGTGATTTAAGGTACTTTTGGCAAGATGACTTGTAGAAGTTCTAGACCCGAAGAAGTTTTGAAGTTGCAGTGTACTCAGCTGTAGATGTTTTGGATTGTATTACATGAAGGACCACCATATGAAGAGCATTCTCAGAAACTACCACACAAACCAGGCTTATGGCACACATTTGTTCACAAACAGGAGACATTTAGATTAGTATTAAAGGCATGACAACACATACATTTAGTCTCAGATGACGCTTAATATATATTAATAGCAAAAAAACTACATTAATAGCACACAGACACACGTATTTAAGAGGATTTTTAAATTATTAAACAATAAAGTACCTTCAACAGGAGACACTTTCTTTTCTTGTGGCACAACTGCAGGCTCTGGTGGTACTTTTCGTTCAACTGTGGGCCATTCAAAGTCAAGAAAGGTGATGATGAGGTTAAAGACTTCATTAAGACCACAGTAATAGTCACAAAAGACGTACAATTTAGTCCGACATGTTCACGACATATAATAGCACACAACATTTTAAGTAAAAATTATCACACATGGACAGACACACATAAGACAAGTTACAGAAACATTGACAGACAACAAATCAATGTTAAATGAAGACAAAAAGTAGAAGTTAAGGCAGCACAAGAAACATAAAAGTACCTTCAGGTGGAGAGATTTTCTTTGCCTTTGGCAAAATTTCAGGTACTGGAGATGGTTTCTTTTCAACTATGGAAAAGTATGGACAGGTTATGAAGACAGATTTAAGAAGAGGACAAAAAAATGTAGATATATACCAAACACATAGGGAGCAGAACAAAATTGTACACAAAAACACATAAAACATTTCACAAAACAATACTAAGATTTTGAGCAAAACTACTGTCACAGTATTTTTGTACCTTTGGGAGCAGCTTCCTCCCGTTTCAAAGGAGCAGGTGCCTTTTCTGGAGGAGCCATCTTCTCTGGTTCTGGCACTTTAGAATACACATGAAATAATGTTAAAAATGCACCTGCTTTAAAATATTAGCCTGTGAAAACCCTGACTGTTCTAGCATAGGGATCTTCACAAAAACGTTTGACCACACACAAACAAACACAGACAAAGGAAAGGACAGTGAGGGGCAAGAATTGTGGCATTTCAATTCTGAGAGTGTTGTGTTTCATATTCAAGTGGTACAAGAGGACACTGACATAAAAGGCCAACTGCATTCAAGCATGTGCAAGGACCGTGGTTCACTCTGCACTGCTGAATACAGGACAAGGTGAGACAAAACAAGAGATGGGCATGACGCCCAAAATTGCTGCATGGTGTTAAGAATGCGCAAGAGTTGTTATAAGAGAGCGTTTGAGACATCAAGCACGCAAGATCTTATTTCAAATACCTCTCAAAGTTGGTTCTATTGGAAGAGTAGTTTCGTGTTGCTGTGGCAGATCCTTCTGCTTCACTTTACAGGGGATTTCCTTTCTGCCCAAAGAGTGTTCTTCATGAACCAGTTTGTCACTGTGTTGATACTGTTCTGTTTTTCTGAACATGGCATCTTCGGAAACATCCTTCGATGTCTCAGGTGGTATCCAAGGTTTAGTGGAAGAGTCTTCCTTACTTATCTCAACTTGGGATTTCAGAAGAGGTTTAGGTATTTGTCTTTTTTCTTGTGTGGGTATAAATACATCCTTTGATCTATGAAGTTTTTCTCCTTGAATAAGAGCCTCTTCCTGTGGTGGTCCTATAACTTTCTTGATTGTTTGCATTTTGTCATTAATGCTGGAAACATCTAATTTGATGATCTCTCCTTCTTTGTAATGTGGGGAGAGCTCTGTTTTCTGATCATCCTTTGACAAATCTTGCATCTTTACCTGTAAAATTCCCTCTTTTTCAGTTTGTGAAGGTAGAGGTACTTCTTGAGCATGACTATGTCTCTCTTTCAGGTCTTCAGCAGAATTAAAAGACTTCTTATGCACAACCTGTTTGATAGGTCTTACAGAGTGATCTTGTGTAGGTATCATTTCATATATTTCTTTAGTAATATTTGGTTCGTCTGGAGCAATACGTCTATCAAATGTGTTCAATTCAAGAAGAGTTTTTGCTTCTTTACCTGATTCTGCAGTGGACATTACTGGTCTCTCCGAGACATGCTGTTCCTCTAAATGGACAGATTTCACTAATTTAGCAAAGGTACTGTCCTTTTGGGGAGATTCTGAATCTTCCCTTGATGAAGGACTCATTCTCAGAGGACTGTGCAGTGATTCTAATATAGGCACTTCTTCTTTCCTTATGTTTTCTGTATATTCTAAACTGATTTCTTGAATATTGGTGGACTTGTCTTCATCTACACATTTTGGCAAAAAAACCCTTTGTGAGGAAGCAATCTCCTCATCAGAAATTTGAGGAAGAATTACCTTTTCTAAGGATATTTTATGTTCTTCTTGTGGAAAATACTGCTGAACATCACTGCTTGGTTTAATGGTTTCAGTGGTATCCTGTCTAGATGTTGGAATATCTTGGGATAACACATATTTCTGTGGTACCTGTAGTTCATGATCTACTTGCTGCCCAGTGGAAAGCTTGCTCTTTTGAAGGTTTTCTACTGCTGTTCTACTGTCCTGCAGTTTCTTTGCATAGAAATGAGGACTCTTTTTCTCTTTGAGTGCTTCAACATTTTGATGAGGCTTTGACTCTTCCCTTGATATCTTAAAACCCTCTTGAGTGTTTACCGTCTTCTGATTATTAATTTGATTACACTCATCTACTGTTATCATTCTGTGAAAATCTAGGTGAGTATCTGAGTAAACATCTGATTTAACAATCGGGGACAAAATCTCTTCTTTACAAGAAATGTCCTGCCTTACATCTTTCTCTGATTTGCCTTTAAGAGCAATTTTGTCATGTTTGGTGGCTACTGATCCCTCTTCTGATTCTGTTAAAACTACTGCTACATTTTCTGTTGATGAACTCTTACTTTCTGATGTGACTGCAAGATCCTTTTCATGAGAACCAGAATAAAACCCTTTCTTAGATAGCTCGTCACTATCAACCACTAATGTCTTTACTATCCTACTTGATATGGGCTCCATTATCTCATGACCTGCTTTCACTGGGACAACAACTTTCATCTCAACATCCTCCTCCTTTCTGTGTTCCTCAACAGTTTCTTGCTTCTTTTGTATAGTAAGCTGTGAAATGCTTTGAAGGTCCTCTATTGTTTGGTCCTTATCTTTCTGTAACGTACTTTTAGAAGGAAGTACCTCTGTGGTTGTACTGCCATCTTCAAGCTTTTTGTGCAACCTTGTTGCAGGTTTTACTTTCTTTATAGCAGGTTCTTTTTCAGAAGACTTGCGTTTTGCAAAATATTCTTTCTCATCTGCCAATATTCTCTTTTTAGCATCTATCTGATTCTTTGGCGATACATTTCTTAAACGCTCAGAAGGTTCATGTTGCGAAAAGGCCTCTGTGGCATTTTCAGGGGCAGCATCTTCATCCATCTGTGCCGTTCTTTCAACTCTGGCCACTGTATCTTCTGGTCTTCTGTTTATGGAAATGTTTTCATCCGAAGACAGCTGCTCCCCAATGTAATTACCTTCATCTTGGCTCATTTGTTTTGTTATTGATCGAACATTCAACTTAGTACTAAGGTCTGGTTTGGATATTCTTGAATGCTCAGTATCTGAAAGAAGTCTCTCACAAGATATTTCTGTGTATCGCGCATCCTCTGGCTGTGAGGATTCTTCTTCAAAAGAAGTTTGTTTCGTCAGAGATGAAGTGAAAGGTATTTCGTCTGAAATCATTGAAGATTTAACTTGCACTATGCTCTTGAGATGGGTAGATTCTTGAAGTCCTAAGACGTATGTAAGAATATGCAGCAACAGAAGAAAATAAGAGGGTTGTGAAAGGCATAGATTAGATTTAAGAGTGCTGCTAGTAGCAAACCACAAAAGATACTGCGTGTAGTTTTGCACAGGATTCAAAGATGTGTTTAAGACTGAATTTGTAAGTTAGACGTGATGCATTAGGGGAGTAAAAAAACTCTTTATTTTGGTATCTTTTGTCTTAGTTATTTCAGGTCCAATGAAACATTCAGGTGGGAAAACTTCTGGTCTCATGGTGACATAGTTTTCTTTAAAGAACACTCATATGGTAAACAACTCATCCAACTGAAGAGTAGAAAGATTACAAAACTTGGCCCAAATCTCACGCAATATATGACTCTAGGCTTGATCTATTCATTAAACGTGCACTATTTCATATTGTTACTGCTGTCATTTATAATTGATGTGTTTCTAGACTGTCGTTACTATATTATTATTATTTTAGAACTATATATTTAGAGATATACATTATCTGTATTATGCAGAATGGCTTGTATGATAGTGGTAATTTGTGATATTTTCACAGGTGGTACTTGTAATTTTGGATGGGTCACTTAAAACACAGTTTTACAGTTTTACTCAGTTTACAATAAAAGCAGACACATGCATTGGTCATAAGAATTGCAAGGCAAAAGAACAAAGAATGTAGACCGAAAGAGGTTACAGAAGAAAATGAAGAGCATAATGTTATACCTTTAGCTCGTTCTTCCTCCTTTGGAGGGACAAAGCGTGCATCCTGTTTTCTTGGAGGTTCTTCCTTTGGAGGCTCCACAAGAACTTAAAACATTTAAATGACTATTAGCTGCAGTTTTAAAAATGTGTAAGAGAAAACATTACAGATACACACACAACACATAAGGCATACAAGACATCACTCTAACGAGTGAAAAGGATGTAAGATTGTGTGAACAGAAGACAATAAGAGAGCGACAGACACATAGATGATTTAGTATTAAACAGAAGATTTGTATATAAAGAGTTAGGTTTAAGAAAGATATTAGAAAGATATATTAAGGCATTCTTTAAAGTCTACTGCCATTGTACCTTTTGCAGGAGTTACGTCTTCTCTTTGGGAAACTTCTCTGTCTCCTTTTGTAGAAATAAGAGTAATCTCTTTCTTAAGAGGCACAGAATCTTCTTTGTTTGGAAGAACTTTCTTTTTAAGCTGAACATCTTCCTCCACTTTGGCTTTAAGTACATGAGTTACTGCTTTTGTATGAAGAAAAGATTCTTCTTTTTCAGAAGCTACAACAATCTCCTTGAACTCCGGTAGAATATCTTCCTTTTTCTCTAGGGTAGACACAGCTGTTATCTCTATCTTTTGAGACATCTCTTCTTTCTTTGAAGATATAAGATACTCCGTTTCCTTGGGTAAAATGTCTTCTCTTATTTCAGTAGGAGGTGTGAGTGTTACCTTCAGTGTTTCTGATGTTTTTTCTTCTTTAGAAGAAAACATTAATTCCTTCTCCTTATACAGAATGCCTTCTTCCATTCTTGGCACCAGTGTTGCCTGCACTTCTTTTTTAAGTGAAATAACTTCCTTCTTTCTCTTTTCCTCCTCATGTTTAGATTCAGGTATAATTTTATATTTCTGCTCAGGCTTAACTTCAGGTTTAGGTTCATGTTTGATCTCAGGCTTAGTCTCAGGCTTGACCTCAGGTTTAGGTTCACGTTTCATCTCAGGTTTAGGCTCAGGCTTAACTTCAGGTTTAGGTTTGACCTCAGGTTTAAGATCAGGCTTAATCTCAGGTTTAGGCTCAGGTTTAACCTCAGGTATAGGCTCAGGCTTAACCTCAGGTATAGGCACAGGCTTAACCTCAGGTTTAAGTTTGACCTCAGGTTTAGGCTCAGGCTTAACCTCAGGTTTAAGTTTGACCTCAGGTTTAGGTTCAGGCTTAACTTCAGGTTTAGGTTTGGCCTCAGGTTTAGGTTCAGGCTTAACTTCAGGTTTAGGTTTGACCTCAGGTTTAGGCTTAGGCTTAACTTCAGGTTTTGGTTTGACCTTAGATATAGACTCAGGCTTAATCTCGGGTTTAGGTTCAGGTTTTATTTCAGTTTTAGGCTCAGGCTTAACCTCAGGTTTAGGTTCAGGTTTGACCTCAGGTTTAGGTTCAGGTTTGACCTCAGGTTTAGGCTCAGGCTTAACCTCAGGTTTAGGTTCAGGTTTGATCTCAGGTTTAGGCTCAGGCTTAACTTCATGTTTAATCTCAGGTTGTGGTTTAGGCTTAACTTCCGGTTTCGCTTTGACCTCAGGCTTAACTTCATGTTTAATCTCAGGTTGTGGCTTAGCCTTAACGTCAGGTTTCGCTTTGACCTCAGGTTTAGGCTCAGGTTTGACCTCAGGTTTAGGCTCAGGTTTGACCTCAAGTTTAGGCTCAGGCTTGACCTCAGGTTTAGGCTCAGGCTTCACCTCAGGTTCAGGTTTGACTTTAGCTTTCAGCTCAGGCTTAATCTCGGGTTTAGGCTCAGGCTTAACTTTAGGTTCAGGTTTGACTTTAGCTTTCAGATCAGGCTTAATCTCGAGTTTAGGCTCAGGCTTAACTTCAGCTTTCATTTTGACCTCAGGTTTAGGCTCAGGCTTAACTTCAGGTTTAGGTTCAGGTTTGATCTCAGGTTTAGGCTCAGACTTAACTTCAGGTTTAGGCTCAGGTTTAACCTCAGCTATTGGCTCAAACTTTATCTCAGACTTAGGTTTAGGCTTAACATCAAGTTTTGGCTCAGGCATAACCTTAGGTTTAGGCTCAAATTTAACCTCAGATTTATCCTCAAATTTAACCTCAGGCTTAAGCTCAGAAATTATGTCTGTCTTTATTAGCATCTTTTCTTTTTCAAGAGAAGGTTCATCTTTCTTCTTAGGTAGTATTTCCACTTTCTCTTCTTTCTTGAGGGCAGGAGTGACATCTTTCTTCTGAGAAACCTCTTTTGGTTTAAGCACAGGAGAAACATCTTTCACTTCCTCTTTCTGTATAGGTATACATGTAGGGACCTCTGGCTTCTTGAAAGGTTCTTGTACTTTGAAAGAATATTCAAATTAAAGATATTGCTTCAAGTTGCACTGTTTTAAGAGTTTATCAACCCAAAATCAGTGTAAGAGATACAAGAAACATAAGACAACAAGTCAACAAAATGCCACTGTGGGATCATGGTTTTCCCATAAGAGCGTGGCAAATAAGAGGACAGTTCAACACAGGCACATGCACAAAAGAATGTCTACTGACATAAAAACAAGAACTAATACCTTTTTGAGGGGCTACCTCCTTAGGAACCACAGTGGGCTGTTCTGGTTTAGGTGGCACTGCTTTTGGTGGTTCAATCTGAGTTGGTTTTCGTTTCTGTTCCTCCACATGAGCTTAAAATGAAATTTATTTTGGTTTTAATTCGCATTTAAAGGTTACATCAATGCAGACACAGTGACAAAAGACATGCTTCCAAACTGGAAGCTGGACAAACACACAGCACCACACGATATGCAAGAACAATATGCAAGATCTTCAGAAAAGATTAGCATATTAACTGAAGAAGACAGTAAGATAGTAAGAGATACAAATACTACCTTTTGCTGGAGGTGACTCAGTTTTCCTCACTGCTGTAGGCTTGGGTTCTTGCTTCACCTCAGGTTTAGGTTCAGGCTTGATTTCAGGTTTAGGTTCAGGCTTAATCTCAAGCTTAGGTTCAGGTCTGACCTCAGTTTTAGGCGGAGGCTTAACTTCAGGTTTAGGTTCAGGTCTAACCTCAAGTTTAGGCTCAGGTTTGACCTCAGGTTTAGGCTCAGGTTTGACCTCAGGTTTAGGTGGAGGCTTAACTTCAGGTTTAGGCGGAGGCTTAACTTCAGGTTTAGGCTCAGGTTTGACCTCAGGTTTTAGTTCTGGCTTAACTTCAGGTTTAGGTTCAGGTTTAACCTCAAGTTTATGCTCAGGTTTAGGCTCAGGCTTCACCTCAGGTTTAGGCTCAGGCTTCGCCTCAGGTTTAGGCTCAGGCTTAACCTCAGGTTTTGGTTTGGGTTTGACCTCAGGTTTCAGCTCAGGCTTAACCTCGGCTTTAGGTTCAGGCTTGACCTCAGGTTTAGGCTCAGGCTTGACCTCAGGTTTAGGCACAGGCTTAACCTCAGGTTTTGGTTCAGGTTTGACCTCAGGTTTCAGCTCAGGCTTAACCTCGGCTTTAGGTTCAGGTCTGACCTCAGGTTTCAGCTCAGGCTTAACCTTGGCTTTAGGTTCAGGTTTGACCTCAGGTTTCAGCTCAGGCTTAACCTTAGCTTTAGGTTCAGGTTTGACCTCAGGTTTCAGCTCAGGCTTAACCTCAGCTTTAGGTTCAGGTTTGACCTCAGGTTTTGGCTTAGGTTTGACCTCAGGTTTAAGTTCAGGCTTAACTTCAGGTTTAGGTTCAGGTTGGACCTCAGGTTTCAGCTCAGGTTTAATCTCAGGTTTAGGCTCAAGAGTGATATCTTTCTTTTGAGGCAAAATATCTTCTTTTATAAGAGAAGGTTCGTATTCCTTCTTCTTAGGTAGTATTTCCACTTTCTCTTCTTTCTTGAGGGCAGGAGTGACATCTTTCTTCTGAGAAACCTCTTTTGGTTTAAGCACAGGAGAAACGTCTTCTTTCACTTCCTCTTTCGGTATAGGTATACATGTAGGGACCTCTGGCTTCTTGGAAGGTTCTTGTACTTTGAAAGAATATTCAAATTAAAGACAATGCTTCAAGTTGCACTGTTTTAAGAGTTTATCAACCCAAAATCAGTGTAAGAAATACAAGAAACATAAGACAGCAGTAAGTCAACAAAATGCCACTGTGGGATCATGGTTTTCCCATAAGAGCGTGGCAAATATAAGGACAGTTCAACACAGACACATACACAAAAGAATATCGACTGACATAAAAACAAGAACTAATACCTTTTTGAGGGGCTACCTCCTTAGGAACCACAGTGGGCTGTTCTGGTTCATGTTTAGGTGGTACAGCTTTTGGTGGTTCAATCAAAGTTGGTTTTCGTTTCTCTTCCTCCACATGAACTTGAAATGACATTTATTTTGGTTTTAATTCACATGTAAAGGCTATACATCAGTACAATTAAAGATAATCCTTTAAACTGCACTGTTTTAAGGCTTTGTCAACCCAAAAACTGTGTAAAGTACTAGAAACATAATAAGACAACAAAATGCCACTGTGGGATCATGGTTTTCCCTTAAGAGCATGGCAAGTATGAAGACTGCTTAACACAGACACATGCACAAAAGAACATCTGACATGAAAAAAACATGAACTAATACCTTTTTGAGGGGCTACTTCCTGAGGAACCACAGTGGGTTGTTCTGGTTTAGGTTTAGGTGGCACTGCTTTTGGTGGTTCTGGCTGAATTGGTTTTCGTTTTTCTTCTTCCACACGAACTTCAAATGACATTTTAATTTTAATTCACAAGTAAAGACAACACATCAAACACATTAAAGACAATGCTTCATACTGCACTGCTTCACGGGTTTGTCAACCCAAAAACCAGGGTAAGATACAAGAAACACAAGACAACAACATTAAGTCAACAAAAAGCCACTGTGTGTCATGGCCTTCCCCTAAGAGCGTGGCAAATAAGTGGACAGCTTAACACAGGCACACACATAAAATACTATCTATTGACATGAAAAAACATGAACTAATACCTTTTTGAGGGGCTACTTCCTGAGGAACCACGGTGGGTTGTTCTGGTTTAGGTTTAAGTGGCACTGCCTTTGGTGGTTCTGGCTGAATTGGTTTTCGTTTCTCTTCTTCCACACGAACTTAAAATGACATTTATTTTGGTTTTAATTCATTTTTATAGGCTATGCATCAAAGTAATCACAGACAATGCTTCACACTGCACTGCGTTAAGGGTTTATTAACCCAAAAATCAGTGTAAAAGACAAGAAACACAAGACAACAACATTAAGTCAACAAATGCCACCGTGTGATCATGGCTTTCCTAAGAGCGTGGCGAATAAGAGGACAGCTTAACACAGGCACACACATAAAAGACTATCTACTGACATTAAAAACATGAACTGATACCTTTTTGAAGGGTTACTTCCTGAGGAACCACAATGGGCTTCTCTGGTTCAGGTTTAGGTGGCACAGCTTTTGGTGGTTCTGGCTGAACTGGTTTTCGTTTCTCTTCCTCTACATGAACTTAAAATGACATTTGTTTTTAGTTTATTTCACGTGTAAAGGCTACACAGGAAAGCAATTACAGATAATGCATTAAACTGCACTGTTTTAAGGGATTGTCAACCCAAAAAACAATGTAAGCTACAAGAAACACAGGACAACGAGAAGTCAACAAAATGCCACTGTGAGATCATGATTTTCTCCTAAGAGCGTGGCAAATAAGAAGACATAAATAAGACGTCAGACACAGACACATGCATAAAAGAATAGCTACTGACATAAAAAAACATGAACTAATACCTTTTTGAGGGGCTACCTCCTTAGGTACCGCAGTGGGTTTTTCCGGTTCAGGTTTAGGTGGCACAGCTTTTGGTGGTTCTGGTTGAGTTGGTTTTCGCTTCTCTTCCTCCACATGAACTTAAAATGACATTCATTTTGGTTTTAATTCATATGTAAGGGTTACACATCAAAGTAATTAAAGAATTGTTTTAAAGAATTGACAAACGCAACACATTCACATAAATATAAATATGTCTTATGTGGCCCAAATGAACTTCCAACACAGGACAAGGACAATAAATCACAATGCCACTGAACATCATGGTTTCCCCATAAGAGCGTGGCTGATAACAATAAGACATGTACATGTACAGCAAGACATTCACTCACAAAAATCACATGAACTAATACCTTTTTGAGGGGCTACTTCCTTAGGAACCAAGACGACTGGTTCTGGTTCGGTTGGTACTGCCCTTGGTGGTTCTGGTTCAGCTGGTTTTGGTTTTTTGACCTCCGGAGGAACTTAAAAGAACATTCATTTCGCTCTTAATTCAGGGTTTCAGGACTTACATAACAAAGCAGGTACAATGACAAAAAGCACAAAATGACACTTCCAAATCGGAAGCAACACAGACACAAGGGAACACACAGGTTTAAAACAAAACAGTTTTAGAACAGATTAGGATGAAATTTAAAGACAAAACTTAGTTGACAGACAGACACTACCTTTGGCTGGAGGCAACTCAATTTTCTTCTCAGGTACAGGCTTTGGCTCAGGAGCTGGTTTCACCTTGGCCTCAGGTACAGGCTCAGGCTTAGCCTCCAGCCTGGGCTCTGCTTTGGGTTCAGCTACTGGGGCAGGTTTAGGCGTTGGTTCTTTGGGTTTAGGCTCTGGAACCACAGGAGCTACAGGTTCTGGCACTTTTTCATGTAATACAAAGAACCGTTATTAGTAATAAAGGAAACAAAATATTTAGAAAGGCAAAAGATCTCTGACAAGAGTATTGTTAACACACAGGGTAAACATATCATGACAATGACACTTTTTTTGACAGTAAAAGGACATTGTAAGACATAGTAGACTCTAAACAGTAAATGTGGCACAACCGAGTAACAAAAAAAGGACTAAGACAGAAACTACAAATGTTAACAATATGACGGAGAAACACTGTTAAAAGAGTGAATATTACATGAATATCACAAACAAAATAAATAGTACAACAATGCCCCTATGTTTTGACAGACGGTGAACAGATGTATTGTTAAAAGATGTAAACATGAATACTACAAATAGACACACAACAAAATACCTTTCTTGGGAGTGACTGGAGTTGGCTGAGGAGCAGGTACCTCTTCAGGTGCTTTTAAAATATCAGAAGTAGGAATTCACAAAAAACCCAAATCCATTTAATGTCATAAAGACATTTCCACAATATTTAAAACTTCAAAGACAAACAGATTCAAGGACATACACAGAATGTGCCATAGACAAAGTAAAGATGTCACAATGTACACAAATCTTGAAGTAAACAAATGTTGATTATCCAACAAATTGACAGAAGATCATGAACATTTACAACTGTACCTTTCGGTGTGGGACGTTCTTTTGGTTTCTCCACCTTTACTGGTACAATTGTTTCCTCCACGGGTTTCTTGACTTTGGGTACTTAAAAATATATTCATGTATATAGTCATTAACAGATATGACGTTACGTGCTTTTAGGTGACCATTACTGACAAACTGACAAACATAAAGTTTACAGGATGCACTCAAGAGAAAAACACATAAAAAGATATGAAAAATGTGTAACATTTAACTGATTACAATGCTGGTCTATACAACACAACACTGAGGCATTTGTATACCTTTAGGTGGTGCTACTTCCTTCTCCTCAACTCGTTCCTCCTCTGGAACTTGAAGAACAATCACCACATTAGATCAAAACTACAAGCTTCGGCTTTGAGAGCAATCATGCATGAGCAATGCAGAAGAATTAGGAAACACCACAGAGACAGATATTTTGAATGTTTACATATTTTACAGACAGAAAGGACGCAGCACAAGTGCACAGAAAATATATATTAGTTAAAGAACAGCCAATCTGAAAAGCACATCTACTGAGACAGCATACACACAGACTAACAATAAAAGTCTCAATTCATTACATTAGCAACAACAGTAGCATATGTAGAAGCATAAGAAGAGCACATGACATTGTTAATTTGCAAAAGATGATGTCTTAACCCAAAACTTGAAACAACAAAAGACACAGACAGACTATGAAGATGACATTAGCGTGTTTGCCACCATGTAGCAGAAAGCCACTGCAGCCAATATTCTACTGTCACTCAGTACCTTTGATTGGAACTTCCTCTCTCATTCCTAATGCTTTTCTCTCAATAGTCTCTTCCACGGGGATCCTCAGGGCTGGTGAAAAAGAGAATGCTCTTAGAAAAACAGACTAACACTATTCATGTTTTGGATGTATATTTTGACGAAGAACAGTATGACAAAGAAACAAGAAACACTGACACAATGAAATTACAGACAAAATGAAGACAAACGATCTTTGAAGATACAAATACAAACACGTTAAACTGTTCCGACACATATATGGCAGAGACAAACACAGTGAAGGACACAAAGACCCATTGTGAATTTTTGAAAGATGCCATGGAAAGAATAAGAAGAGATGAGTTATTAACAAGAACAATGAAAAGGTGACACGTTCAAGTTGTTTATGCTGAAAAAAAGGAAGAGGGTTAGTTTGTTGGTGAGACTTGAGTGAATGAACCAGAATGGAAAGCTCTCAGTGATACCTGTTATAGAGACTTCCTCTACTACCCTCTCTTCTGTCCTGTATTCATACTCATATTCTGATGAAGGACAACAATTCATGACAAACATCAGAAATATAACCAGATAAATCATGTTTTATTATTATTATTATTATTATTATTATTATTATTATTATAACATTGCTGTTATTTTAAATCCAGTGGCATTAATTGGTTATTCCAAAACATTTCAGAATTTCACTTGAAAAAAACATTTTTGAAAATCGGTGCTGGTGAGATTACAGCATTATGCTCATCGACACTTTTGAAGTTCTGGATTAATGGATGGGATGGTTAAGGATGAAGATGATTATTATTGTTAGCCTGAATGTCCACTTTTAATGCATGGCTTTGTAAGATAATGAAGAGTTAGTTATCAGGGTTCAGGTATATGGTATACCTTGTACTTCCATCTTTTCTTCATAATGATAGTATTCTGCAGAAGTTTCAGCTTTCAAAATAAAGAATTAAATTAGTGAGTGCATTCAGGGTTGGAGATTTTACAACTAGATTTAGGTCCCTTTCTTACCTTCAATAGTAAATGCAGATGGTGCTTCAGGGACTTGTATTGATGAATCAGGGATATCTGAGGGGTTTTAAATATCAGTTGAATTTCTAGCACAAACTATTGAAACTAATCAATTGTGTGTAGTATAAAAAAGTTGAATACACTATCTATATATAACTTTGTGCTTCATTATTAATAAAGGGACCTTTAATTAAATTACTTACCATAAGGTACCCTTCCTACATCAATTTCTGTGAAAGGAGGTACAGTAACATAACGTTATGGACATAAATGCACTGGAACATGCACGCCACATAAATTTTATTCAAGTGACTAAGGGGTTGGTACAGACCTTTACCAGACAGATACAGCTCTGCTGTACTTTTGGCTTCACCTCTGGGCTCCAATCTGACAATCACTGAATATACGCCTAAAGAATTGTTCATAAGATTAATAGGGCCCATTTTAGATGAATAAGAAGATGAAAATCATAGAGACATAAAACTGAATGCAGCTGGATGTTGGCTGGACGAACCTTCATCCTCAGAGGTTACGTTGCGGATGATCATAAAGTGCCGTCGACCTTCGCTTCTGAATGTGTACTTTGGACTCTCTTTAAGCTCCCATGTATCCTTGTACCATGTTACTACTGCGTTGTCGAAGGACACTTCACATTCAAAAGTTGCGGACTGTCGTTCCCGGACAACAATGTTCTGAATGCGCTTAGTGAAATGAATTTGTTCCGCTAAAGAGAAATAACGCAAGGTTGATGATCAGAGAATAAATCTACTGTTTGTTTTCCTCATTTTTTTCTGATGCACAAACAAAGCATTTGTGCTTCAATGAAAATTGGAAAAAAACACTTTTAAACTCTCCATAATTTGTTGAATAATCATTATTTAAGCATTGCTTAAGATGCCTATTAAAAATATCCAAAAAGAAGGCAAGAAAACAAGGCTTATTCACAGATGAAGATGGAAGAGGTTAGTAGATGGTCTAACTTGTACAATAAAAAGATGAGTCTCACGAATGTATACACACCTTCAACCCAAAGATTTGCAGCTGTTTCAAGGTGTCTGTATTTGCACATATATTCTCCCTGGTCTTCAGGCCTAACGTCTTTGATCGAGAGCTTCTGAGTATAATTAGCCACAGCGTATGTGTATCGGCCACGAGGCTCTAAAAGCTTTCCATTTTTAAACCACTGTGCCTTTACATTGGGTATGGAGAACTGGCATGTTAGTGTGCAGGTTTGGCCTTCCTTACCAGCAACATCTTCCATGTGCCGTTCCACTTCACCTTCTGTAAAAAAGAAAAGTGAGAGAACATTAAAACCCTATACTCGTACCTTTTATTAAATTCAAACCAGTGTTAAAATCCTTAAGAATGAATGGTAAAAGCCATGCTAAATGGCAACATTAGCTATCTTTCTTTCTTGGCTGTATGATCATAGTTCATTTTTTAGGTGTACGGTACATACCCAATACTGTAAGTTTGGCGCTAGAGATATGAGGCCCACAAACAATTCGGTAACTGCCTTCATCCTTGGTCTGGCAATTCTTGATCTTCAAGATGTGGCGGTCACCACTAATTTTGATCTCGTACTTGTCACTTGTTTCAAGTTTTTGGGTTCCTTTATACCAGGTCAGCATGATCTCTGGGTAGTTGATCTTGATCTCACATTCAAAGACAGCCTCCTTGTTGGCATCTGTCGTCTGATCTGTGATGTCTCTGATCAACGTAACAGGCTACACAGACAATGATAACTGCATGTGAGGATTCGCAAAACAACATATGGCAGCAGATACACAAAAAAAAAACATTAATGGTATTTTTGATTTTTGATTTTTTTTGGCATTCTGACTTTAGGTGCCATTGACTGAGAATGCGCTGTAGATGGTTCTATATAGAACTTTTTTGAAAAGGGTTCTATATAGCACCAAAAAGTGTTCTTCTATTGTTACGATGTCAAGCTTGTAATAAGAAGAACCCTTTATGGTGCTTTATAAAAGGTACTATAGAGATCCATCTACAGCACATTCTCCATCAATCTGAAGAACCTTTTATGATGCAAAGAACCTTATAATCAAGCAAAAGGTTTGTTGAGGGTTCATGGTTCTATATAGAGCTATTTCTTTACTAAAGAACCTTTGCAAAAACATAATTTTTAAGTGTGCAGACAGTACAGTAAAGCATAATAAAAAATAACAATTGAACTGCTCAGTGTTATGCTTCATGTTGAATATGAATTCATTAATCGCGAATCATTAACAAATATTCAAACCTCAGTTTGCTCCATCCTCTTCTGCAAATCAGCCACAAGTTTGGCCAAATCTTCATCTGGCTCACGTCTTGCACGTTCCACTTCCTAACAGCAAAAAAAATCAAGAATCAAAATGAAAGAGAGCACTATACAGTAAAATACTATGGCAAAAGGTGTCTTTCTTGAAATGTTAACTTAACATGAGAAGGAAAAACATCCTTTATTTTTAATGTAAGTCAATGGAACCAGACATTTTCTTAGTCATTCTGGGCCATTTTTTTGTCCATTCATCAGGAAATTTACACACACAATGTAAAGGACAGTAGGCCTTTTCAAAGTATGTCAAAAACTGAAAAATGCAAAAAATGGAAATACAAGGTTTTGTTCCAACAGCAGTGTTATACTTCTTGGATAAGCAGCATATAAACCACACCAAGCTAGCAAATAAAAGCCAAAAACATCTGAACTTAAATAATACAAAAATCAGGTTCATAAATATTCTCTAGTTAACACTAGAGCAATGCAATATACAGTACATGCAAACACTCTCACCGGTCTTCCACTTTCTTCTTCTTTCTCCCTCTTGAGCTGCTCAATGGCCTGAAGAATGCCTCGGTAGTCTGTGATGCCATACATGCGAGCATATTTCTCATACTCTTTGGGATCCACATTTCTGAGCAGCTCAACAATGTCAATTTCCTTTTCCTCTTTTGGGCTTTTCTGCTTTGAGGGTGTCCTAAAAACAAACATAGAGTATGGTTTATTTATTCCATTCAGCGACTACAGGTTCAAGTGTCTTTACTCAGTAACTCATGAAAACACCATTAATACCACACTCACTTCTTCAGTTTAACTGTTTCAAGTACAATCTCTTTCTTCTCGTCGACATTCAGTTCGGTGCTGCACTCGATTTCTCCATGCTTGTTAGCGGCTACACATCTATACTGGCCAGTGTCAGATTTGGTCGCTTCTCTGATCTCCAACTTGGCCTCTTGTCCTTTCTGATCAATGGTGATGCGGCCACCATGACTCATCTGTCTCCACTTGCCTTTCATCCATTTCACGTTAGGAATGGGATCACCCCCAACTTTGGCGATGAAGGTTGCAGTGCCCTCTGTAAATATGTTCAAAATAGAAAAGTTAAACCTTTTTTTGTCAAAAATGATACATACTGATTTTAACATGCATTCATTCTGCTGATGCTTTTGTCCATTTGACAACTAACATTAGCTACTTTGGCCTAGGTGCTTTGCTTCAATGTACAATAATAGCCTGGACTAAACCCATGACCAGAAGTGCTAATAGGAATTTTGGGCTCCCTGAAAATTTCATGCATGGGCCACTTGCCTTACCTCATTTGCCTTTAGAGAACTACTCATTTAATCCTTCATTTCAACTTAGCCCCATACTTTCACCATGCTGCCCTCACTAGCATGCAGCTTGCTGTGAATGTGAATATAAACTGTTAAAGCACAGCTATATAATAAACTGTTCTTGACTGTGTCACACAGTCCTCCAGCATGGACTCCAATTCCCAGAACCCCTTGGGTGATTATGTGACTCCACCACACAAAACTTGTCATAGATCAGCCTCATCTGAATACTGATTGTGTTTACCTGTTTTGTCTGTCATGTGACTTGTTTAGTTAGCCTTATAAGCCCTGGGATTTAGAGTAGGCACTTTGCGAGGTATTGCTACTGTTCACAGAGCTACTGAGCGTTTTATTGTGCATTTGTTTGTTTTTCTTGTGTATTGATCTCTTGCCTGTTTTATTCGACTCTGCCTTTTGCTTTCTCTCCTTGGTTTGGTTATGATGGTGTTTTTCTGGCATTTGGATTTTTTTGGAACTGACCTTGGCCTGTTTTTTTGACCACAACTTTGGAACTCCCTGAATCAAGTAAAGCTTCTTCTGTTTTTACAATCCGCATGCCTCTGACTTATCCCATTACAGACTACTTGCTCATATAGTGGACCCTGCGACACCTTCTACTTCACATTCTGTTCAAAGATAAACTTACATTTCAGTGGTCAGCTGAACAAAATTTTAAAACAAAAACATAAGGTATGTGGCACTGTTGATTCATGAGAGACTAAAAAATTGCAGTATAAAATGGGTCTTGTTTAGTCAGCTACTAAACTGCAGTTACTATAGCACAAGCTTCTTTTCTATTTTCTGCTCCAGTATATCTTCTTAACCCCAGAAAAACTGGGTGACATACTGTCTTCTTCTTTTTTTTAAAGCCCGATGTGCAATTTATAGCAGCCATCTTCATTTTAATTAAAAGCTAAATTCTTATAGCAGACCATGACTGGGCTAAACCACTGAAGATTTACACAGAGAGGCCTACCGGAGGGGTGACAAATGCGAGATTCATTGCTGTTAGTGCTGTTTCAAAAGTCTTAAATTATTAGAATTAACCATTTCAATTAAGAATCTTTCAGTATGCCTTTAAAAAACTCATCATCCTAATCTCTACCCACCCTCCTATGGTGGCCACGATGACTCGAGTTTCAGTCAAATTTATCAGACCACTGTGCTACCAGACTATAAAATATAATCAGGCTAGCCACTTACTCTCAGTAATCCGGACACTCTTGGGTTCCTCAATGAAGAACAAGTTGTCCAGTTTCTTAACTGGTTCAGGAGCTGCGGGGGCTGCGGGAGCTGCAGGAGCTGGAGCAGGAGCTCCTGCTTTCTCTGTCATTTGGATCAAAATGCAGCAATGAGTCAGACAGAAATAATAACAGTGATGCATTTTGCTAATAAGTAGACAAGCCAAAGCACCCATTACTACAGCAGCCATTCAAGGTGAGAGCTCTGACAACAAAACAACTATCCATGTGTTAAGAAAGCAAGAATGGCATCAAAACCTTTGAAAAGAAACGTTTCACTTCTGGATTTTTGAAAAAGGAAGATCTTTGCTGACTTTGGAGAGTCAAATCCAAGCAACAGTAACTACAAGAATAAGCATTAGTATGTAATAAAAGAAATGCGGAAATAATTAGCATTACGAAAGAACAACCACAAATGACCATCTCAGCAGCAGGGTAAAGCACGCAGAAGATTAAACAATACTAACACAAGTGAAGAAAATATATTAAAACAAAAAATAGTGCAAGAAGCCACAGATGACAGACATGTTAAGGAGAAAGCAATGTTGTACAGGACATGGGAGGAAATACCTTTGATAGTGACTCTAGACTTGCAGAACTCGCTACCAACTTCATTGGTTGCCTTACAGAGATAATCTCCTGCGTCTGTTTTAGACGCACGGACTATCTCTAATGAGGCAGTGCCATCTACAAATGTGATCTTGGTGCTGGCAGAAGATGTCAGCTCCCTCCTGTCCTTCATCCACTGTATTTTCAGTGGAGGAGAGCCACGTACATGGCAGCTAAGAAAGAGTGTCTCACCCTCATTCACCGTCACAGGTTTAAGAGACAAGTCAAAGCTTGGAGGTACCTTTTGCTCTGCATTTGAAAAATGAAGAACAGGATTTACACAAATGTATAAGTAAATACACATAGTAAATGTATAAGTAAATACACATAATTTGAAGTTATGGTTGAAGATGAAGACATATAACCAAAAACATGCTTTGAAGCAACAGAGAGATGTAGTTACAGAATGGTTTCAGACAGATTTCCAACCTTTCAGAGGGAGAGATGTGTTTGCATGAATTGCAAAAACATGCAGACCCCAGAGACCAAAACTATGTACCTGTAATGTGGACAGAAACCTGGCAAGAAGCAGCGCCAGCGTCGTTGTTGACCTTGCATGTGTAAGTACCAATATCTGAGAGGCGGGAATTCTTGATGAACAGCACAGCCATATTGTTTTTGAAGGTCATATCATAATTGTCAGAGCTGAAGATTTCTGTGTCATCTTTGAACCAGCTGACGGTCATGGGCTGCGATCCAGCAACACGGGCCTCAATCTTCACTAACTTGCCCTCAGTGTCCTCCAGTGTTTCTGAAGGCTTTTTGGTGAAGCTTGGAGGAATTTTGCGTTCTAGGAACAAGAAACAAGTGCATGATTAATGCAAAGGTGTTGTGATATTAATTATTCCTGGAATAAGCCCGAACATCATCACCTCTTTGTGACAGTTTTATGGCAAGAATGACAAACCAACAAAAGCAGATTTGAGAAGAAGACAATGAATTTACACATAGTAAAAAGAAACTGGACTGAACCGCGGACATAACCACACTCATAAACAGTCACCCAATACCTTTCACAATAACTTCTGTCGAACAAGAGTCCTTCCCCATATCATTACTAGCATGGCAAGAGTAGCGGCCAGAGTCAGCCTTATCTGCCTTCAGAATAGTGAGGTGTGGGGTGTTTTCCACAAACGATATCTTATAATTGCCCCCTGTACGGATATCTTTGTGATCCTTTGACCAAGTCACTTTTATTGGTAATGATCCAGTCACGCGGCATTCCAGTTCCACGATATCTCCGACTGAAACTTCCACAGGCACAAGCTTTTTATCAAACACAGCTGGGTATCTTGGCTCTGAAAAGTTAAATAAAGGAAGTAACACAAAATACATAAACATGTTAGGGTAGGCCAAAAGTTCAGTTCAGAAAAACAGAACCGGGCATTGATTAAAGCACATTAATATACAGTATGACTCAACAGAACAGACCTTGAAGTGTGAGCTTGGCTCTACAAGAGGCGGTCCCAACACTATTTGTTGCAACACAAGTGTATTCTCCAGAGTGTCTCATTTCACCCTTGGCAATTTTCAGGACAGCAGAATTATCATCAAAAGTCATTGTGTACTCTGAGTCACTTCTCAGAGGTTCACCATCTTTAAGCCAAGAAATCTCCATAGGAGAGGATCCTGCAACACGACACTCAAACTGGACACTATGTCCCTCAGTTTGCTGAATGCTAGTAATTTTCTTGGGGAAAGAAGGTGGCGTTTTGGCCTCTGAAAAAGGAAAGGTTAAACAAAACACCAGTAAAAGCTACAACACAAGCAATTCAGCAGGTACATTATACCTGGATAAAACATGAGATATTAAACGATCAAGAGAAAGAGGAGAGAAATAATCACCTTGTACAGTTAAATAACAGGTAGAAGTTGCAGATCCAATGCTGTTTTCTGCCTTACAAGTGTATTCGCCAATATCGGCTTTTGAGGCTTTAGTTAATTTCAAGCAAGCCGTGCCTTTGGAGTATTCAATTCTACAAGTTGGGGAAGATCTGACTTTGCCATCTCCTTTGAACCAGGACACTTTGATCTCAGGAGTCCCCACAATCTGGCATTTCAGACAGACCGCATCACCTGCAGTCACTTCCATCGGTTCCAAACTCTCAATAAAGGAAGGTGGTTCTAAAACATCACAAATTGGCTATTAATTTTAGGGAAGCATACAAACTGATTCTGTCTAATTAAAACATTTTTAGGAAAAAAAAAAACAAACCTAAAATGGACACTGTGGCATTACAGGTATCGTGTCCAGCATCATTCGAAACCTCGCAAGTGTATTTTCCTGCAGCCTCTTTATCACTGTTCAGACACTCCAGGATGCAGGAGCTCTCAGTGGTTGTGATATTATATTTGTAAGAGGAGAAAATCTCCTGACCATCTTTGTACCATTTTACAAGAATCTTGGGGCTTCCAGCATACGTGCATTCAAGTATCATTGACTTGCCCATTTCAACTGAGAGATTCTTTAGCTTCTTGACGAAACGTGCAGCCTCTGTACAAAACAATTGATATAATTACATCTTATACCATGTACACACTTGCGCAAATATAAAAAAGGTTTTTATTTGACGATAAAACAACACGTCATCTAACCTTTCACAAAAAGGGTGACAGGGCAGTTTTCCTTCCCTGCATCGTTAATAATCTGGCAAGTATATTCGCCTGCATGGGATGTGTCAATTTTAAAGAGCTCCAGTATGGCTGTGTCTCCTCTCAAGGCAATCTCACAGCTTCTACCAGACACAATTTCCTTACTGCCTCTGAACCATTTCAGTTTTAATGGGGCACTTCCCCTCACAGTGGCAGTAAATGTGACATTTGAACCCGGGAGGGCCTCCACTGGCTGAGGTGGTGACACAAAAGATGGAGGTTCTGCAGCAAACGTGAAAAAAAGAATATAAAGAATATTGTTTGTGGTCCTGAGACCTTCAACAATCATGTCCAATGTCCAACCATGTCCAAAGTTAATGCATTAAAAATATGTTAACACAACTAATTTACCACTAATTTAGTAATACAGGTGGTTTGACCCTTGAAACAATCTGTAGTAGTTTAGGCAGAAGCCCAGCTGCAGCATGGCATATGTTGCTCTTACGGAGCTCTGCTGGTGACATGTCATAAAAATAAAATTAATGTTTGGCCACACTGTATTAAGGCGTGGGAACGAGATCCTAATGCATGGCCACAACTTTGTAAGGCATGAAATGAGATAATTAAGTCGTGCCCCTGATGACTAAGTTGTAGCCATGCATTATAAGCAATAACATAATGAAAATAATGTATTACTGATGAAGCTTACATTGTCCATTCATATAGCTTTAACAAAATGCAGTTTTGCAAATGTGACAAATGTGAATAAATGTGATTAAGTACACAAAATAAAGTGATTAATTGTGATTAATCATTTTGATTGTTTGACAGCCCTAATAAAATATGTCTTGATAACATAAACCTACTGTTTGCCTTTGTCTGATAAATGATGCAACTACTTTATTACTTTACTACTTTAAAACAGTACTTTATTGTACTATTATATGAAGTACTTTATTACTTCATAATACTGAAAATTTTTGCTTATTCTAACTCTAACTAGATCTAATTCTCCCCGCTAGATTAACTGAATTAATGAAAACTTCTAATATATTTTTACTTATTTTAAAGAAACAACAAAACTCCTGACCTTTAACAACAAGTGAGGCAGTAGTCTCTGCAGTACCAGCACTGTTCAGTGCCTTGCACATGTATGACCCCGAGTCTGACAGTTTCAGATTGGGCAGCTTGAGGGTACAGGTGTTTTCAGCAAAACTAATCTCATAATTTGGTCCACTTGTGACCTCTTCTCCGTTGTGGTACCAAGAAATGGTGAGAGGTGCAGAACCTGAGACCTTACAGTCCATTTCAATAGGTTTGCCAATGATACTCTGAGTGTCCTTCATTTTCCGTGAAAATGTGGGAGGGATAATTTTATCTGTTTAAAAAAGATGGTTGTTAGTCAGAAATGTGATGAATAGATTCTGAAGTTACACTTCACTCACACATCATAAGATTGCTAACAGTTAAAGAGAGCTAATTGAGAATGGTCAGAATTAGAATCGGACTAATTGTCAGGCATGTTCAAACATCATTACGTGACTAAAGTAAACATATTCGAATACTAACCTAAGACAGTGAGGTGCATTTTGCAGCTGTCACTGCCAACCTCATTCTTGATTTCAAAGGTGTACTCTCCAGTATCACCTTTCTGTGCAGACAGCACTTTAAGAGTGGAAATCCTTTTGGAAAAGGTGATTTTGTAATTCCTGCCAGAAGACAACTCCACTCCATCTTTGTACCATTTTGGTTTGAGCTCTGGGGTTCCAGATACACTGCATTCTAAAGCTGCAGCGTCACCTGCTGTGACACTGACAGATTCTGTCTTATCCAAAATTGCGGCGGGTTCTGGAAATGAAGAATAATCGTTTGGTTTCACAACAAAACCATGCAATATAAGGAGAAAAGCAAAGGGAGCAGAAAGAATTCTACAAACCTAGAACAGTTAGGTTTGCCATGCATTCTGCAACACCAGCATCATTTTTAAGCTGACAGGTGTACTTCCCAGCAGCTGTGGGATCAGCTTTAAAGATTTTAAGAGTGACCTGGTTATTCTCAAATGTAATTTTCCTATTGTCACTGTCTGTGAGAATATGGTCCTTGTCCTGTACCCAAGACACATTGATAGGTTCAGAACCTTTGACGGTGGCCACCAGAGTCACTTCCTCACCAGATACAGCTGTTGTATTGGACAGCTTTTTGACAAAAACTGGTGGTTCTAAATGGCAAGAAAAGATAATCTTAGAATCACGTAAGACAGGGAAAAATGTCATGTTAGACATTAATAAAATTACAGGGTGCTGTTGCGTAAAGAAAATACCATTCACAGCTTTCAGTGTTTAGAATTTTACTAACCTCTGAGTTTCACTGTTGCCTGGCAGGTATCACTTCCCACATTGTTTGAGGCTTTGCATTCGTATTCACCAGCATCTGATGCCTCCAGACCAAGGATGTGCAGAGTTGCAGAGTGTCCCTCAGACACAAACTTGTATTTTCTACTTTCCTTCAGTTGCTTGCTGGCTTTAAACCAGGTTATCTCAAAAGGTACGGTTCCCTTCAGCTCACAATTAAGACTGACATCTTTTCCTTTCAGTCCCTCAAGAGGTGTGGGCACTTTGTGGAAAGTTGGCGGTTCTACAAATATGTTTCAAATTAAAATGAGCTGACATTAATATATAACTTAGGATTTGAATTAGTTGAATAGCAAACTGTTTGGAAAAATGATACATGAAAAAGAGGCTAATAGAGGTTAAAAGATTATGAGACTTCAGGGGAAAAGCTATAAGAAAGACATCAGTGAGTGGGAGTAGGCATGTGCCAATATAATGTCATCATTATTCATTATTGGCACATGTCTAGGTGGGAGGAATCACCCATTGTCTAACCTTTGACTGAGAGAGTGGTGCTGCAACTCTTAGTTCCTGCATCATTCTGGGCTTCACAGGTGTACACTCCATCATCATTTCTGCTGGTGCTGAAAATCTCAAGCACTGCCGCCAAGTCATCAAATGTCATCCTCAAGTTGTCACTGTCAGTGACAGCAGCATCATTTTTGTACCAGCTAATTTTCAAAGGAGGCGTGCCAGTAACTTTGCTCTCAAGCCGAAGTGGCTCTCCCATCTTTATATACTTTGTTGCTGGTAGTTTCTGAACAAACTCAGGGGGTTCTGCAAAGAAAAAATTAGGATAAGTTTAAAAGCAACACCTTTAAAAGCAGATGCAGAGGACAGAAGGCGGTGGCTTCAAAGATGAAGAGCACAAAATGGCTGCCAGAAAAGGAAGCGTGTTGATGAGGGATGAATAAAAGCAAGATGATAATGAAAAAAGCCCACAGACAACATAAAAAGCAACGACAAAATATACAAATTGGAAGCGATGCAAGGCACGTAATAATGAAGCGAATCATAAAAGAATAAAGTCTAACCTTTCACCAATAAGCTTGTGGCACATTTCACTGTACCAGCATCATTGCTAACTTGACAAGAGTAAGTTCCAGTGTTTGAAATTCCCACTGCATAAAGATCTATGAAGCATGAAAGCCCCTCGAGGCCAATAAAGCAGGAAGGTCCAGTGATCAACTCAGTGTCCTCTCTGAACCATTTCACTGTGAAAGGAGGTGTTCCCTTAAAGGTACTCTTAAAACGCACAGTGGTATTTGGTATGACAGCCTGTTGTTCTGGCACCACCACAAAGCTTGGAGGCTCTAATTATTTGAAGGGGAAAGAAAGACAGACAAACCTGTTAAAGATCTGGCAACCATTATAGATTGTTAAAGAGTAAACATGCTGTAAATATGAGTGAGTCTTCTGAAGGGCATTATCTCATCTGACCTTTCACCCTCAGCGTTCCACTGCATTCACAACTGCCTGCTTTGTTTGTAAGTTTACAAGAGTAAGTTCCAGTGTCTGCCTTCTCTAGTCGCTCAATCTCCAAAGAGACGCTGTTGTCGTCCTGAACCAGTTTATGCTTGGTTCTACCCGACAGTTTAGTTCCATCTTTGAACCACTCCACAGAGATTGGGAGAGAGCCGGATATATTGCATCCAAGTTTTACTGGGGAACTTAGAATCTCCTCCATATCACTCAGAGGTTTGATGAAGGCCGGAGGAATTATTTGTTCTGTTCGCAAGACAAAAAGATGTGAAAAATAAAAATAAAAAAAAAATACCTCTACTGGTAGTTTGTATATACATGTAGTTATTTAAGATATTTAGCGAAACACTAACCTAGGACATTCAAAGTCACTTTGCACTGGCAGACACTGATGTGATTGGAAACTTCAAAGAGGTAAGTTCCTCCATCATCTAACTGCACAGACTGAATCTTAAGATTACTGACATTATTGGCAAAGGTGAGGCTGTGTTGCCTGGATGGGACCACCTCCTTGCCACCTTTGCTCCATTTCACTTTCAGCTCAGGAGTGCCTGTTACCTTGCACTCAAAACTGACTGGATCTCCAGCAGTGACGTTTATAACTTCTGGCTTTTCAATAATCTGTGGAGGCTCTAAGGTTCAAAAAGGATATGCAAATATAAATAAAATGCTGTAAATCTTTGAAGACTTATTGAAACTTTAAAGACATACAATACATAACTAACCTTGCACCAAAAGTGTAGCAAAACACTTTTCCTGTCCTGCCTCATTCATTGCCTGGCAGGTATATCTTCCACTATGGCTAGACTCACAAATGGGTATTCTCAAAGTGGCAACATTATTCTCAAATGTTCTGTCAATTTTGGGATCTTCAAGAATCCAGGTTTCATCTTTCTGCCACTGTATGGTCAAAGGAGGTGACCCCTTCACGATGCATGTAAACTCAGCTACGTTTCCCAACACTGTAGCCACATTTTGGATCTTCTCTACAAAAGATGGTGGTTCTGGTGGTGGTAGGTCCGAGAAAACAGTTAGCTACATTGCCAATCAGGCTTACAGAATGTGTAAAATTTATGTAGTTTAAAAAAATAAGAGCTAACCTTTTATGCTTAGTGTTGTGCTACATGAACAACTGCCAACTTCATTTGAAACAATACAGAGATATTCGCCAATATCCAAATCATCACACTTTTGTATGTCAAGAATGATTATTGAGCCATTCTTCTGTGAGAACACATGTTTAGTGCTTGGCTTTATCTCCTTTGAATCCTTTTGCCAGGTAATCTCAAAAGGAGCAGTGCCTTTAATTTGGCACTCAAAAGAAGCATTTGAACCTTTCACAACCTCTACTGAGGTGAACGGCTTCACAATAACTGGTGGTTCTGAAACATTGAGACAAAAATATACAACATGAAATCGATGTCTTGTTCTGAATATAGAAATTAAACAATTTAACTATAACCACTTGCACTGACCTTTGACCTTCAGCTCCATACTACAGCTCTCACTACCCGCTTCGTTTCGGGCCTCACAGTAATATACTCCACTGTCTTTGACATCAGCATCAGTTATCTCAAGCCGTGCCAGTGAGTTGTCAAAAGTAATTTTATGCTTAAAGCCTGGACTTATTTCATTGCCATCTCTGAACCAGTATGTGTCTATCTCTGGAGTGCCCACAACCTGACACTCAAAAACTACAGACTGGCCAGGTTTCACCACTGAAACTTTGTCTGGTTTTCGGGTGAATTTTGGGGGTTCTGCATAACAGGGAAGTAAAAATATAATTATTTTAGGTTTTTAACCATGATCATACATAAGGACATTAAGGAATAATCTAAAAATAAACTGAATAAAAACCTTTGACAAAAAGCGTTGCTTGGCAGGAATCAGACCCAACATCATTGGTTATTTCACAGGTGTACTGTCCAGAGTCTGATGGCTTAGTGAAAAAGAGCTCAAGGGAACTTGAAGAATCATCTTTTTGAACTGAGCAGTCAACCCCTGATAAGACCTCCTTTTTGTCTTTGAACCACTTGATAGTCAGCGGAGGAGTGCCAGATACAAGTACATTGAACTTCACTCTAGTTCCAGGTATGACATCCTGTGACTCAGGCTTCTCAATGATAGTGGGTGGTTCTGATTATCAAAGACAAAAAAAACACCATTTTTTAAAGTCAAAGCAATAGTTATGTTTGTCCATTATTAAATATTGCTTTTTCAACATGTAATTCCACTCTAATTCACGCAAAACTGATAACTTCATATACATCTACCTTGGATAAGCTTTTTCATATATGACAAATGTCTTCAAATAAATATTTTTAGAAGCTAACATTATAACAACATCAGAAATGACTGAGTAATAAGGCAAACAGCCACTAAGGTAACTGCTACCTGGACCTTCTATAGATTGTACACTGTTTAGAGAAAAGCTTAACACTAGTACATCTATGATGAGAGTTACAGGTTCAAAAACCAATGAAAAAAATGAATGGTCAATGCAAACCTTTGACTTTTAAGACACCAGAGCACTGGTCAGTTCCTGCTTTGTTTGTGGCAATGCAAGTGTAGTTGCCACTGTCAGAGCTATCGAGACGACTGATTTCCAATGATGCTGCATTCTCGAAGAAAATGCACTTGTGTTTTTCATCAGTCTGTATTTCCTTGTTCTCCTTGAACCATGTGACTGTTATAGGCAGGGATCCAGAGACTAGACATTCTAAATGTGCAAAGGATCCTTTAATACTTTCCATTTCCTTCAGTTTTCTTGTGAAAGAAGGCTTAATTATTTGGTCTGTCACAATAAAAAGATAAAAATGAATACATAACAGTGGGATATCATTTCCAGTTTTATCAAATGAAAGCTCATTTGCTAAAATACTGACCTAGTACGGTCACGAAAGCCTCACACGCGCTACTGCCAACATCATTTGAAACCTCAAACGTATATTCGCCCTCGTCAGCCCTCTCTGCAGAAAAGATCTTTAACATAGAGCTCTTATCAGTGCTTTGCACTTTGTATTTTCTCCCTGACGCAAGCTCTTTTCCATCCTTCAGCCATTTGGCTTTCAGGGCCTTAGTGCCTGAGAACCTACACTCCAGAGTGGCAGGATCTCCTACAGTGACACTGATAGACTTGGCCTGCTCTGTGATATTTGCTGGCTCTGCAAAGGATGACAAATGTAGGTTAACTAATGCTGATTCACTGACAAACTGTACCGGTTTAAGGTAATCAAATATTTAATAAAGCAACAAACCTTTGACTACTAAAGCTGCTGTACACTTCTGACTTCCAGCTTCATTCTGAGCATGACAAGTGTACTTTCCACCATGGTTTAACTGTATGCATGACATACGCAGCACTGCTATTCTGTTTTCAAAGGAAATCTGGACATGCTCAGTATCTGTGACCTCATGGTCATCTTTCATCCATGAGACTGTCATAGGCAAAGAGCCTTTCAGAACACACTGCATAGTAAGCTCACTGCCAAGGAGGACACTCATGTTATCTAGCTTCTGCACAAAGGATGGTGGCTCTAATAAAAGAAAGTGAGCATAAAACATACAGTTAGAATGTGAACGTGCCCATCTATATTATTTTATTGTATTCTTATATCTATCATCAGTCTTACTAACCTTTCAGTATAATTTCACAATCACATGATGTCTGTCCTACTTCATTTCCTACTGTGCACTGATATTTTCCAGCATCTCCGTGTTCAAATTTCAGAATCTGGATAGTAACTATACCATCCTTCATGGTAATGATATGACGACGGTCATTTCTGATTTGCTTTGAGTCTTTAAAACAAGAGACCTCGAAGGGATCTGAGCCTGAGACGGATCCCTCCAGCACAACGTCAGAACCTCTGACAACTTCTTTGGACTCAAATAATTTCACAAAAACAGGAGGTTCTGAAGGAAAAGAGTACAAAAAATCAGCGGAATAAGTTTGCTTACTAGCTGCTAAACAAGTTTTAGTTGACTAACTCGCTACAAACCTTTGACTGTGACCAAGCAACTGCATCGATCGCTACCAGCATCGCTGGATGCTATGCAAATATAATCTCCACTGTCTTCAATACTACAGTTGGACATTTGCAGTGTAGCAACTGAGTTGGTGAAGCTCATTTGGTATTTTTCACTTGGGCTGATTTCTGTCTCATTTTTAAACCACTTAATAGCGATCTCAGGGCTGCCAGTTACTTTACACTCCAAAACCACAGAACTTCCATTCACTGCTAATTTAGTTGAGTCAAGTTTCATCACAAACTTTGGAGGTTCTAAAAGAGAGAATGGACATCAGTTAAACATTCGTACCATCAAGATGTATGAAAATAGTTACAAACAGTAATGTGTAAGAGCAAAGAGAGCAAGAAAAGGCACCTTTCACAAACAAGTCAGCGGTGCATGAAACCTTTCCTGCATCATTAGCCACTTGGCAAGTATATTTGGCAGAATGAGATGGCTTCACAGAGTGCAACTCTAGGGTGCTTGAAGAGGCTTCTTTCTTGATGAAACAAGTGCCTCCGGTTAATATCTCTTTCTCTTCTCTGAACCATTTAATGGCAAAAGGCACTGTTCCAGTGAAAGCAGCTTTCAGAACAACAGTAGATCCTGGTATAACTTCTTGAGATTCAGGCATCAGTGTAAAGACTGGGGGCTCTATATTAAGTGGTGGGGTGGAACGACATTGTTATCACAACATAGTAATACAGCGCAGAAAATGAGGAACAAGATTAATTACAGCTGTTTTTCTAACCTTTAACAGATACTGTTCCACTGGTCTCACTGTGCCCTGCCGTATTAGTTGCATGGCAGGTGAAAACTCCAGCATCAGTGGTCTCTAAATTAGGTATTTTTAAAGTTGCAGTGCTTTCTTTAAACTCAGTCTGGTACTTCATCTCAGTTGTGATCTCCTTTCCATCTTTGAACCAAGATATTTTCATGGGCTGGGACCCTGACACCTTGCAATCCATCTGAACACTTCCCCCAACATTACCATCAACCTTTTTAAGACTTTTTGTGAAGGTTGGAGGTATGATTTTATCTGCTCAAAGGAAGCAAAATAATTGTATTCAAACCATAACATTTATAATGCACAGTATAAAATAAATAGGACAAAAAAAAGACTAACCAAGAACTGTGACTGAGCAAGAGCAGCGGTCTTTTCCGACCTTATTCGAAACTTCAACAGTGTATTCAGAACTATCTCCCCTCTCTGCCGAGAGGATTTTTAAGCTTGCTACATTGTCTTTAAAGGTGACTTTGTATTTTCGGCTTGTGGTCATTTCCTTGCCATCACGGAGCCATTTTACTTTGAGATCTGGACTTCCAGAGACAGTGCATTCCAAAGTTGCAGAGTCTCCCGCAGTTACGCTGATGGATGGTGCTTTATCAACAATCCTAGCAGGTTCTGAGATTAAAAGAAATTAAAAAGAATGAAAAAGAATTGTAGTACCTCCAAATTATTTATATTAGTATAGTTACATAATGTTTGAGTCTAACCTTGAACTGATAATGTGGCTTCACTGTTTTGCTGACCAGCCTCATTTACAGCTTGGCATGTGTATTTCCCACCATGATTTAAGGCGACTTTTGCAACTGCCAAAATGGCAATGTTATGTTCAAAAGTTGTGGTAATATTAGGATCATCATCTCTGAGTATTTCAGAATCTTTGAGCCACTTGACAGTAATAGGGGCTGAGCCTTTAAGAGTACCCTGCAGTTTCACAGCACTTCCCAAAACTGCAGTCGTATTTTCAACCCTCTTTACAAAAGATGGTGGGTCTGCATGAAAAAAGACAATTTGAATCTCAAGGATATTGTTCACCTTACATATACAAAGTGCATAAGAGACAAAAAGTATATAACAATTTACGAACCTTTTAGCCTGGCTACTGCTTTTGATGTTACTTTACCAACATCATTTGAAACACAACACTGATAATCACCAACATCTGCACTATCAAATGACTGTATTTCCAAATAGGAAATGGCATCCTTTGAAACTATGTTGTGTTTTTTATCAGCAGTAATTGGCTTCTTATCCTTAAACCAGGTCACTTCAAATGGAGCAGTGCCTGTAACTTCACAGCTGAATTGGGCTGTTTGTCCCTTCACTACTTCCACCATTTCCAGTTCCTTTTTGAAAGCAGGTGGTTCTAAGATTAAGAGTAACATTTAATGTAACAGTTAACAACAAACAACAAAGGAATTGCATTTGAAGATTTTCATTTAAAGAAAATAATTTATGTTTATCACAAACCTTTAACAGTCAATTGTGTGCTGCAGCTTTCACAGCCAGCCTCATTCATTATTTCACAAGTGTAATTTCCACTGTCGGACACAGCAAGGGCTGTAATCTCAAGTGAAGCTTGACCATCTTTGAATGCAATTTTGTGTCTCTCACTGGAATCAAGTTGTTTGTCATTTAAAAACCAAGTGATATGGAGTACAGGAGATCCTTTAACAGTGCACAGCAAGCGTGCAGATATGCCTTGTTTCCATTGTATCTTAGGCTCCAGTCTCTTTACAAATGCTGGAGGTTCTGAGGGAAATCAATTCAGAATAAGTCAGTTCTGCACTGCAAGAGAGCTCACAAACTCCAAGAACATACAGGCATAAGAACAGAAAAAAAGAAGAAGAAAAAAGTGCAACATTTCGCTGCAAAGATGACACAGATAGGTTAAGATTTTTTCTGTCAAAACAAAGCAATATGTTAGAGAAATTCATTTTCAAGATTTCCACACACATACTGAACTGTTCATTCATCTCAAATGTCTTACCTTGCACAGTTACCACAGAAGAGTAAGTGCTGCTTCCAGCATCATTCGCAGCGATGCAGGCATAAGTGCCAGTATCTTTAAGCTTGGCCTTTGGGATTTCAAGGCAGGCCACTTTCTCCTCAAAAGAAATTTTGCTATCCATTGTATTATGGAGTTTCTTGCCATCTCTCGTCCAGCTGATGGTCACTCCTATATCTTCATTCACCTGACACTCCAGCTTCAGTGGATTACCCACTGCTATAAATGTTGACTCAAACGTTTTTATGAAGCTGGGTTTGTCTATAACTCTCATTTCAGTGGAACATGTAGCCGTGCCAACGCTGTTTGAGGCTTTGCAAAGGTATGTTCCCTGATCACTTTGCTGAAGTTGCATGATCTCAAGATAATGTTTGTTCTTTTCAGATGACACCTTATAGTGCTGATCAGTGGAAACGGCAATGTTGTCTTTGTGCCAGACAACATTCATCGGTGCAGAACCAGTAATAACACATTGCAATTTCGCTTGCTTGCCCACAAATAAAATCATCGGATCAGGCTTTGACACAAATTCTGGAGGGAAAACCTCTATAAAAAATTAAAGTAGAAGAAAGAGAAAGAGAAATGAATTGCTTTGCAAAAGCAAAAATATATATTTGTACCACAACACTCAGCAGAGAAGTGTAAAGTACAGATCTCTTACCTGTCACATTCAGGTTAGCAGAGCAGCTGTCACTACCATGTTGGTTTGAAGCTCTGCAGGTATACTCTCCACTGTCGGCCTTTGCTGGGCTCAAAAGCTCCAGACATGATGTGGTATTGCGGCTGATGATCCTGTACTTGTCACTCTGTCTGATCTCAGAGCCAGACTTGAACCATTTGAAGGTCACATTCGGTGCGTCTTCTATCTCGCATTCAAATTTGGCAGGGCTGCCAACGTTGGTTTCCAGAGCATGGATTTTGTGCCTGAAAACAGGTGGCACTGAAGTGTGCACAGGGAGAAAAAGATAAGGTCAATCACATCAATGAATTTGAGTGCTTACATGGTAAATTGTGAAACTAATGATATTAAAAATTGAGAACAGCTCATGGCATGTTTGAAATGAATAGTTCTGCAGATCAAATATTTAACCCATAACTTTGAGATTAATTTAAATAAGTTTGGCCACAGAACTTCATTCACTTCAAAAACAAACAACATGACATTAATGATGGGATGCAAACAGTAGACCGGGAGTGACTGTGGAGGGAAAATTATGGAACATTTATGCATATGGAAAAAAGACAGATCAATGAACAACAAACCAGAACCTAAAGTCCTGGAAAGCATGCAAAAAGAGGTGCTCAGTGAAGGATGGACCATGGATGAGATGCTATTCATATTTCTTGGGTGACGCAGGTTCAGTTCCAAGAAGCGAACAGACACAAGCGTGGAAACACTTTGGAGTGAGAATGTGAAGAACAAAGGAATGATACTGAAAGAAATCCAACTGTTAAGAGTTGATGAAGACGACAAAGTGAAATCATGCTTGCACTTTGGTGAAGTGAATGACATGACTAAACCAAAGGGTTGTGAAGAGTGGATTAAAAGAGTGAAGTTTAAGACTGTATATTCCCCCTAATTATGGTGACCTAATATATTAGTTGGAGGAATACTAACTAAGGGTGCTTGAAAAAAAAAAAAGAAATGAACAGTAAGTTAGTCATGGATGATATGACATGATAAAATAATCCCCATAATCCAACCTCTTTTGACCACTGTGAGCCTTGATGATGTCGATGTCTTGCCAGCTTCACTCACAGCTTCACACGTGTATTCTCCTTCATGTTTTTCCTTGACTACTTTGTTGATTACTAATGTGTAAGTGTCTCTGTTTTTCAAACACTTGAACTCTTTGCCAGATATAATCCGTTTTCCATCGAAAAGCCAATTCACTTTTGAAACATGTTTTATAGTCACAGAAAATGTTGCTTCAGAGTGTTCTTCTATAGTAATGTCCTCCAAAGAGCTTTCAAAAACTGACTGATATTCCCTAACTTCTTCACTCTCTAATTTCATGGTCTCTTCGGTCAGATATTCCTGTATTCTTTCCCTCTGAATGAGAACATCAGCAGATTGTTCAACTGGAGGTGGTCCAAAGGACACATCGGTTGTGACATCTGCTGCACCTACATCTCTCTGTTGGCTTTTTACTGTTACAGATCTCATTTCCTGTCTTTCGACCTGAACAGACTGCTTTAATTCCATTTTTGACTCAGTGGTAATAGTCATCACCTGACTTTTTGAGTCTTGCACAACGGTTTGTTGCTCAGCCGACATTGACAAGAAAGAAGAGGTGGCCTCGGTCTTCAGAGCAGCTGATTGAGTTTTAGGTTGCAAGAAAGCTTCTGTATTTTCTGTTAACTGTACAGTCTGTACCATTGGAGAGAATGTTTCTTTAGGAGCAGCCCTGCTAACCTGTAATCTCTGAGGCCTGTCAATTTGCATTGTTCCAGGTTGTTCAGAAGTAAGAACTGGCTGTTCCTGATAGACAATGGAATAGAATGCAGCCTGAAGTTCACTCTTGAGATCAGCATTCTGAGGGTACTCACCCTCGAAAGCAATAGTAATCTCTATGGGGGCACCTGGCGTTGTGATAAGATACGTGAATGTAGTATACCTTGGCTCTTTCTTCACTTTGACCTCCTGTACTTCAACAACTTCTAAACGTTTGACCACATCTGCCAAGATTAATGGTTGATCTTGAGCAACAGCTGACGCAAGCGTATTTTTCAACTGGTGCTTTATATCCAAGCTGTGTGCTTTTGATGCAGGAATCACAAAAGTAAGTTCCTTGGGAAGGGTCTGGCTGTCTCTGGACTCTGACACTTGTAGAACACCCATCTCCTGCTGAGTGACCTTTGCTGTGGTTGTTTCGAAATGTGTAACATTCTGAGACAGTTCACCTCTTATAACATGTTTCTCCTCCATTAATATTGACTGTCTAACAGACTGTCCTTCTTGAATCTGAACAGCAAAGTCTTGCTCTGCAGCCTCAAGAGCAATACTACTTTCAGTGGAGACTGCTTTGTCTTCAACATGGACAGATTCTGATGGTATTTTAGGTTCGACTTCAGTCGAGCATGTATATTTCTCAACTGCACCCAAATTCTCAACATGCCCTTCCTCCAGATCTTGCCTCTCCGACACAGATGTGGCATGTATAATATTCCAGTGATCCTCCTTTTGCACTAGTGCACGTTGTTGCTTAATATCACTGGAAAATGGAGTCTCTTTTGGTAGCTGCATTGGTTCTGTGATGACCTGCAAAATGTTTTGAGGTTTCGGTTCTTTCCTGATTTCGGACTGAAGTCCTGTCACAGAAACATCAAGAGCACTGGAATAATCTGCCGTCAGTTCCCTTTTCTCTTCTGTGGTAACTGCATGTCTACGGAACCTCTCCTGTCTCTGCACTGCCATCTGCTGCTCTGGCTTTTCTACTGACAGTATCCCCTCTTTGGAGAACATGCTTTCTGGCTGAACTGCCTGCAAATGCAGAGGTGCAGGGGCCTCCTTACGAGGCTCTATGGAGATTGACGTCTCTTGGGTGCTGAACTGACTTGACTCCTCACAAGTTACAGCCCACTGATCATCTGTTGACACTGTGTGCATTAGAGTAGGACTTTTTCTAGTTTCTGCTTGCTCTGGGCTTGACTTCTCACTACTGAATCGACCCTCAGAAGGCAGAATGGCCTGATCTGTAAAAATCTGTAAGTGAAGAATTTGTTCCTCTTCCCTCTGTGATTGAACTGAAACAGCACTGTCCAAACCTGGAATTACACTTGTTTTATCAGCTTGAAGTTCATTCTTTTCCTCTGCAACAAGGGCTGACCTTAATATTCTATCCTTAGCCAAAGATGCTGTCTCTTCATCAGGTCTATGTATAGAGAATTTTTCCTCTTTTGACAGCATTTGCTTGGTCTCATTCACTGAAAGAATGACAGGTTTGGAGGACTCTTTCTTAACTGATGGCTCAACGGCTGAATCTAACATTGATAAATCTGTAGCATGGCCACCTGTTATTTGTTGTTTCTCTGTGGAAACTGCTGTATATAATATTTTAATACCCTCCTTTACTTGGTAACTCTTTTCTGCCTCTGTCTGCGGTATAATTTGTGACTGCTCTTTAACAATTGGGAGTGTTGTTTCTACCTGGTGACTTGAGATTGGGTATTTTGGCTCAGGACTTGGTTTTACCTGCTCTGTTTCTCGACTGGCTAGTGGCTCTGCTTTCACAATTGTTAGAGGGGTGACACTCTCCGTTACTGCTGACATGAACTTTGAAGGCTGCTCCTTTGCAATTTCAAGCTCTGTGAGCTCAGGACTTTTAATACGATCAAAGTGCTGCTCTGTGAAGCCTTGGCTCTCTTGAACAGCAGAGGTCATCGCAGCTATGTGGAGCTGTTTTAAAGGTGTTGCCACAGCCTGTTGTGGCTGGGTTGGAGCAACAGTTACTCTCTCATGTGTCTCATGAGTCTGCAGAACTGCTGCTTGGTGAGTTACCTTTTCTCTGTGCATAACAGCAGAAGAAACATCTAACTCATGCAAAGTACCTACTTGTTCACTTGCTACAGTCTGCCTATCTTCAGTGCCAATGGTATAAATCATCTGGTGTCCTTCTTGCAGACTGACTCTTGCTTGCCCAGGAAGGCTCACACTGTACAAACGGGATTCAGTTGCCTCTTCAGTCGTGGAGATCTTATAAGCTTTTTGTTCCTGAACCAACTGTTGTTGATGAGATACAGAGAAACTTTTGCGAAACACAATTAATTCAGCACTACAAGTTGCCTCCCCAAAGGTATTGGATGCCCTGCATGTGTAAAGGCCACTATCTCTCTGCTGAGCATCAATCATAATAAGAAAACCGGTACCATCTGGATCTGTTACAACACAACAGTTCAGGCTTGGTTTGATTTCAGTACTGCCCTTAAACCACTGCACCTGTGGACGGGGAGTCCCTGTCACTTTGTATTGAAATTTGGCCTCACAGCCCTCAGCACACTGTACAGACTGGATCTGTGTGGTGAACCGAGGTGCTTCTCCAGGTATTTTAAACATTTGCTCAACCCATTTCTCTGCTGGTGATATATCGCTGACTTGTACCCTCAGAGTCGTTGTGCAAGTAGTTTGTCCAAATCGGTTACTGGCAGTGCAAGAGTACTCTCCCTCATATTCTTTTTTGACCTCTGTTATGATCAGACTGTACTCATCTCTTTCCTCTACAAACTTGTATACAGATGAAGAGGTAATGACTTTTCCATTATGGAACCACTGAACTTTAGGCCTCGGAAAACCAGATACTGTAACAGTAAACCTAGCTGAGCTCCCAACCGTTACTGCTGCAGGTGTTAGTTGGGTTACAAAAACTGGCTTTTCCTTTTTCTTTTCCAAAGAACTAGAATATATTTTTTCCTGTGGCTTGAGTTCAAGTGTTTTAGATTTTTCTGGTAATTGTAGGGAAGTGCTGTAGGTTTCTTCTTCTTCTTCTTCCACAGTCTTCACGGTCAAGCTAGAATATTCTGTATGAAAATAACGGAGGTAAAGATTCACCATAATATCCACACATCAAAGATTAATGTAAGATTTATGGTTTTCATCGGTAAGAGTGGACATGAATGCCCATAAAAGAGGAAATAAATGCGTTGGACAACAACATTTTTGTTGTAACTTTATTGACTTATTTTTGTCTAATGTACACAGAATTACATAAAATGCACTGAACTGACACTAATTTATTTACTTCTTAAACCACTCTCTTTTTGAATTACTTCTCTATTTCTTTTAAAGAAAGTTCATTAAACAGGCTTACGGTATTCCAAGATCCCATTGCTACTACACTGTTTAAACACTTTTTATTTACAGTTAATTAAATGTGTTGTCTGTAACATAAAAATGTGAACCTGTTAATATGTAATATATGGTTGCATAACAACTGTTTCACTGTAAATCAATGTAAATGAGCTTTGCGTAACACTATACTATTTGTTCTGTAGGATGTAGTCTTGTACATCAAATCTGTTGAATAATGTTTATAATTATTATTTTCCAGGTCAAACTAATTTTAATAACGTTAGACATCCTCGTGTTGATATTCTTAGCAATCTGCAAATGCATTCAATACAAAATGAAACAAAGATAAGAGAGTGCAGTAAATGCAATTAAATATAACCAATAATATTGATTAATTTACTCTAACAACAATAATAGCAAAAGGGGTAACACTTTATTTTAGAGTGCTACTATTGCAGTGTAAGAAACAGTGAAACTATAATTAACTAACTATTGAATAAAGAGTAGTGAGCAGTTATACTGTTCTGCATATACACCAGCTGGACACTTCTCTAAGTACACCTCCTTGTATCTACACTTTTTTCATTTTATCAGGTCCACTTACTATATAAGTGTACTTTGTAGTTTCAAACTGTAGTCTGTCTGTTTCTCTGCATACTTTGTTAGCCCTCATTCTCAGCACTGCAATGACACTGATGTGGTGGTGGTGTTTTAGTGTGTGTTGCACTGGTGCGAGTGGATCAGACACAGCGGTGCTGCTGGAATTTTTAAACACCTCAGTGTTGCTGCTGGACTGAGAACCAAAAACATCCAGCCAACAGCGTCCTGTGACCGCTGATGAAGGACTAGAGGATGACCAACACAAACTGTGCAGCAGCAGATGAGCTATTGTCTCTGGCTTTACATCTACAAGGTGGACCAACAAGGTAGGAGTGTCTAATAGAGTGGACGGTGAGTGGACACAGTGTTTAAAAACTCCAGCAGCACTGCTGTATCTGATCCCCTCAGACCAGCACAACACACACTAACACACCATTACCACGTCAGTGTCACTGCATTGCTGAGAATGATAAAAAAAGAAATACAGTCTCTTCTACCATAACTGTTCCAGTATGACCCACAAGTGCAAATTTTGTAGGAATTTCCACAACCCAGTTGAAATAAATGAACATCACTTGTTGAGATTATAGCCTGGGCCAGGTTTTATGGTCATAATTTAAAGATTTAATCTGTACTATACATTTTTGTTCTATCAAAAGGTGGTTTGTCCATTCAGCCTTTTTATACAACTTAGATAAATACTTACTACTAAAACATTTGTTCGTTTAAAACATTTACTTGTGTTAAATACATTTTTAGGTTAAATGGACAAACCATTTTTACAGAGTAAACATAATTTTGATTGAACTCTTTACTCGGCAGGTAGTTAACTGTAGTTACATTGTTTTTTACACTGTAACAAGAGCACTGTAAAATAAAGTGTTAGCCAAAAATGTTTCATTTAACTCGTTTTACATTATATTGTTCTGTCTACATGCAATGCAATAGTCAAGTTACTGTGACGTACAGTACAGTATTTTAATTTTTTATTCTTAGAGCATAACTCAAAATGATAGTTTAAGACAATGTAATATTTGAACTTTATTATTTATATGGATCTGGATGCAATTTTTGAGGGGAAGGAGTCATTCAGTGAGGCATTCTGTGTCAATGTTCTGTGTTAGAACTGCCAATGGCTAATTACCTGAAGAAAATATTTCTTTACTACAGCTAGTCATCAGAGTTACATTCAAAAGTTTGAACACTCCCAGTCAAATTCTGTTTTGGTGATTTTTAGGTAAAAGATGTAAGAAAATAAGAACTTAAATATGGTGCACTCATTTAACATACTGAAAAAAAAAAAAAAGTATGTATGTGCCATAACGCTTGTACAGGCCACATTTTTTTTTTTGTTAAATTAAGTAAATAAACAGCGATTTTGTATTAAATGTGCAGATTCTGTAACGAATGTGTTATTTTCACTTAGAAAATCAACATGTCAATTTACCAGGGTGTTCAAGCTTTTGTATGAGATTCTTTGGCTGAACATCTGCTTCTAATCTTTTGACAAATCTAATTAATGTTCATGCACAATATTATATAGCCCAGAAAAAGAAAAAAAAAAAACAGGTAAAAGAAATTTACACTTAACACTACATGTATATAAATATGAACAATTTAGAAACATCTACTCACAACTAAGTAACTATAATAAATAAAATATCTGCAAGAGACAAACCCTGCAACAATAGATTAGGCTTCAAAGCATGTTGCATATGTTGTGCAGAGGACTATACACAATATCACAATAATTTACATATACAATACATGAAAAATAGTGACAACTATGTCTCTATGAAAGACACACTTTACAAAATAGCAGTCCTGTGGCAAAAAAAATCACTTTGATAAACTGTTGGTAAATTAAAACACTTTTAGCAATGACATTGTTTCAATAGAGCCCGTCTGGTTTTGGATAACGCATTTGAATTCACCAGCATCACTTTGAGCTGCATTTGTTATAAGCAGATTGAAATGCCCTGGAGCTTTTTCCTGGATGATGTATCTAGGATTTGTTATTGGAGCACCGTCTTTGAACCATTTTGCTGTAGGGTTTGGTTTTCCACTCACTAAACACTGAAGCAAAACTGGTGTCCCTACTGCTGCAGTGACATTCTGCAGTGGGATTACGCATTTTGGGGGTGTTTCAGTGACCTGAAAATGAAAAGTACACATGTTTGTTGATTTGCCTTTGAATTCTATCTTATCTTCTTTTGAGGGCTCGGCAAAGACGTCAAAGTTGATGCTAACGTATTTCTCTCCCTGCTCACTCACCTCATTATCAGTCATGGCTACCAGTCTCACAGCTTTCTGAGACTCATCGGCTTCCTGTTGGAACTCAAACTCAAGCTCAATTTCTGATGTTTGTTCGCCATCAAACGATGAATTTCCAACAACCAAATCAAACTTCTGGGGCTGAACTTTGGCACTGCCTAGAGACACAGCAGTGAGTTCTCTCCCCCTAGCTTTTCCTGAATATGCTTGTGGATTCAATACCATGAGAGTTGCTCTACAAAGTGTCTCACCAACAACATTAATAGCTCGGCATGTATAAATGCCACTGTCATGTGTATTGGCTTTTAGGATCTTGAGAAAATGGTTATCACCATCAGAGCTATGAAAGTACTTTTTCTTATCATGGGGGATCTTCATATTTCCTTTAAACCATGACACTACTGGTGAAGGGATTCCCATCAGAGAGCATTCGAACATTACCGTTGTATTTTCAGGTGTCTCTATGTCACATATTGGGTTGATGAAACGCGGTGGCATCTCTGTAACCTCAAATGCTATTTTCAAGTCATCACTTTCTTGTGTTATAAAATCAATGGCGCCTTCCTCATACACGCTTGGAAGAACATCGAGAGAAATAATCATACTTTTGTTGTCGGCTGTGTATTCTGGGATAGTGACAATTTTCACTTGTTTCTCAAACTCCTTCACTTCATTCTCATCCAGTTCAACCTCTAATAAAATCTCTTGTGGGGAAGGAGATCTTGATGAATCCTCATCCTCCTCAACATCAAATTCAATCACATGCTGATGGGTGACTGCAGGTGGTGCTGGTATCATCCTTGCCTCTTGAGATATCACCACAACCAGAGCAACACTTTTTGCTTCACCAACATAATTAACTGCTTCACAGATATACTCCCCTTGATCACCTTTTGCTATGTTCTGAATTTCCAATGCTATGTTATCACCATCTCTTTCAATGCTAGTTCTGTCATCTGGAACAAGCTGAGTTTTGTTTTGGAACCATTTTACCTCTGGAGATGGCAGTCCAAATACTTCAGCACAGAATCGTAATGTGTCACCTTCATACACTCTTCTCTTGGTAAGAGGTTTAAGAAAGGCTGGAGGAATTCCTTGTACCTTCTCCTGAAGGGCCCCCAAGCCTAATAAACCACGGCCTTCTTGAAGAATCATGCTCTCATCAATAGTAAAAACAGGGGGAGTTGTTTCAATACCTTCATCATCCGGGGATCTAAGAAACTTATCAGAATATAATCCATCACTGGAGCTGCTTGGGGGTCTCTTGTGTTCCACAGGAGAAAATGGATACTCAGGGGGTGTCATAATACCACCTGGGGTCTCAGTAGAGGTGTGGAAAGATTCAGGTGATTTAGGAAATTGGGAAATTTCAGTGGATGAAGCTGGAGTGTAGAATCGCTCAACTTCTGCCATCTCCTCGCTGAACGTGCTTCCAATTTCAATAGACATCTCAGATTCTGGAGACAAGGGCCTTCCCCAGTCAGATGGTGGGTTATAATAGTCATAAACAGCACTAAAGGTTACCTCTTCCTCCTCAAGTTTGCTAACACCAGCAGCACCTAGTCTGGCAACTTTTTGCTGTTGTTTTTGTGGACCTCCCGTTATAAAGTCTTGAGCAGTTAGTTTTGAGGCACCTTCACTTTTTGGTTTTGATATGTCTGACACTTCACTCAAAGCACCTCTTTCTATGACTTTTTGGCCTAAATCAGTACTTGCCATCTTTCTGAAATCCATTTCAGCACCCTGAATGCTAACTGTGCTAGATTTTGATGAAACCGCATATCCCTTTATTTCCGGTAAGATTTCTTGAGTTGAAGCAGCAGCTTCCTTGATATGACTAACGCCTGGTCTAACAAAGGCTCCTTCACTTCCCTTTTTAATCACTTCTTCTACTGCACTGTCTTTTGTTCTAGGGTTACTAGCACTGCCAGTTAAGGTCCTCATTTCCTCAGGTAATATAGCCTGAGGTCTTATTAAAGTAGGAGACTGCTGAATCTCAGTGACTTTTGCAAGGGGGACAAAATGATGCAACTCACTGGATGCTGGATCTGCAAATGACCTGTCCCTCACTGATTTTCCTTCAATGGACTGTGCGACATTCTCCACAAAGGCTGTCTCTGTAACATCTAGGGCAATTCTTCCTGGGGATGCCTTGCCTGGAACTAAAGAAGTAAGCTCTGTTATATCACTCTCTCTAGGTTGCAATGAAGAGGTTAGTCCTTTTCCAGACTGTTTAATATCAAGTGCAACTTCTGGAATGTCCTCCATAGGGTATGCAGATTCTACAGTTGATTCTACAGTTATATCTTCTGGCTCTACTGTGGGAGACTCTGGTCTCTCAAATGCCTTTTTTAATCTGGATACTTTCACCTCTGCCCCTGAAGACTGCAAACCACAACCAGTTATAAGGGGTACATCAGACACAGCACCTTGCTTAACACGTGGGACTTTCGGTACATCCTTTTGCAAGATAAGAGGTTCATCGGACTTGCTAGCACCTTGCAACTGCACAGGATCAAAAGTGAAACGCTTCACAGAAAACTGAGTAGTGTCTTCACCTGCCGTGGACTGATCTCTAATCTTATAGACACCCTCTTCACCCTTTTTAGTCAGTACAGATGAAGGACCTGAGAATGTTTTTGCTCTAACTGTGGGAGTATTGTCAGTTGAAAATCCAAGTGATCTTGCCTGCTCACCCATTTCTAGTGTTGCAAGAGACGAAAATCCAGAGTCTAATGCTGTGGAATCAAAGGACACATTGGCTACACTTTCAACTTGTCCGTGCTTGTTTGTGGCAGTGCATCTGTAAGTTCCCACATCAAGATAAGTAAAATTATAAATGTAAAGCCGGTAGCTTTTGTCATGCTCTTCAAACTTGTATTTGTCTGTATTCAAGGGATCGAGAGCAATGTCATCATGCGACCATATGACATTAGGTGCTGGTTCGCCAAGTATTATGCATTCAAGCATGACTGTTTGTCCATCTGAGCAGCTTATCTTCTCTAGCTCTCTAAAAATCTTGGGTACCTCACCAACATCATCAAAGGAAAATGTAAACTTGTGCTTCAAAGTTTGAGATGTGTTTTCATCAGATGGAGCCCCAGCTATCTTTTCACTAGGCTCAACTGTGTCTGTCACCTCCTCACTAATATCTAACACTGGTGTTGGAGCAGTTATCCTGATTTCTACTGGAGATGAGTGAATGGAGTCGTCAGAGGTGCGAGGAACATGGATGACTGCCTGCGGTACCTGCAATGTATATTTTTTGTCAAGACCAGGAGCTAGGAATGACTCAAGTTCTTCCTCCATCATTTGTTCTTCAGACAGTTCTGATTCTTGTGTCACTGTAACTTCTTGAGTTGTTTCAGGCCAGATCTTATGCTCATCATCAGCTACTTTAAGTGTGCAAGAGGTACTCGCTTTTCCATATTTGTTTGAGATATTACAAGCAAATACGCCCTGGTGATCATATGTTGGATAATAAATAGTCAGCGTTGAGGAATTGGCTCTGATACGTACATCAAAGTCTGGATCTCTTATTATAGGCTGTCCATCCTTAAGCCAGGAAACAGAAGGCTGTGGGTCTCCATAAAACTGGCATTTTAATTCGGTCATTTCCCCTCTTCTTACTTCAATATTTGGCACTAATGTTGTGACAAAAACTGGTGCACCAGATTTCACAGTGCTCTCAACAACCTTTTTTGGTTTGAAAGTAGTAGTTTCTTGTTCTAAGAGCACTGTTACATCTTTTGCTGCACCATGACGAGCCTGACCTGCAACTTTATCACAGGCAGCATACTGGCCTTCAGTCACTTTCTCAATGTCATGTTGAGGCAAGTCACTACGAACAGCATGAGCACTGGTTTCATCAGTAAGTAAAGTTTGCATTCCTCTGAACTGAGAATCTAATCTAGGCATCCTGCTGGTTTCTAAAACGGCATCAGTTTTTTGAGTCGAGGGTTGCAAATGCTCAGCCAAGGTCCAATTAGATTCTAACTCAACATTTTCCTCTTGCTCTTGTTCTGACAGAATGTCTTGCTGCCATTTTTTTATGCGTGTGGCTAATGCCTCCTCCTCACTGACAAGATAGTCACTTTCGGTTCGCAACTTTTCATTGTCTTCACGAGAAATACCCTCAAGCTGGATTTTAGAACTGTCCACCCCATAGCCTTGTGTGGAAACATCAGTGAAAAACATCTCCTTTGGTGTTCTTTTCGACAATGACTGACTCTTTTCGGGTAACTCAACATCTTTGTGTGCTGTAGTTTCCTTAGGACTCTCCATAACAGCAGCCCACTCAGGCTCCAAGGCAACTGCATGCTCTTGCTCACTTAAAACATCCTGCTGCCATTTCATTATTCGTTGAGTCAAGGCCTCCTCTTCACTAATATAGCGGTCACTTTCATTTGTTAACTCATTAATCCTCTCGCGTGATAAATGCAACTCTTTCTGAGACATCCGTTCACTTAGACGCTTTTCTTTTGGTGATCTTGCAACTTTTGTAAATGAAGAATCTCTCTGACTGATCCTTGGTTCTTTATACATTTCATCTCCAGATCTGTGGAAATGAGATGCTTTTTCTGGTTCTTCTTGACACTGTTTCCATTTCCTTGCTGGTTGGATTAAGATGTCCTCCTCGCTCACCAATTGTTCAGTCTTATGTTTCATTGCTCTTTGTTCTTGTGACAAAAAATGTTCACTCGGTGTTTCACTCCCACTTGGAGGCTTTTCTGTGGTCAAAACCTTTGTGAATGATGACTCTTTCTCAATTACTTGTGCAGGTTCTTTTCTGTATGTTTCAAACTCAGGTTTATATGGTTTCTCCTTAGACCACTCTGGTGTAACAGTCTTTGTGTGTTCCTGTTGCAGTTTCATTGCTTGGTGCGTTATGGCTTCTCCCATACCCACTAACGGCACACTCTCACTTTTTAACTCAGGCATTTCTTCTCGTAATCTCTTATCTCTTTGCGCTACATGCTCACTTAAGATTTTTTCTTTGGATGAGGATCTTGAAATCTTTGTGGCTGTTTGAGAATCTGTTTGAGTTTTCACCTTTGCAAGTTCTGCTTCGGGTTTATGAATATCACGTGCTTTCTCTTTAGACCAATCAGATACCACAGCTTCTGTGCAATCTTGTTGTGTCTCTTTTCCACTTATTACATCTGCACTCTCATGTTGTAATGCAATTTTTTCTTGCAAAAAACCCAACTCACTATGAACTAAGGGTGTACAGGTTTTTGTTGCTGGTTTATGTATTTTATCTTCAGGTTTATAAGTATGGGAGTCTCTTGCTTCAGACCATTCAGATACTTTTGGTCGATCTAACTGCACATCTTCTTGCCATTTTCCAATGCGCTGAGCCAAGAACTGATCTTCACTCTCTAAACACTGGCTTTCTAAGTTTTTCTCAAGGATATTCTCCATAGGCATTCCTCTTGGCTGTACCTTTTGGATGGGAATGTTTTTACCATCATCTTGTGGAACATCATCACTAAGGAATGTTTCTTTCACTACTTTTGTCCTTGATGATGCTTTGAATGCACTCTCCTCATGTAATGTTTTAACCTCTTTAGTAGTTTGGGAGGCTTCACCTGCCTCAAGCCACTGCAACACAAAAGGTTCCTTTGCCTTCATCTTGGTTTCCTCGTCCCACTGTCTAAGATTAGCATCATCTCTACCAGCCAAATGTTCATATTCTTCTTCCTTCACTGCCTCTTCTTTTAACACAACAGCCTCATCCGTTTTTATTTCAGATGCACCAACTTTAGTTTCCTTACTTTTGACCTCCACTAGAGGGAGCTCACCTCTCATCATTTGTATCGCCCTGGCTCTGGACTGAGGCTCAAAGGAGTGCTTTGCTCTTGGCTGTGGGGGTTCAACAGTCTGTGCTCCAAGTCCAGTAATTCTTTCCAGCCTATTCTGAAAATCTGCTGAATATCTACTCACAGTACCCTCACCTTGTTCACTTGGCCGAACAACATGCTGGACCTCTGGCAATGAGACCGGCTTAGCTCTGAGCCTTTCCGCATAATCTGTGTAACTCGGCTCACTCGTGACTGACTCCAGATCAAACTCAGAAGAGGACATTGTAGATATGGAAAGCCTCTTTTTCTGTTTAACAGCTTTTTGCAGGAGAGTGAGCTTTGCTCTAACCTCTCCATGAAGACTGTCTGTGTCACTAAATCTATCACTGTACCGATCACTGCATCTATCACTGAGTTTATCACTGAACCTATCACTGTACCGGTCATGACCTGTAAATCTGTCACAGTAAATGTCACTGTAGCGGTCACTGAATTGCTCGTGTCTTTCAAACATAGGGGGAGGGGAACGAGCACGTTCCGAAGCTGTTTCCAGCTTACTGCCCTTTTCAGGCGCTCTTGATGGGGATGCAGTCCGGAAATACATTGTGCGGTACAGAGCACTCTTAGGTCTTACACGCCCTCTTGGTTGTCCCTTAGCTTTTTTGTCAAAAGGTGAACCAACGCATCTAAGGTCTACTCTGAACGCTCTCTCCTTTGTTTGATCAAGTAATGAATCTAAGCTTGAGTGGGATTTGTTTGAACGTCTGGACAGACTTACATAATTGGCATCTTGCTCCTCTCTTAATGACACAAGAAGTGATGCTGTGGATTCTGCCGATCCCTCTGTATTAATTGCCATTACTTTGTAACTCCCTGAGTCTTTATCTATAATATCATTGATTGTCAAACTTGTTAAGTGCACATGCATTTTACTCACTGTATGTATTCTACGACGGTGCTCCTTTTGAATCTGTCTGTTATTATGAAACCATAATATTGTGGGAGCTGGTCTTGCAACTAGCTTACATCTAAAAGCAGTTACCTCCCCCTCCAAAACAGACCGAAATTTCAGCTTTTTAATGATAGAAGGCTTAATATTTTCATTCCCAGTCTCTGTTACAATACCAACATCTAAAGCTTCTTCAGGATCTGATAAAGGACCATGCAGCTGTCTTCTTTTTTCGGTGTATTCAGTTCCTTCATTATAAAACAATTCTGTAAGAGAAGGGAGACAAAGTTCAATGCCTATGCCTACCATGCTAACTAAAATGTATTTAAAATCGAATATTAATACAAATATTAAACACATGCATCAAGTCACAAAGCTATGAAAAAACAAATTCACTCACCATATTTGTTCGAATAAACGCAAGACTCGATTCTTTAATAAAGATTCTGACACGAAAATGTCTTGGTGTTTTGTTCCTTCTTCTGTGGACATTTCTTCAAACAATAAATAAATTTCTTTTCAAAGCGTTAATATATCCAAATAAAACCGACCTTCGAAAAAAAGATTCTTAGATATTTACCTGGTGTATTTATCCTAAAATATTCCTTACCTGACTTGCAGAAAGATGAATAAACGCCCTTTCTAATCCTTAGATTGGCGGTAAATTGTTCAAAACATTTAGAGACTACAAAGATGAATTGTTAAAGCAGCTCTAGAATTGTATGAGAAGGCGTTTATTCGAACTAATATAGTTTAGAGGTATAACCGTGTTATTTAAAAAGCAAACAACATTAATCACATACCACTATCTGCAAGCCAGTCTAAGAAATATTTGCAGGAGGGAGTTCCAGATGCAAGAAACATAGGAAGCAAGTAAAAGATGTGGCTACTTCCATATCTTTTAAAGAATTATTTCCTGTGGTATGGAAACTTTAAAAGATACACATCCTGCACCTTTAATTTCCGACTACAACCAAGATATCCTTCATGCTGTATGAATAAATAGATGCAAAACTTCGCTTTTCCCAAAATGCTGTACAGCAAGCATTTTATCAGTCAAACTGCTTGCTAACTAAAAAGGTCAAGAGATCAGACATACAGATGTCAAATAATAAGATATGAAAGTGTTCCCATCAAAGAGATCCATGCAGTTTGTATAGTCAGTCATCATCAGATAGTACTGTCAAATATCATATATTCAACACCATGTTTCACAAAAGGACATTTCATTACGTAAAACACATAAAAACAAGATTCTCTGGACAAATCTTACCTTTGACTTCTTCCTCAATTTTAGTTTCAATCTCCTCACGCACTTGTGGAACTGTAAAACAGTAATTTGGGGAAATGGGTCATTTTTAGAAAAGGAAATGCTTGACATCAAAACATGAAAAGCTGGAAAAAACGTCTCATTGTAGATGATCAATGTGCAGGAAAAGTGAAAAAAATTGGCAAACATAGATACAGAAGCAAAAGATAAGAATAAGAGGTAAAAGAGGAAGAGCATGCATTGGCCAACTTGGCACTAAGAGGTGAGTACTGCATACAGCTTCTACTGCATTAATAGCTTTGCAAGTGTAAACTCCTTCTTGCAGTGGACCAACATTTTAGGGCTAAGTGGCACACTGAACCATCCTGTGACATTATATATGTAGGGGACTCCTTGACAGTTTTACTGTTATGTAGCCAAATAACTAAAGCAGGGAGGCCACCATTCAAAATACAAAAAAGAGTTACATCCTCCCCTGATTTCACACTGGATTTGGGGGATGTTTTTCGAAGAAAGCCAGGTGGAACAATAATGAGTTCCCCTGTTTCCTTGATGGGCACAAGGCCAGTGTTACGACTTGTTTCCTTTGGAGCTTGCACAAGAGGAAGTCCCCTCTCAAGGCCACTTGTTTTGACTGAAAGAGTGGTTTATAAGTATCAACTTCATGACACTCGTAAGCTGACTGAGAGATGCTCACAGATTCTGCCTTTGACTTTTCTTCTGTTTCAACAATAAAATTAAAGAAGAAGGTAGGTCATTAAGGTCAAGAGAAACAGAACAAGTGGAAATGGAGCAATGAAGACAATAGAAGGAAAGACAACGAATGATGATCATGATGATAAATTTATGAAGTGTAAATAACTAGCATCAGTGGGGCTGATAGAAGACACAAGATGGATGAAATGGAATGGGATGCTTTGATAGTGTATATCCACCTTCCACTTTGAGCTGTGTAGAGGTTCTCTGGGTCTTGCCATCTTTACTTTTAATGAGACAGCTGTAAATACCCTGGTCCTCTGGTTGGACATTGTATATAAAGAGTGATAAAACATTTCCACTTCGCTCATATTTGATCCTCTCTTCAGAAGCGAGTCTTCTACCATCATGGTACCACACAAAATCAGAAAGTGACTGAGGGTCAACATAGCAGAGAAATGTAGCCATTTCACATGATTTTACACTCAAATCAGTCAAATTTTCTGTCCCAAGCGGATATTTGGGGAAGCTCGCAGTGCATTCTTCCAAGGCTTCCTCTGCAGCTTCAGTACTTGAAGATTTAAGACCCTTTTGATGTTGTTGACCTTCCAAAGATAAATACTGTGGCTGGTCTCTTGTTGAAAGTATATCTGTGTCCTTAGTAAATGGAGTGAGGTATGGAAATTTTACTTCGTGACGGCAAGAAATACTGTTAATTTCATTTCTGGATGAGGCTAATGGCTGTTGAATCTCACCCCCTTTTTCATCAAATTTTGACCATAACACTGGGGATCTCTTAGCTGTGGTTTTAAAGACAAGAGTATCACTTGACAGGTCCTGATCTTTTAGGAGCTCCAGCGGATATTCATGAAGAACTTGTTTATGGTCACCAAATGTTTGAGTCTGTGTATCAGACTTCTTTATAAATGATTCTTCTGACCTCTCATTAGGAAACTCACCACTTCCTTCAAATGTCTTTATAGAAGATTTTTTCTGCAAAATAATTCTAGCAGTGCTCTCATCCTCTGCCAGTTCACATTTTGTGTCTTCAGCTATCACAGGGACATGAATACTTGCTGCTATGGAACCCCTCTCTGTAGAATGTCTGCAAGTGTGCAATCCAGGGGCCTGGTCTTGCAAATCAGGTTCTTGGACAGGTAAACATGGTTGGTCTTTTGTTAAATCTATGTCTGTGATCTTAGTAACTGCAGCATGATCTTGTAAAGACACTTCTTCATGCGAACCAATAATAGCTCTCTTACTTGACATTTCAAGGGGGGTTGACTGCTCCCGAACTTTGTTTTTTTCTTGATGGACCTCCAAATGTGTTGGTTTATCTCTTGTAAAAAGTATGTCTGTGACCTTGGTAACTGTAGTTGGGTCTGGTAAAGTAACTTCAAGAGAGTCAGTAGTTTCCTTACTTGACCTTCCAGAAGGGGGTAACTGTTGCTGAACCTCAACACCTCTCTCAGCTGATTTTGACCATGTCACTAAAGATTTTTCAGGTGGAACTGTAAGTCTGGGAGAATAGCTTGGAGGCTTTTTATCTAGTTGGACCTCTAAATGTGGTAGTTCATCTCCTTCTAAAAGTATGTCTGTGACCTTGCTGACTGTGGTAGGTTCTGGTAAAGTGACTTCAAGAGAGCCAGTAATTATCTTCCGTGGCTTTCCAGAAGGGGTTGATTGTTCCTGAACCTCATCACCTTTTACAACAGGTTTTGAAGGTCTATCTGACATGGTTTCAAAGACAAGAATATCACATGGCAGGTTTTGATATTGAAGCTCCACAGGTAAACTTGGTTGGTCTCTTATTGAATGTCTGTCTGTGACAAGAGTAAGAGCAGTGGGGCCTGGTAAAGTCACTTCTTCATGAAAGCCTATAGCAATGCCTGTACTTGATATTCTGTAAGAGGCCAAAGGTTGCTGAATCTCAGCACCTCTTTCAACTGATTTTGAACATGTCATTGAAGAGTTTTCAGGTGGGCTTGCAATGCCAGGGGAATCACTTGACAGATTTTTATCTAACTGGGTCTCAAAATGTGATGGTTCATCTCTTGTTAAAAGCATGCTTGTGACCTTGGTAACTGTAGTCGGCTCTGGTACTGTGACTTCAACAGAATCAGAAATTTTCTTACTTGACTTTTCAGAAGAGAGTAACTGTTGTTGAACCTCAACAGCTGATTTTGGCCATGTCATTGTAGACTTCTCAGGCAGGGCTGCACTGTCAAGAGAATCACTTGGCACTTTTTTATCTAGTTGGACCTGCAAGTGTGGTGGCTTGTCCCTTGTTAAAAGTATGTCTGAGACCTTGGTAACTGGGGAAGAGTCTGTTAAAGTGACTTCAAGAGAGCCAGTAATTCTCTTACTCGGCTTTTCAGATGGCGTTAACTGTTGCTGAGCCTCAATATCTCTTTCAATTGATTTTGAAAATTTCACAGGAGGTCTGTCTGGTGTAGTTTCAAAGAGAAGAGTATTGAATGGTAGTCTTTGATCTGGATCCACAGGTAAGCTTGGTTGGTCTCTCACTGAAGGTATATCTTTTACATGAGTAAGAGTACTGGGGCCTAGTAAAGTCACTTCTTCTTCATGAGAGCCTACAGCAATGTCCACACTTGACCTTCTTGGAGGAGCCACTGGTTGCTGAACCTCAACATCTCTTACAACAAATTTTGACCAGAACACTGAAGATTTATCAGGAAGGGTTGCTAAGTAGGGAGAATCACCTGGCAGCTTTTTATCTTGTTGGACCTCCAAATATGGTGGCTCATCTCTTGTTAAAAGTATGTCTGTGACCTTGGTAACTCTGGCCGGGTCTGGGAAAGTGGTTTCAAGAGAAGTTTTTCCAAAAGGGGTTGATTGTTGATGAACCTCAACACATTTTGCAATTGATTTGGACCACATCGCCGAAGATCTCTCAGGTGTGGTTTCAAAAAGAGGAGTATCACTTTGCAGATCTTGATCTTGTTGGATCTCAACTAGATGTTCATGTTGTATGCATTCATGGTCATCAGATATTTGGGTTTGTAGACTGGTTCTTTTTGTAAAAGATTTTTCCATGCTTGACACACTTTCATTACAAAGATCTTTAAAGGACTCATCTGAGCAATACAAAAGAATATGTTAGACAGCAAGTAACTCTACCACAGCATACAGCAATATACTGAGCAATAGAAAGGATTAGGTTAGACAGAAAGTAACTCTTCTACAGCATACAGCATGCAAAACGGACAGTAGAAAGGTTTGGCATCTAGTGTTATAGAAAACCAATTATGGTGAGAAAAGTCTGGAACTATAACGAAGACAGCAGAGTGGATCACACTTCAGAAAATAATGTAGGTTGCTTTTACCAATGGAAAACATGAACGTCGGTCTATTAAAAGGTTTAACTGTGTGAAGTTAGTAAAAGTGACCAAAAAGTCTCACTGAGAAAAATCAATGAGAGTTTTCAGCTAAGAAAACAATGTGAATCAATAATTAAGCATGGTGTGTCATTCCAAAATAACGGATCTAATTTTATCTGAATTACCTTCTCTGGTTACTGCAAGGGTTGATGTGCAAACTGCCTCTCCAGCGGCATTGACTGCTTTGCAAGTGTACTGTCCAGCATGCTCAGAAAAAGCATCAACTATTATTAATGTGGCAGTGTTTGTCATTTCATCAAAATGAAAGACAACATTTTTATTTGGCATAACAGGTTCCTGGCCATGAAACCAGCTGATCTCCGGTTTCGGCATGCCAGACACACAAGCGTGAAACCTGGCCACTTCCCCGTGAGGCACAGTGCAGCTCACAATGGGCTGAATAAAAGTGGGCCTTTGACCAATAGGCTCCTTCTTTACACTCTTAATGCTTGTGGAGAGACTGGAGGAGGCATGCCACTGAGATTCTTGAGATGTTACATCCATAATTTTTGTTTCTCCTGTAGGGAAGTATAGATTTGTGTACAGCCGTCAGGCATAGTGCAGACATTCACACGTCTTTCTTAGCAATGTAATCTCTGTGAGAGTCAGTAAGCTATAAAAGACTTTCCTAGTTAGATAAATTTGTATTCTTGCAGCATGTGAAGTGTGTCCAACATACGTCCAATATGTGTTCATAACTAAATCACCATAATTGAACAATATAAAGCAAAGCATCAGTAACAGATTGAAATGCAAATATCTGTTGCCATTACATCTAGTAGCAAAGGCATCATTGTCATCATACAAACATGCTATTAAAAGCAATGTTCAGCTCACCCTCCAGTTGCAGCACTGCAGAGCAGGAGACCATTCCAGCAGAATTGCGAGCGACACAGGTGTACTCTCCCTCATCTTCGGAATAAACTCTGGCAATCTCAAGCTGACAGATATCATCGAACTGAGACATTCTGAAGAAATTTGACTGTTTGATCTCCTTCTCTTTGCAGTACCAAGTGATAGTCAGATCTAGATTGGACACCACCAAACAAAAAATGACCCATTAATTGAGAAATTGTGAATATGAACAGAAGCATCAATATGACTGTCTGCCTGCATGTAAGACAACCTTACCCTCTCCAGTCACCCTGCACTGGAATCTGGCAGACGCTCCTTCTTTGGTAGAGGTGTTTTGTATTGGAGATATAATCACAGGTGGGGATAAGGGTGCACCAGTGTCAGGGGAAACAACCTCTGGAACTACACATGAGGACATTCATAAACAATATTATTAAAATAACTTCTTGGGGTTTTTTTGGGCATGAATTAAGAATTAATATTTTCTTGGGAAACCAGCTTCTTATGTTTATACACAAACTTATTTTTGACAAACTATTTTCACCTGGTGTCTTAACCCAACTTATTTCAATGTACCTTCAACGTTCAGTGTGGCAGAGCTGGTGGCCTGTCCATAGTCATTTCTTGCCTCACAGTTGTACTGAGCTGCATCTTCTGGGAAAACCTCAATGAGCAGCAGAGCGTGTTCATTTCCCTCTCTCAGGAACTTGCACTTGAATCCAGCAGACAGTGCCTGAGAGTTCTTGTACCAGGTGACCTGGGGCTGAGGGATGCCGGTCACTTCCACAGAGAAGCGTGCAGGTTTGCCAGCTTCAACAGACAAAGGCTCCATGTGTCTGATGATCTGAGGAGGCTCAGGGACTGAGGACAACAGATCAGTGATGAGGAGATGAGGAGCAGTCCTGAGTGTAAAAACTAACATTTTGGAATTTATTTCATATCTTGTGAATTTAAATGGCAATATAAGTGGACTCACAAATCTGTTTCATTAACCAAGAACACAGACTTTTCTATCTTTGACTAAATAAAATAGATCACCTTAAAGGCAGAAAGCAGACTGATTAGCTAGTGAGACATAAACCATCAGTTACAATGTGTACCAGTACTGATGTATCCTACATAGCACCCTTGCATATGTTTTAGAGGTGAAGCTTACATTGGAACACTAAAGGAAAAGACTGTATCCATTGGCTGCTGAGCTTCAAAATAGTTAATTTCAGTTAACTTCTTTGTGAAGGCACTATGTAACAGAGTTAGGGAACTGAGGGCTGGAATTCAGCACTGTTTGCTGATGTTCCTGCTCTAACACACTAACTACACCTGGCAATTAACGGATGAGTTGAATCAGGTGGGTTTGGGTAAGACACTCACAAAACTGTACCTCCAGGACCAAAGTTCCCAGATGTTTACAGATGAAGTATCAGTATTCAATATGGAATTACATTATTTTATAACAGTGAAGGCTTACTGTTGACATGTAGCGTCACAACACTCCTGTTCTTCCCAGCAATGAAAGTATATTCTCCTGCATCACTTCTGTAAGTTTCAGTGATTGTCAAGCGATGGATTTTCCTGATGGTCACATAATTGAAGCGCTTATCAACTGTGAACTGAATTTCAACACCGTTTCTCAACCAGCGGCCTTCGATGTCATCTTCATTGACTTCAAACTCCAGAGTAGCTCTCTGCTTCTCAAGCACCTGGAAAAGGATACACATTTATAATAAGCAAATATTATTAACCACGACCATGTATTCTGGCAAGCTCATGATGAATCTAAGAGTCACTAATGTTTAAGGAATGGATCTGTAAGTCAATATTTACCGTTATTTCTTTCTCAACAGGTTCAGTAATGCGGACGTCCTTGCCCTCCACTGTAAGGTGAGCCTTGGAAACACTTGAGCCAGCAACCACGGAGTACTCGCCAGCATCAGACATGCGAACAGTCTGTATCATCAAGCGCTGTATGTATTTGTCTGTGGAAACTTTATACCTGTGCAAGAGAGTAAAAATGTAGGTCAAGACACTAGAATCACTGACAAAATAAGAAAAATCACAGAAAATCCAGCCAAGTTTATGAAGAATTTCTGTACCTTTCTGATCTCTCAAGTTCTTGGCCATCTTTCATCCATGTGACTTGAACATTAGGCTCAGAAAGCTCACATTCAAAAATGGCCTTCTTCTTCTCAGTGACTTTGATGTCTTTGATGTGTTTTGTGAACTCAATGACACGAGCTGAAAAACAGAAAACATATGGTCATGACCAAATAAGAAATGTATAAAAGTTGCAAAAAATTAGCTGTAATCGGTTAAATTAGAACTTACCCTCAACAAACAGCTTGGCGGACGTCTCAGCAGATCCAGCTACAAACTTATATTCTGCGCTATCACCGAAGTGCACGTTACGGATGGTGAGAGTGTGAGTGAGCTGTTTAGAACGGGTCTGGCATCTGTCAGTGGATCGAATCTCCACGCCATTCTTCAGCCATTTGTAGGTGATGCCCTCATAGTTGACAGTCACCTCAAATGTAATGGTGTCCTTCTCTTGAGCATTGAGGTCTTTGAGCATCGAAGTGATGAGTATGGCTATAAAGAGAAGAAGGAATAGGTAAAACAACCATAAACTTTCCTACAATCTTAATTCTGATTTTGCGTTCTTCATTGGACTCATTTTAACTACTTCATTAATCAGGAATATATTCACATAACTCAGCATGTTTTAGTATCATTAAGCCACACTGAACAGTAGGGAAAATAGTACTTTAGAGAACTAAGAATACTTACGGCTAACGGTCAGAGTGGCAGAGACTCTGTCATTCCCACACACAAAGGTGTACTCTGCAGCATCATCTCTGCTGGTGTTCATGATCTTGAGTTGGTGGAGCTTGCCCTGCACCACAATTCTGAACTTCTCACTCATCTCAATCTCAACCCCATTTTTCAACCAGGTGGATGGGACATTGAAATGTGAAACTTCACACTCAAATGTGGCCACCTGGGTCTCTGGAATCTCCACATTCTTCATAGGCTTGGTGACCCTTATAGCTAGAATGATCATAGCATTATATTAATTTTATGTTCATTATAAATCAATTGGAAAATGAATTGTAAACATTTGTATTATACTTACACTCAACATGTAAAAATGCACTGCACTGCATATGTCCCACTGTAGCTGTGTATTCTCCTGCCATGGTCTCATCAACATTAGAAATTACCAGTTTGTGTGCTTTCCTTTCTGAAAGTATCTGGACATTTGCACTTGGCTTGAGCTCTTGGTTCTTGAACATCCATTTAACTGGGATATTATCATGAGATAGGCTCAGCTCAAAGGAGGCAGTGTCATTTAGCAGGGAAGTCACATCTTTGGGCTTCTTCACAATTTTAATTGCTGAAAAATGATGCAAAATTTTGGTCAAACACAGGTTACCTTATCCATGAAATACATAAAAAAGGGGAAAGAGATGTACTTACTCTCAACATTCAGTCTGGCATTAGCAGAAAGTTTTCCTAGTTTGAACCCATAAACTGATTCATCCTGGGTGTTACAGTTTTTGATCTTCAAGGAGTGAACTGTGCCATCTACTGTGATCTCATATTTATCACTTGGGACAATCTCAACACCGTTCTTGATCCACTGGGACCCTTTTACATCCAAATGAGTGAGCTCAAGGCTGAACACTGCCTCCTGTGTCTCAGTGACAGTTTGATTCTTCAATGTCTTCTTGACTTTCACGGCTATAAAAAAATTCAAGGTATACAAGTTTTATGACTACATTTTTAATGTATGATGAAACAATGCAGAAAGCCTTCATAAAAAACCAAATATATGTACCTTCAACCCTTAGGTTGGCTGATGTTTTGGAGGTTGCAACCTGGTAGGTGTACTCTCCAATATCCTGTGGTCTAGTGATAACAATGACAAGGCGTCTTACAGCACCAATCTCTTCACTCCTGATGTTTTCGCCAAAGTCAACATGGTGTCCATCTTTAATCCACTTGCCCTCTGCAGTGGGGTTGGCAACTTCACACTCTAGCACAGCAGTCTGCGACTCGGCAACTGTTAAATCTTGCAGGGGTCTGTTTATGGCACCACCTGTTGAAGAAAAACATAGCAAGACTTTGAAGAAGCATCTTCACAAATTACTGGTTTTCAAAATTAACAAGATGTGCATGTTGCTCAAATGAGCTAAGACAAAACAGAATGTCTCACCTGATACAGTAAGTTTTGCACTTGATGTCTTCTCACCAGCTGCAAAAGTGTAAGAACCTTCCTCATCTTTCATGACATTGACAACAGTGAGCCTATACTTCTTATCCTTCGACTCAATCTTATACTGTGGACCAGCCTTAAGAGGTTGATTCTTAAAGGTCCAGAGAGCATCAATCCCAGCATGAGATAACTCAACCTCAAAGGTGACATTCTGGGTCTCGGTGCAAACACGGTCCTCCATGTGCTTTATGATGCTGACCTCTGAATAAAGCAAAAGGTAAACTTAACACTTGATCACAACCCAGGTTGCACGTGTTATTAGAATCATAATCTAGATGTTTGTTTAGTTCTTGTTTGTTGCATTTTTAGAGATTTAATTAATGTTGGTCAGTTATTTATTAAACAATTTTTAATGATATCCTAACAAAGCACTACTTAAAACTAAGAACGTTTCTACAACTCTAACATGAGAATCTTTGTGCAATTTATCAATTTATTTGAGAGTATGTACCTTACATACATCACAGAAGTACTTACTCTCAACAGAAAGCTTGCACGATGAATCAACTTTGCCAACAACCAGTTTGTAGTGTCCTTCATCGGAAGCATAGGTCCTGTTGAGTACCAAGCGTTGTTTTGATCCCTTAGCAACCATCTGGACTCTGTCATCAGCCGTCAGCAGCTTGTCATTATGGTACCATTTCACTGAGCTAACATCAGCAGCTGAAATTTTGGCTTCTAGCACAGCCTTTGTGCCTTCCACTGTACTAACATCCTTCAGTGGAGATATAATATTGATTGCTGTAGGCAAAAGAGGCAAAATAAAAGTTAATTCAAGTTCATGTTAGGTAAAATTCAAACCAACTGAAACTGTTGCCAACAGAGACTTACACTGAACAGTTAGTTTTCCTGTAGTGGAAATGTCTTGAGCAGGAACAACGAAGGAGTATGCTCCAGCATCATCTCTGTTGACATTTTCAATAAGGAGCTTGTGTACAACTTTGTCAATTACAATGTGAATCCTATCAGTAGCTGAGATGGGTTGATTATTCTTCATCCAAGTTCCTTCCACGTTCTCCTGGGAGAATCGCACCTCCAGTTGAGCAATGTCACCTTCACAGACAGTCAGGTCAGAGAGGCCTTGCAACAGCGTAACAGGGCGCACTGTAACAAGAAAAGACAATTGCTCATGTCGTCCCTCCTAGACATCACATTCAAAATGATAGGATATTTATAACTTCTACTTACATTTCATCTTCAAGGAGGCGCTTGTCTTTAGATCGCCCACTTTGAAGGTGTATTTGCCTTGGTCTTCTTTTTTCACATCTTTTACTGTCAGGCTGTAGCGGCCACGACGTGAGGACACAACGTACTTTAGGCTTGGAGTGATCTCTTTGTTCTCAAAGTACCAGGTGCCTTCAGCATCCTCACGTGACAGCTCACACTCAAATTCTCCAGCATATGTCTCTGGTACCTCAATGCTTTCCAGATTCTTCACAATTTCGAGTGGTGCACCTACATAATATCCCACCGGTTATTAACAAACAGTTCTGATATACAGATCAGCACACAAACTGCTCTATACATTCTCTCAGTCCATTTCATCACTTCCACTGTTAAAGTCCCAGGGAACACAATAAAACATTGAACAAAAGTGTATGATTTTAATATTTAGTGGTACAGATAACAGCTAACTCAACTGTTAGCTTTCACTAGATAATCTCAAACAGAGAGAGACCATGGGAAAACTTTAGTTTTGTTAAAGCTTACATACATAAGCATTACCCAAGTTTAGGTGTGCCCAGTTTAAACTGAAAAGGAGAATCAGATTTACCTAACTAGAAAGAAACCACATTTTAGGCACCCTGGGACTTTAATTACTTAAAAGGTATAATGCTAACCTTCAACGTGAAGTTTGGCAGATGTTCTTATTTGCTCATCCTCAACAACAGCACAAGTGTACTCAGCATCATCCTCCATGTTTATAATCAGCACAGACAGGAAGTGCACCTTTCTGTCAGAGTGCATCCTGTACTTGTCCCCAGAGAAAATCTCTGCATTGTTCTTCAGCCATTTGACCTTGACGAAAGGCTCATTTGTCTCACATTCAAAGGTCACCATGGTGTCCTTCTCTTTGGCATAGACATCCTCCACTTCCTGTGTAAAGCTTACAACTTGCTTGGCTGAAAAACAAAAAATCCCAGCAAAATAATGAGTGAGTTTTTGGCAAGTATAAATTTAGCACAACAGCATGTAAAGCACCAGTCTATAATACTACCAATACACACCTTGTACCAACAAGAAGGCATGACTTGAGGTCTCCCCGGCAATATTAATGGCTTTTACCATGATGCTAGCTGAGTCATCAGCTGAGACATCTCTAACAACCAATTCACAGACATGGTCTTCAGGCCAATACCAGTAAATGCGGTCAGATTTTTCCAGCAAGATTCCATTCTTGAACCACTGGCATTCTGGATCTGGTTTCCCAACAACTCTGCAACGGAAGTGCACCTCATCACCCAGGGTGACTGTCTGGCTCTGAATTCGTTCTAAGATCTTCGGTGCCTCCATGCTTGGAGACAGAGTTATTTTCTCAGGTCTGATTGTAGGAATGGTAAGTTTGCGTTCCTCTTCCATTTTCTTCTTTTCAGACTCAGGTATCTCCTTGGTCCAGTGCAGAAGCTCCTCCTTTCTCTTCCTTAGCATCTCTTCATAGGATTCATCCTTTTTGCGAGATTTAAACTCTACTGAAGAGATTGCCTCGTAGTAGCCCTCTTCAGTTCTGCGTTTGAATTTGCTTCTCAATTCTTCTGTCTCTTCTGTTGGCCTCTCATGAACAACCCTCTCAGCTCTCCTCAGTTTGACGACCTCTTTGGCCTGTGATGCCTCTGCAGGTTTATCCACTTTCACAACATCAAAGGATACTCTGCCATGTTCAGGACCAGGACCCTCCGGAGCCTTTATCTCAGGGGCACGCCGCAGAATTGATCTGAAGTCCTCCCTCTGTGTGATCTCCAGCTTTACTGTGTGCTCAGCAGTGCCCTCGGGGTTCTCAGCCAATACTTTGACATCTCCTGAATCATAGGACTTACAGTCTGTAATCTCAAGATAGTGAATGCCATCATACTGCAGTCTGAATCTTTTGCTCTTGCGAATAAGCTGTCCATTGAGGTACCAGTTGACTTTTGGAGTTGGGTAACCAGTTACTCTACAACGGTATTTTGCAGTTTCTCCTTCCAGTACTCTGATGGGTTCTGGAAGCAAGACAATTTCTGGCTTAGTTTTTTCTGTCATGTCTTCTCCTGTGACTCCTGAAGGACCTCCCTCATGAGCAATGCGCTCAATTTCATCTATTCTCGGTCCCCTCCTACCCTCTGGTAACTGGCTTTCCTCAACAAGACTCTTTTCATCTTTCACGATTAGGGTAGCAGAGGTCTGGTCAACACCAAACTTGTTGGTGGCTCTGCAAGTAATAACACCACTGTCTCTGGAATAAGCAACTTCATAATCAAGGCTGCAGTAACCAAACTCATTGACCATACGTAGTCTGTTAGCAGCTGCCAGAGGTTTCCCATCATGCAACCACTCAACAACCATTGTAGGGTCACCTATGGGAGTCAGTCGGCAATCAAAGTGCACATTACCAAAACGCTTGAGTCTGACTGAAGTCAGTTTCTTTTTGAAGTGAGGCTTCTGCTGCTTCTCTTTGTCGTAAAGGTCACCCTCCTCCCATTGTTCCTGACCATAGCGGAGATGTAGGGGCTCCAACTCTGGTGCAGCAATTTCCTTAGCCTTATAAGTTCCCTTAGGGATGATGAGCTTTCTCTCTGGTTCAGGTTCAGCGAACTCCACCTCAACATTGACTCTGCAGCGTGTGGTATCTCGGCCAGCTTTGTTAATAGCTGTGGCCGTGTACCATGCACTATCAGAACCAGTAGTTTGGGGAATCTTGAAATGTGCCTCTCCCTTAGTAGCCTCAATCCTGAAAAATGATAGCATTTCCAGATTTGTAAGTATACTAATAATAGTAGTAATGAACAATACATCATAAAACTTTAAAAGCAAGGCACTCACTTAATATTGGGGTACTTGTGAGGAGAGATGATGTCACTGTTCTTCAGCCAGACAATGTCAGGGAGAGGGTTTCCAATGGCTTTGACAGCCAACTCAACCAAAGTTCCTTCCTTGACACTCACATTCTTCAGTTTTTCAATAAACTGTGGTCTAACCAAATTTTCCTTAGCTGTAAATGAAATAAAAATAGTTTGCACGATGATTTAGAGATCTATCCAAAGTTTTATTGGTCAGAAAAATTATACTAAATTATTTAACATAGTGTTAATAAGGAAAGTGCATTTTACCCTCTACAGTGAGAGTCATAGAGACTGAGGTTTTTCCAGCTCTGTTCTGTGCAACAACTGTCCATTCTCCAGAGTCTTGAGCCATGGCAGGAACCACAATCAATGACTGTGTTCCATCTTCCTTCACCACAATCTTGTGGGTGTAGTCATTAACCACTTGTTGTCCTTTATTAAACATATTAAATAAGAATGAAAAAAGTTATTTTTTTGCCCTGTCATCACATTATGTAAACTAAAAACACAAAACAAGATAAACTACTATCAAAGTAATTACCATTGTGGAACCAGAAAGTGTCAGGCATGGGTCTTCCAACAACCTTCAGATCAAATCTTGCCGTTTGTCCTTCAGAGCACCTGAAAGATGATGGCTTCATGACAAACACAGGTTTGTAAAGTCTTTCCAGCTGGGCCTCATCTGTCTCATCCAGCCTGCGAGCAGGTGAGCGACCAGGGGAACGGCTAACAGAGCGTGCAGGGGAGCGTCCAGGAGAGAGGCTAATGGACCGTGCAGACATTGGGGATTCGGACCTGAAATAGGAATTGAAAGAAGTTGACGACTAAACATACAGTCAATATACACTGCCTACAACTTTTGTGGTAACCTATATACCATTCAATAACAAACTCTGATATTACAAAAAGATAAACTTACTGTACTCTTCTCACTGCCTCTGCCTGAGGATAATAAGGCTGAGCAGTGGCTGTAGACTCCACATAGAGTTTTCCAGAGCTTACAGCATTACCCTTCATGTTACTTGCTAAAGCTGTATAGACTCCTTCATCTTCTGGCAGCACCACAGGAAGGCGCAGACTGGCCCTACCATCCTGAAGAACCTCCATCTGATAACGGCCTCCATGCTTGATGCGCTTGCCATCTTTGTACCAAGCAATCTGTTTAGAAATTGGGAGGAGTAGGGGTAGGTTATGAGCTTAAATGCTTACAACATGCATTCTGTAACAGGATTGCTAAAACACAAAAGCATGGAATTAAAGAATTCAAGAAATTAAAACAGGGATTGTTCTGCCCAAAAGTCTTATATGACTGTCATGTTTCCATCTAAGCCTTTTTAGTCAACAAATTGTGCATCACAAGAAACCTTGCTTGAGATGGAGATGTTTTGAGAATTGTGATAAATGCAATTTCAAGGTGCTTTAACATGCACAAAGTATCCTGCTCCCTTTTCCTGGCTTTGTTGTTTTAATCCAGAAGCTTTATGGCATGACCAGTAAAGTGGAACATTGCCGCGATCCTTACAGTAAAGCAGAACAATATTCAGTGCTTTTACAAGAGAAAACAAGTCTGTTTTACTACTCGCATACTGCTCTGAAAAACACAGACTCAAAGTATAATAACTGGGCATATTTTAAGTGTGGCTAGTTTAAACACCTTTTCAAAAGGCAGGTAGTTTAACTGGGGTCAAAACATGGTATTACAAATATTAGAGTTCTTCACTTCAACTTTAAAAATAGTTCCACCATTGCAGAGATTTACATTGCTTGTTAACTTCTGTAAATGTGTGTCACTGATGCACAATATGGAAAATATCTGATTATAGCACCTCTATGACAATAACAACGGATTGAAATTGGATCAGGCTTAACTTTAATACAGTAGATAGAGAAAAATAGTTTAAATGAAGATAAAAAAAAACAAAACAAAAATTGTTAGCATAACTGCATTTTGTAAGGCTAAGTGGGTCCCTCAAGCTTTCCTTCTTTATCACTGTAAAGACAAATAAGATGTTACTAGTAATGTAATGCAGTACCTTTGGCACAGGATTTCCTTCCATTTTGCAGTGGAAAGTAACACCCATTCCCTCCATGATTCTGTAGCTTTTGACAGCCGTGCTGATTGAAGATCCTGCAGCCTCATGTTCAGCCACAGTAATCATCTCCTCTCCATCTTCAGTCACCAGTTCCCGGTATGTAATCTTTAGAATCCTGATCTCAATCTCTTGAATTATTCTCTGCTCCAAAGCAGAGATTTGGAATTCCTGTTAATTAATTAATTATTATTAATTTAATATTTGCTTTATGTTGTGATTGCAATGAATGTACAGGAGTTATTAACCTAAAAATCATCATTACCCTCTCTGTGATGAACGTCTGCATTATCTGTGCTTGCTGAGCCATCTTCCTTTGTATGTCATATTCACTTACGACCACAGGGGGCACGTCCGCCACTTTGGGCTCCTGCACCACTGCAGTGGTTACTTCTGTTTTGTACATCACTTCCTGTGTTTTGATGTATGCCTCATATTCCTCTGTAAAATGGCACATTCATATAAACAGTTAGTTTTATGGACTTTTGAGATTTTAATATTAACTCTTTGCTGCATGCCATTGCCATGTGTATTTTTTTTTTCTATTTTTCTGAGGTACTGAAGACTTTATGTAAAAGCTACACTTTTTCCGATAACATGCCTTCTTTTTGCAGTCAGTACTTCTTTTTTTCTCAAACCAGATGGTAAACTCTAGCATCTGAAGCACTCTCGAAGTGTGTAACTATTTCATTATTTATACAGAATAACTTCGAGAAAAAAACTGAAACACAACCTGTGGGATGTTAACATTTCTATTTCTTAAATAAAACCAGTTTGGGTGCTATCATAAAATGATCAAATAAAATTGTTGCCATATGGCAGCAGCATGCAAAAATAATTCAAGCACAATCTGTGAGAAGTTATCATTTCTATTTCACAAAATAAAACCGGTTTAAATTATATCAGATTTATATAAATTGATAAAATATTGTTAGTGAAATATTATATTATAACATATTGTCGCTGTCCAAAGAAAAACTCCAAAACAGGAGAGGGCAAAAACTTTCTTTTTTTAATGTAGGTCAATGTAAAGATATTTTATTTCAAGTAATTTTAGAGCATTGCTATTGGTCCATTCATCATGAAATTGTCACACAATGTAAAGGACAGCCACTGTGTTCAAATGATGCAGAAAACTAAAAATCAACAAAAATGGAGATACATGACAGCGACAATATTATAAAATATTAATATAATTATTGCCATATTATTGCCACTTAGTACAACATGTGAAAGTAGAAATACAATCTGCAATGCATACAATGGGAGCAAATGAACACAGAACTTTTTTATATAACAAGTCTTTTATCAAAGAATTACTTTCACACCTTTCTGTGTTTTAAAAAAATACATAAAACATTTTTATGCTTTTTTTCAAGCCTGGAGGGTAAAAGTGGTCCTATAGTAGTGTTTTGGTTTACTTGCATGGTGTGCATTGCAGATTATAGTACTATTGTCATATGCTGTTGCCATATAGCAACAAAAAAGTGCCCTCTCAATTTTTTTTTCTTTTTGGATTTCTATTCATTATGCCATTTTCAATAAGAAAATCATTAATTAATGCACACATGAAATGTCTGAAGGCATGTCACTGACCTTCCTCAAGGAGGTGTGTGGAGGCAGATGCCTCTCCATGTTGATTTCTAGCAGAGATGGTGTATTCTCCAGCATCATCAGCAAATGTCATGGAGATCTCCAGTCTGCAATCTCCTGTATCCTTATTGTAGCTCACTCGATATCTGATGGTTATGAAGACATGCATATGTTTGTATTGCTGCTATATATGATTATTATGACTGACTACAGATGGCTACTGTAGGTGATCAGAACACCAAATACCTATATCCAGTGGTGAGTGGGACACCATTCTTTTTCCAGTAGATGTGAGGTTTGGGGCTGCCTCCAATCTGACAGTCGAAGACAATGCTGCCACCTTCCACCAGTTTCTGTGTAACTGGTTTCCTTATAAAGAAAGGAGCTGCAGCTGCTCCAGCTTCTACACTCTCTACAGCAGTCACTTCTGATACAGCTGCTTCTTTACTTTCAATAACAATCCTAAAAGAGTTGTAACAACAGATTTTAGATACAGTGAATGATGGTAGTCATTGGCTCTTGCCTTTTTGTGATTTTGCTACTTACTGTTTCTCCATAGTAACCTCTTCTCGGCTTTCAATCTCTTCAGACACTGAAGGAGGAAGAGGGGAAACTAAGTCTCTGTAACAAACGTTCAACAGATCACAATTTTAAGCCAAAAAATGTATGTTTTAATGAGTGCTACCTTTAACAAGGAGGTAGCAGGAGGTGCTGACAGTTCCAGCCTCACTGGTGGCGGTGCAAGTGAAACGGCCACTATCCTCAGCAAAGGCCTCACGGATCACTAAGCGGGCAAAGTTATTCTCATATGTGATCTGGAAGTCAATGGAGCTCTCAATCCTGTAGTCTTCTCTGAACCACATAATGCCAGGTGTGGGGTGGCCTGAGATCTGGCACTCCAGAGTCACAGACTCTCCCTCAGTAACGGTCAAGTTCTTCAATCCCTGAATGACAAAACACAAAAGAATTCTGCTTAAAAAGACGTGCTAGCATTTAATATCAGTGTACACCAAAATACAAAGATAGAGACTGTCAATAGGTTTGAATGTTCCTTCAAGGGACATTAAACAATGAGTAAGGCAAGATGAGTGACACATTTATTGCAAGTTTTAAATTTGAATGCATGGACACTGGCGTTCAAAGGTTTGGAATTTAGAACATTTTGGCTTCAGATAAATGTGTAAAATTATTTTAAAATGCTAGACCTGCACAACTTTACAGATTTCAAATAACACTCAGAAGCTGTAAATAAAAATGAAGAAATGTTACGAGGGTGATCCACAATAATGAACAGTGCTGTAGATGATTCTGAAATGACTAAGAAAACTGTACAGCATTCAAAATTAAGTTATAATAAAATTAATATCAAGAATTCACCATATTTGGAATATCAGAACGGAAGCATTGTTTGGCAGATAGTTAAGTAATATTAGTACTATTGAAATCTACACCATATAATACTACTGTAAGATATTACTGTATATAAAATAACACAAATGGTTAATGTGGCAAGTGATCCCAAATTTATGAATAGTGCCACATATACTAATGAATTTTATCTTATTTTCAATTTTCAACTTCAGATCAACAAAACATGCAAATTCACTGGGGTATCTAAACTTTGGCATACAACTTAATGATCTTCACAAAAGTGCAGAAGCTATATGGTCACCAAGTAGAAATATGCCTTAAAACATTGATGGTTCTACTGTTTTCATTTTTGTGTATGGCCTTTTAAGCAATAAGTAGCTCTACTGAACTTCACTGTACTTATTTCTCATTGAGAAATGTGGGAGCAGAAATTAACTAATAAATATCCCACACTAAATCAACAGAAAAAGTAATAATAATAATAATTCATTAAGTAATGAGTAAGAATGTATTATGTCATTATACCTGAACAGAAACAAATGGATACTACAGCCATGTTTTCACTTTGTTTTTTCTTTGAAAGTGTGCAAATGTCCTACTCACATGTATTAATGCACTAATTTGAATTCCAAAAGGACACATGCAGACCAATAACTTGCAAACTTGCAAATACTTACAACAACAACAGTTGGGGGTATAACTGGCTCTTTGGCAGCTGAGGGGATTGCTGCTGTCTCAAGAACCTGAGGGATATAAACAAGGTGTTAATTACTTTGGGATCATGGGTCACAGGCAGTGAGTTAGCAGTGGGAAGTGGGTTAAACGAGGCAATGTTGCAAAGGAAGAAAATGTTCAGAATGTCAAGTGGCTAATGTGATTAGAGGAAGCAGGTAGATGTGAAGGAGAAATCCTCAGTTAACCAGGTAAAATCTGAAAGAAAACGTGTTAGACTAAACTGAAGTGACCACACAGGTAATGATATGACCAAAAATAAATAAATAAATGAATAAAAATCAATGGACAGCCACTTGTGAGATTAATGACAAGCATTAGCTTGGCTAGCAAGCATCACCAGTCTACAAACCTGTGTCTCCCATTCCCCTGCATATGAGGCACCTATCTGTCTCTGTAACTCTGTGTCGAAACGCAAGTGATATTTCTCAGTAGTGTCCCTAAAAGGAGAAGGAGTCGGCTGTGACGTCACTCTCGTCTCGACCTTATAAGTTGGAGGCTTGACGGGCTTGATGATCTTTTGAGCAGTGGAGGTAGAAGAGAGCTCTTTCTGCAGGGTGGCAATAGCAGAGCCTGCTATTGAAACCTGACCAACCCAAGGAGAGCAGCGTTATCACCACAGACTGAAATGACATGGTTTATCATTGCTTTGATTAGCCACTCCAAATGGAAAGCATCCATGATGACTTCTAGAGGATTATTGGATGGAATGGGTAATGGAAGTCTTAGTAAAAAGAGTTAGGGAAAAAGAGGTTAGGTAGATTTATATGACATTATTTTTGGAGCTAGAAAATGATGGATTATTTTTGTTTACAATGCATTGTTGATCCCAGATGACATGATATAATGTCGTATGATGTTAAGAGTTAGACCTAATACAGATTTTGTTTATGTTATGTGGAAGCTTCTAAAACTAAGAAAAGATGTTTGTCAGGCAAGCAGTATATACCCATCTTAAGGGTCATTTTCATATTTGAGGCATAGTTGTCATACTATAAATGGCGATCAATGTCAATACATTTGATCCTTTGTTACCTAAAATCGGTATCTCTTGAGAACATTTTATCCAGTACTTTATAGAGTTTAAAGATATTGATTGTGACATTGCAGTCGCTTGGGGTTTCACTGCTTGCTTGATATTACTCAAGCTTACCTCATAGCTATGATCTGGTTTAGGAACTGTAACTTTTGAAACTGTGAAATGTGGAACTGGGGACGGGGCGAGTCCAGTATCCACCTGGGGCCTAACCTCAGTAGTTCTTTGGATCTATCACAAATCAACAGAAAATGAGTTGATGGCTTTTAAAAACATGATCATCATCTATTATCACATGAAAGTGTAGGCATTAAAAACTTCTAACCTGGGTGACATGAACGGTTTGTTCGGACGTAGTGCTTGCCACGACACTGGGAACCTGCAACACCTCTGTTTTACTTGTGACGTGCTGCTTAACAGCTAGAGTTGCCTGCTGTTGTTTCATATCTATTTCTTCTTCTGCCACAGCGATCTCAACATGCGCAGGCTTTCGCACACGTGCATGATCCACCGCGGCAAGAACCGTAGCCACGGCTCCAGCCTTTTTCCCACCCTGGCAACAACAAGGACCCATCACAATCTAGCACATAGACAGACTTCTTGTGCTTGGTAAAAGATGAATAAAGATCCAGATGTGGGTAAATTCAAAGAAGTTCAATAAAACAAAATCATATGTAACACCAGCTTAAGTTGAACCCAGGTGGCCAAGGAATGTGTCTAGAGTTAGTAAGTGGGGTGAGCAATGAGAAACCACAGACAGTACCAAATGTGCCATCGCCACATTACTTTACCCATCATTGAGTGGAGGTTGTAAAAGTACCCAACAGTGCACCTCAAAGGACACCCATTCACAGTGATGTTAGGTGAAATGCTGGACTTCAACTCATAGTGCAACACGGTGAACGTGGTCAGAACACAAGTGAACTACCTGCTCCTGAGAGTCAAGTGTGTGTGATGTTTCCATATGTGTCGTGCCTTCTGAGAGAGCCCCAATGGTCTCTCTCATACTGGACTGCTCAAGAACTGCCATGGATGAAACCTTTGCCATGGGCTTGATCTGTTATGTCCAGAAGGAAACTAATTGGCTCATTTTCAACATAAGCAATGTCCGAGATGAATTAAGTGTTAAATGCTAAACAATTTTAAAATAAATGTGCTTTAAAGACAATGTAGCAAAAAGTATTAAAAGACATATTTCAGACTACAACCTTGGAAAAAAGGTCAAACTAACACTGAGGTGAAATAATTTCTTTCTTAATGTTCTTGTGTGACAAGAGCAAGTGAAGAGAGACAAGAGACAAGAGCACTGAAAAAAATAAACTCTTCACAGTGGTGAGAAAGGTGATACAGTTTGAAAAAGAGTAATGAATGAAAATGCACAAAACAGTGGTTTTAAAGCCAAAATGGATTTTCACTTTGTAGAGGTCAATGAAAGAACAAAATGCAGAGGTGGGCAGTAAATAGTTACACATAAGTAAAATTGGGATGGATTTGCACTTTCGGTTAAAGCTTTGTTTTACAGTCCGTTACAGTCTACGCATTAACCAGCTAAGTGTGAGGTACTCCAAAGTACCAGGTAATTATTTGGTGTAACATGATAGTATGTTCCAAAGTACAGTGACTAAATGATGAAATGAAATGTTTAAAAGAAATGACTAAATGACTTGTAGGTATTAACTGGACAAGTGTGTGGTACAAACTCCAATTAGCTGTGTATTTTTTTTTTTTTAATAATGGTCCCATATTCATTTACAACTGCATTTCCCCTGTGAGTGTGCATTATTTAAGACTTACATTAAAATTCAAATGCAAAATGTGTATTTGCGCTTGCATATGATTGCAACAGGAAGTTTAGACTTTTTCATCACTTCTTCTTAAAACGCAATTACAAACAGAGTTACTTACAGAGTTACTAAAAAAATACTTTCTAATTTTAGCTGAGCTGAAGCGTGACGATGAAATGCAATTGCAAAAGGGCGATTGTCATTAAGTTTGTGTCAGAGTCAGACCATTAAGACAACAAAAATTAAATGTCAAAAAGGACTTCTTGTCTATTAGAAAAATTTCCAGCCATTATACACAAAAAAGCAAATGCAAATACACATTTTGCACTTGGATTATGTCTTAAATAATGCACGCTCACATGGGAAATGCAAGTATAAATACCAAATTTTATTACCATTTACAAATTTGCATTCTTTACTCCATATAACTACTTGATACTTAGGTAGGTTTTCCTATTTTCCTATTTACCATTACAGCGAAAGATTACAGTGAAAGGTAGCATAAGTATGTTTGTATTTACCACTATATTACTCCAAATAATTATATAATTATGAAGTATTTTACCATGTCCTTTTTTTACCTTGACAGATAGAACATTTTATATGTTTCAGCACAATTTAGTTAAGCATTTAGGGTTATACCTAAAACTTAAAAGTACCCTATGAAAGTTTTGTAACGTGGGTTGTGCTTCAGACCTCTTCACTGAGTAAATGAATCCAACGATTAAAAGAGAACTCAGTCAAGACCTGGTGAAGAACAATGTCTGTGAGTGAGTTATCTACTACCGTCATATCTTCATTGGTCTAATGTTGATTTTGCATTTGAGACCTAAACATCAAGTCAAACCTTCTTTTTGAGCGTGTGCACATAATGTTAACACGTAAAGACATATGACGCGGTCTGAAAAATTCCCACCAAACCCGACCTGATGCCTCTGACTTAAATGACTCTTTGCAGCTTTACAGGGTGACTTGTGGCAGCACGCTCACCATATTTTAGCGTGTTTTTTTTTTTCTTCTGTCTCAATAGTGTTAACTCTTTGAATTGAAAAAAAATGGCATAGTTCAGCATTAAGGTACTATAAAAAGTGTTATCCATGTTCCTGAGTTCAATAGTATTCCTTATATTTAAGCATGTTTGTGCAGAAAGAAGTCTAACCTGATTTGCATTGTAGTTTAGAACAGAACAATCCCCAAAAAAAGAAAAGAGCCTAACAAACTTCAGTTCATGTGCTGATAGATGCCGGAACTATTACTACTTGCACTGAAGTTCTATAGGGAACCTGCCCTGATACCTTATTTGTTGTTTGCTAGGCTATTTTTACGTCTATTTTAGTCATTATTTCAATGAAGTAAAAAGACTTTTACTTGAGAATTAGTTTTGGGCTATTCCTCCCACCTCTGCAAAAATGGGGGTGATTGAACATGTCGGATGAATGACCACACCACTGAAAGACCAAACTACCTGCTCGGTCGGAGGTGCGAGAAGGACAGTAGTAGTGCTGCTTTCTACACCATGAGGCTCTGCTGAGCCAGGCAGAGGCTCTGCTGAGCCAGGCAGAGGCTCACGACTACGAGCCTGGTCCACAGCTGCCACCACGGTGGCAACAGCAACAGATTTGTCATCCATGCTTTGCTGTTCCTTTTGCACATGCAGGTAAAATTAGGATGCAAGACAAAAGTCAGTGTGGATCATGAAGCAGTTCTTTTGCATTGCAGGTAGAGATATATGCATCAATAGAAATACACATAGACATATTCACATCACATGCTAGCAGCATATTTTTACATATGTATCAATCGAGATTAAAAGCTTCAAAAAAGATACCTATGGCTCCAATAAAAAACAGCCCAGACTGAACAACAAATGAGATGCAAAGCATGCAAAGCAATGGCAAAAAGGGTCCCTTAAGGGGTATTTTTACCTCTTTGACAGCAGCGCCACTGACTTGTTGCTGCATGGCAATGGAGCCCTCCCAGCGCTGCTCCATGCGCATCTGTGTTGAAGTCTGGACCTGAGCTGCCATGCTGGCTGCATAGCTGGACTCAGACACGTAGCCGGCCTGTTTCCACGGAGGCAGGACTTCAGCACTGGTTGTGACCTGTTTGCGGATCAATACTGGGGACTTCACTGGTCTGATGGGTGATACAGACAGTCTTGTGGAGGGTGATACGGCTCTGAAAACACAAAATGGGAAAATGTTTCAAAGAATGAGTAGTAAGTGACAGCAAAATATTTATATAGGCAGAAATGTTACACTAAGAACTGAGGAGTTTAATTATATCCAGCCGTAAGAATTTTGAAGACTGAAAAGAATAACAGCTGACATTTAGTGGAAAACACATTTTTATTTCACTAATAAAGGTGTTATTAATCATGATATAGCACTGACATTTCTTGTATATGTAAAGCATGCTCCTCACTAAGTATATCATGAAAAAAGAACATTCTTGAAAGTTTTGGAACAAAACTCTACAGATGGTCCACTGCTGATGCTTAACTCGTCATTAAATCACATTCTAACTGAACACCTAAGAATATCAGCAATACTGTATGATAATATGCCCTTAGAAATAGCAACTTAATCTGATATCTAATGATTGTTAAATATAAAATCATTTATTTGTTACATATGCATTTGTATATCTTCCATTTCACTTAGTAACCATTTACTTAGTGACATACAAATAATTAACAGTAACAGTAAAATTACATATCTTGAAATATTAGACAGATTTACTTAGTTGCATACAAACACTTCAAAATCACCTTTAATAATTACTTAGTAATTGTATTTTTGTGGTTTTAAATTATGAAGTAGTTATTTATTTATTTATTATCTCGGTACTTTGTGTAAACTGTTCCTTGATGCTTAGATAATCATTATTAAATTGTTAATATACACTTTTTTGTAAGTTTTAATAATCACTAATAGTACTCCTATTATAAAGTTACAACTGAAATTCATAACGTATTTAAAAAATGTTTTTAATTACTCATTACACCTAAATATATTACATATATTGCAAAATGTTGGAAGTTGCCAATGATTAATTAATAAGAAAAAGTTAATAATGTTTATGGATAAGTACATGCTTCATATTTCAAGTTCAATAATTCATTAACTGTAGGTTATAATTATCAAATAACAAACTATTATTATTGATAACATTTCTATCATTAAATTTAATTATTTTAAATTAAGACAGCAAATAAATGCCTAAAAATCAAACAGTACATATTCATTCCATATCGATGTTGCCGAAACAAAGCCTTGTATCTGTATTTTTGACATTTTTCAGTTTCTGACATAATCTGAAAAAGCTTGTTTCCCTTTATATTGTGTGTAAATTTCATGATGAATGGACCAAAAGTAACGGCCCCAAATTACTTGGAAATATGTCTGATTACATAGACTTACATTAAAAGTACAGTATGTTTTTTTCTTCTCCTGTAAAGTGACCATTTTGGAGATAAGAGTTTTTGTTCCGACAGCAGTGATTTATAGCTTATATATAATTATTAACAATCCCTAACCAACTATCAGGAAATGATTAACGTGCAATATATCTGGGCGTGTTATTTTAAGTGTTATCAGAGTTTGATTAGAACCTTGCTCTTGGGGCATCTTATGGTGAAATTTAAGAGACAGGGTACCTGACAGGAGTTGGCGTGGGTGCCTTCACATGCCTCACGGGAGATGGGGACTGGTGACGAGTAGCTGAAACTTTAGTCACAAGAGATGGAGGGGACTTGGAGGTTGGTTTCGGGGGCACACGAGGAGGCGTCTTATGAGCCAGCTGTTGTATCACAACACCTCCCTCTACTTGCATTTGCATGGCTGCAGCTTCAAAATGAGCTTCCATTCTCTGTGGAATAAACAAAAATATGAGTTTAGCAGAGCAATCTCGAATGATGTTGTGCAATTTTGATCCAAGAATACTGATTACCTTTTCCTCTCTGGTCTGGCGGACCTGTGAAATCTGAGAGGTTGAAATAACTGTCTTAGTTTTCTTTGCAGGAACGGCTTCCTCCTCACCTGTGTAGCAGATACAGTCAGTTGCGACACTTTAACACATTTAGGACAGCTTTAAGAACTCCAGATGTTTTACATATTCGTAAGAAATAACAAAAAGTACCTTGAACCAGCAGTTCTGCGGTTGAAGTGGCCCGTCCACTGCTGTTTGAGGCACTGACAGAGTACGTTCCAGAGTCTTCAGGGAAGGCCTCGGCAATCAACAAGCTGTAAAGGTCTCCTTCTTGAACAATCTGAAAGTCGGCGGAGCTCTGAATCTCAGCTCCTTCTCTGTAGAACTTTACCACAGGTGTAGGGATTCCTGTTACACGAACATCCAGTCTCACTCTGCTTCCTTGTCTCACAGTCATGCTTTGTAGTCTCTGAATGAAGTTGGGTGGCGCAGTTTCCGCTGAAAAAGATTGAGAAAACATAAAGAATTATATATACATTACATGACCAAAAGTTTGTAGACACCTGCTCATCCAGCGTTTCCTCTGAAATCAAGGATATTAACAGAGAGTTACAGCCTCTACTCTTCTGGAAAGACTTCTAGCTGTTGGAACATTGCTGTGAGGATTTGATTGAGCATTAGTGAGGTCAGGTACTGATGTTGGATGACCAGTTCTGGATCACTCCAACTCATCCCAAAGGTACTGGATGGATCTCTATCGCTGTAAAGAATGCAGTTCCACTCTCCACAATCCAATGCTGGGGGCTTTAGACCCCTCTAGCTGACATTTGTGTCAACAATGGGTTCATTTAGAGCTGCTGAATTCACTCATTTGAAGGGGTGTCTGGACACTTTTGCATATCGATGTTGTCGGAAGAAAACCTCCTATCCCCATTTTTTTTTTCAGTTTTTGAGATAATTTGAAAATACCTGTTACCCTTTACATTGTATGTAAATTTCATGATGATTGGACCAAAACAAACGGCCCAAAATGACAAAATGACTTGGAAAATTTCTGGTTCCGTTGACTTTCATTAAAAGTAAAGTAGGTTTTTTCCTTCTCCTGTAAAGTTACTATTTTAGAGATGCAAGGTTTTCTTCCAAAAACAGCGACATGTTGTGTACCAATGGGCAAAAATACATTAAAATATAATCTGATGTAAAATATACTCTTAAACATTTTGTATTTGCACGATACAGAAACACATTTAAACATAATGTCAGTAACAATAATTTAAGGAAACGCAGACAGCATGAAATGTTGATACAACACAATCAGCAGGAAAACTGATTAGATAAGCATGCAAATGCATGAGCGCTTAAGCACATGCTTTAACATCACCCCTTAAGCTGATTTCAGATAATAAAGACACCCTCACTTTTGTTAAATGTTCCTTTGTCAAGTTACACAGACTCATAGCTTTCTAAAGTATTGCTGTACCAAGAATTTTAACCGTGTTTTTTAGCTGTTTTTCTCCTGCGTGCAGCAGCCGAGTGTCTGTCAGAAGATCAGTGTGCATTAGCACTAGCAAAGAATAATAGAGGTTGTTAGCGGTCTTGTTAATCTATTAAAGGATAACATTCTAATATTAACAACATTCATGATTTCTACAACAACTTTTTAGATTAAAAAGTGATAACCAACACATTCTCAATGTGCTTTCAGTTTCCATGCTGACAGGACTGGGTTAATAGTTATTGGCACTAACAGAGCTGTAGCATTAGCACAGTAGTGTGGTTTTAATTAGTTTTAAATGAGAGAATTTTTGCATTCGTAGTTTTTTCATAACTCAGACAATGTGAATGAAATAATGCACTTTTCAGGCTGAATAACAGTAACAGGCAGAAATACATTCCTATGTCACATGCTTTTTAGCAAAGCTAGCTATTAGCATAGCTTTTAGCATAACGAGCTAATAACCACATAATGTCAGTAAACATCAAAGATAAGGGAATATCGCTGCTCATTTAGCTGCTTGACTAATGCTGCATTTGACTGAAGCTCGTAACTCATAATTGCCCGTCTCAGACTAGGACAAAAGAAAGAAAATTCCCCCATAGTTGGGAATTCATACTCGGAAAATCGGAATAGTGTTCTCAACTCCCTGATCAGCATATCATGTCAAATCCGCATTAGTCAAGCAGCTAAATTAGCAATGATATTCCCTTATCTTTAATGTTTACTGACATTATGTGGTTATAAGTTCATGGAGCTAAGAGTTATGCTAATAGAATAGCAAGCTAATAACCACATAATATTTCCTTATCTTTAATGTTTACTGACATTATGTGGTTATTAGCTCATGGAGCTAAAAGCTATGCTAATAGAATAGCGAGTTAATAATATTTCCTTATCTTTGATGTTTACTGACATTTTGTGGTTATTAGCTCACTGTACTAAAAGCTATGCTAATAGCATAGCGAGCTAATAACCACATAATGATATTCCCTTATCTTTAATGTTTACTGACATTTTGTGGTTATTAGCTCATGGAGCTAAAAGCTATGCTAATAGAATAGTGAGCTAATAACCACATAATATTCCCTTATCTTTAATGTTTACTGACATTATGTGGTTATTAGCTCACTGTGCTAAAAGCTATGCTAATAGAATAGTGAGCTAATAATATTCCCTTATCTTTAATGTTTACTGACATTATGTGGTTATAAGTTCATGGAGCTAAAAGCTATGCTAATAGAATAGTGAGCTAATAATATTCCCTTATCTTTAATGTTTACTGACATTTTGTGGTTATTAGCTCATGGAGCTAAAAGCTATGCTAATAGAATAGTGAGCTAATAACCACATAATATTCCCTTATCTTTAATGTTTACTGACATTATGTGGTTATTAGCTCACTGTGCTAAAAGCTATGCTAATAGAATAGTGAGCTAATAATATTTCCTTATCTTTAATGTTTACTGACATTTTGTGGTTATTAGCTTACGGAGCTAAAAGCTATGCTAATAAAATAGTGAGCTAATAACCACATGATATTTCCTTATCTTTAATGTTTTCTGACATTATGTGGTTATTAGCACGCTATGCTGTGTTCTCAACTCCCTGATTAGCATATGACATCTAGTCAGCATTGCTGCTCACAGCATTAATAGTAATAAAGAACCACTTCTGTATTTTGAAAGAAATTTTCAACATATGGACATAGTAGTTGGTTAAATCCATAACGCTGTCAGTAATTTTCACTGTTTTGAGAAAGTAAATACATCAAGAACATTAAAGCTACCTCTCATATCACTACCGTTAGCTGGCTCACTTGTTGCTAACTATGTTTGCTTTCATGGAGGCCTAATTTTTCCCACTTGGAAGCTCGAACGTACGAATACTTCCCTTACTTCCCTGACTTCCCACTTCCAAGCCAAGTCTCACTCTTAAAAAATGGTTCTTCAAGGATTCTTTAGTAAAGGGAGTGGTTTTACTTAGAACCATGAGTTCTATATATATCACTTCATGCTTAAATGGTTCTCTGCATGGTGAAATGGTTCTTCAGATTGATGGAAAATGTGTTGTATGTGAAAATGGTTCTATATAGCACCAAAAAGGGTTCTTCTACTGTTACAGGCTTGACAGTTTTTGGGGCTATTTACACACGTAAAAAAGACGGTTCTTCAAGGTTTCTTTAGTAAAGAAAATGGTTCTATATAGAACCATGAACACTCAAAGAACCCTTTGCATCATTAAAGTGTTCTTTGCGTCATGAAAGGGTTCTTCATATTGATGGAGTATGTGCTGAAGATGGTTTTGAAAAGGGTTCTATATAGCACCAAAAAGGGTTCTTCTATTGTTATGATGTCAAGCTTGTAACAATAGCAGAACCCTTTTTTGGTGCTATATAGAACTCTTTTCAAAAAAGGGGCAATATAGGACCATATACAGCACATTCTCCATCAATCTGAAGAACCATTTCATGATGCAAAGAACCTTTTAATCATGCAAGGTGTTCTTTGGGTGTTCATGGTTCTATACAGAACCATTTTCTTTACTAAAGAACCCTTGAAGAACCATCTTTTTAAGTGTGTATATAGCCCCAAAGACTGTCAAGCCTGTAACAGTAGAACAACACTTTTTGGTGCTATATAGAACCATTTTTACATACAACACATTCTCCATCAATCTGAAGAACCATTTCACCATGCAGAGAACCACTTAAGCATGAAATGGATATACATAGAACTCATGGTTCTAAATAGACCCACTTCCTTTACTAAAGAATAAAAATGAGGCCTCCATGAAAGCAAACATAGCAACAAGTGAGCCAGCTAACATTAGTGAACCATTCACCCAGTGTGCACCCACCTTCATCCACCCAGCCACTCTCTGTTTTAGCCTACATCAAAAACATGATATTAGCATGGGAAACTTTACTAAAAGGTCAGATATACTACTGTTTACATCTATTACTACTGTTTACATCTATTACTACTGTTTACATCTGTTACTTGCAACATGCACTTTATGAACCGCTGCTCTACATACTTGCACATACACATGCGTAACTTTAAATTTTCTTCTGACTTTGCACATATAACTGTACTTTTTTACTTTTTTACTATTGTTTTTAGTGTTATTCTTATATTTTCTTCTATTTTATTCTAAGATTATATTAAGATTATATTGGTGAATGGAGGAACAGCAAAGTAAGAATTTCACTGTACAGTGTAACTGCCTATTTCTGCTGTGCATATGACAATAAAACTCTTGAATAAAACTCATTCTATAAAACTCAAGTTAACCTGAAAGCTTGATCAATGTCTGTTGTAAAAAAAAAGTGCTATGCAAATAAATTTTGGCTCTATATTGAGTGACTTTTTACACATGGTGCTCATTTCAGGGCACCAAAAGTAAGACAGTTTACTGCTCAGCTGTTTGTTACTGCATCATTAGTTCATGCATAAGAGAGCAACCGAAAGGACCTTAATTTTAGATGCAGAGTCTGGTGCTATTGTCTCTCAACACAAGGACCAAAGCCGGTAATAAACACAAAAAGCCAGTAAAAGTCACACAAAAAAGAATCTAAAAAGTATAAACACATTAGCAAACTGTATATCACAAAGCTTTAACTCTTCATGCATTAAAATGCAGCGGTTCTGTGGAATGTCTTTACAAAACATTCACATCCAGTGCTCTAATTTACAGCCTGCTTGTACTGTACTATATATAGTTGTCCTTAATACCCTCTGGAAATGATATCAGTCTTTATCTTTGACAGCATATCCAATTTTCATTGCCAGAGGCCTCCATTTAAACTAGTAATATCATTAAAAGCCTGAACTGCACACCTAATCCCTGCTTCTCCTGTTACAGCACTTGCCAAGAGTTCAAAGCTGCGCCAACTTGCAACTGCTAAATACTTCAATATATGCTTACATGGTAAGTGAAATGTACACTGTATACATTATTATAAAGGCTATTTTGGATACTCTGTATGAAAACGAGCACTGAAGGACCACAGAACATATATCGAGAAAATTCTGCAAAAATTGGATTGTCTTTAGAACCTGCTGTTAGTAGCAATACTGATCAATAAGCTTTACAGCAACCTCACAGTCAACAATCACTGACTATGAACCGTACATGCAAATGTTTGGTCAAATTCCACCTCTGGTCAAATTCTATGTTTTGTTGATTTTCTTAGTAAAAATAAGTTAACAAACCTACACAGGACACCCTCCGCACATTTTAATGACTTTATTCATTTTAATTTATTCATTAAGATTATTCTTTATTTGCTGAGTTTAACGTACTGGAAAAAATTGTACTGTGTAAAATTAATGACAAATTTTTGATTTGATGTTTTTTCCCCATTATGTTGAATATTTTCAAGAAATTGTGTACTAAAATTTTCATATTTAAGTTTGATTCCTGTAGAGGATGTGTTAACTAAATATGTAATTTCAATGGGGTGTTCAAACTTTAGCATACAACAGCAGAGCACTTGGGGTGGGCAATAGGATGATATTTATCTTGATATGCTTTCACCAGCATATTGTGAATACTGTTAGTACTTAAACACTGAACAAGTGCATGTTTCACTAAAACAAGAGCAGAATTAGCCCTGTTTACTTGGATTTAGGGCCACGCTGTGTGTGAAACATTGAATTAAAACCACCGCATTCATAGTTTTTGATAGTATAGTATATCTATAATAAGCTTCCCATTCCAATATCAGTGAGTACACACACTTAGCAGACTCCCACTGCCTGTTTACACAAAAGATAAAGGCTTGTAAATGAGATGTTACCTGTAACCAGCAGTTCAGCGGTGCTAGTGGCTTGTCCAGCGCCATTGGTGGCTCTCACAGAAAATCTTCCGCTGTGTGCGGCTGTCACGGCGGGGATCCTCAGAACAGCGCGGCCTTCGCTGAACGAGATCTGAGCGCCGGGCAGAGCGGCAGCAGTAAGAACCTGGCCATCACGAAACCAGCTCACCTCAGGAACTGGATTACCTGGAAACGAGAGGGTCATCTTAAATACAGCTCTGTTGCTTGTGAAAATGTCAGCTTCTATCAGTATAATTACAGGTCTGTCTTGAATTTTAAAAAATACTAAAGCAAACTAGCAATGTATAAGCACTGCTTTAAAAAACTGTCTTTAGGAAATGCCACCAAAGCAAACTTCCATCCTAATGTTGCTTAAAATAATCAGACTAGGATTATAGATGTATCAGTTTGGGTCTGAACCGTGAGCATTTCTGTCCATAACGCTATTTCAGCTGAAAAAGTGTGAAAACTTCAAAGACAGTTCAATAAACCTCCCACAAAACCCAAATGATAGAAAACCAGGACATTTGGTGGGATGGTTCATTGAGTGCTAAGGTTGGGAAATCTGAGGTAATTTCATCCTGAATAATCATCAAATCCTTTTTAAGCTCATTTAGCAACAATACACCACTGATCTGAGGAGACAGAAGAACTTGGAAAGCTTCCTTACCACTAACTTGAGCTTCGAACGTTGCAGCACTACCCTCAAGTGCCACAACGCTCTGAAGCGGCTGTGTAAACGTTGGCGCCTTTGTTGTCATGGTGGTAGGCACCCTGAGGAGAAGACAAAACAAAGCACTGATTACCAATCCCTATATAAACAGCATTTGGAATAAGCCTTGCGCAATTATAAGGAAATTAACAGTTATGAGCGACGTATTTTTAGCTGTGGTCAAACTGACTAATCGTTGATATGACTCCGCAGCACCTGGCCCAGGGCAGCCTGTCACTTGAGAGATCAGTGGCTCCATTGGGTCTGGGTGTTAGGCCAAACACTCCGGCCTCGCATCCCCTGACAGCTCACAGACATGACAGTAACAACTGGTGCCTGTCTCTCCTCACACTCTGCTGTGTGCTTGTCATAGCTTTTTTACAATGGCTGTTCACATCCGACACCTTCTGCCAATGTGGTACTCGCTCAGACTTTCATTTTGAAGTTTCAGGCATTACTCTTATGATGTTGGTGACCATGTTTCACCATTTTTGTTGTTTTTATTTATGTATTTATTTATTTGAACAGAATTAGAGAATGCCAGTCGTATACATTGTTTCGTGATGAATGGACCAACAGAAATAGTGCAAAATTACTTGGAAACAAATCTTGTTACATAAACTTGCGGTAAAAATTAAAAACATTTTTTTCTTCTCCTGTAAAGTTACCACTTTGTCCTCGGCAGTGATGATATACTGGTGAGTCAGTTTTAAGGAGGGTCATTGATGCAGCCGATATAAATAACATGAAGCAGTTTGAGCATTTAAACCGTACATGTAACATTGCGTGACCTGCAAAGTACAGTAAATTAAAACATCTGGTGAGACACTTTAAAATCACCATCAATAAAAAATGTTAACCATTATTGTCAGTCTATTAAGAGAGTGCAATGCATGGCTAGGAAGGCAGTTTTATAATCACCTTTTAAGATGGCTGACCAACTACACATGTGACCTTCACCTAAAATAGTCTGAGCAGTGCCTATGCCAGATTCTAAAAAGGAAAGCTGTCAGATGTTCACATAAAGTTGCTCTGAATGTACAATGTATGTTAAGTTATATCAATTCTATAGCGGTCAAATTTTATTAAACCAGTTCATCAAAACAGTTTCATGGTTAAACCAACAAAAGCAAAACACTCATACATGAAAACTGCTCTTAATATATTATTCATGTACTTTTGGTAACATTTTATTTTCAGAATTCCCTGTAGATGCTCACAGTATTTTGAACTAAATTAACTAAATATAAATGCAAATGAACTCTAAATTGAACATTGAACATAGATTCTATTAAATCTAATCCTAAACCTAAATTTAATCATTAAGTTAATCCAAAATCTCAATCTTAAATCTGCCCTAACGTTGATTTGTTTAAATCAATTATAGCATTTCTAGATAAGGGGAGTATCATAATAAAATGTGGCTGTACATTCCAGCAGAAATTATTTTTTATAGCAAGAAAAGCAAATTTTTGAAAAAATCTAAACTCATAATTCACAAAAGTCCCAATTTAGGAGTCACAACAATACACAGCCAAGTCATTAACATCAAAAGCAGACCCACAATCCATCAATATGCAATACAGATGGAACATAAATCATCTGCACCCTTGACTTCATCCAAACAGCACAAAGTCACTGCAATGGTCTCAGGTTTATAACTAAAGAGGTTAGAGGTCAGCTACTGTACTGAATTAGGAACATTTTCAATTGTACAAACTTTCTGAGATACTGAAGACCCAGTGTCACAAAAGGCAGAGTCTAAAAATAAGCTCTATCACACTTGATTGACAGTCACCATGTGGCACATAGCTGGGGGTGCAACTGATAGCCCTGCTGCTGATTCCCTTAAAAAGACATTGTGGCCCAGCTGGAACACCACTCTTATGCTATCACAGGCTATTCTTGGCTTTTCTTCTGAAAAGCTTTTCTGAAATGATTGCACCAAATAACAACCTTCAGGGATGAAACCCCCTCAATCTAAGACCAATTACTGCCTATTAAAAACGTATCCACCCATGGATCGTCCCATAGCTTAGCCACCACACAACGTGTCAACTTTCCCAGTGCTTTGCTATTTTTTCTTCTTGTAGTTTGTTGTCATTGCAAATAATAAAAAAGCACACCAGAAAACAGCTAGACGGAAAGCACTCCGCTGGCACAAAGCTTACTTACTTGTATCCACAAGAGTGCCCTGAACTGTGGGGACGGAGCCCAAGGGGGTATTATCTTCCGAAACAAACTCCTTATCCAGATATGATTTCAGAAAATCCAGTGTGAGAATGGTTGAGCCTCGGAAATATCCCCCCAAAAAACAAAACTACACAGGTTGGTATCCGTGTAGTTTTGCTTTTTCCCTTGCAATCCCTACACCCGAGGCAAGGCTGGGAATGCTTCAACTGCTCAGAAGTGCTAGCACGGTAGTTTTACTTTATATACCCCTGGACCTGACAGCATCACCGCTACATCACCACACCCCATTGGCTAGCTCAGCTGGGCATCACGGGAGAGAGCGGCCATTTTATGCAAACTCACACCTGTCACTCACTTCTCTTAACACTGCTCAGGCCACACTAACACAGGATGTTCATCCCCCCACACCCCTCTGAAGATAAAGACCAGTGCCCTACATACAGATAGAAAGCCCCAATTCTCCAGCTAATTCAGTCAGTACTTTCCAAAAAGGTTCTCCCAAAAGTTACCTCCAAACTGAAAGCTTTGGAGTAGCTACTCAAAGTAAGTCATCAATTAAAATGACTAACTATGAATTACTTTACGGATTCCTGGGAAAAGTTGTATCATTACTCATTACTTTACTTTCAGGGGTGTCAACAGAGGTTCACGAATAGGGCTGGCTAAGCCTGTACTCGGGGGGTCTGGGGGCATGGCCTCCCAGATTAATGAACATGTCTGTTCATCATGAACTTTTACACTGTTAGAAATAAAGGTTCTGTGCAGGTCCATTTTTCATTCATCAAGGTACAAACAGTGTAAATGTTCCCCCAAAGGTACAACAGTGGTTTTAAGGTCTGATTGTGAACCTTAAATAATTTTTTCCCAGTGCAAAAGTACATATTTGTACTTTTTCATAACTTAATGTTTTAAAACAGAACAATAAAATAAAAGCCTGGAGACGAGACGGGGTGTGTGGAGTCAGTACAGCTTAGAAAATATCATTTCAGTGGATTATGGTACAGTTATGTTCCCTGGCTAAAGGTACTGAGATGTACTCCTGGGGGGAACCCACCTAGTGACAGTTTCATACCTTTTTTCTAAAAGACTGTAGAAGAGGAACAGCTAGAAAATTTGGTGGCTATTTGGTCAAATTGTCTTACAGCAGGTCTGTAGTTTGTATTAAGCACAGAGCTAGTGTGACAAACGTACCTTTCGTACCTTTTTTTCTAAGAGTGTAGGTGACAGAATTTCATGGTCGTGGTGACAAATGTTATATTTTTTCAGTTAAGTTTAATAAAATTCAGTATTCATTTTAATTTTAATTTAAAGATATAAACAACTCTCCCTCACTTTCTTCCTGATCACTAACCTCCATCAGATCTGCTCCTTTAGTCTTGCTAGCGTCCTTCAGCTTCTGTATCACATATATCATAAAGGGTTAGGCATATACTTCAAAATATATGTACATATATGTAGTAGCCTATCAAACATTGAACATATAAGCATAATATATGGATCATACATATTTGTCTGATACATGGTTGAATACACGTTTGAGTAACATATGCCAACCATATATGTATGCCTTTTATCATATATTGTTAAATATGTGTTACACATATTTGTATACATTGATTTATGGCTGAAATAGGTCCCACATTTAAAAAATTTCAAATAGGTTGGCACGTATGTCACAGATATGTCCATATGTGACAAATATTAAAGAAGTCCATGTTAATATATTCCCATTATTCAGATTTCTTCTCACCCACTTCACTCAAACCTTCTGAGAAACATGCAGAAATATGTGTCACAGTGATTGATACAGGTTACCTTCTTGACTTTTGTCGTGCTTTGTCTTATCTTGCAGAAATCAGGAGTTAGAAGGAAATTATCAACACAAGTGAACTATGACTATTATTAGAGCTAAGCTTTCATTTCGAGCCATAAATATCAAAACTTGGTGGAAAAAACACACCAACTATGATAATGCTAACTTCTGCTAGCGCCCTTTTGGGACTTCTAATAGAAATCTAGCTTGCTTGCGCTAAGCTAACGCTGGCACACAAACATATTTTGGCTGTTCTAGATTAAATACTGACATTTGAAGCATGTAAAAACATTCCATATGTTTCATATAGAGGTTGTAACAGAGGTTAACATATATCTTACTGTGTCTGCTGCAGTTTTCAGTGGCTTTTTAGCAGCTAAACAGCTCTGGCATTGAGCTGCTTCTGCTGTTTAACATTTCTGACTGAAACTAGTGATGGGGATTCGCTACCAAAGGAACCGATTCTTCATCTCCGGCACGTTTGGGAGTCGGAGTCGACTCTTGTCCAACGACTCTGAGAGTCGAAATGCTTTGAGTCGACTCTTCGTCTCTGTCGACTTTTTTCAGTTTGCAGCTTTTCTCTGTATTAATTAGCAGCTTTAAACAACGCCTAGAAACGGCACAAGAAACAAAATCCCAAAAACAAACAGTGGTTTTCACAGAATGCTGTGGAAAAGAGGATGACGCTGAAGTTGGCTTCTTATTTACCAGCTTATTATTCAAATATCCATTCCACCTTAAACGGCGCTGCCATTACGTTCTGGCGCCGACGCATCTTTAAGGTAACGACGCTCTTATTTAAGGTGGACCGGAAAAGTCGAAAAAGAAGCTTTTCTTGTTTTAAAGAACTGAAAAAGAATTTCAAAATGGTTCCTTTTCAAACAATTCTGAGGACAGTAGTGATTTTCTTCTCTGCTGAAAAAGGCATCAGGATTAAAACCTAATGGTTTCGCTTTGTAATAGGATTTGGCTTAACGGTTGCCAACAGAGACCACTAGTTAACTGTAGAACACCTTTAGATCCTATAAGAAAACCATTAAATGCATTTAGAATCAGCCATTGGTCACCTGGTAAACATTTAGGATCCTTTACATTGTGATATCAACCCATTAAAAAGGCCCAAACACATTACAAAACCATCAACAGAAACACTTAATGGTTTCTATAGGTTTTTCAGCAGGGTCAGCACATCATTCTGCCCCTTATTATGTGAAATAAGCTTAATTTTAATATTTTCATATAATCTGTAGATACTCAAATATTTGGTAAATGTTTAAGAAGGAAGAAAAATTTCTGCTGTACAGTCGTACATCTCTAACTGAAACTACACTGTACGAAACGGTCACTGGGGTGGTATCCTCAAGTACCCGTCTCATCTCCAGGCTTTTATTTTATTGTTCTGTTTTATAACATTCGGTTATGAAAAGGTACAAATACGTAATTTTCACCTGGAAAAAAAATATTTAGGAACCACAATTGGGCCTTAAAACCACTGTTGTACCTTTGAGGGAACACTTACATTGTTTGTACCTTCATTTCTAACAGTGTAGGCTGGTATTCACCTTAAGTACCCACGTATTGTAAATCAAAACGTGATTTGGTTGATTCCGCCGTCAATGTTGGTGGTTAATTACAAATGCTTTCATTACAACAATGCAGCGTTAACTCTGGTAAATCTGTTGTGCTGATGAGTCCAGTCTAGCTCCTGAAGAACTAACCAATGGGAGAGCTCACTTGGCTGTACGTACCTAGATACTGGAGGAAAGAAAATCTGATTGGACGGATTTCTGTTGTACACTTTTTTTGGTATTTAACCAAAACTTGACAACAAGATAAGAGTACTAAAACAATACTACAATGCATAGATCATAGATAAACTAAAAACAACTTTTAATTATCACTTCACAGAAATCATTAAGCCTTCTTGGAAGGTCTAAAAGGTCCTGGGGGTTCCCCACTGCTGGAACACTCTCTCTGTCAATCAGATTAAGGGTCTCACACTTCCCTCACACAAACTGTAAGTAAGTAGACAAATGCTTTTGTTACAACAACACACGAGTACATCTGGCCTGGGCCTGCCAAACGACAGAGATACTGAGAGGCATCATGGTAATTTTAGAGAGAAAGAAGCTTTATATCTGTAGAGATTATGAACCACACAGGCTTGAACTGGTAGGTCTACGAGGAACAGTTCTGCCATCATATCAGCACCTGCTCGATTAGTTTGTAGCTGTGGTTCTTGCTACAATTACACTAGATTAAAAATAAAGGTTCCTAAATGGTTCTTAGCCTAGGCATGTGGTTCTAGGAAAAAATTCAATTGGTGTAGAACCTTTACATCGTGTTATGGTTCATTTAATAGTTTTTTCACACTTACACATCTCATTTACAAAAATAGTTCATTAAAGAACCATCCATTGAAGGTTCTTTAGTGCACGAAAAGAAATTCTTCTGAGGCATTTTTAGGTTACATATAGCAAGAGTGTACACACTGACAAAAAGATGGTTCTTCAAAGGTTCTTTAGTAAAGAAAATGGTTCTATATAGAACCCTTTGCATGATTAAAGGGTTCTTTGTGTCGTGAAAGTGTTCTTTAGACTAATGTTGAATGTGCTGCAGATGGTTCTATATAGAGCCTTTTTGAAAAGGGTTCTATATAGCACCAAAAAGGGTTCTTCTAGTCATAATCATAAACATCTTTTTGGTGCTATACAGAACCCTTTTGAAAAAAGTTAATGTAGAACCACCTACAGCAGATTCTCCATCAATCTGAAGAACGCTTTAATGATGCAAAGAACCCTTTAATCATGCAAAGGGTTCTTTGAGTGTTCATGGTTCTATAAAGAACCATTTTCTTTACTAAAGAACCCTTGAAGAACCAATGCAAGAACGCACAATGAGCTTGTACATCGTGCATTTGCAATGTATTGGTCGGACGTTGCGACCCAGACAGAAAGCTTATATTGGTCCGCTGGCTTGATAAGGTTGTCACCCCGCTGGTCACCCCGCTGACTGTATGCCAATGCTGGTCCACCCTCGGACCACTCAGATTACTGTCCTGCATACAAGCTCTAACTAATTTGTAATCTCCTCAAACAGATTTGAAATGCAAAGAGACTTTTATTTTGGAAAATAAACTCCAAAGACATATTACAAACAACTAAGTGAAAAAAATGACTAGGCCAAATGTAAAATGATTTTATAGAAAATGTTGTTGCTGACACTGAGCTAGATTAAATTTATTTACTAAACTAATTTACAAAGTATAACTAAAGAAAGGAAGGAAGGAAAAATCAGTAAATTGGACTGTGAGTGGAAAATGAGTGATGATAGGTAGAATTTTGTCTAATATTCTGCTTAACCATTTTTTTCTGGTCTCAGGTTTTAATTGGAAAAGGGCTCAGCTGGAGTCAAGATAATTTAGAATAAGTCCAAATGTTTATCAAGACAATTTCAAGCTTGCATCTACCAAATAATAAATTAAAAAAAGAAAACTGATGAGTAACACATGACTGCTCACTTACACAACACGGTGAGGTGAGATTTTAATAAAATCTATATTCATCATACTAAAGGTATGATACAAAGTCTGCAGTGCTTGATAAAATGGAGGGGGGTGAGAAAAAAAAAATTCACAGTTTTAATCAGACCCAACCTGCATTACACACGTATGACTTTACATTTCAGTTCAAAAATATGTGATGTTATCAAGGCAAATGTATGCAGGTCTTGTGTTTCCCTCTCCACTGAAAGTAGCTGTGTTATTCAGTCTGTCAGCAAGATGATTTAGCTGGAGCTCCTGAAGTGAAATCCACACCAACGCTCCTCATTCCTCTGCTCCCAGCTCCAGAACTCCTTCTGAACGCTCGATCTGTACTCCGGCTGATGTGGTGGTGTGGGGATCCGTGGTGTCCACCCCACCTGCTTCATGTTTAGACTTTGTGACCGGCCTCAGACTGACCTCTGCAAGACAGTCACATTGTTATTACATTGCTGCAGTCACATCATATAGCAGAACCTCACAGATAGCATACAACATGAATATAGCCTTAAATGTGAATTACACTGATTTTTCATTTTTTCTGCTTGAGTGAGTTATTAAAATGTAAAACAAAGTCATTCAGAGTGGTTTGCTTTGAAATGCTCCATTCTTACCAACTCAGAATTGTTCAGAGTGGTGGTGATAGGAACCAGACGTCTGAATGCCTCTAAAAGCTCCTATACAGAAAGTTATTATGTGAAACAGTTATGAATATGCTGCACGATGCCTGAGATATTATTTTGCAATTTTTTAAAGAAACAATTATAACATGAATTATATTTCTTACAATATATTCATGGTGGAAGGGTACAGGCAGTTGTAAGGCAAAACACTAGAGAGAAGAAAACTTTTTTTCCCCAAAATTTTTTCAGTATTTTACCATCAACATTGCATATAAAAGCTCAGAAGACATGTGAAGGCTCACTTGTGATTTTGGACAGTAAATAAAATGGCTATATTTGTGTTGTAGTCATGGTGACCTCTGGTTCCCATCACCATTACTGTAAAGGAATCTGAGCCAGTAAGTTTCCATTTCACACCAAACCACTCTGAATGACTCTCAATCTCAAGAATTGAATTATACAGAAAATTTGAAAAATCAATAGAATTCCCCTTTAACCTCTTAAACGGCAGGGTTATAATTCAGTAAGTACTGCAAATTAGTTGGTAACTGAATCATTCAGCATCTCATGTAAAAGTAGCAAGTAATTCTTGTAGCTCTTTGATTGAGGTATTGAAGTGTAGGCCCACATTCAGACTCTGTATTAGCACAGTATTGAACAACTATGCATATAATACGAAAGAACATTTGCAGAGGTCACTGTGGATAACTGGAAAACTCTGTCTCTCCACTTCAATGGCTACTCAACATATCATGTAGTTGTTAAACTGAGTTTAAATGCCATTTGGCTGGTCAAGGACACCCCCTCCCCCCTCTGCCCCTTTGCTTTTACAGTCAGCACCCCCCCAGCATTCACAACATCCCACACACAATGAATAACAATCAGCAACCCCCTGCAGAATGTTCTTCCTCTGCGCTGCGAGAGAAAGTTCCCTAATGATGAAGTCCTTATTTGTGAGGTAGCTTCAAGAGCTCTTGAAGCTACCTCACAAATCAGACCCCAAATTCTCCCCCACTGGTGAAAGTTTGCAAATACCATTACATTTAGGGGTTGTATCCTATAACCCACCTCCCTCCCATTTTGTGTTTTTACCAGTTATTTTTCATTTTAAATTACCATTTTCCAACCTTTCTTCATAGCTTAGAATTAAACAGGAGGTTTATGTTTCTGTGCCTTTAAGACTGATATAGGTAAATGATCTCTGTTCTGATTGGCTGCCTTGTATTTTGCCTCATTCAAAAAGCAGTCAAGGTTCAAACAATCCTTATAACTTTAATGTGAATGGGCGGAGCTCAACAGTCAAATAAATGGATATATGTAAATGTCTTGGTTTTCGTGACATCACAAAAACAATTTGAAACAGGCCATTTTTATGGACCGTACGGGCCGGCGAGTGGATGATATGCTTCGAATCTTTCATTGCTTACAAACTGCATTAAATTCTTTTAGAAAAAGGGGAGGAACATTTGTTTTTCCATGATATAGACATGATGGAAGATGGAAAACAACATAATTTTTTTGTGGCAGGAACAATGAAGAATTATTACTTAAATCTCAAATGTTCTAAAAACTGACATTGTAATTGTAGGCAACATATACATGTAAACAACAATAAAACATCATCATCAACAACAACAACAACAATACTACTACTACTAATAATAATAATAAAGCATTATTATGATTATTCTGAGAATGCTTATTATTATAAAAAGAAGAAAAAGAACAATGGCCCTCATTCACCAGTATCTTCCTAAGTTTGTTCTTAAATGTGTTCTTGAGGTCCTAAGAAAAAGTCTACGTCAGATTCATGACATGTTCTTAAACTACAGAACTGTTCTCACCTTTGTGCTCTTGAGTGTTTGTAGATTCTGTTCTTACCTAAGAACAAATCCCAAATAAGAAAACACTGGTGAATGTCAGAATCTTCGTGAAAACTGCGTAAGTGGGTTTTAAGAGGAAATTTCTTCTTAAAGGTTGGTGAATGAGGATTTTTTTTCTTCACATTTCTTTCATTACCTCTGAGGATGAGCTGTGCTGAGGCTGCTGTGTTCGCAGCCACACAAACACTCATGCCAAACGATGATACATCCACATGCCTCTTTGGAAGGAAATAAGTGGAGAGTCAATTCGGCTTTTCACCTCAATTCAACAAATATTGAGTAGAAAAACATCACTCCACAGTTATGATGCATGATAGAATAAAACAATCATACATATCAATACATATCATATTTATACGATCATCTCTTATCTGCAGGGCCTGGCTGAACTCACGTTGCTCTCTCCACATGATGCAGAGTGTGTGTTCAGTAAGCCCAGTGTGTGAGCTCTGTCTGAACAGACGGCCGCTTCAAGAAGCTTTTCTTCTCTGGCTGACAAATCCTGCTGCTTCTGGCCAGTGACGGAGGGGGGAATGACTCCACGCACTGAGGAATCAGGTTAGATTATGATTTAGGGGGCAGTAAATACTAGACCTGCTTAACTGTTAATTACTAACATGTTTAAAATAGATAATAATTGCTAACAGCTGTAAATAATAGACGTATAGATCAGTTATATTCTTAATTAAGCAACTACAAAGATACTTAGGCACGTTGTCCTAAATGCACTAAGATATATCCATCTCTCTACATACTAATGCTACATACTAGTGTGTATATATATCTATACATATATATATATATATATATATATATATATATATATATATATATACACACACATACATACACACCATTCACTTACTATATAGGTGCACTTTGTAGTTCTACAGTTACAGACTGTAGTCCATCTGTTTCTCTGCATACTTTGTTAGCCCCCTTTTACCCTGTTCTTCAGTGGTCAGGACCCCCATGGACCCCCACAGAGCAGGTACTCTTTGGGTGGTGGATCATTCTCAGCACTGCAGTAACACTGATGTGGTGGTGGTGTGTTAGTGTGTGTTGCGCTGGTCTGAGTGGATCAGACACAGCAGTGCTGCTGGAGTTTTTAAACACCTCAGTGTCACTGCTGGACTGAGAATAGTCCACCAACCAAAAATATCCAGCCAACAGCGTCCAGTGGGCAGCATCCTGTGACCACTGATGAAAGACTAGAGGATGACCAACACAAACTGTGCAGCAGCAGATGAGCTGTCGTCTCTGACTCTACATCTACAAGGTGGACTGACAAGGTAGGAGTGTCTAAGAGAGTGGACAGTGAGTGGACACAGTGTGAATGGGATATGTTAAATGCAACAAATAAACCAAATCTGTGGATTAAAATCGACGGAAAAAAGCCATATTGAAGCGTGTTCTCTGTAGAGGATGTGTAAACTTACTTTCACTTCAAAACACGTCATTTAACTAAGGGCACTTTACTGAAGGGTGCTGTTCATAAGGTTACATGACACCTACATAAGCTTGTCATGACAACTGACATCACCCTACATAAATGTTTATAAATGCTTATTCCAATAGGCATCATCTGTCATAAAGGCTACTTTACATAATTTCGATCAAAACTGGCAAATGTAACCTTTATAGCCAATTACGTCTATTGGAATAGGCATTTATGAATATTTATGTGGGGTTATGTCAGTTGACATATGCCAAGCTTATGTAGGTGTCATCTAGCCTTATGAACAGCACCCTACAGTAAAGTGTTACCTATAAAATAAATAGTTGTAGATGGATATACAGCATTTTAGAAGCAAAGTCTTCACATAGAGAGTGTGTGTTGTGTGAAAAAGTTTGAACACCCCTGGTCAAATACATTTATTTGTTTACATATTCAAAAAAACACCAAGATGACAATAAATACAAACAAATAAATAATCCATTGTAAAAGTTGTACATGTGTTAGTTTAACCATTTCTAAATCTCTCCTCGAAGGAGTCCAGTATTTACAGTTAATGTCCTACCTACACACAAAAAAGATGGTTCTTCAAGGGTTCTTCAGTAATGAAAGTGGTTCTATATAAACCATGAACACCCAAAGAACCATTTGCATGATTAAAGGGTTCTTTGCATTGTGAAATGGTTCTTCAGATTGATGGAGAATGTGTTTTATATGTGTTTTATATATATCTTTTTGAAAAGGGTTCTATATGGCACCAAAAAGGGTTCTGGTATTATTACAGGCTTGACATTGTAACAATCAAAAAACCCTTTTTGGTGCTATATAGAACCCTGTTCAAAAAGGTTTTATATAGAACCTCCTAAAGCACATTCTCCATCAATCTGAAGAACCATTTCACAATGCAGAAATTTAATCATGCAAATGGTTCTTTGGGTGTTCATGGTTTATATAGAACCACTTTCATTACTGAAGAACCCTTGAAGAACCATCTTTTTTTAATGTGTAGTTTATTTAATCAATCCCTCATTAAATTTAATCATGGGCTGCTGATGGAGATGAACAAATTCATGTGAGAGCTGGAGTGCAGCAAGAAGATAGGAACCAAACCTGTGTTCTTCTAACTGTATTTTTCTAACAAAACTACTTATTGTAACTAGTTATCATTATATTTGTTTATTTGTATTTATTGTGATGCTATACTGTGTATTTACTGCCCAGATAAACAGTATTAAACTATTTTACTGGCTAAGACTTTTGCACAGTGCTGTATATAAACAGCATTGTGACTGTAAAGGTTGTGCAAACATGTAACAGTGATTTAAAGGTGGTGTTTCAACTGCCTTGATTTTGGAACATTACATGTACTGTTTTTTGGGCCAAAATGAAGTTCTCAGGCTTGGCACATTGTTTTTATCATCAATACTTCAATGAGTCCTCCAGTCACATTTGTGTATTCAGAGCATTTTTAAAAATAACTCTAGATTACAAAAAAAATAATCCAATCAAATTGGTTCATTTTGAGATCTGAGATTGCTTAAAGAACCATAATATAATCCAAAGGTTGCGAAGTTTTATGCCCTTAGATTGTAATAATCCATATTCAACATCTGTCCTTTTCTCAGACCCCTGCCACGTCTGAAGGCAGATGATGACCTACCCGCCTTCTACCCAGAAGGGAGAGACAGAACAGACACCCAAACTGGATTAGCCATGTGATAACAGCAAATTCATCTGCTATCAGAGAGCATGCTAAACATCTGGTGGTGTTTTCCCTCCTGTGTTAAAAAAGAAATCCATTTTTTTCAAATTTCTGAATATATAAGTGGTTAAGATTTAGAAGAAGTCATTCAGAGTGGTTTGATGTGAAATACTCCTTAATGAGTTACAACTGTTCACAGTGGTGGTGATAGGAACCCGACTACTGAAATGTTTAAAGCCTCTAAAAGTTCCCTCACAAAGTTATTACATGAAATGGTTTTGAATACGCTGCCTGATGTCTGAGACATCTGAGAAATATATGCCCATTTTGAATTTAAAGACAGCAACACATTTCAAAAAGTTGGGGAAAGGGGCAAAAAAAAAAGTGGTAAAATTGTGTAAAGCTAAAAAACACAATGTGAACACAATTCATCGCTGCATCCACAGATGCAAGTTAAAACTCTACCATGCAAAGAAAAAAACATAAATAAACAAGATCCAGAAATGCTGCCGCCTTCTCTGGGCCCAAGCTCATTTAAGATGGACTGAGGCGAAGTGGAAAAGTCTTCATCATCAAATCAAAATTTGATATTCTTTTTGAAATCATGGATCCTGTGTTCTCCTGGCTAAAGAGTCCTGCACATCTGTGAAGGCACCATTAATGCTCAACGAGATATACAGATTTTAGAGCAACATATGCTGGCATCAAGACAACGTCTTTTTCAGGAAAGACCTTGCTTACTTTAGCAAGACAATGCCAAACCACATTTTCCACGTATCATAACAGCATGGCTCTGTAGTAAAAGAGTCCAGGTGCTAAACTGTTTTGCCTGCAGTCCAGACCTGTCACCCATTAAAACATTTGGTACATGAAATGAAATGAAAAATGAAAACAAAGGAGCCCCCAAACTGTTGAGCAGCTGAAATTCTATATCAAACAAGAATAGGAAAACATTTCACTTTCAGAAACACAGCAGTGTTTCCTCAGTTCCCAAACGCTTACAGAGTGTTGTTAAAAGAAGAGGCGAGGCAACACAGTGGTAAACATGCCCTTGTCCCAACGTGTTGCTGGCATCAAATTCAAATGGGCACACATTTTTCAAAAAACAAAAACATTTCTCAGTTTCAACATGGTATGTTGTCTTTGTGCTATTTTTAATTAAATATAGGGTCAAGATTCTTTGCACATCGTTGCAGTCAGTTTTTTGTTTACATTTTGCCCAGTGTCTCAACTTTTTGGAAATGGGGTTGTAGAAAAGGAGGGAGGCTATTTTATTAAGGCACATTAAAGAAGTGAGATATAAACACTGACATTTTAACACTTTATTACAGCTGTATGATCAGGGTTAAGCGTATAGTAGAGGCAAGAGAATATGTATTAACACTTAGGAATAAGAACAAAAATGTGACCTTTCATCAAAGACAGGAGGCTGATCATATTATTAAAAAACAGTCTGTAAAAGATTATATCTTTAACTGCATAATATATTCAAAATTAATTTGGGGTGTTAAATGTGATGCTTATTCTGAAAGCACTTCATCCTGAGAAAACTATGAATTAAAATGCTAATAACATACAGAACATTATTCATTTAAATAGAAACATGAAAAAAACCTATATAAAGTACTCTACCATTTAAAAGTTTGGAATAACTTTTCAAGTTAATAATTCTTGTATTTTATAAAATAACATCTTATACAATGCGGATTTAAATACTCGATAACAAAAGGTACTCTTAGATACTCTTAGAAGACATTATAGATTTTGATTTTATTATAGCTTCATTAAAACTTCTAAAACCCATTTTAAAATCATCTACAGCTCTGTTTATCATCATGGGTACATCAAAAATGTAAAATTTGTTACAGCTTACTACTGATTATTTGAAATTAGAGGGTCATTCCACAGCAGCTCATCTCAGTCCTGTTTAGTCATGTCACAGAGTTTTAAGAAAAATTTCAAGCAAAAACTTATTTCATACAACCACGCAAAATGTCAAAGCTGTGCTCCAAGTAGCATTTTAGTTATTAATTTTTAAAGTTTGCACCATTATGTTCTAAACCAAAATAATAACTGGATAAAAATACAATACTAAGAATAATATTTTACTTATATTCAACATGCTCTGTGCTACTAAAAGCCCTCAACAGGTTAATTTATTGGAGGATTCCCTTTTTAAAAGTCATATTATGCAATATTTTCCCTAATGCAGTATTCCTACATACATAGCAACTTTGACTAATTTCTGAATGCAATACTTGATTTCACACCTAAAAATCCATTTTACTTTTTTAATACTATATTTTCTCAAAAGGGACTACTCTTTATTTTTTTCCTCGAGTTTGACAGTTACAGTACTGTGCAAAAGTCAGAGATCATTATTTATTTATAAATTTCCAGTCAAAACATTCATTAAGTACAAGGTGTTCATTTTTCGCCATCAGAAAAAAACAGAAAAAATATTTAACATCACACAGAGGCCTCCACAACTAAATTAAATATAACAACTTTTCAGTATTTATTGTGTCCACACTTTACCTTTATTACAGATTCCATTCTTTTCAGGAGACTCACTTTCAGTTTCTCAAAGAATCTGCAGACACACCTCCAAAGTTCAGTCTTAGCAGTTGGTTGATCATTTTCTGTTTCTCACGATAAATAACCCCAAACATATATTGAGATTCATTAGTCTGGAAAACCTTACTCCACATCTCAGATGTCCAGTTTTAATGTTCTAGTGCAAATGTCCTTCTTTTTTGTTTGTCTCCTTTTCTCAGTGAGGTTCTTCTTGAACAGCAACACATCCTTTCAGACCCACAGCGCTGAGCTGTCTTCTCACAGTGGAAGGATGGACAGAAGCACGATGTCCATTGTTGCTATAGTGTCCTAGATGGTTGGTAAGCGGTTGCTAGGCAGTTGCTAAGGTGTCCAAGTTGGTTGCTAAGCTGTTAATAGGTGATTGCTATGATGTCCAAGGTGGTTGCTAAGCGTTTGCTAGGCAGTTGCTATGGTGTCCAAGGCGGCAGCTAAGCGGTTGCTATGGTGCCCAAAGTAGTTGCTAAGCAGTTGCTAGGTGGTTGCTATGGTGTCCAGGTTGGTTGCGAAGCAGTCGCTGGGCGGATGCTTTAGTGTCCAAGTTGGTTGCTAAGCAGTTGCTAAGCAGCTTGATTTTCTCCTCTCTCTCAAATATGAAAGCTTTAAATGCTGTTTATCTGATGGAGACCGTTTTGGTGTCGACCAGGTCTTCCAGGTGGTTGTTAGAAGTGCCATTTTCTCAACAAATTTTAATAATTTTTTGAACTCCAGTTTTGGAAGCTCCTGTTTTCCCCCCTTAAAAATGAATAACCTAATGGCCGTTTTGAACGGAAATTAAAAATAGGGTAAAATAAGGGTGGTCTCTGACTTTTGCACAATACTGTATGTCTGAATAACATTTTTCAAAAGTTACTGATGTGACCATGTTTTTATAATGAAGCATTTGACTAACAGTACAATACAAAATTATATCAACTGTAAGCCAAAAAGCACTGGATTTACAAATGAACCTTTATAATACTCCACATAGTGTATTTCTTGTTTTGAGACCTAATAAGTTATTGTATTTCATGTTGTTGGGAGATCTAATACACAGAATCTCTTGCAGACTGTCCTGTCTTGCTGTAGGTGCTGAAATGATTGTATATAAACTTGTGAAGTCATACAGGACTAGGACTAGAATCATTTCATACATTTATCTGCCACCAAACTGGTTTTATATTGTTGAAAACATTGACTTCAAACATTTGAACGGCAGTGCAGTTTTATTACCAGTGTTTGTGAGTAAGTGAGGAGATTCCACTCTCTCAAAAATTCCTCCAGAGTCAGTTCAGTGCAACACTGAAGTCAGGTAGAGGTGAAGAGGGGGAAGGAAAGGAGAGAAACAGGGTCTGTGATATTTAAGGGTCCGTGTGGGTTATAACACCAGCAGGTAGAGGAGCCACAGGAGGACACACAGGGTGCCAAAGCAGGTTTGCCAGTCCAGTTTGAGTGCGTCAAGGTCACGGCAGCTGTTACCTTTGACGTGCAGCATGGAGCTGGAGGAGACCGTGCCGGCCGAGTTTGAGGCACTAACCACATACTGACCCGAGTCTCGCTCCTCAGCGCTCTCAATGAACAACGCATGCTTGCCTTCTTTATGGGACAGTGACACGCGCTCGCCATTGGTCACTTTCTGTCCGTTCTTGAACCTGAGGCACAGAGTGAATCATCACATCACACAATCACAGCACAGCAAACAAAAAAAAAGGATTAATGTGCGTTGTCAGTAAAGGGGTGAAATATGAAGGTAGAAAAATGGCAAAATGGTGATGTTAGAGCTCAGAATGGACAATCAAGAGTGACAAAGCAGAAAGGCTACTGAAGGAAATGATAAGATGTTAGTAGAAATAGAATAAATACAATAAAACAATGGAACACAGCTAAATGTACAGTAGTGGTCACAAACATATTCAAAGCTAATAAGACTGTAGCAGGGGTGGGCAATATGACAATATTTAAAATTATTTAGATTAATTTTGTCACTATATGCTTTCCTGAGCACACTGTGAATATTGCCATCACTTAAAAAGCGCTCAGCAACTTCCACTTCCAAAGCTTTATAATTTACACAAAATATTCTTAATTTTTGATTTTTGTCTACACTTAATAAATCCAATGACCTACACACCAGAGAATGGCTGATTCTTGAAGGCACTTCTATTATTATTTTTTTTGTGTAATTTTTAAAATGTTGTACTTTGCATTGTTTGCTCTGACAATTGTGCATTTCTGTCATGCTGTATTCTGCATATCAAGTTATTAAACCTGTAGTGGAGACATTCTTCGTCTTTGTACCTCCTCTTGATACTCAACACGAACAGAAATTACAAATCGTTTGTCCAGTGTCCCTCGTAGAAACAGTGAATCAGCTCCACAAAGCTGACATTCATCTGCTACAGCTCTAACTGTTTGAACGTGTCTGTGCTGAGCGGCCCAGGAGAGAGAAGGAAACAAGCTGTGGTTTAAATCACTGTTTCCCATTTTAATTACTATTGAAACATACTTTTTTATGTCTATTTATTCTTTATTTTTCTGTCAGACGTTTTTCTCTTTTGGCCAAAATCCAAACATTTTTGGTGGCCAAAATTTCTGTGCATCCTAACTAGTCAAACTAAATATTGAGCTACATACTGTGCTTTGTGAAAATGTCTCAAAGTATCAGGATGTTATTTTTTGCCATATCGTCCACCTCTGGACTATAGTTCACATTTTCTCAATATCAAAAACTTTCATGCAAGCCGACAATCGGCAGAAAGGTCTTTTAAAATACTCCTTTTACTGTCTGAAGCTTTTAGCCATTTAGGAAATGTGACGACTTTTGCGTACCTGACGACTTCATCTCAATAGAAAGGGCTATAATCATTTAACAGAATAATTTTCAGTAACAGAAATATCTAAGTGGAAATAATGGACCACTCAAAGGGGAACTCCACTGATTTTTCAAAAAAAAAAATCTGCATAGCCATTAAGATGTAAATGAAGTCATTCAGAGTGGTTTTATGCGAAATGGGAAAAATCTATCGAAGTCTGAAAGGTTCACAATGACGGTGATACTAATCAGATGGCTGAAGATTTGAATGCCTCACAAAGCTCTAAAAGTTCCTACACAAAAAGTTATTCCATGAAATGGTTATGAATAAATTGACTGATACCTGAGATAAAGTTTTGGCCTAAAACATATTATTTAATGTACATTCATAGTAGAGGGGCAAACCCAAAGTGTTGTGAGGCAAAAAATAGTCCCTAAAAATGATTTTTTCAGATGTATCACTATTTTACCATCATATTATATTACATATAAAAACTCAAAAGGCACATGTAGGTTCACTGGTGGTTTTGGACAATATATAAAATTTCTCATCTCATCATCACTGTAAAGAAAGAGTTGGGAAGTTTAACTACAATTAATCATTTCAGATCAAACCACTCTGAATGACTTTGTTTACATCTCAACAACTGAATTATGCAAAAAAGAAATAATTATAATAACAAAAATAAAAATAATATTAGTAATCAGTGGGATTCACCCTTAAAGAGTTACAAAAATACCCATTTCTCCATCAGCCACCCACACATCAAACTACAATCTATAAAAGTGTAGTGTTCTAGGGGTTGAGCTTGTTATAGGCTACCCACCAGGTCAAAGCAGGTTCAGGGAATCCAGTGACTTCCACCTCCAGGGTCACCGGAGAGCCCTCCATTACGGTGGCGTTAGATAAGTGTTTGGAGAAGTTAGGGCCGTGCGCTGTTGCTAGGTTCCCCACGGCCCTGGCACCACTCACACGCCTGACTTCCTCCCGGATGGCCGTGGGCCTGCACAGCTCGGGCTCCTGCTCTGAGGTTAAGGGGGGTTTAGGGGGAGCATGCGTGTTACTGGCCCGAGCATGGGCGTTTCGAGCCGGGACGGGTTCATGCACACACTCCTGCGTCTCAGTCCGACTCTCATGCACCGAGTAAAGGGTTTGGTGGCACTCTGTGAGACTCCCTGGTTTGCTGCTCTTTAGGATGCTGGAGATGGTGCTGGAGATGATGGTCGGTGTGGGAACAGTCAGTGGACTGTGGACAAAGGAGGAAGATTCTGCTCTGAAGCGACCAGCCAGGCCTACTGTAGGGGACGGGTAACTCTCCGTCTGGCTGGACGCTCCATGCTGGCTAAACTGGTTCAGGTGTGTGCTGTGAGAGCTCACGCAGAAACTGTCCAGGTCCAGGTCATTCTCAGACAGGACCATGTTAGACTCTGGGGTTTCAGACAGAGGAGGCAGAGAGATGTCGTCAGGGGAAGTGCACTCATATTCGTCATTGGAGAACGACTCCTCAGTCAGGTGGTCATGCTGGAAGTCTCCGTCCAGGGGCACGTTATGGGAGAAGAGTTCTTCTTCTGCTGGGAGAGGAGCTTCAGTCTATAAACACAAGCACAAACTCACATTAAAAACATGTTAAAATTCTAAAACGTGTGTGCTGTTTTCCTCATTTAGACTGAAATGCATTGGAGCATAAACTCATTCGATAATTTGCTTAAAACAATACATTATATTTGTATAACACTTTTCAGTGACTCTTCAGGCACTTTTAATGTCTTAGAGTTACATAAACATTATGTGTTTAATAGGTAACACTCATATAAGTCTTAAGGAGTCCATATTCTACATTCTTGGTCAATATATATAAAAAGGCCACCTAACTGACCAACTTGGTTAATATAGAAAATAATCCCTGAAATGTTCTTACATTTAGCATGAATAGCTCAAAAGTAATGACTTATCAAAGTTTGCACCTTTTTTCAGTAGCACTCGTTTAAAAAGCAAAACTTAAGACCACACCCACGGAAGCAAAATTAAGGCCACACCTACTTTTAAAGCCTCTATATCTCAGACACTAAAGACACCTAAAGTCTAAAGAAGCCTATAGGTTGTGTGGTTTGTGTGGTTTCACATAACCATTTTCTCAGAACTCCAGCAGCACCGCTGTGTCTGATCCACTCAGACCAGCACAACACACACTAACACACCACCACCACGTCAGTGTTACTGCAGTGCTGAGAATGATCCACCACCCAAATAGTACCTGCTCTGTGAGGGTCCATGGGGGTCCTAACCACTGAAGAACAGGGTAAAAGGGGGCTAACAAAGTATGCAGAGAAACAGATGGACTACAGTCTGTAACTGTAGAACTACAAAGTGCACCTATATAGTAAGTAGAGCTGATAAAATGGACAATGAGCGTAGAAACAAGGAGGTGGTCATAATGTTATACCTGATCGGTGTACACATATATAAAAACATATACCCTTTATTACATTTATATACTGATCAGTGTATATGCTCTTCACAGAAAATGAGCAAAGGCCAAAGAATCTGAGGTTGAAAAATAATAAATTGCATCGTTTTTTCTTTTGGTAAACATTGAAAATGGGTCCCACAGACCCCAACACCACACACAGGTTCATTATGCAAGAATTCTGAATCAGTGGAATTCTACTTCACAGATGGGAAGATTATCTAACTGTTTGATTATATAACTGTTAGTGGAAGAAAATTCCAAGTCGAAGTGCTACTGTAGAGAAAATCTTGAGGCCAGACAGCAGCACAATTATCAATTATCTCATCTGTAATGAAAACAGGTGTGGCTATGCACTTTGAACTGTATGTGGAGTTGTGTGAGGCCCACTAACAACCTGGATCTTGTCGTGGTGGGTCTGCTTCTCTTCTCTCTGGATGTCTGAGCACTGGGGCCACTGAGGTGGAGGGGTGTCCTGAGACGGTCTCTTGGCCTGTTGGAGGGTGTAGATTTTCCTGTCCCTCTCCACAGGCGAGCTGGACACGCTGAAGGTGTGTGTGTGAGAGAAGGAGGTGTGTGTCTCCTCCTTCCTTTCCACCATGGACTTGCTGGTGGTGCTCTGCGTCGTGCTGATCTTTGAGTACGCCTCCTGAGTGTAACTGCGGGTCTCTGAGAGCACTTTATGCTGCTCTGACTGCAGTTTGTCCAGTAAATCCTGGCTTTGTGATTTGGCCAGCTGCGTCTTCTTGCTTTCTGGTTTCTTGGTGACCGGTTCCTCCTTGGTGCCGTCAGGTCCAGTGATCTCAGGAGTGTGACCGGTCTCCTTCACTTCAGGCTGTTCAAATCACATTATTAATTCATAACACAAAAGGGTTTATATTTGTAAGGGACAATAATGTTATTAATACTTACAGTATCAATGGTGTCGTACGGCTTGTTTTCCTCAGTAGTTTTCTGTTTCAAGGACTCAGCCTGGAGAAATATAGCAGGAAATATAGTTTTAGACGTGTTATTTGATGAGTAAAATATAAAATACTGTTTGGATTCAGCTGGATGTTGATTTGATTAGAACTTAATTCCTGGTGCTACAAGAATTAATCAATTATTATGGACTCTAGAGCTCTGTTCATCATTCTTACATCTTCCTACAAATGATCTGAAATCTGTGAAGCTGTTGAGCAACAACAACAATGCATTTATCTAAAATATAAATCATAAAACAAAAATTCAAACTTTCACATGACAATTCAGAGTGTTTGAATGGTGATGTCATAGAAGAACCACAGATGTTCTTCAATGGTTCCCGAAAGAACCTGTCAATGCATGAGTATGAGTATGAGGAAAGTTGTAAAAGCTTAAAAGATACCTGCATGTTATGGAAAGGTTATGTACCATTAAAAGGATTTACCTAGAACCTTTAGATTACATGGTGGTTCTTTAAACTTTAAAAAAGGTTCTTCATATTCACACAGAATATTAAAGAATTTTTAAAGAAACTCCATATAATGTAAACGTTCCAGGAAAAACCTTTAATAAGTATATAACCTTTATACTAAGGTTACAGCCTTTATGTGAAGGTTCTTAACCATTTACAAAAAAAGTTTTTTTTAAAGAACTATGCATTAAAAGGTTATTTAAGGAATCAAAAGCGGTTCCTCTGTGGTATCACTCCAAAGAACCCTTTATTTTTAAGAGTTTAGTGTATAAATGAACAGGATTATTACTGACCTGTAGTCTGGCTTCAAGGTCTAAAAGTCCACTGGACAGTTCCTTTATTGACTCAATTATTTCAGTGTGCTTGGTAACAGTTTTCTCCATGTACTTCTTCCCTTCCTCAGCACCTGCACACAGTATATCTGTTATTGGTTATTCTGTACTCCAGCTGGCCACATCCAGGCCAACTGTGTAGTCCTTATGCCTTTGTAATCAGATTTTCAGGAACCAAAGTCAGGTTCTTAGCGACACAGCACTTAGTGTATATCCAGCACAAATGAAACCATAAACTGCCCTGGCAGGCTAAAACTATGGAAGCACATTCCTGCCAGGTAGAGGTCTGCATGGGACTGTTTTTTCAGTTCCGCTCCCACAAGATTTTATCGTGCTCCCACTAAAAATCGGAATCATTTATCCTGCTCCTACCTGCAAACGAAACGTTTTGTTCCGCTCCCGCCCGCAGTTCTGTCAAGCCAATATCTGACACAGTCTATTCACAAATACATTATTCTCTGCTGAAATAACATGGCAGTCATGGTCATCAGGCTCACTGTGAAGTAACTTCACCAAACGCCATTTATTCCCAGTAAACAGACAGTAGGAATTAAACCACAGAGTGGCTATTTTTGTTTTTTTGCTGGGCAGCTGTGGCCATCGGACTGAACGCTCCACCATCTCTGTAAGCTATGAGAATTTGCATGTTCATGTGTTCACGTGATCTCTTTAGAATGACTTTCATTTTAACTGTTTTACTTTTAGAATTTTATATTGATTATATTGATAATTTGTGATGGTTCTACTTTATTTAGGCTAATCATTAATTTGCGGGATTTCTCTTCATACCTGCTTTATCCCGCTCCCACCTACAGTGGGCTGTTGAAAATTAGTCCTGCGCCGCAATATCGCAATATCGGAATCCGTGGGAGTGCAGACCTCTACAGCCAGGTAGAGGAGGGAAAACACATGTTTGTTTTTCTTTCTGGCAGCAGTATGTCAAAATTTTTATGTAATATCGTGACAAAATGACTTATTTTCTCAAAATTTTGTCTTATTATTTCAAAATAATGACTTATTATCCTAAAACACATTTTATATTTAACAACCCATCATTTCAACATAGTGTATTAACCTTTCATCTTAATAAATCTCAGGATATGAAGTCAAAATTTTGAGAACATAAATTATTATTATGAGACACTGTGTCAAAATTATTAGAAAATAAGTTATTTTGTTAAGATAGAGCATCCATAAATGACAGAACATTTTACTGAGAATAAAGTAATAAAGTAAAATATATTAAGTTGTCAGTTATCTGGAAAACATAAATAAGTTACGGGAGGTCACAGGTCACTAGGAACCTTTTGCATTTATGGGTGAATGAACTGTTTGTCAAAGAAGATCAACACTGTTCCTGCAGTGGCTCATCTGGTTGCCGGACCCTAAATAAGAAAACGAATGCCACTGCGGTTGAGATGTTGCAAGTAAGAGTTCAGCTCAATCAAAAGTATCTCTGTATTTGTGGCTGTCTGTTTTTCCTTTTTTCCACACTTCCAGGAGGTGAAAGTTTAATTGCGTAGTTTGGGTGGTTTATTGTTCAAACCCAGTAGCGCCAGTTAATGACACAGTTCCACTAACATGTCCAAGCAGTGAAATTAAATTATAATCTATACAAGTATTCTTTACTGTGGTTTACTTTCCTCACATTTAACAAACCACCCCTCCCCATCTCCATTTTCCAACTTTTCCTATTGCGTGGGAAAGGAAATGCCCAACATATATAAACTCACCGTACCAATTACCATACATTTACAACGTTAATTCATCATACAAAAGTTTAAATGCAAATAACAATAAACATACAAAAAAACTTAATTCTACTCACTCAAACTGCTACTACAGTATGTTTTCATTCAGTGTTTTTATTTAGTATCTCACCATGCAAGCGCACTGCCAGCTCCGTAATCTGACTGATCCGTTCCTCCTGCTGTGGAATTGTGGGCCAGACGAATTTCTCAAACTGCTTATACAGGGTGGTGATGGCCTCCTTGGTTTTGCACTGGGATGAGTATTTGCCCACTCTGACGATGGTGGAACTCGCCTCATCACACCAAAACTGATACTGAGGATCAAGAGCAAGATCACAGATTATTAAGGTTTCATAGGCGCGAAAGATTTGGTTTCACATTATTTTGATAGTACATTACAGCCCTTTATCGATTATCTTCAGGCGTTCAAATTGCTAAACTATCTTGTGATTAATTAGGATTAGGATTAGGACCAGGGTTAGAGTTTTATTTAGGTTTTGTGTTTTTTGAGTTTAGGGTTATTGAAAATTAAAATGAATTTAATATGTAAGTTAAAGGCAAGAAAAGTATCTACAAAGCATCTTGCTATGGTATCCAAAGTGGTTGCTAAGCAGCTGCTAGGAGGTTGCTATAGTGTCCAAGTAGGTTGCTAAGCTGTTTCTAGGCAGTTGCTATGGTGATTGCTGGGTGGTTGCTAAGTGGTTGCTAGGCTGTTGCTATGGTGTCCTAGGCGGCAGCTAAGCGATTGCTATGGTGTCCCCAAAGTGGTTGCTAAGCAGTTGCTAGGTGGTTGCTTTGGTGTCCAAGGTGGTTGCTAGGCTGTTGATGGGTAGTTGGTATGGTGTCCAAAGTAGTTGAAAAGCAGTTACTAGGCAATTGCTATGGTGTCCAAGGTGGTTGCTAAACAGTTAAGAAAAGGTTGATATGGTGTCCAAGTTGGTTGCAAGGGGGGGTTGTTAGGCAGTTGCTATAATGTCCTAAGTGGTGGCTAAGCTGTTAATAGGCGGTTGCTATAGTGTCCTAAGTGGTGGCTAAGCTGTCGATAGGCAGTTGCTATGGTGTCCTAAGTTGTTGCAGAGCAGTTGCTAAGCGGTTGCTATGGTGTCCAAAGTGGTTGCTAAGCACTTGCTAGGTGGCTGCTATGGTATCCAAGGTGGTTGCTAAGTAGTAGCTAGGCAGCTACAATGGTGTCTAAGTTGGTTGCTAAGCAGTTACTGGGTGGTTGCTATGGTGTCCAAAGTGGTTGCTAAGCAGTTGTACTATCCAAATAAAGTGTTACCAAATATTTTACTTACTTTGCTTTATTTCTTTGCAGAACAGAAAAACACAGACAGCAGTCTTAAAACAGTTATAGGGAATACTACGTTGAAATTACTGGCTGGTTCTGATCTTTTTGGGTCTGTTTTATCAATGAATATAAATTAAATAGACATCAAACAGTTCATACACAGTTCAGAACTGACATCCTCACATTAATCTCTGACGAATGACTACATAGGAAAGTGCTGATCATTGCTGATCTAGTGCCAATAACAGTCTTGCACAATAGTGTTCTGGGCTTTTCCACACCTCTTCCATGGCTTGCTGTAGCTTCATGCTGAGGTCCAGGTTCTGCTTGTATTCCTCCACCGTCCTGTCAAAATCTCCCACCTGTCTCTGCAGCTCATTGACGGCATCCTCCAGCTCTCTGGGGCTGCTGCCAATCAAATGCTTCTCGCTGTTGCTTGACAACTTCAGTGCGAAGGCCTGCAGCTTCTTCTTCAAAACCTGCAGATCAAAACAGACTGGTTTAGTCAACCAACTGAGCCTGTACCCTGGTGGCCCCACCACCAGTGGAATGGAAATTAACCCAGGTATGTCTAATTAATACAGTCAAGTAAAATAGTAGGACACTATCGCTGTGTGTGAAATGTGACTGTGTTGAACTGCTGGTGAGCAATTAGGGGTGAATAAGGGAGGGATGAGAACCCCCTGCTGCAAGAACAATTCACACGTTTCCACAAGACGGCTGTACTGAGATAAAACCTACAACTGCAGCATCAAACAATTCTATACAACTATCATAATAAAAAAGCATTGAAACACAATAAAAACACATATCAATATAGTCTCACAGGGCTAGATACGATCTGGTAACAAGAACATCTGGGAACAACCATGAGAAATTAAATGTGAGAGGGAATGTAGACTTCATAGGGTGGGAAAAAGCTAAAGCCAGGGTGACACTAGAAGACTTTTACCCCGATTTTAGTGCCGATTCTCAGTCTGGCTGAGTCTGTGCTGGTTGGCTCTAGTCTGCAATTTTTTGGGTCAGTCGTAGTCGACAGTTGGAGAGCGTGTCGAGTAGTGTGTTTAGCGCAGACTCAGATTTTTGGCCTCCTGATTAAGACCAGTCGGTGTTCATCAAATGTTTGATTTTTTTTTACCCAATTCTGAGTGTAATCTAGTGTAAACTGGTCAGTGACTCTGAATCTGAACGGATTCCTGCAACAGCCAATGAAAACTGAGAGCACGAAAGAAGAAAATACAGCGAGTAAACAAAGAAAAATGGTGAACGGTCACTCACGTGTGGAGCGAAGCTGTTTAATGAGCTGAGTTTAAGGCACAAATGAGTTTATGTACATTTAAAACTCTAAAAAATACCAAACTGATCACATTTTTCAATCTATGAGCCTCATTTAAACATGTTTACCTACTGCTTCTTTACTGTATCAGCACAAACGGCAGAGAAAACAGCAGCAGCGACACATTTGTTTATTTGCATCTCCTAGTATCAGGAGAATGCGAGAGACAGCGAGAGTTCAGTGAGTCCGTTCGGTTCAGCAACTTAAAAGTTGAGTAGTGTGTGATCCCTAATCGTTTAGTGTGGATCCCCGATATTTCAGTCGCCCAAAAAACCTGCAAAAACCAGTCTGATAGTGTGAGATGCCCAGCTTATTATAATCTGTTCAGACATTAAGTCGTGTATTGATGTGAGGCATGTGCAGAGAACTCATATATAAACGTTACTGAAGAAAAAAAGCTTACTTTTTAACTGTGGGGCCTCCAAAACTGGCAAATATTGCATTTAATGGCTACCGTAAGAAAGCGCTAAAGTGTGTTACCTGCAGCTTTTCAGTGTAAATCTCTATTTGCTGGATCTGATTTTTCACTGCTTTCAGGTTTCTCATCTTCTCATTTTTCTTCATGTAGTTGAATTTCAAATTGTTGAATTTTTTCTTGAGGTCTTTAAAGGACTCTCTCAGCTGTGAAAACATAGAGGGGAAAAAAAACACTGCATTAAACATTTGTAATGAGTCAATAGTGGCATTAAAGATCTACGTTACAAAATCTAAAATGTCACATCTTCATTACTGTGTATCTTTACCCATAAGGTGTTTGAATGTTTGCATATGGGGGTCAGAGGGGGAAACCCAGGCCACGGCAGAGGAGAAGGACAGTAAAGGGTTGGGTTCTGTCAGAGAGGATTATTTTAGATAGTTTAATGCTTGGGTTGGGGGTGATTTATAGCGCAGGGCCATTTTTGACCATCCCAACAGGCTTTTGCAATGGTGTAGAGTCTCTAAATGACCAGCTCATGTGTCAACCAAGGACAGCTGCAGCCCAGGATAGTCCAGAGAGCCTTTCTGGAACTAACTGACCTGCAGGGGGAGTCTCTCCTTTACTGAGAGAGAGAGAGAGAGAGAGAGAGAGAGAGAGAAAGAGAGATAGATGAATGAAACTGTGCAAGAAAGAGAGGGAGAGAAAGAAAAAGAAGAAAGGTAGAGTAGAGAAGAAAGGAGGGAATGGGGAGGGGGGGAGAGACAGGGGAAAAGAGAGACAGACAGAGACACAGACAGGAAAAAAGAAAGAGATCAAGAGAGCAGAAAAGAGAGTGAGATAGGGAGAAGGGGAGGAATACAAAGAGGTTGAGAAGGGAAGGAATGAGAGAAAGAGAAGGAGAGGAAGGTGGAAGAGAAAGAAAGAGAGAGAGAAAAGGGAGAGAAAGAAAGAAGCGGAGAGAAGGAAAGAGAAGAGAGAGTGACAGAGAGAAAAATAGCAAGAAGGAGAAAGAGAAGGAGAAAGACAGAGCGTCAAAGAAGGAGAGAGAGAGAGAGAGAGAGAGAGAGAGAGAGAGAGAGAGAGATAGAGGGGAAGAGAAGGAGAAAGAGGGAGACAGAGAGTGGGGTAGGGGGGGAGAGAGAGAGAGAGAGAGGGGAAGAGAAGGAGAAAGAGGGAGACAGAGAGAGTGAGGTAGCGAGAGAGAAAGAGAGAGAGAGAGAGATAAAGGCCACACACTGTGTGACTCTCTGATGGTGTGAGTGTAAACAGTATCTGAGCTTCTTCCTCTCTAACTGCGCTCTCTTCATTTTAACACACGCCTGCTGCTCTGAGACCCCTGAGCCCCCCGCCCAGCCACAACACCCCCACCCACAACAACAGGTGTGACTAAACAGGACACCAAACTAACAAACTGCCCTCAGTGTTCAACACAGTGAGAGACAAACTGACAGGGATGTAATAGTTTTGTCCTTTTTCATGTAGTCTTTACTGCTATATATTTTTTTCTGTTCTTCGGTAGATTTTTTAACATTTGTTTTTAGGGATGTGCAATAATATTGGACTCATTATGTTATTGGTTGACAACTGCTTAGAAAATACCATCATTGGACTGACAGACTGATTGATCAATATTTCATACTGATATCTAATGATGTATTTTCTGTTCTCTGGAAGAGCTGAATGTTTAGGTGACGCTGGGTCACAGCACTAAAATCTCAGTGTTATTCAGTTTACTGCACTTGTGGCCCTGCAGTAATAAATGTTAGATTTCTCTGCAATGTTAATCTTTATAAATGTTTATGTACTGGCAGAAATATAAACAAAAAAAAAATACTGGACATCAGCATCGGCCCCCAATTCTCATATTAGTGCATCCCTACTTGTTTCCAAGAAGGACTGTTCTTAAGCTCTTAAAATTTGTTTTAAAACTATTTTTTCACAGTTTAGATAAACATTTCTTTCAGGTTTCAGTCGTATTTACACTTTTTACTGTTATTTCTGATTTCAAATGTGTTTTGCTTCAGTATCTTCTCCTTTTAGCATCAGTTTACTACTTAGCACCAGTGTTTCTACAAGCCATGCAAATACGAACTGCTTCTCCTATTACTTTGGGAAGCCAATAGAGACAAAAAAGAAGAAAGTGAAATAAAGAGTGGGAGAGACAGAGAGAGGGTGAGGGGGAGAGAGGGGTGTTGTTAGTAAAGCTCTGAGTAAACGGTGTCAGCTCCTCCAGCCTCCTGATGAGCAGCAGCAACTGTCTGAGCTGAAATGTCAGCCTGTTTACTCATGAATATTTATGACTGAGTGTTTGTACATTAGCATGACACACACCACACATGACTGCATGCACGACATCAAACGGAGGACTGTGGAAGTCATGCACAAATGAGGTGTGATGATTCAGTTTAGAAAGCGTGCTCTGGATTCTATATTAAACCAAAACATATTAACCCTTTAATGCATGGTGTCCACACACATACATGGAAAATTAATTTGGGGCCATGCACATATGTGTTTATATATATATATATATATATATTGTAGTTCTTTAAAAAGTCTTATTGTCTTATATTTTATAAATATTAAGGTAATTATTACAGTAGCTGGTTGCTGTCTAACCTAAAGGAAATATTATATATATATATATATTCAATGTTAGAAATAGAAAACACATACACACAAGACGGAACATGGGGTGGGATGGGATGGTACAGGGATTGGGAGAAAGACCAAAGAATAGGGCAAGTATGCACTGAAACACACATACATGAGCTCTTTACTCATTTAATGTAGGGGTCCCCACCTTCAGTTCAGATGAACCCCTTCAACCTAAATCATTTGGCTTAAACACCCCTAGAGATCTCAAGTAAACTAATGCTGAATGTTTAAAAAAAAAAATTAGATCAAATGTTTTTTTGGCCAGATGTTTAGTTTTGAAATGTCTTTTCAAGAAAGCCGGCTTCATTACACTGATCATAAAGCTGCTCCAAACATCTTACACAATTAAGACAATTCAGATGGTTTAGCCATGTAGAATGATTTAGCTAACTAACTATTAACTGTAATCTACACTACACTGTCATAAGGTTTCAACATGGACATGATCCATTCAATAAGTATTAAACATACTGTCGCTGTCTCACAAAAACCTTGTATATGCATTTTTGCCAACTTCTTACTTTTTGGCGTAATGTGAAAACTCCAGCTGTGCTTTAAAACTTCATAAATGGAACAACAGAAACAGTCTAATATTACTTGGAAAAAATCTTGTTATATTAACTTCCATTATAGGTTGAGAAAGTTTTTCTCTCCTGTAACGTTGCCATTTTGGAGACATAAGGTTTAGTTCTGACAGCAATGATATATTATTACACAATATAACAATCTATTTCATTCAGACTTACACTCTCACACATACTGTAGCCCATTTGTTGATGCACAGTTTTATCCTCTAGTCCATCATTGGTCAGTTACTGACCATAGACGTCTGTCTTGGTTGGACATTTTTTGGGCGGTGGACCAAACTCTAACATGTTAGCGTCACTGCTGTGCTGAGAACAGAATATCATCCAAATAATTTCTGAACAACAGCTGCAATGTGGTCAGAAACAGATCAGTGATTAACTGAACAAACAAATAGTGCAGTAACAGATGTGCTACAGTCTTTACTCTGTACGCCTATATAGTGGATCCACAATGTAAGAGGAGCTCATTAAGTGACCCGTGAGTGGAAGTAAAAGGGAGGGGTTTCTATTAAAGTGGCCAGTGAGGCCTAATAACCTTAATATGAAATATATTGTGAAAATAAACTTCAGTAGTCCAGTTTGACTCTAAAGATGAAACCGAACGTCTGTCATGATGAGACAGATGATACAGTCCTCTGTATATTTAAGTCCTATATGTAGTCCTATAGACGCAGTCATATCCCCTCGCTCTATTTCAAGCACAAGCTTCTCTGAGTAATGCAGTCGGTGATAAATTTAAAGGTCATGGCATGTTATGTGACCTGGATGCATAACTGCCCTCTGCTGGGCAAAGCAGGAATACTTCTTCATGCATTTATAGCTTAATAGCGCTGATGTTCTGGTGAGTTTAAGGGGATCTGATGTAATGTGATCACTATTCTGTTTACAAACTTGCACGAAAGGCAGCCCTCATGTGAGATATCACTTTAACAGCTTAACAGTCTTCATCATGTGGCCTGTTGGGTTCTGAATGTTCTGAGTGTTATACTAAACCAATCACAGCCCCAAATGGCCGCTGAACTGCACACTGCTGAGTTGTCCCAACTTGACTGAGCTCAGCAGTTAATTCTGTCATGAGATGAGTCAAATGTGTTAGAGGAAGATAACATTAAAACGGGTTTAGTACTGGAACACAGAACCACTTTATTGGCAACAGTCCTCTTACTAGTGTACAATTTCAATGGAATACATATAACAGTAGGGCTGGGCGATATATGGTGTTATGTTATCATTATCATGATATAAATCTATTTTGCTGACGCATTTTATCTGTTCCAACTTGTAACTTTCAGAAAAACTAAATATCATATATATACACACTGTGTACACACTTAAAAAAGAGGGTTCTTCAAGGGTTCTTTAGTAAGAGAATGGTTCTATTTAGAACTATATACTTCTATACAGAACCATTTGCATGCTTAAAAGGTTCATTGTATGGTGAAATGGTTCTTCAGATTGATGGAGAATGTGTTGTATATGGTTCTATATGACTTCAAGGATCAAATATCTCTTATATTCATGGTTCCCACTCCTTTTAGGAAATCAGTTTCCAGGACAGTTTCCTTCCTTATATCCTTAATATTAAAGCAGAGATGTTCACAAGTTTTTCCATGTAAGTCTGAGCTGAGTCTCAAGGCTCTGGTGTGCGACTGAGATGGTTGAAATAGTTAGTCTATAATCCACATGTCAAACACAAGGCCTGCGGGCCAAGTCACGCCCATGGCACAATCCTATTCGGCCCGCAAAATTATTTTAATTTTCTATTTATATTAGCCCATTTCACAATGAACTGCACTACAGTTCCCAGCATGTACTGCAGCGTAATGTGCGCTAATGTCCCCAACAACAATCTATGTGACAGCACCACAAAAAAAAAGTGTCTAGTTCAAGCAAATGGGCAGTTTTAAAAAGCCTACTGTACATTGGGGATATCTAAAGAGGTTTAACAGTATCTGCAGCTAATGTAGTCTATTATTTTGCATGATACAATTTATATTTATTTAAAAATCTTTTTGAATCGTTCAAGTATTCAGTGCCTATTTTTTTGCTGGTGTAGTTTTGGCATATTTTCAATAAACAATGACCAGTTGGAGTCGTGGCAAAATGTTAAGTAAAAAAATAAAAACACAGCTGCCCCATGTATTTGCTGAGATTTTTTTAATATATTAACTATACTAGCTAGCTAGCGTAAACGCTAATAGCATTATTAAGTTTTAATTTAGTCCCCTCTCTTTATTTGCTAACAATTTTAGCAACGCTAGAAAGATGTTTAAAGGTTTTCAAGAAAAACAATCTGTAAGTTACTAAAATCTCAACCATATTAGATGGGAACTTTATCTTATATAGCTAAAACTAGCATCCTTGCTGTACAAACTACAAGCTAGCCAACTGTTCCAAGTTGTTTTGTCATTTACTTCATGCAACTCTTCATTCTAGCCATTAGACAGAAGACTGATTAGACTGTAGTTTGTAAAGCCAGCATAACAGTTAATTCAGCCAAGGTTTTATTAAGCTTTCATGTAGTTGTTATTTTGTAAACACTGGGTTTACTGAATATGTAGAGCTTAGTTCTGTTTGCCACACTGAAAAGTTTTCTACAAACTCCATCAAACCTGATGCCACTAAGTGCTACAGTAGAACAGCATCGCTTTAATGACGGCACATAACTGCAAGAAAGGTTAAGCCACAGTTTGGAAGAGAGGTTTCATTCATTCATTAAGGTTGGTGATCCTAGTTTAATAAGTTTTGGTCATGTTTTTTTCTCAGGCTGACATTTTAATTTTAAATATCATGAAACATGGTGTACACACTTCAGAAAGAGGGTTCTTCAAGGGCTCTTTAGTAAAGGGAATGGTTCTATTTATAACTATGTACTTCAAAATAGAACCATATTGATGGAAGTTTTTCATGCAAGTCTGAGCTGAGATGGTTGAAATGGTTGGTTAGTCTATGGTCTGAATAGCAAGTATACTAGCTAGCTAGTGTTGGAGTTTTAATAAAATGTTCCCTTAAATCACTACCCTAACCATTGAATGAGTTATAATCATACAGATAAGGTTGATTAATAAAAGAATATTAATTCTCTCACTAAGGATAGGCCATGATTTGCTTGTTTAAGGGAGTTTGGACAGTGAGGAATCCCCGAAGCGATAGAAGCGTCCAGAAGCCAGTAAGCATTGCTGACACAGTAAAAGATGAGGGCGAGCTGACCCTCAAAGAGTGAAGTAAGCTGATAAGAACCTGTAGAAACCAGTTTTTGAAGCCAGTTAATAAGGCAAGAGTTAAATTGATAGCTTTGAGAGGGTGGAACGGCTTGGTACAGCCAAGCTAGGAAAGTTTTAAAAAAACTGATCTCATGTATGTTTGGAAATAAGGGTTTCCAAGGAAAGTGCAGAATCAGGACATAATGGGGACTAAGATGATGTGGTATTATGTAAATGGGAGGGGTGATTACTTCATCACCCCAAACAGGATATAAAAAAGGGATGTTTTGTGATGATCTTTGCATTGTGGTTGTCCAGGAACCATCTTGCCACCTGAAGCTCAATAAAGAAGAAGGCCTTTTCCTTCCTTCCACAAGGACTCAGCGGCTGAAGGCTTTTTATTCTTCATTCTTTTATTTTTGTTGATCTTAGTGTAAGTGATCAGACTATATTCAGAACAAAACCACAGCATAAAATAGTTTAAATTTAAAGCTCATATGTTAGCGTAAAAGGTAATAGCTTTAGTCCCACCCCCTCTTTAATTTCTAACAATCTCAGCAGTGCTGGAAAATTGTTTAAAAGTTTTAAGTTACTGAAACCTCAGCTATACTAGGTGGCAACTTTATCTCAAATAGCTAATGTATTAGTTAGCATCCCTGCTATCCAAACTACATGCTAGACACCTGTTCCAAGTTGTTTTTGTCATTTTGTAAACTATATTTTCTTCATGTCCTTCAGACAGACGACTGGTTAATCTGTGGTTTGAATAGCCTGCCAGCAAGGATAGTAGCTAATTCAGCTGAAGTTAGCTGTAACTTACTAAAACGTACTAAAACTGACAACTTCCGCTAAATTAGCTACTGCGCTAGCTAGCACACTTGCTATACAAACAGCAGGCCAACAAGTTTTGGAAAGACTACGTTTATTAAATGTAGAGCTTCGTTCTGTTTGCCAGACTGAAAAGTTTTCTATAAGCTCTTTATCAAACATGATGCTGTATCAAACCAGATGCCACCAAGTGCTACAAGAGAATAGCATTTCTTTAATGACAGCATATAACTGTGGCAAAACTCACAGGCAAAGTCACAGATGTAAGACTGGAACAAAGGTTTCATTCATTCACTGCATTATGGTTGGCAGTCCTACTTTAGTTAGTTTTGTTTAAGTTTTTCTTTAGGGTGAAATCTTACAAGTTTTTAGTTTAGAGTCCAAGTCGAATCTCAAGTCATTTTAATGGCAAGTCCATGTCGAGTCGCTCTAACAGGTGTTTCGGACACAGCGCCCATGTATTTGTCAACAAACAACACTAGCATTCCCAACTTCAATAACTCCAAATTTACATGCAAACCATTAGCAGCCAAAAATAAGGAAACTTGGTGGCCCAACTTTACACTTCTCCAAAACTTCACTAATATTTCTCTGGCATTTTATCCATATTCTAATTTTCCAGGGATTCCAGTCATGTACATATATACATATACTATACATTTTCCATGTTTTCTAGGGCGTGATGGAACCCTGGGATAGTGATAAGGATAAACCATTAATTGTTAAATTATCAGAATTCTTCATTCTTCATGGTCTGAAAATGGTCTCAGAGAGCGATATCACCTGAAAGGTAGGTTGTCAGGCATTACTGGTTCCTCCAGACAGCTGACAAAAATAAATAATGCAGGTCCAAATATAGCTGGATTTTCATTCGTTACCAGCCCATCACGCGTGGCACTTCTCAGCTTTAACAGGAACTTGATGGATAACAACTCCTATCTAAAACAGTGATAAGACACTGATCTGTTTTCAGGAGTTTTATCCTTATCATTAGGCCTGTCTGCCAGAGGTTTAGAGAGGAGAACTGAGTGTTTCAGGCAGATGTTTCTCTGCAGTCACACAACTACAGAGGAGCCAAAGTTTCCACATAAGCATCACTTTGACGGATGACAGAGTTGGGAGTTCACCACTAGAGGGAGACATATTATTCTATATACACAATTAGACAAAATGACAGGGATTTATGCATGTTGTGCAACCATGAATTAAACCATGCGTAACGTTTCAGGCTACATGCTGAATAAAGTCCAGTTCCACAATAGTCCAACAATGACAATTTATAACAGGATAAAATTCTATATATAAACCTTGGAAACAAACCTCTCTTCTCAATGTGTTGTTCTAGAACAGGAGAAAGCTTGTAAGGGAAGCCAGCTGCCTTTCCGTGCTCTGGCAGATCCTTAATATAATCCTAGGCTCTGGTTTATTTTGGGTAAGTGACTGATAATGCTGGAATCCTCTCTGCTCTCCTGAGTGGCAGGAGACAAATGGCAGAACCCTGCAGACCCAGCCAGGAGACACAAGGCCTCCCAGACTAAACTTAACGAGGACTGAACCCCTGTATAAATAACCCAGGAGGAAAAGACAATGCATGAAGCCCTAGAACCTCCAGCAAATGCTGAGCTGAGTCTTTGATCTAGTTGTGGAAATGGGTTAACCCTTTATATCCTACCTAAGCGGGTCCACATTTCAGTTCCTCACGCTCATCATTAGCGGCGGGCAATACATTATTGATACTGTGATAAACTATGCCATAATATGCTTTTCTGAGTATGTCATAAGTATGGTCAGTACTTCTAGAACAGTGAACAACTGTGTGTATCATAAAAACAGATTTAGATCTGCAAAATTATGACTGACGCCAATTGCAACCGTCTGTAAACACCACTTCCTCCCTCAAAGGAATCCTGGGAGTAAAATTAGAAGGGTGGTAGCAGTAAATTAGTGAGAATTGTTAGGCAAAGACATGGAGAACCGATACTGCTGAGGAATATGTAATTCAGTCATGCTATCCTGATTATCTATAGAGTAGTGCTATTTTTATTTCATTACTAAAGCTGAAAAAAGTCTTGGACAAAACTGTTGAATTCTACAATGTTTACTCTGAGGTGAGCTAAACTGAAAACTGTAAAACTATAAGCCAAAGTATTTTCTGACACTTGTTTTAATATCTAATGAAATTTAACGTCTTAATATTTAACATCTAACAATAAAAACAGTACAGAAAATTGTTTAAGATCAGTTAGCTAAGACAAAAGTTTTTTTTTGTTTTCTTTACTTTTGGCTAGATAAGTCAGTTAAACGGGACTGTACTGCGCTCACATTTTGCAATTATAAACTTTTTGTGCAGAGATAAATAATAATTTCTCAGACGCCTATCCTTATTTTCACTGTTTCATTCAAGTTTGCAAAAACACCTTGTGTACAACATTATGCTCCAGTGCACCGACGAGCGCCAGTGTTGGATTTAGAGTGAGCTCTAGTGTTAAGCTCATCTGAACGGCCAGCCTCTGTCTCTCAAAACTCCTTATTAGATGTGAAAACCTTTCACTTTCACTAAACGATTTCCCTGTTTTGATTAACGCAAACATGGTTTACAGAATCCTTTTTTTTGCTTTAAATTGGCCTATGTTCATATTTCAGTCCTCAAATATGTCTCAAACATGCATCTCTGGATAATAATATTTTTTTAATGTAGCCTACTCCTTTGTGTGCTTCTAATTTTTCCTTTATGCTACTTAAAGTTTTTAGTCTGTTGCTGCTACAGGTGCAAGCTGAGGTTAAAGTCTGACAGAAACAGCAGCAGTGACTAAGGGAGGTTTTGTTTTTGTTTACATTTTTCATAGAAAATGCCTTCATTTACTGCGCAGCTATACATTTGCCATATCATCCACCCTTAATCATAACTACGTGTCTTGCATATGAGTTTCATAGCAGAGGACAAAGACTGTATAGCAGCTGCTGAATACTAAGGCTTATACCAGTAACTGAATTATATGCCTAGAGTTGAAGGGGTTCAAACAGCCGTGTTAGGAGAGGCTTGAAGCCTGCCGGTCAGTGGCACTCACCTCACCAATCTCCTCTTTAAAGATGCAGTAGTGCATGTTGCTCATCAGGCTCTCCTCACACCGGCTGGCCTGGGCAGCCCAGCTCACGCTGCCATGGCGCAGATGCTCCATTTTATCCTGAACCGAGAACACCAGCACTTGCTGGAGGCAGAAAGCATCAATACGTTTAAACTCATATCGTTGCTGTTGGAACAAAACCTTGTGTCTACATTTTTGTTGTTTTTTATTTTTCCATGTAATTTGAAAACGCCAGCTGCCTTTTACATTGTGTCATAGTTTCTTGATGAATGGAGCAAAATGAATAATCCAAAATTATAAATGAATAATATCTCCATTAACGTCCATTAAAAGTTAAGAACATTTTTTTCTTCCCTGTTTTTGGGCCTGGAATATAAATATAGCTAAAGTTATAGGACAGTTTAGCACATTAAAGAGGAAACATCAGTGCACAAAAGTGCTAATGTGGCTAATAAAAGTTAATTAGCAATTATCAGAGCTTGTTAGCATAATACTAAACAGCTCCTGCTATCCTTTAATCCACAAGCTCCAGTCCTGGCGAGCCAAAGCACTGCAGACTTTAGGACGCTACCTCAATAAACACACCTGATTCAGCTCATCAGCTAATTAGCAAGGCCTACATGAACTGAATTCAGAGCGTTAGATGAGGGTAAATGCTATTCTCCGCAGCACTTTGGTCCGGAAGGCCCTCAGTTTTTAGTATTTTTATAGAAAACACAGTAACTGGACCCTACTGACTCTGGATGATCTTCCAACTAACAAACCCAAATCAGTAAATAACAGAAATAAACATATCACTGTTGTCGGAAGAAAACCTTGTATCTCCATGTATTTCCAGTTTTTCAGTTTTTGGCATAATTTGAAAGTACCTATTGTTTTTAGATTGTGTTTAAATTTCATAATGAATGGACCAAAAGAAACGTCCAGAAATGACTTGAAAAAAGTCTGGTTCCATTGACTTACAATGAAAGTAAAGCAGAGTTTTTCTTTCTCCTGTAAAGTTACCATTTTGGAGATACAAGGTTTTCTTCTGACAAAAGCGATATTCAAAATTAGCATCTGAAAATAGCCAAATGTACTAGTGTAAATAAATTGAACAACAGAAAAGTACATTGGACTATTCTAAAACTAAACTATAGAACAATGTGAGGAAAAACAGGACAACCTTTTAAAGACAAATGTGAAGGAATCCCTTTCTGCTTTTCTGCTTCTCTGCTTCCAGTGACAGCCAAATACTGATCAGGGTTAGGCGTGCTAACATTGTCCTTGAAGAAATACGTCAGTAAAGCCTAACCATAACCTATCAGGTTAACCAGGACCAAATGCCTCAATGGAAGAGTACTGGAGAGTGCTGATTCCACACCCACGCCTCACCGACTGATGGACGGTGCTGGTGATATCTGCCCCCAGTGAGATGGCCAGTTTGTACAGGTGCCGGACATGGTTCTGCCTGTCCTGGTGCTGACTAAGCTGCATCCTGGCCTGGGTTGGATCACTGAACCCCTTCACAGGTTCTGCCTTCAGCAAAGTGTCCAGCTGAGGATGAGCAAATCAGGTTAAAGCACACATTTATTTCACTTGTATTGACTTATTGAAAACTAGATATCCAGAATTTCATAGCTGAAAGCTGTGAAGCAATCCAAAGTTGCAAGACAGTTTTCTTGGTGGCTGTAAAACCTGCCATCAGCAACCTTCGTTGAATCAAAGAAAACTGAAGAGCTGAGTCATCATTTAAAAGACATTAATGTGGCGACAGTGGATCACTGAGATCAAGTCCTTTAGACAATATATCTACTGTAGAGGTCCATATATCTGCTACTATAGAACATTCTCAGATACTCTGCCCCGTAGATTGTCCAGAGGTCTTATCCAGTCTTATCAAGTCTAGCTAGGCTCAAAGTGCAGAACGAAGTTGTAAATAAACAAAGTATGAAGAAGCTGGAAGATTAAAAAGCACCTGAAGTTCCTGAAATGACAGCAAACCACTACTTGCCACACACGTCCTCTACTGTATTTATATCTTGAGAGGACCAAAAAGAATTACGAAATGGTTTTCCCCCAATCAAAATCTTGAAATGATTCCATAAAGGAGCCTGTAAACAGATTTGGAGTGGAACGCCCATAAATCTCTCCATTTTTCCACATACTCAGGGAGTTAGACATTATACAACCCAATCTTGAATTATGATTCGTCCTACCATTTCCAGTAAACAATAAGTCTTGTAATCTATGAGCTTTTGCTAAAGATTCTTCAGTACATCTCCAAGGAACTCTAGAGTGTTGGTCCATCCATACATAGAGAGCTCTCATTTGAAATGCCCAGTGATAATATTTAAAGTTTGGAAGGGAAAGACCACCGTTTAGTTTAGATCACTGCAAAGTAGTTAAACTTATTCTAGAGCTTAATTCTTATTTTTTGTTGTACACAAAATAATATGATTAAGGCGAGTAGGGGGGCCCAAGTAGGTTGTTTAATGTAGCTAACAAGTATTGTAAGCTTATACCCCATTGTGCAAAATGCATGCTAAAATCACTGTATGTGGTGTCAAGTGGTTGAGTAATATCTAATAGACTTGCTTATTTGTTTTCCGAAACTGTATCACACACTGTTATCTATAAAAAAGAACAAACGAACACTGCATAGCTAAAAAAAATTGTGTCAAAGCCTGTGTGATCGTTTAGGTCTAGTTCTGCTGGGAAAAACCGCATCTCCAGCAGAAATGGGTAATTTGTACTTGTTTGATTTTGCCTTTGAGTTAGTCAATAATTCCTAATCTTCTTGTAATTAAGTGGTTGTGGTTTGTATTGGATTGTATTCAGACTTTGTAAACTGATACACTTTTTTCGGATTAGCTTATCAGGCATTCTGGATGCCAGACAGGAGAGACTACTGTCTGTCTTTTTCAATTTGATTCTATAATCAATAAACCTGATGGGCACTTCAGTAGAGTTACTGCCTTTTGTAACAGTCTCAAAGTAAGCATTATCTATTCATGGTGCTGTTAGCTGACACTAATGGAAAACAATGGCAGATCGATGAGCGTGGCATTACCTCTTGATAAAGCTGATGGAATTTGACAGCCATGCTGAGAACCGTTTCATACTCGCGGATTTTATCCCTCACACGCTGGTGCACCAGGAGGAGCTCGCTGACCCTGTCGTTTTTCTCCTTTGTCGGTATTCCTTTCAGCGCCAGCAATTCCGACGTCTTCACCAGGAATTCCACTTCTGCATTCAGTTGCTGCAAAAGAAAGACACAATGGCAAATGTAATGAACGCACCGATTATGTTTCCAGAAGCAAATTAAAAGCTGCCATATTATTGAGTTGTGAGTAATAACTGAGGAATAGTGTCATTCGGTCTGAATTTAGAGTTTGTATGACCACCTAGTACCTATTTAATTCAAGGTTGTGCTGATAAGTTGCAAATAATGTGCAATAAGTTTTATTAGATCTTAGTGCAGCTTTTGATATCGTTGGCCTCTAATCCAGCATCTTGAATGCTGGGTCGGCCTCTCGGGTGCAGTTTTAGAATGGTTTAAATCATATTTAGGTAATAGGCAGTTTGTGGTTTCAATGGGAAATCATTCATCAAAAAGATTTGGCATTTCTTGTGGAGTCCCTCAAGGTTCAGTTTTAGGGCCTTTGCTTTTCTCTTTGTACAGGCTCTCTCTAAGTGATGTCATTAGGAAATATAATATAAATTTTCATAGCTATGCTGACGACACCCCGTTATACGTTTCCATTCCTTCTGATGATCAAGATAAAAATATCATTATTTATAAGTATTAATAAATGCCATTCAGAATTGGCAAAGATGGCTAAAAAAAGGCTATAAAAATGCAATGCAACTCAAACTTGAGAGAAGTACAACCTGTGAGGTAAAATTATTCAAAGAAAAAGTAAATCCAAGTAATAATTGTCCAATTATTTACACTCCTGAAACTCTTATGATGAAAATTTAATTGGCTTTTGTTTATATTCTTATTATGCTTTTTAAAGCTGTCTTTTTGAGCTTTTGCAGCACTATGAAAAAGTATTTACCCCCTCCTGATTTCCTCTATTTTTGCACATTTTGCACACATTTTAAACTTAATAACTGGGTGTGACCCTTTTAGCAGCACCAAGTGCAACCAAACACTTCCTATAACTGGAGATCAGTTATTCACATTACTGTCATTGTTCTCACTTTTCTTTACAGAATTTGGTTCAGCCACACTGGACGGCTTTCAAGCATGAACTGCCCCGTTTAAGGTCCTGCCACAGCATCTCAATGGGGTTTAAGTCAAGACTTTGACTTGGCTTTAATTTGCTTTCTTTGAATCATTTAGAGGTGGACTGTTGTCTTGCTGCAACATAACCAAATTGTTCTTGAGCTTTAGATCATGGACAGATGATGGAACAGTCTCCTGTAGGATTTTCTGGTCGAGGGCAGAATTCATTGTTACGTCAGTTCTCGCAAGTTGTTCAGGCCCTGAAGCAGCAATGCATCCCCACACCATCATACTACCACCACCATGTTTGACTGTTGGTGTGATGCTCTAATTCTATGTTAGCTTTATGCCAGACATAACAGGACCTCTCTCTTCCAAAATGTTCCACTTTTGATTCATCAGTTCACAGAGTGTTGTTCCAAAAAGCTTGGGAGGTCATCAACATGTGATACCATTTTGGCCAGTCTTTTTCTAATGGTGCAATCATGAATGCTGACTTCATCTGAGGTGAGCAAGGCCTGTAGTTCCCTACATGTTTGCCTGGGTTCTTTTGTGAGTTCCTAAACGAGTCGTTGCTGTGCTCTTAATGGAATTTTGGTAGGACGGCCACTTCTGGAAAGATTAACCATCGTTATAAGTTTTCTCCATTTGGAGATAATGGCTCTCACTGTGGTTCGAAGGAGTGACGGATCCCTAGAAATAGGCTGATACATTTCACAAGTACACTCAAAAGGGTTCTCTTACCAGAAACTGTGGCTTGGTGGAGTTGAAGCTCTCTTGCAGCTTTGAAACTGTCTGAACATCACGTCCCAGGTCAACTTTAGATGTTGGAGTAAGAACTCCCTCCAGAGACTTCAGTTCATGCACAACCTATGGAAAAGTCACATGCTCCACTCAGACCACCACATTTCCTTCTGTCACCTGGGTTAATCCTTTTTTGTTCACTATTATGTATGACTTGAAATGGCTCTTCATATTTTTCGTTAACGCCCCTGGCAACATTTCAAATGTTTCAAATGTTGTAACAGTAATAAAATGCAGAGGAACAAGCGTTTACCAATGATTTTTTTTCAAGAAATATATAAAAGTAATATATTTAGTACATAAACACTCTAAAAATTCAGAGCTGCTGCCTGTTTAGAAGTGTGTGGGCATGTCAGAACACAATGACTGACAGAGGCATCTCCCAAGCAACAAACAACCTGATGTCAAAGGAGCAACACAGTCCATCGGTGTGGTTCAGCCCTACATGTTTGAGCACACCCGCAGAAAAACAGACCACTCTGCTCTTCTTAGCCACTCTCTGAATGATCAGTAAAACATGCAAAATGGAGAACAGAATGTCTAATTATATAACTCAGACTTTTATCTTATCATGGGTATATCATGAACATATAGTGGCCAATACTAGAACGCTCAGCACTAACAGTATAGCCGCAATATATAGCTAGCTAACTGAACTGTGCTCTTGAAACTGAGGTCACACAAGCTAAAATGTCCTTTTTTTAACAGTTAAAGTGGACCGCTAACTATCAAGCTCTCGTAAAATAGGTAAATCTGTTATAGTAGGACCCTGCAAAAAGTGGCTGACGCAAGTATGAAGCAGCATCTAGCTACGCTGCAAACAACAGTGTAACAAACCTTCATAATAAGCACTTGCTGGGAATTCTGACTGGGACTCGGAGCAGTGGGAAAGCAGTCACTTTATGTGAGAGAGAGAGGAAAGCAAGTAGCTGACGTGTACATACTGCTAACTCTGACTGGTACTTTGGCAGTTTCAAAACTTTCCCAACAGAAAAGACTAACATTATTCTTTCTCTGCCAGTTCACAGTACAAACATGACAAAAACTACAAATAACATTTAGAAGAAAATCATGAAAATGAGTAAATAGGGGCTTTAAAAAGCATTGGCAGAAAATTATATAAACACCACTGTCCACTTACCCCAGTTATAGACGACCAGCCACAGTGTCCAAATTTTCTTCTTTAGTTTAGCACTGGAGCTATGAGGCTAATGTTTGATTGAAAACTATAAATCAATAGTCACCCAAATCATTTCCGTAAACTCCCAAAACTTCTCTCAACCTGCTCAAACTGTACCCAGGTCTTCAATAAGGTTGTGCAGACTTGGTTTGGTTACTGCAGCTTTGGACACAGTTTGACTTACTGAGAGCTCTAAAATGAACCAATCTTTACAGTGTAGAAGAACAGCCAGCAGCCATTTTACACTGTTGTTAAAATTGGCCATTGTGTTCACAGACACTCTTAAAAAAGATGGTTCTTCAAAGGTTCTTTAGTAAAGAAACTTGATCTATATAAAACCATGAACACTCAAAGAACCATTTGCATGATTAAAGGGTTCTTTTCAACATGAAAGCGTTCTTCAGAATGATGCAGAATGTGCTGTAGATGGGTCTATATAGAAGTTTTTGAAAAGGGTTCTACATAGCACCAAAAAGATATACAGAACCATGAATACTCAAAGAACCATTACATGCTTAAAGCGTTCTTTGCATGTTGAAGTGGTTCTTCAGATTGATAGAGAATGTGTTGTATATGATTCTATATAGCATCAAAAAGGGTTCTGCTATTGTTTCAGTGTCAAGCTTGTAACAATAGAAGAACCTTTTGGTGCTATATAGAACCCCTTTCAGAACAGTTCTATATAGAACCATCTTAAGCATATTCTCCATTAATCTGAAGAACACTTTCATGATGCAAAGAACCCCTTAATTATGCAAACGGTTGTTTGAGTGCTCATGGTTCTATACGGAACCATTTTCTTTACTAAATAAACCTCGAAGAACCATCTTTTTAAATGTGCACAAGGAAAAGTTTTGTTCAATTCAATACAACTGAAATTTTCACTGCTATATTCGTACAGTGGTTAGGATCTTTTTTTAGTCACACTGTATCCTAAACCACATTGACAAGTCTGATTGACCATAAAGCTGCACTATGTAAGATTTTTGAGAGTGAGGAGATTAAAAATAGGCTAAAATATGGTGAGCATGCACTGCTGTGAGTCCACATTGTACATCTTTACATGCATCTCAAATGCAAAATCAACATTATACTGATGCAGATATCGGTACCAGAACCAGATGTTGTTTTGCATTTCCACCAGAGAGGTCTACAAATTTAATACATAGTGCAGCTTTAATGAAGACCTGTTTGCGGTTTGAGCAGGCTGAGAGAAGTTTTAGGATTGTATTTACAGAAAAGATTTGGGTGACTATTGACTTCCAGTGTTCAAAAACAACACCTTCATCGATCCAACTCTAAGCTAAAGAAGCAAAATTTGGACACCAAAAACGTTTTGGCCGACTGACTATATCTAGGGTTAGCAGAAAATTGTGTACATTTGATGTTTTCAAAACTATTTCAGATGGAATTCTGAAAGTTCAATCAACAGTGCAGATTCTAAACTTTGAATCCATAACACATTGTTTTTGTAAGTCAAAGATGTTTTACTGTGATTTGAATTTGATAAAGTTACCATACATTAAATGTAACTCATTGCATAAATAATGATGTGAATATATACAAATAATTTCATGTGAATCAAATCAGATTGAATCGAATTGAATTCAGAAGCCATTAGCTGTGCTGGCACACAGAAGAATTAGACCTCCGCATTTAACCCATCCATACAGTGAAACACCCACATATATGCACACTAGTGAACACTGGGGGGCAGTCACAGACTGGAGGTTAGGGAACCAGCCTTGTGACCGGAAGGTTGCTGGTTCGATCCCCTCAGCCGACAGTACCTGACTAAAGTGCCCTTGAGCAAGGCACCTAACCCCCAACTGCTGCCCACCGCTCCCGACAGGTGTGCAGTACAGTATTAATATAACTATATTTCTAAGGATAAACAAACACCTGGTGCACCGTTTTCTTCACAATACCTTTTTAAGTTGCTCCTTGAATTTTTTCCACTGCTTCTTCACAGACTTCATCTGACTGTAATGGAGCTGCCATGATGTCCACAGATCAGACAGTTCACCTTTTTTCCTAGTCAGACTCTCCACGGTCTTCTCCACCACACTCATCGCTCCTTTCACATTCAGACTCAGAGTCGCGCTCACCTGAGTTCAGCAGGAATCAACTCAGTAAGTCAAAGCACAAAACCTTCAGCATAGAGTATAAACGATATAAATAAATATAATATACTTATAAAGTAATTTATAATATATACTTCTTTTTTATTCATTACAATTAAAGTTATCTGTCAAATATTCTTTAAAATAATTCCACAAAGGGATTCTCTGAGAGAAGAACCACTGTTGGTTTCCATAGAAACCTCAGTGGATGGTTCTTTGAAGAATCATTGTTGTAAGTGAGATGCAAAGGCAAAGAACCTTTTTAAGGGTAAAGAATGTTACAGAAGTACCTTTAAATTGATACAGAACCTTTACATTTTGTGAAGGTTCTGTAAACTTTTAAAAGCTTCTTTACACTCACACATTGCTTTTTCGAACATGGTTCTTGAGGGAACCAAAAGTGGTTCTTAGTGATGCACTGAAATGGAAACTTTTTTTATTGTTATTTTATTTATGCTTTAACATAAAAACTACAAGGTAGTATATATTTTTTACTACTGATAACATCTGCTTCTGTTAGTACAAAACAGAGCAGACAATGAATAAATCCAGTTTACGTAAAATAAATTTACCAAAATGATTACAGTATGAAGCAGGATGTTGCGCTTTCAAGTGGAATCAAATCTGTAGTGGAGAAGTTTTGGGTGTTTTATCTCCTCTTTCATTATCATTCAAATTACGGGTAATGTCTTAGATTGTAACACTTTGTTGCAGTCCTATTTAACCTTTTTCTTCCCTTTTGGCTGAAAAATCTGACCATTTTTGTCTATTTTCGCAGTGCATCCCTAATGATTCCTCTATGGCAGGAGTCGGCAACATGCGGCTCTTTTACTGTCCTGTTGTGGCTCCACAGCAGAATCAGATTAGTAGGTAAAAATAAAATAATCCTCCTTTACAGTAAAATAAAGCTCTGCTGATCGTTCAACACAGTTTAGCAATAAATGGTCTTAAACTCTGGAGTTAATGTAGAACTGCTGATTCACCCTTTAACTCTGAAGATCGGTGCACAGACTGCTGGTAACCATAGCAATGAAGACAAAGACTAACGAAAAGACAAAGAGAAAGATTTAAGATGAATATCGATAATTTGAAGACGAATGGATTTGCATTTGTAAGAACTCATTTGGTGCAATGAGAAACTGTCAAACACTTAACAGTCACAAAGCTGAAGTCAGCTTCTCTTTTGAATTATTCCGTTACACCTTAAATGATGCAGCAGTTACATTCTGGCGCCTCAGGCATCATTTAAGGTGGAATGGGAAAATTCGAACAAGAAGCTGGCAAATGAGAAGCTGAATTCAGCCTCGGAAAAAATCAAATGTTGAGAGATATTTTACAGGAAACTGTTCTACTTCTATGGAAAAGTTTCCTGCTGGAGATGCGAGAAAAGAAGCTATAGCTGAGCTAAAGCTTAAAGCAGAGCAAAGTAAGTCTGTGTTTTTGTTATTTCATATTTTATATACTATACTAGAACATCAGCACACACTGAGACATATTTATAGCCAAGATGGCAAAATGGACATAAAATGTTGCGGCTCCCAAGGTGGTTTGATTTTTGTTGAAAGGACAAAATGCCTCTTCTTAACATTCGGGTTGCCGACCCCTGCGCTATGGCCTCACTTAAGAACCCTTAGAGACACCTTTAACTATTTTTGAAGAGGCTATGTAAATGTGTTTACAGTTATGGATCCAAAATGGGCTGATTTTGCAACTTCATTTCCATATATGGACGGGTTTTAGTCTAGCACAGTTTGGTGATTTTTCTGTTTCCTCCTGGCTCTTCAGGACTGAAACTGGTGACCCGTGGTTTACGTAGAACATCAATAAGACAAAAAAAAAAATTGAGTTTTCAATACATGGGCCCTATTAGATCCTGGTGGAACACTGAGTTATTTTACCTAACATTCATATCGGAAAATGAACAATACAGCATTTCACAAAGGAGTAGCATTGCTGTACCAATGAACTGACCATGTTTGAAGAGTTGCTAAAGTTGTTCCCCTGGTCCTGCATGGAGAGGAACTTCTGTAAGAACGACTGCCATCTTGCATCCATGACCTCCTTCATAGTAGCACCTACTTCTTCATTCTCCACCTCTGTTTCTGGCCTGTTCTTAAAACAGCCCAGCAACATCTTAACCTGCTCGTCAACCTGGAGGGAGAGTATGGGAATAAGACTGTGACTCTGTATTTCTGAACAGCTCTTTTAGCTCATATTAATGAGCTAATAAACAATAAAATGTAACTAAAAAATAAAAAAAACTGTAAAATAAAATGTAAGAAAACATGTTCTTTCCTGTTTTAAAGGCATCGATATAAAAACGTTTTGATAGAAAACTGCCCTTGACATTAATCACTGTATTTTCCTCTGTATTGTATCAGTGTTTGTTAATTTGAAAAATGATTCCTCAGAACTTAAAGTAAAATAAAATAAAAACATTTTCCTGCAACAGTCACAATGCGTACCTCTTCTGCGGAGTGTAAAAAGCCAACATAGGGCCTGAGGGTCTCCACCCGTGCTGAGATGTTCCTCTGAAGGGTCTGAAGCTGTTCTTTCAGTAAGGAGACCCTGTTGGATCGCTCCACAGACTCCGAGCACTCCAGCTTCTTCAATTCATCCACCATTCCTTCAACAGCCTCCAGTTCCTTCACAACATTCTGCAGGAAAATAACATAACTGAGCTTCTATTTAACTATTTATTTATGGGTTATATTACAGTAATATAAAACTATGCTGCAATTGTGTCAGAGTCAAAAATCACTCATTTTAAAAAGGTGCACATGAAGTACAAGGTACAGATGGGTGAACTGAAGGAAAAATGAGTAGAGAAAAACATAATAAGTGCAGATGCTTCCAGTCAGGCGTACTGCATGGTACAATTAAGCAATTAACTTCCTACCATGCTCTGTGGCATGTCTAAAAATCTAAAGAACCACTTCTCCATGCAAAGAATCCTTTAATCATGCCAGTGGGTCTCGGGTGGTTCATGGTTACATATAGAGCCAGTGTCTTTAGTAAAGAACCCTTTACAAAACGTCTTTTTTAAGCATGTACATTATCAAGAACATTGTCTTAGGTTTAAAGAGGGGAAATTGAACTTAATACCACAGAGCTTGTGAAATGCCTGTAGGTGAGTTAGACCAATCAAAGGCAACCAAACCTCCATGTGTTGTGACATCACAACCACAACTTGCTGTCAGTTTCAAACACTATGTTCAGGGGTGGATATTCTGGTCTACTCGGTCAAAAAAACAGGCCTGACGGCTCCCGAGTGGCGCAACCGTCTAAGCGTTGGCCCTATCATCAGGAGATGATGCTACAGCCATCTGTAGCCGGGAGTCCGAGAGAGCACAACTGGCCTCGCTCTCTCTAGGTGGGTAGGATGGCCCCTCCTTCTCCCCCCATCACCCAACGCGATGCTAGTCAGCGCAGGCGTCTGTTAGCTGACGTAACAGATCTGGCGGTTGGCGCTTTCCTCCGAGTGCGTTCGGCTGTCCAGTGACGTTGCGTGAGCGGCAGCTCGAAAAGAAGCGGTGGTTGGCTTCACAGGTCTCAGAGGAAGCCTGTGTTAGCCTTCACCCTCCTAGTGTTGATAGTATTGTGTGATTGGGGGAGTCCTAACTAGCGGGTGGAATTGGAGACGACTAAATTGGGGAGAAAATAATATTTAATAAAAATAAAATTAAAACCCGGCCTGAACCTCAATTTAGAAAAAACAACCGCAATTTAAATCACTGTTGCAAAATCAGTCAGAAAAATCGCAATAAGATATTTTCCCTTAAATCGTTCTGCCCTAGCGTACACCAAGAGAACAGGACAGGCCTGAATGTTGACCCCTACAATGAGGGGATCTGGTGGCTCTGTTATGCTGTGGGAGTTTGATCAGTATGATTTGGGTCCACTTGTCACTGCGAATCAATATAAAGCTATTCTGATGGTTCATTATCCTGTTATGAAACACTTCTATCCTGATGGTTGTGTAATATCGTGTTCTAGCAGACACGCCTGCTACTCTCCCATTGGCTGCACTGAGACTCGGCCAAAGCGTGTCACATAAAGGTTATGCCACGCATCCCATTGGAAATAATAAGTTTGAAAGTGCAGTGAATTTTTCACGTTCAGTGTGAAATCAGCTTCAGACAGTGCTCTTAACCACCATCATCAAAACACCAATCGAGGGAACAGCTTTTGGAAGAATGATGCTCCACCCCTCCAGTACACTTCCAGAGATTTGTAGAATCTATGACAAGGTGCACTTAAGTTGTGTCTGGCGGCTCATGTTGGTTAAACAACTTACTAAGACAAGTTTTTCTTTCATTTGTCACCTGTCTGTAGTTTAAAACAATTAATGAATTAATCTTCTATTGTGTTACAAGTAAAACTTAAAATATTTTTATAAATCCGACAGGATCCAACTGCTCATGTGAGGTTTAGTCAGGTTTGGACATCATCTCTCAAATATTTGTTAGGGTTGAGTCAAGCTTGAATTTCACGCTTGCGTTTTGCCCACAGCCCACTTTAGCAGCCTCCCCACTTTGGTCCAACATTTAACCCTGATTAGTTTTTTTCTGTCTACGTTTCTCTTCCTCCCAACAGTTCAGAGATATAGTTCTGTGTAAAAGTCAGAGACCAACTTTCATTTATTTAATTTCCAGTCAGAGCAGCCATTAACTACAAGTTAATCATTTTTCAGGAGATCCATTAGGAGATATTTCTGAGGGGATTAGATATAAAATAATCTATTTGCATAAGGAAGGAGGTTAGCAACAGAAAATAAGTGACCTGGTAGACACCAAAACTGCCCCCATCAGATAAACAGCACTTAAAGCTTTCATCTCTGAGAGAGAGGAGAAAATCAAGCTGCTTCAGATCTGAAAACATCCACAGGTGTTTCTGTCCATCCTTCCACTGTGAGAAGACGACTCAGCGCTGTGGGTCTGAAAGGATGTGTAGCTGTTCAAGAAGAACCTCACTGAGAAAAGGAGACGGACACATCAAACAAAGAAGCTGAACAATGGACTGACCACCCCAGAGTCCAGACCTCAATACCACTGAATGTGTTTGATTACTTCAGAAAATGACCAACCAGCTTCTAAGACTGAACTTTAGAGGTGTGTCTGCAGATTCTTTGAGGAGCTGAAAGTGAGTCTCCTGAAAAGAATGGAAGCTGGAATAAAGATAAAGAGTGACACACTAAATACTGAAAACTGTAATATTATATATAGTTGATGGGGGTTCTGGGTAATTTGTGGGGGTTCTGGGTAATGTATGTTTTCTACTTTTTTTCCTGACGCTGAAAAATGAAGAACTTGTACTTAATGAATGTTTTGACTGGAAATTAACCAAAAGAAAGGTGTTCTCTGACTTCTGCACAGTACTGTATATTTGCGTGTGCAGAGTTGGGCTCACCTGCATGTGTGTGGAGAGCTCCAGGTGTCTGTTGAGTGTGTCTTGGGCCTCGGAGAGAGAGGAGCCTGGCTGCGTGCTGCTGGACAGAACACTATTACTGCTGCGAATCCAGCCACTGATCTGGAGCAGGGGGTAGAAAAACAACAGAAATAAAAGGTTTATAGGTTCAGTAAGCGGCTCAAAAGATGCAGCTTCCCCCCCAGCACCCATTCACACTGTTTCCAAAACACCACTGCCACAGCCAGGGCCAACTTTACTGCACTCAGATTTACTGGCAAAGCATTTTGGCCCTCACATGTTTTACTGGGAAAGCTATGTGTAAAGAGAAAAAATAGTTGGGATTTTTGTTCAGAAAATCATAAAAGAACTGGGCAAAATTATTGGCACCCAACAACTAGTCATTAGCTGCACAGCCTTAGGCAAACATCACTGCCTCCAATCAACCATTCATCAATCGATGAACTTACTTCAGCTTTCAAATAAAAAACTGGCCTCACTTTTCAGCTGCAGGCAGTGGGCTAGGCTAACTTATCCAGGCTGATTTTTCAGGCTTTTTCCAAGTTTCTAAACAAAAAATGTTTTATTATTCAATTGTGAAGGTCTTCCTTTTTATTGCCAATTGCTAGCATGGCATGAATTTGGCCAGGGCTGTACATCTCACAGAGAATGTTCAAAATGACCTTCACTCTCTATAATCATGATTATTATGATGGAATTTTAAAGAGAACATTATTGATTCTCTTACCCCTAAGAAGGCATATATAGGACAGGATTAAAGATTTTGTGTGGAAAGCACCCATAACTTTAGCCATGTGTACATGCAGTCTAATAATCTGTTAATAATCTGACTAATAGCTCAATCAGAATAGAATACGTCTATGTATACACCTCAGTCGGAATAGACTAGTCCGATTGAGCCCATTCGGAATACAGTTTCTATCAGACTGATCGAGGTGGGTAATCCTGTAAATAATCTGTTAAACAGAGGAATAATATCCATGTAAACTCCTGTATCTGATTACATTCCCTATCAGAAAGTTTAAGTACGTTCTGATCATGTTCATCACGTCATAGTGAAAGTTTATACCGTTCAACATGGCGGAGCAGAAACTGGTCTGCAGAGGAGACGAAGTTTATGCTCTGATCTTTAAAAGACGGACGTTCAGCTTATGTGTCTCAGAACATGATGTCTTCCTCTCGGCCTTCTTTAATAAGGACATGTGAAGGACGTTTTCCTGAGTCTGACATCATTTTAAAGTAATTAAAAACACAAGCACTGCTCACTGCTGCTTGTCTCACTCTGACTGGACTCACTCTGTCATGGTGACATCTACACTACGTGGTTCTCTATGCATCTGTGTAATTTTGATCAGATTTCTTGTAGTGAGCATGTAAACAGAGGTTTTCCATTAGATTGTTGAGTAGAGTGAGTATAAACACCTCAGTCTTAATCTGTAATCGGAATATATTTAATTTGCAAAAATCTTTGCATGTAAACACGGCCTTTGTAAGAAGTACCATGCATTCAGATAAGTACCTGGTCTGTGCAGGAAACACCTGTCCAGAAAATTCTAAGCAGAGGCCTTCAAGTGAACTCTCTGAACCTTAAGCCACAAGAAGCCAATTGTATAAACAGGTGTTGGATAAGCACCAAGGGAGGTGCTGGGTACCAAAGACGCAGCCTGTCCTTTTTAATGGGTCGAATTTAATTGGGTCCAAAAAGTGAATTTAATGATGGGCAAACCCCGTCTCTGAAAAGTGTATAAAAACATGGAACTTTGTACACTGTATTCACATTCGGTTTCCGGAGATCTTGTGCTGACCTTGAATAAGACTGAGGCCTATTTTATCTTTCAAACTAAACCCAGCGTCTGAAGTCTTTTTAGTAGAGCCGAAATAGAATAATGTATTAGGAGCAGGTAAATTGTAAGAGTGTGAGATTAAATTAATGCAGTGTCTTGAGTGAAAGGGTTTGCTTGAGGCACGACAATTATACCACTTATACCACTTTTGTGAAACCAGGCTCAAACCAGAAAACCTCAGGGACTAAAAAGAAGCTCGAAGTACAGATTACACTGCAGCAGCATATTCATTGAGTAAACTGCAATAAATATTTATGCTATGGCACATGACTGTTCATGACCAAATAAATGAATGATAAAAACTCTAAATCAGAGCACTTACTAAATGACAGAGCAGATGCCTTAGGTCATCTGAGAAAAATTATTTTATCCCTGCAGTAGGCACAGTTTCTTGTCCAATTAAATCATTAACATCAGAATGAGTTCAAATAACAGTGCAATAAATAGTGACTTTCTCAGTGCGAATGTGCTAGATTCAGAAAAATTCAACCAATTTTTCAAAATTTATGCACAATTTAGAATTGAGATGTATACAAAGTGACTGGCTCAGATCTCTTTTCAGTGGTGGTGATAGGAACCAGGGGTCGCCATGACTACAACACAAATATAGTCGTTTTATTTACTATTCAAAACCACTAGTGAACCTACACGAGTCTTCTGGGTTTTTATATGTAATATTGGTGTTGGTAAAATAACGGTGAATCTGAAAAAGTGTTTTCTTTGGGGACTATTTTGCCTCACAACACCCTGCATGTACCTCTCCACCGTTAATAGATTAAAAATAGTTTTAGGCCAAGACCTTATTTCAAAACTTTCATAAAACAGAGTCTCAGCATTATATTTGTGTAATAACCTTCTGTGAGGGAGCTTTTAGAGTCGTTAAACTCTTCAGATGTCTGGTTCCTATCACCACCACTGTTTCTCTAGAACAGAGCATTTCACACCCAACCACTTTGAATGATTTATATCATATCCATTTAATTAGGCAGAAACTGTGAAAAAATTGCAGAATTCCCCTTTCATAACTTGGCAAATCAATACAGAATTCAATTAGATTTCAAAATTAGAATTATCAATTTTATAAATCGTTCTAAATAGTTTTATAACTAGCTCTGAACAGTTTTCTTGGCTGGTTTGTGCAGTGCAGTATTTTGGTAGAGGTCTGCTGATATAAACAGAACTGAACAGCCTGAGGCGTAACCGTTTTTCTCCTGTACCTTATCCTCCAGGTCGTCGAATGAGGTCAGCAGCTGCTGCTTCTTCCCTGCCAGCTCCCTGTAGGTCTGACACTGCCGGCTCAGCCCGTCCACCCGCTCTCTGAGGTATCCCAGCATTCTTTGCACCCCTCCAACTTGGACACTGCCATGCAAATTCACAAGCTCAATGAAGGCTGGATGTAGTGCAGCAAACCAAAGCCTAATTCAGCTCAAATCACACCACACATAGTCTGGAATCACTTGTTATATATGACTGTTATTTTATTCAATAATAACTGCCGTAGTCAAGACAGTATACAGCCGTATGCAAAGGTTTAGACTCCCCTAGTCCAAAATAATAAGTTTACACATCATCTACAGAGAACACATTTAAATATGGCATTTTTCTGTTAATTTTACTACAGAATTTCTATTTATGTGCAGAGTCTGACATATTGGAAAAAATAAAACATACAGTATAATATGTGCTATTTTATGACTAACGTTCGCATGGGCCACATTTTATGTTTTTTATGTATTAAATTTAGCAAATAAACCATATGTGTGTCTCTGTAGAGGATGTGTTTACTTATTTTCACTAAAAAACAAAACATGTTTGACCAGGGGTGCCCAGTCACCAGAAGGTATTTATTTATAATAAAAAAAAAAATTATTACTTTATCATTAAAATGAATTTTACTATATTATTAGTTTAGTATATTATTAATAATATTAAATTATTACTTTTTTGAGGAAACAACAAGTTAATGAAGAATAATATATTGTAGTTTTCTATTTTTAATAATTTCGAGTCAATTTATCTGCCTTGAGATTTAATCACTATCAATGAAACATGAGACATTCTGGATATTAATTTTCATTCTGAATATAAATGTTATTAGCAGTTCAATATCAATGTTATACACCTTTTTTGAACCATCATAGCTCCAGTCATCACTCGATGTACATCAGACAACGTATTTGCCTATTACCAGTGATTGACAAATAATCAGATGACGCATTGGGTAAGAGATCAGACAGAGAACCAGAGACGACTATTTTGATTTCAACAGCTTGCTGAAAGATATTAAATACCACACAAACATAATGTTTTATTCCCTTTTACTGTTAAAACAATAGATTATTACAGCAATTACTACGCCGTTAGACTATGGCAGACTAAATTCTCCACTCTCTGCTGGGGGTTTCTCTGAGTGTGACAAACTGTCAGATTACTTGAAAAATGAAGATATACTACTTCATTGTTTCCCACAGGCATCTATAGCTGAATTCCAGGATATCTTTGCTAAAAGGATGTTGCATTTATTTTTTTAAAAGATTTAAATGGTTTTAGAAGTCACTCACTCACTCGTGCATGTTTAGCAATCAGATGTTTTTCCTTAAGGAGAAGCTGTTAATATGCAAATATTTTTTGTGGGCATCACTAAAAAGAAGAAAGAGCCATGAACCCACACCAGAGGGAGCTTACAAATGCATAGTACTTACAAAAACAAGAGATTAAATAGTTTATTACCAAAAGACATTTGGTTCTCAGTATTATATTATTTAATATGTGACTTCATTAAAGATTTTCATTAAATCAGGCAATGCAAAAAGTATATAAGCTAACAATAGAGCAGAAAGTAGGTCTAAGCTGCAGCAGACGGTGTACATGTTTTAATGGTGGTAGAAGTGGCAACATAATTGATAATCCCAATATTTTAGCAAGAAAATATGCTATTATTTTTAGATGTCACCCAGGCCTACTGCACTCATCTAAAATGTCTTTATTTTTTACAACTGCCTACAATTAATTGAAACCTATGAAGTATCAGCATAATATTTCATTATTATTTTAGTATATGTTTAGCATATTTAGTATATGTTGTAGATAGTAAATATATATATATATATATATATATATATATATATCTGCAACAAAACTGGCTTTATACTATTGAAAACAGTGATTCTAAACTTGTATTTATAAGTGTATTTTGAGACGTCTACTGACTGAGCTGACTGTAATCAAACTGCTGGAGCATCAAGTCTTGAACGTCTCACCTTTGTGAGCTGAGCTTCTGAAGTATGAGCTGTCCTCTGTGAAGCGGATCGGCAGCTGCGTCTTTGATACAGCGGTGGAGCTCCTCGTGCTTCTTCGCCAGCTCAGGCAAAGGCAAAGTCTCAGTCTTCAAACCCTTTATGCTGCTCTCAGTGGCTGCCAGTACTTCAAATGCCTGAAACGCACAAAGAGCTGCATATATAAGACACATTCCCCACTTCAATGATTAATGTCTCAGTGAGTGACAAAAAGAATAAAGCAGTGTCCTGCTGGGTGACAACGCCTCATATCAAAAAGCTTCTGAGGTGACATATCCTAAAGAAAACCATCTCACGATACCAGCACAGATATCTCAGTGATCTTTTAAGTGAAGAGAGTCTTTTAAATGCAGCACAGTGGAGGCAAAACACAAGAAAATGGAAAATAACGAGAGGAAAGTAGGCAGAAGATAAAGCAAATGTTCAATCTGTCTCTTGTTCAACTTGACATCTACATGAGTACAGGACCCTAAATAATCCAGGCCCTGTCCTCCACTCAAACATCAAGGTCTGTAGAAGCACTAGACATGAAATCATCCCTGAACGCACTAGGGGGCAGTGTATTACAGCAGATACTGTCCTAGTGGGGAAAGAATTTCCTTCACTTAAGTAAAATAAGCAAAAACTTATTTTAATGTTAGTGTATGTCTATATATACTATTACATATATAGCAATATATATATATTACTTACAATCCAAAACCATCAGTGAACCTACACATAATCTTCTGAGTTTTAATATGTGATGTTGATGATAGTAAATTAGTAATAAATGTGAGGAAAAAAAAAATAAAAATAAGCGGAATTCCCCTTTAAGCCAAAAGGGGAACTCATAGTAGTTATTCAAATTATATTTTACCGGATAATCTGCAGTTATTAGTTATATGTAATATATAGTTCTTCATGTACACACACAAAAACACACATATACACATATACATACATACATAACATCATGACCACCTCCTTGTTTCTGTGCTCATTGTCCATTTTATCAGCTCCACTTACTATATAGGTGCACTTTGTAGTTCTACAGTTACAGACTGTAGTCCATCTGTTTCTCTGCATACTTTGTTAGCCCCCTTTTACCCTGTTCTTCAGTGGTCAGGACCACAATGGACCCTCACAGAGCAGGTACCATTTGGGTGGTGGATCATTCTCAGCACTGCAGTAACACTGACATAGTGACGGTGTGTTAGTGTGTGTTGTGCTGGTACGAGTGGATCAGACACAGCACTGCTGCTGGAGTTTTTAAACACTGTGTCCACTCACTGTCCACTCTATTAGACACTCCTACCTTGTCAGTACACCTTGTAGATGTAAAGTCAGAGACAATAGCTCATCTGATGCTGCACAGTCTGTGTTGGTCATCCTCTAGTCCTTCATCAGTGATCACAGGATGCTGCCCACAGGACGCTATCGGCTGGATATTTTTGGTTGGTGGACTATTCTGAGTCCAGCAGTGACACTGAGGTGTTTAAAAACTCCACCCAAATAGTACCTGCTCTGTGAGGGTCCATGGGGTCCTGACCACTGAAGAACAGGGTAAAAGGGGGCTAACAAAGTATGCAGAGAAACAGATGGACTACAGTCTGTAACTGTAGAACTACAAAGTGCACCTATATAGCAAGTGGAGCTGATAAAATGGACAATGAGCACAGAAACAAGGAGGTGGTCATAATGTTATGTCTGATCGGTGTACACACATATACATTTCATGATAAATGGACCAAAAAAACAGCCCAAAATTACATGGAAAATAGTTGGGTTCCATTGACTTACATTCAAAATAAAGTACTTTTTTTTTTACCTTCTCCTGTAAAGTTACCCATTTTAGATATTCAAGGTTTTGATCAACAACACTAATATAGAAATAATTCATAGTAGATTCAGAGGTTCAACTCAGCAACAGTTCAGTGTAGATAGACCAGCAGAGCATAAATATTTAAATGAATAAGTTGTGGAGTACTTGGACTCTGCAACTCTTCGACTCTGACTGTCCACGAGTGGTGAACGTCATTTGAGCCACAATCTCATGACACGGCCATGTTTTGCCACCCTGCTTACTTTGTTAGCGCTGCTGAAGAAGGCGTTGCTCTCCTGCAAGTGTCCCCGTCGCTCCATCAGCTGGTTCCAGAAATGCTCGTACGTGGCACTCAGGTTCTGACTCTTCTCTGAGACGGCCTCAAGCTTGATGGAGTTACATGAGGAGGACTGCAGCTCAGAAGCCTGCTGAAGCAGCCGCTCAACCAGCACACCCCAATCCTGCACAGAGAGGACAGGACTGTTCATTTACTGACTAGTGTGGACAGAAATGTAACAGCACTACACATCTGTATTTCTATACAGTTGTATGCAAAAGTTTGGACTCCCCTGATCAAATTACGTTGAGTTAAGTGAAAATAAGTGAACACATCCTCTACAGAGAACACACTTCTGCACATTTCAAGTTTCTGAGATATTTATAAGCTACTGTGTTGTTTACAGCAGTAATGGTAGTCTTGAATGGTAGAACTACTGGACAACTGAACACAATGTAGCACGTGTTCAGAACAGAAGTGGACTGCTGAACCGATCACCTAGTGGTATAAAGTCAGGGTGGAGATATAATTTAGTTAAGAAGCAGGAGGTTTCACTTCAAATAATTTGAGAACAACTGGTTTAAGGAAAGTGACAGGAAAAATAATGCACAGACAAAATTTGTTTTAATCTGTGTTTTTTAAAAAAAGGTCTGATACACTAAATATGACATCTTAACAAGCCCAAACTCAGTACTGATCTTTAAGGTGTTACTGTGCCTGTTTAAAGTTATAAGTTCCATTGTTTTCATAAGATTCACGACATGTTGCCAAGAATGCATTTTTATATTTTATCTTCACAAAACTGGGACACGCATTGGGATCCCACTACATCCTTAGACTACATTACTGTGCATGAAACATTTAAATTATTAGTGGGTGAGGTATCAGTAAAAAAGCTTAAAATTCTTTTTAAAATTTGGTTAATATTCTTCTTAAGGTTTTCATTTTGTTATTACTGTTATTCCAGTGTGCCACGAATAAATACAGATAACATAACATACATAGAGTGCAAAACAGGCTAACACTCATCTCCTGTGTAGTGAGCTGCAGTCTGAAGTAAGTTAGTCCAGTTTGTTGTTGAATGAGTAACATCAGAGATAATAGCTGGGTTCCAAAGCCTAGACTCTAGCTGAGGTAGGCTGCATTTCTCGGCCGCGACGTCATAGAAGGCCATTTCAAAGTGAAGGACCCTTCGTATACAGCCCAGAAATGCGGCCTACGTTCTGAGTGATTTCAAGGACACAACTGATGTGTCCTTCCAGGCCTTCGGTTACCTACAGTTCTCTGAGTGCAAACGACGCAAAAAAAACAGCATCACGAAAACGGCGGAAAAAAGCCGTTGGAGCAGAGTAAGCTGTTCACGTTCTTGGATTCGTCTTCATTACCTTATAAAGTGTAAAATGATAAATCAAAGCATTCGTCCATATATCATATTCTATTTAGAAGTATTTGTATACACGTAGTTTGTTGTACTATATAAAAACATCACGGCGCAGCCTCGTTGCTCCATTTGTGTGACCGATAGGCTACTAAGGAGGAGTCTTCATAGGACAGTCCGACGGAGGACCCGCACTACCTTGGCTGCAGCCTAGAGTTTGGAACGCAGCTTCCATGAGTTAAAGGGAGAAAAGAGAGTGGGGGGAAAGCCAGTCTCTTGGTGTTAGCCGTTAACCATTAGCCAAGCTAGCCATTAGCCATTAGCCAAGCATGAGGACTAGCCAGCTTTCTGTGTGCACCACCTACAGCACCTCTCACTTGGTCAGCTGCTCCATGCTATGAAGCTACACCGAGAGGCTCTGCAGCTTCTCAGCTAATACTAAATAGTCTGGGATAGAAACCATTTCTGTTTTTACTATTTCAACCAATAGAAATATTTTAGATTTTCTTCACTTATTTAATATGATTCTTAGTAAAAGTAAAAGGAAATCCCAAAACAATACAGCACTGCTAATCTACAAAATAGGTTTACATGAGCATCCAAAATGATTTTACATGAAAAAACATACAGAAATAAACTAAAACATGATACATTACGAAATTGTCAGTGATCTTGATTATACAGGGTGATTAAAAAAGATTCATCCGATTTCAAAGCACCATAATTTAACAACCATGAGACGCCTAGGAACCAATCACAATCCAATTGAAAGAAGCGGTCACAGAGTTTCTGTCAGTGGAAGAAGGCTCCCTTCAGTCTGTGAGGAGATGAGACCCCTGGGCAGAAAGCGTTCTGCGTTCTCCACTTCAATAAGAGTGAATCTGTCATAACTGTGCAGTGTGATTTTCATGGGCAGTGAAGCTCCAACAGCTCAGAGCGTTCATCGTTGGCTTCACAACACTGAATGATCTCCGAAATGAAAGAGCCGTGAGTGCAGTGACACCCGACGAGCTCAATCGAGTATGGGATGAGTTTGACTATGGTGTTGATGTTGTCCGCACAGCTGGAGGAGGTTCATACTGACCACTCGTAAAATTACATAATAAACTTCATGCCCATTTACACCATTTACAGTTTACTACATTGTTCTGTAATGATTTACAAGTGAAATAAATAATTTTGAAATCGGATGAATCTTTTTGAATCACCCTGTATATTTATGATACATTTTTGGCCATATGACCCACTGCTAATTCAAATAAATCAGCATAATGTTTCTAGCACCTGTGCAACTATTCTGCGTTTTCTACCTGAATCTCATCATTACTAATAATCAAGTCCTTCTGTAGCCTTTTGTAGCTGAATCAGATGTATCAGAGCATAAAAACACCAAACTAGACTACAGCTGAAACTGAAGACTAACAACCAGCTTCAAGTGCTCTATGAGCCAGCATCTGTTTAGCAGTAGCTTGGCTCTACAGAATATAAGCCAATAACACTTAGCAAAAGAAATAATAACAGCAGCAATGATAAATGAAGGTTGGTATGCAATAAACTCTTGATCTGTTGGATTTTTATGCAGAGGGGATTGAATTAAAGGCCTCAGAGCGTCTCAGTCTTTCCAGAGATGATTATTCTTCATCTGTATTTACTTACTTTACTTATTAAACAGCTCGTAAAAGTCCTCATAAAACATTAAGTCTTACCTTGGCTTTCAGTTCAAACTCTTTATACGTCTGCAGCAACTCTTCACTCTCAGAGAGCGATGAACCCAGCTGATTATTTTCCAAGAACAGGTTGGCGTTTTCTTTGAACCAGCGTGTTACCTGCACTCACAGCCCAGGGAAAAAGAGAATACTTGGCTAAATGCTTGATTAAACACAAATCTTAGGGTGTTTTTTTAATTAAAAATTGTCATTAAAAGTGTTGCAGCAGTGTTAAAAATATCCAGGTCCAAGCTGTTAATGAGCACGCCAAGAACTAGCAAGAAAAAACTCTACATGAAAGAGAACCCTAAAAAAGGAGAGAAGACTCAAAAGAAGAAGCCAGTGTCCTCCAAGTGGTAGTGGGTAGTGGAGACAATGGGAAACAGAAATATGTAAAGATGAAGTGAATAAACCAAAAATCTGTTATGATCAGAAAACAATCTTTAGTACAAAATAATCACAGTTTTGGTGGCTGGAATATTTTTGATTTTGATAATGGTGCAAAAGTATGCATAACTGTTTTGATACAGAATGTCCAGCTCAATTTCCACACATATATTGAAAGATCTGAGTTTAAAAAATGGATAAAGATATCTATGGACGGCTGTTACCTTTTCTTGGTGATATAGGCCCAACCCCATTTCTTATTTTCACCCCTTCCCCTTGTTTTTTAGTGTTATCTTGCCTGAGTCACAAAAGTGGTTGAAATCTTCCCTCTGAAATGGGACCCTCAAATAAAAAGAGCATTACTTTATTAACAGCTACCAGCGCTGCTCTGTAGGCGACCTGCCAGTCTGCAGTGACAGCAGAGGAGGGTAAAGTTCAGCTCCTCACTGCTGGGCTTTAGTTACATTTAGGACATCATATGCTTTCAAAGAGGGGGGCAATTAGTTATTATCACCCACCCCTAATTCTTCAGTGATATGAAGCTGAAGTCAGATATTCTCCAGCTTCTTGTTCGAATTTTCCTGTTCCACCCTAAATGGAGCAGCAGTTACTCTCTGGCGCTTCAGGCGTTGGTGCTGCTGGACTAATTAAGGTGGAACAGTAAATTTAGCTAGCGAGCTACCGAGACATCAGCTCAACACATATCGGGACACCCCACCCCTAGACGTGAACATGCAAAACGGAGGGCTAAGGGCTACGTGGTAGGGGCGAGGTGTGAAATGGGATTGGGTCATAGAGTATATGTCTGTGTAGAGTCAGTCCAAAGTTGGTCACATTCTGACTTTTATGCTCTGAAATATAAAGGTCAATGTAGACACCTTCTTAAAGCCAGCCCTACATTTCTACATTTTCCAGCTTTGAGGGTCAAAATATCAATAAATTAAACAACTTTTGTAGCAAAATATTTTTATACAACCATCCATTTCTCAATCTAGAGATATCAAGGTTGTGCTTGGTTCTACCTCAATTAGGGGCCTCTGCTCCTCTACTAAAAGAGGATGAAACTTACTTTCCACCAAACTAAGGCCCAATCCCACTTCACCCCTCGCCCCTACCACTTAGCCCTTAGCCCTCCATTTTGCACGGTCACGTCTAGGGGTGGGGTGTCTAGATTCTTATTAAGATAGACAGGTAGGGCGAAGTGTTAGGGCTACATGATCCTCCAAATGGAGGTTTTTCAGAGACACTCCAAACAGAGTTATGAGAAAAAAAGAAAAACCAGCAAGACAGCTGAACAAGAGACCAAAGAAACACACAAATGTGAGCATTTTCTCGATTAAAAAAATATGATCACATTGTATTATCTTACTTTTATGTCATTTCACTGTATTATGGTCCTTTTCTTATAACATAAGCATAAAAATAACTAGTAGTGTGCTGATGTTTCGGTAGTTAGCTAGCTAAATATCCCATTACACCCAAAATAGTCCAGCAGTTCAGGCGTCAGAACTGCTGCACCATTTATGGTGGAACAGGAAAATTTGAACAAGCTGGCGAATAGTTGACTTCAGCTTCGTATCACTGAAGAATTAGGGGTGGGCGGTAATACATAATTGCCACCCCCCACTCTTTGAAGGCATATGATACCCTTAATTTAGCTAAAGCCCAGCAGTGAGGAGCTGAACTTTACCCTCCTCTGCTGTCACTGCAGACTGGCAGGGTCGCCTACAGAGCAGCGCTGGTAGCTGTTAATGACATAATGTTCTTTTTTATTTGAGGGTCTCATTTCATAGAGGAAGATTTCAACCACTACCCCTTGTGACTCAGTTCCAAGGGGCAAGGTGACACTTGAAAACAAGGGGAAGGGGTAAAAATAAGAAATGGGATCGGGGCCAAGACTCCTCAGTGATAGTTAAACATGTCTGGCATGAAAAGATGCAAAAAAGAGACATCAGAAAGGTCAGCTGTGGACGGTCTTCTCTAATAAACAACAATCATTTTCCTTTTTCTACAAATCTGAAACATAACAAGCATTCAGATATAACAAGCATGTTTTATTTCAGTTTTTCCTCCATCACTAAAAAAGCCAGGAGGAGATACACACATTAGCATGTAGCTGGCATTTGCCACTCAGTTAAAAATGCAAAAGTTTGAACACCCCAGTTAAATTACATGTTTTGTTGAAGTGAAACTGAGTTGATGCATCTTCTTCACAGAACACCTTAAATATCACATTTTACTGCAAATATTAGCACACAATTTCGATTTATTTGCTGAGTTACATATTGCGAAAACATAAAATACAAAATGAGCCATAACCTTTGCACAGCTCACAGTTTATGTTTTAGTTGAATTCAGCAAATAAACTGTAATCGTGTATTAAAATGTGCAAAAGTATGTTCTCTGCCCAAACCTTTGTGCATGACGGTATGTGGTTCTGTTCTAATATAAACTTGCTAAATCCATATCCACAGTCTACTTTAGGGTCTGCTCATTAACAGAGCAGAGTGTGAAAGAGCCAAAAACAGAAGTGTGCTAGTTATAGCTAATGTTGGCTCTTTGGCGTCGAGCTATAGCTTCTATTCATAGTAGGCTTTAATTACCCTGGAGCAAGTTTTGCTCTTTTTCATTTCTCACCAAACTATTCCTTTAGGAATATAAGATACATTCACTGTTATTAATTACACACATACCCAATCAAAACTGGAACTCAAAGTTTCCCTGAGTCAGATTTATTTATAGGGTAAGAAAACTTGGCACTGTGCCCCCACAGTATGAACTCACGAGACTGTAAGCGAGTCTTGAGCCTTGTGACTCTATTTCAGCACCTGAGATGGGAATCTAAGGCACCTTCCTGGAACTCTGCCAGGAAGCTCACTGCTTTCATTTCTGTGTGTCTTCCCATAGATAAACTACTGCATGCCTCGAGGAAGTAGGCTTTACTGCCCGGTGCACAGGATTAACAACTGAACATGGTAAGAAATAATAAAAAAGGGGTTTTATTGAGGGGACATTATGCTACAGACCCTAAAGCTAATGCTGTTTGATGCATTCTATAAAAGGATGATCTATAAATTCTCTGTTTAGCTGTTTAAGTCTGAAATTCTTATCATTCGGTTATAAATTTAATTTACATTACATAATTAATTACATTTAATTAATTGCATTTACCTTTTTAATTTGCATTCAAATCTGCACTTCTGATGCAAAAGCCTAAACACTGGGGGGCCTTGCAGTTTGGAAACTTGTGACTTCTCCAGCTTTGCTCATGTGGGCAAGGTTCCCCCCAAAAGACTAGACAGAGTTCAGACCAATTTTTCAAAGCAAACACAATTACTAAAACATGCGTCTGGGACAAAAGACAGGATGCTGCAATACTGCAGAGAATTGCTTCAATTATATCAAGCCGCCGAAGACAGCTGGCCAGAGCAGTTAAGGCCTAGATGTGGATTTTTCAGTGAACAATCCCAATTGACAGGATAATGTAGTTCAACAATAGGCTTAAGCACTATTCGACATAACTTTTCCCATAGGATGTTCTGTAATTTCATTTGTAGAATCTGACTGGCTTTATCTGCATAATGTCCTTAAATTCCCAGACAGCGTGGATTGAAAGATCATAGCCTGGAGGTTCACGTCAACATCATGCCACAGGACACACTCAATAACAATAACAACACACAACACGGCCCTGTCTATAACAAGGTTACCATAGTGTAGCAGGTAATACTGCCTAGGCAAGCACATCACGCTACATCAGTAAGAGTCCTTGGGCGTGGCTGCTAACACTGCATTTGCCTACATCTGTAACATTTGTTTGTAAGCCACTCTGGATAAGAGCATCTGCCAAATGCAGGACTTTAAATGTATCAGCACGCTTTGTTACTCCATTAGCCTGTGATGAATTAGAACAGGACCGCTATTCCTGAGGGAGCTCTGTATTCAGCCTATTATACAGATACGTTCACTTCACAGTTATTACTGTCAGACTGTAAAACTACACACACTGCAGATTCATACTGGATTAAAATCGCTCCACAATTATTACTGTCAGACTGTAAAAACTACACACACTGCAGATTCATACTGGATTAAAATCACTCCACAATTATTACTGTCAGACTGTAAAACTACACACACTGCAGATTCATACTGGATTAAAATCACTCCACAATTATTACCGTCAGACTGTAAAACTACACACACTGCAGATTCATACTGGATTAAAATCACTCCACAATTATTACTGTGAAATCCTTTCAATCTCAAAGTGACTTACTTCTTGTTCCTGCTGCTCCCACTGGCAGATCCTGTGGATGAGCTCCAGGTCACGGATCTGCTGGGCCATGCGCAGGTCAACCTGCCTGCGACGGTCCTGCAGGAGCTCCAGCAGGCCCTCCACTTTCTTGTGGCTGTTACGCGCACCCAGCACACCCCCTCCATACTGCAGGGCTGCCTCAGCCCCAAAATCCTCCAGGAAGTCCAGCAACTCATAACTTTTGTTCAGCAACAGCATGGACTTCTCCAGCAGCCCTGAATGTAAGAGACAGGTCTGTTTAGAGAAAGCAGGACTGACACTGACTATGTAGTAAATAGCAGCTCAATGCCTTAAAACAATAGTTCAGTGAAAAATCAGATTTATACTATTTTCCCCTTATGCCAAATGTATTTAATCAGCCAATACATGGGTTTAAATTTTGCTTATTCATTTTAGTCCAGGGGTCGGCAATACGTGACTCTTCTACTGTCCTGTTGTGGCTCCACAGCAGAATTAGCTTTTTAGTTAAAAATAAAATAATCCTCCTTTACAGTAAAATAAAGCTCTGCTGATCGTTCAACACAGTTTAACAATAAATGGTCTTAAACTCTGGAGTTAATGTAGAACTGCTAATTCACCCTTTAACCCTGAAGGTTGGCCTACAGACTAGCAACACAGACAACAGTCTGGCCTAGCTAGTAGCTAACGAAATGGCAAGGAGAAAGATTTAAGATGAACATCGATAATTTAGAGATGAATAGACTTATTTGCATTTATAATCACTCCAGCTGGTTTCCTGATACGTTTAATCTGCAACAAGAAACTGTAGAACACTAAAAGGTCACGAGGCTGAAGTCAGTTTCTCATTCGCCAGCTTCTTGTTTGAATTTTCCTATCACACCTTAAATGGCGCAGCAGTTACATTCTGGCGCATCAGGCACCATTTAAGATGGAACGGGACAATTCAAATAAGAAGCTGACTTCGGCCGTGTAAAAAGTCAAACATTAAGAGACGTTAAGAGATTTTAAAAGAAACTGTTCTACTTTTGCGAAAAAGTTTCCTGCTGGAGATGTGAGAAAAGCAGCTATAGCTGAGCTAAAGCTTAAAGCAGAGCGTAGCAGGTCTGTGTTTTCGTTTATATTATTTTTTTTTTTAGCCTATACTAGTAGATTAGCACAAACTGAGACATATTTACAGCCAAGATGGTGAAACGTTACTTTAATAAAATGTACATAAAATGTCGTGGCTCCCTAGGTGGTTAGATTTTTGTTGAAACTTGACAAAATGGCTCTTCTTAACATTTGGGTTGCTGTCCCTGGTTTAGTCGATAACTACAAAAATGGACAAGGGTATGGACAAAATTTCAGACTCCTGTTTTTAGCTATGGGATGTACTTGCATCCACTGTTACAGATAACAGTATTTCATACAGTTTCATACAGTTAGAGATGACCTAACAACTCTACACTGTATGATGATTTAGGTGTGCCGTTTGGTGTACATAAGCTCCATTACTTGTTAGCTACATTAGCCTCTTAGCTTCAATACAAAATTAAAGAAGCAAACGTCAGACACCAAGCATGTCTTGGCTGATCAACTACATTTGGGAAAGAGGACAACTGGGCAAATAAAACTTCTGGATGAGCTGTTGCTTTAACTGCACTGTCTTATAAAGATTTTGTGATGTGTCTGACTTTGTCTCAGAAGAATCTATTATTTCACACTGAGCGTGTGTGGAGAAAGTGCCACATGGTCCATTAGCCTCATGTCCACATGTCTGCTATTAGTGCTATGGCAGTTTATCTTTATTACGGCTCAGTTCTGTCAAAGTGATGTGGATTAATAAATATTTCCATTTGAGAGATCTGACAGGCAGAGATGTTCCAGGAAAAAGCCTGCAGGATGTAAAGTGTGTCTGGGATTCGGAGATAGCAGGACAGGAGGCCAGACAGGGTCATTGCTGAGAGCCACATCGCAAACATTACAATGAAGAGAATATTGTCAGCAGCTTTTACAGGAGATCAGTATTAAAAAGGTCAGGAAGGACAGGGCCTTGTTATCGACATTGGCTGTTAAAAGTTTGGAAACGCTTAGCTCAGGGACGGCAAAGCAAATCTGAAGAAGAGCCATTTTGTCAAGTTTCAACAAAAACCTGACGACCTTGAGAGACACAATATTTTATGTCCGTTTTATTGAGAAATGTTTCACCATCTTGGCTGTAAATATGTCTTAGTATGTGCTAATATCATAGTGTAGACTAAAAAATAATATAAACGAAAACAGACTTACTTTGTTCTGCTTTAAGCTTTAGCTATAGCTGCTTTTCTCGCTTCTCTGGCAGGAAACTTTTCCGCAAAAGTAGAATAGTTTCTTCTAAAATGTCTCATAATGTTCAATTTTTTCCGAGGCTGAAGTCGCTTCTCATTTGCCGGCTTCGTTTGAATTTTCTAATTTGTCTCCAAATTATTGATGTTTGTCTTAAATTTCTCTCTTTGCATTTTTGTTAGCTAGCTGGCTAGGCAGTTGTTGTCTGCATTGCTATGGTGACCAGCAGTCTGCACGCCAACCTTCAGGGTTAAAGGGTGAATTAGCAGTGCTCTGGAACCGTATGTTGCTGACCCCTGACCTAGTTTTTCAAAATGGGCCCTGAAGAGACAGAGGCCTAGAGAGATTGTACTTCTTTAAATCTGACTTGTAGGCTTACTAACAAGATTAATCATTCATATTCATATAAACTATAATAAAAGACTAGTTTAGATACATTAGTTAACCTGGTCATGAACTATAAGAAGAACGAGAAGAACAAGAGTTTTGTTTTTAAAAGATACCACAAATCAGAAATATGAAAAAAATATGCTTTCAAAAATGGCAGAAATTATATACAAGAACAGCAAAAATGCAGAAGACAGTACGTCACAGTTTTTCAGAGGTAAAAGTGGGTTATTAAGATACTGAAGCTGTTAATTGAAAGAAAGCTTGTTGTCAGATGGAAATGATGAGACGGAGTTCTCTAAACAAACCCCATATTTTACTGCAAATGTGCAGTGTTTTTGAATTTTTCCGTTATAAATCAACAGAGCAACACCCTCTATTGTTGTGTTAAGTTCTCTCGACTACTGGAATGTAAAAGTTTAACAAAAGTGAAAGTGAAGTAAACCTCTGTCTTCCAGTCTGGGTAAAGCATGAATTAAACCAGAGTATCTCCATAAATTCCCATCTGACTTTCCTGGTGGCTGGATAAAGGAGGTTTTAGTGACTCTGTATAACGTATCTGTCCTATATCAGTCAAACGCACTTCATTACAGAGTTTTGCTTTGACAGCCAAGATGCAGTGCTTTCGAGAAATATTAAACATTTTTGGCCAGTTGTGTGCAGTATATACTGAGCTCATGCATAAAGCATTAAGAGGCCCAAATTTCCTACCCACTCTGATGGTTTTAAAACTTTAAAGCAAATTATGTTATCTTAGTTTTTTCTAATAACTTTAATAAGGCTGGGATGATACTCAGTTCTTTAAATTCACTAAAGCTGGCCAATTGTAATAAACACTGATTTTTCATTATTCAATACAATTCAATTCAGTATTATGCAGTTATATTCAGTATATCTAGGACAGTTTCTGTTTGCACCAGAGGCAACAAAGCCAGGAAACCTTTTCACACCGAGTCTGAGTTACATGCACTGCGCCGCTATACAGCTTCAGCTCCTGTGCGTTGGTGGAACTCCCAATGTTGATTGCTGAAAGTTTTAGCAGAATGGGCTGTTACCCAGAGCCTGCATCTTTGAGTTGCACTGACTAAAAGGGAAATGATAATTTTGTTGTCATTACTACTCAATGGTTCCATTTGTTCTTCCTCTGCTATCCTGTCTTCCCACAATTTTTGGTGTTAGAAAAAAGAACTGTGGACTTGATGTGAAGCTTTCAGTGCGTTAAATCCACAAATCCATAAATCTGTACAATTAGGAATGAAAAATGCTGTTTCTGATGGAGTTTTCCATTTATGGCAGCTCTCCAGCGTGACGCTCACTCCCCGCTAAAGTATATACAAAGTAAATCGAGGCTGGCCTTTCGGATAATGGATCGAAGTGAAGAACGCTCATGTGTACAAAATGGAAAAGAAAATAGATATACTGTACTGACAGAATTGTTGATAGTGTTATTAATAATTATTGATAAGTTGATAAGTGGCCTCTAAATTTAACATATTAAATAAGAAGTTGTATATCGTCGCTGTCCAAAGAAAACAATGCATCTCCATTTTTGCCTATTTTTATTTTTTTAATCATTTCAACATATCAGCTGCCCTTACGTTGTGTTACAATTTCATGATGAATGGAACAATAGAAATCTTCTAAAATCACTTGGAATTAAACTTCCACATTACATTGATTTACAATTGCTACGTTTACATGCTGCCTAATAATCCATTAATAATCTGACTAATAGCTCAATCAGAACAGAATATGTCCATATAAACATCTCAGTCGGAATAGACTAGTCGATTGAGGCCATTCGGAATACAGGTTCTGCCCGATTGAACGAGGTGGGTAATCCTGTAAATAATCTGTTAAATAGAAGAATAATATCTGTGTAAACGTTTGTATCTGATTACATTCCCTATCGGAAAGTTTAAGTCCGTTCTGATCATGTTCGTCACGTCATAGTGAAAGTTTATACCGTTCAACATGGCGGAGCGGAAACTGGTCTGCAGAGGAGACGAAGTTTATGCTCTGATCTTTAAAAGACGGCGGTGGGACGGACGTCCAGCTTATGTGTCTCAGAACACGACGTCTTCCTCTCGGCCTTCTTTAATAAGGACATGTGAAGGACGTTTTCCTGAGTCTGACATCATTTTAAAGCTATTAAAAACACAAGCACCGCTCACTGCTGCTCATCTCACTCTGACTGGACTCACGTGATTCTCGTTGTCATGGTAACGTCTACACTAAGTGGTTCTCTAGTGGTTTTGCCTTCTTCTGTAAAGTTACTATTTTGGAGATACTTGTTTTTCTTTGGACAGTGACGATATATTGTGCCACTGCTGTAAAAATGTAGGAGGAGTTGATAAAAGGTCTAGCTTGAGAATAAAGCCAAAGCCCATGCAGTTTAACCCCTTGCTGTAATGTCAGCATTCAAACCTTACAGATGTTTAAACCACCTTTAGGCCAGTTTTAGTACAAGCTTTTAAACAACAGTTTAAAAAACTGCCAAATCTTGATTGAGGCAAAGCCTGACCCTCATACCAAGGAAAACATGGAGTGTTGAAGACAGATATTCACAGTTAGCACAGATCTTCTTTATGCTAATCAATCCTTTGCAGTGTTTTTTTTTTCTGATGCTCTTTCAGTCTCTCTCTCTCTCACTTATACAAATTTGTTCTAGTCTCAGTCTCTCTTCCTCTCCTTCCAAAAATGTGAATATAACTGAATAACCCTTGAGGATGGGAAAGTCTGAGATCAGAGTATTTCTCTCACCTCTTTTTATGGTGCTGTGTTTCTGAATCAGGTCAGTCAAGCAGTCAGCACTGGTCGGCTCCTGGCCGGCACGCTGCAACTCCTCTGCTTCATCTATCTTAATGGCAAACTGCAGACACAGAAAGAGTACAGTGATGTATGAGAAAGGAACGTCTTCACGTTATGAGAACTGCATGATGTTTAATCCTATATTGTAAGAAAATGTGTGAGCTTCGCTGTAAGTATGCTGATGCAATATGGCTGCAGCTTTACACTGGTTTTTCATTTGTTTCGTAATGTTTGTGTGTATGTTTTGATGTTTCCCCGCTGGCTGAGATGTTTGCCATCATGTCCCCTGAGATAGCAGCTGAGAGTGATTGTCCAACTGTGGCTCAGAGGCTTCTTGGGCTGGCAGTTTGGGTGACATTGCATCACAGCTATAAAGCAGCCTGGACTGGCCACTTGAGTAATGCTGTATTGCGGCTAAGAGGCTCTCTGGACTGGGTACCTGACTGACATGACATCGCAGTCTGGGCCGGCTGCCTGAGTGACACTGCACTGCAGCTGTGGGGCTGCCTGGACTGGTGATGTTTGGCTGCTGGAAAATGCTACCCTTTTGCGACTAAAGACATTTTCAGCCTTCCAGGCTTCCCAGGCCGGCCTCCTGTGCGATGCACCATAGTTGCGGTGTGAGACTTTCCCCTGCGGCTAAGGACTCTTCCTGGCTAGCTAAGTGACTCTATACCGTGGTCAAAGACCCCCCCCCACTAGCTGTGGGAACAGTGGAGCTGTGTGTGTGTGTGTTCTCTGTTATGTATTGTTAATTATGCGTTTTGTTGTGCTGTAAAGAGTCCTTGAGCATAAAAGTGATGATGATGATGATTATGATGATGATGAAGTTTACTTTGTGGTATTTTGCAGCAATCTGGATCTAAAGATTTCAGGGGCCCCAGTCAATATGGGCCAACCTGCACCATGGGCCCAAGTGCAGTTTCCCTCCTTGCTGCCTCCAGTAGTTACACCACCAGTCCAAGCTTTTGACCAGTGCTTTTGAACGCTAGCAGTGAAAGGAGACAGCACCAGAGCTATTACATAACACAACACTGCCCACTCAGCTACTCAAACAGCCGTCTGTACAGTAAGCAACGGCTTGTTGATACATTTTATCCCAAAGCAAATCCGGCCTGATCTACGCTCCAGCACTGTATAACAAACGAGCTCAATTCCAATCGTCTCTCCACAGATGTATCCTCTGTCCACGCCTCTGTTTACCTTTTTCACTCCAAACAGCAATAAATGACCTCAGCGCTCAGTCCTGCTCTTTTATCTGAAATCGCTGATCAGAGTGAGAATCTCTGATATCAAAGCTCTCTCTCCTCAGATCGCTTCAGAAACTCATCAGAGGAAGCAGCTGCTGCTTTAAACACAGGGAAATACACAGCGGTGTGTTTTCAGACGCTATCACACCCACACACACACACACACACACACACACACACACACACACACGTTTACACATTCAGGCTGAGAAAACAAAGAACCGCTGCTGCACTTCAGAGCTAAATACTGATCAGAACAATATCGCTTGCAGCACTGCAGCCAGAAACAAACATGCTGGCCAGCAGTTGAATGAAACTCCCTTCGCTGTCTGCTTTACTTGCCTGATCCACACACTGCCGGTTTATCTCCTGAGGTCAGGAGCTACAGATCAGACAACATCAAGGAGAGCAGATATAAAAGGAAGCTTCATTCAACTATTTGGACCCAGCAGCTCATTTTCTTCCTTCCTTCCTGCCATCTCTCTCTCTCATTCTCTCCTCCATCTCTTTTTCCTTTTATTATCTTTCTTTCTTTCTCACTGTGTAAGGTAGGTCAGGTCCCTCTCTTCCTCTTAACAGCAGTCTGCCTCCCTCTCCCTCTCTCTCTTTCTTTTGCTTCTCTCTCTCCTCCTTCCCCCCCTCTCCATTTCTCCTCCTCCCCTTTTTATTGTCTTTATTGACATGACTGCCTAGTATAGTATCACCAAATCATTACTCTCCCTCTCTATTCTCCTTCTTCACCTTCTTGTATTTTTCTCTTTTCTTTAGTTTTCTTTACTTCTCTCTTTCTTTCACTCACATTTGTATTAGACTCCCCCTCTCATCTCTCCATCTTCTTGCAAAGTTCATCTTTTCCCCCTTACTTAATCACTCCCTCTTTCATCTCCTCTTTATGTAGGAATGTCTTACCTCCTTGTCTCACTCTCTGTTTCTTCCTCACTCTCTTGCTCTCTCCAACTTCTTCTCACTCATGCACTCAAAGATGCTAAAGCCCCTTGTATTTCTTTCTTAAGCTTGTTCTGTTTCTTCTTACTTTCTCTCTCTGATTATCTTATCTTATTAGGCCCAATCCCATTTCACCCCTCGCCCCTACCACTTAGCCCTACCTCTCCGCTTTGCGTTTTCAGGACTAGGGGTATAGAGATAGACGGGTAGGGCGAAGTGTTACGACTACATGACCCTTCAAACAGAGGTTTTTCAGAGACTCCAAACAGAGTGTTATGAGGAAAAAAAGAAAAACCGGCAAGATGGCTGAACAAGAATGTTAGAATTTTCTCTCCGTTTAAGGTGGAACAGAAAAGTTTTAACAAGAAGCTGGTGAATATCTGACTTCAGCTTCATACCACTGAAGAATTAGGGGTGGATGATAATAACTAATTGCCCCCCTCTTTGAAGGTATATGATGCCCTTAATGTAACTAAAGCCCAGCAGTGAGGAGCTGAACTTTACCCTCCTCTGCTGTCACTGCAGACTGGCAGGGTCGCCTACAGAGCAGCGCTGGTAGCTGTTAATAAAGTAATGCTCTTTTATTTGAGGGTCTCATTTCATAGGGAAGATTTCAACCACTACCCCTTTAAACTCAGTTCCAAGGGGCAAGGAGAGTCAAAAACAAGGGGTAGGGGTAAAAATAAGAAATGGGGTTGAGCCTTGATCTCACACACTTTATCTCTCACTTTCTCGCTCTTTTTCACCTACACTTTGTAAGGAATGCCATCTTTCTCTCTCTTCTCTTTCTGCAACTTTTTAAACCACACTATCCCTCTCCCTGTATCTCTCTCCTCTCTCTCTTCTTCCTCTCGCTTTGTAAAAGATGCTCCCTTTCTCACCTCCAGAGCGTGGTCGTAGAACTGGCAGGTCAGCAGCAGTAGCGTCCGTCGTTTCTCCAGGTGGCTGACCAGCGTCGTCCAGGCTTCACTGAGAGAGAGAGCCATGGCTTCATACACTCGTTCCTCTCCCTTCTTCTCCTCCGCCACCTCATCTGCCTGCTCCAGCAGAGCCCGCACGCCTTCTTCATTCCTCTAATAAAGATCAAACACACTTGATTCAGCCCATTACTCAGCTCTTTCATAACATTTTCATTACATTATCTCTAAAATACAACTGATTCATGTTTTAACCACAGCAAGAAGTATGAAATGCAGGCAGTGATTTATAGTTAAAGTCAATTTGCCAACAACCAGTAAGAAGTTTGCTCTAAAATACTCCATGGGTGCTCCTGTGCTGTACTCGTAAGCTGGCAGTACACTACTCACCTCTTACAGCGGTGCTTCAGTGGTCCCTAAAGCAAGATTTTCCCGTTTAAAGTCTAAGAAATCCCCCATTCTGATGATGCATTCTGGTGATGTTAGAAGTTATAGGATCTATAAGCTTGCAGAAGGAAGCCAGACAGCTAACGTTACTGCTAAGAAGCAAAATGTGTGTGTTTATGAGTCTCTACATCAGTGCATTTCTTTATTGCAGTGGGGGGGATTCCAAAGGGAGCAAGATGTATTCGAGTAATGCATGCTGGGTATTGTAGTGAGAGGGCACTGACAGATAAAAGCAGAATAAGCATATAAAATCATGAATTTTGTCAAACTAAAGAGGCTGAGGGATGCAATGCTACACTATAGACATAAAAATGAACACACTAAATGCTAGTTTTAGGCTGGAATGCTACTTTAACAATCAGGTACTTCAGAATATAGATATATCAGACTGCAGATATTTTTAAAGCACTTTTATTTTATGCTTGTAAACATATTAAAGTCTTATGTTCTGAAAAAAATAAAAATTTTCATGTTTATTTATACAAATTTAGCTTACAGCTGCGTCTAATTAGCACCAGATACATCTTCAAAACACCAAAATCTGCAAACACTCATTACATCAAGTGCTGATTGTTTTGAGTGAATGTGAAATCATCTTCTGGCAAACAGATGCTTCAAAACTCCCTCAATCGGCACGTGTCGTACCATCGCCAGTGTGGTAGAGCTTGACTTTAATTAAAGGCTTTGCTTTGCAGGCTTGACTCTGTACTTGCTCTCAGGGATGGGAGTTGCCCCCCCACTGCTTCCGAACACAGCGAGAGCTCTTTTCACATGCTAATACAGCCCGACACAACGTCTCTCAAGGACGCAATTGTGCCTTCGAATCAATAGCGCATTTTTCCAAAACCTCAGTATAAGCAAAGCTTCTTCTCTCACTGCGGGAGAATACAGAACGTCTGTGTACAAAACATATGCACAACATTAGCTCTGACGTTAATGCAAAATTTCATATTATGCAATGTTGAATAGTGAAAAGTGCTGTGAAAACTGCCACTGTTGTCAGGTCACTGCGCAAGTCCATACGATTCCTCTTGCAGACTTGCTTACATGGTTTCTGACACTGTATGATGTACTGTTATTCATAGAAATGGACAAAAGTACATTACATAGCCAAAACAGTGGTGGTAGTTATCTTTAAGGCTGCACTTTGTCTGTAGTTTTGTCCATGTTTCTATAAGACAGTATGTCACATAGTATCAAAGAGCCATACTATGAGAGGCTACAAAGCAATTCGGCATGGTTTAAGGAAGGTATGATGATTTGGGCACACAGTTGGCAGCCTCATCGGGACTAAACCTGATGATACTTAAACATAAACTGATTTGTGAGAAGTTTGGCCCTTTCTTTCATCTAAACAATGTTAATATGGTTGCATTCTATCATTTAAAACCACATTATGTAAGTTTTGCTGGTTTGGAGACCTCTTTGGTGGAAATGTGGAAGAACATTTTGTAATGGGTGGTGCTTGGGCCCCTTCCCTGAGTGGATGAATCTAGTGATTGAGAGCGCTTTGAGAGAGAATTCAAAGAGAACTCAGTCAAAACTTGAGTGAATTGTCTACTATTGTCATCATAGGACCTTCTTTCTGAGTCTGTGTGTTTGACGTTAATGTCATATTATGTGACCCGGAAAACTCCCCACTCAATGCCTCTGGCTTTTAAATGATTATTACAGGCTTCACAGGGCGACCCACAGCAGCGCACACTCAATATATTTTGGCCTGTTTTCACAAAAAAATCTTACATAATGCTGCTTTAAAAAGTTTTTCTATCTCAAAGCTATGAAGAGAAAACCTCTTCCTCTTCCTTTCTTTTTTAGGATAGATTATCAAGCTATTTTACTAGTTTTACAAGCTCTAACTGGTCATATGTACCATAATAAAGAAGCAAATTTCAGACACCAAACATGGTCTTGGCTGATCGACTATATTTGGGAAAAGAATTAAAACGTATAAATTTGATCTTTCGCCAAGCTAATATAACCACTGTGTATTCCGGTAGAAATCACACAATGTATTGTGGAACTTGCTTTTAAAATTGGAACAAAAACGTGAACAGTGTGATTTATCTGTTCACAACAACAGCTCTAACTAGACACCTACAGCAGTCTGGGTAATACTTCCTATAAATCCTGTTTTCATAATGCATTATAAATTTATTTATAAGGCATTATATGGCACAAATAATGCCTTATAATAACAAGCATACATTTGTATAATTAGTAGTTAAGTAGTTAGGTAGTTAAAAGAGTCCCGACACTAGACACTTTTAAATCCAGGCTCAAAATGTTCCTTTTTGAGCTGCTTTTAGCTCAATTTAAACACGTAACGTTTCTAGACCTTCTCCTCTGTAATGGCACTTTATTATCCTAAACTAATTTTTACATTTTTAATTGAATTCAAAAATGTAATTTCAAATTTGGTTTTTAATTTAATGATTTTCTCTTTCAAATCTTTCTTAATCCAGTTTTTAATGTATATTCTCTCTAATTTTACTTTTTAAATGACTGTGTATTTTCCTCATTTGTAAAGCACTTTGAATGACAGCAGCATGAAAGGTGCTATATAAATAAACTTGCCTTGCCTTACTGGCTAACATAAAGCATCGCTCTGTGCTGCTAACCATTCAGCTTTGGTTCCTAACTGCTAAGAGTCTAGCACCTGTAGCCATCTAGCCTAGCATTACAGTTTCCAGTTAAAAATAAGCAAACTCAAACTCAGATTTACACTACATATAGAAGTATTCTATATTTTATAGTGTTATGTAACTATAACTACTTACAAGCAATTATACAAGCTCATACCAGGCATTATGACATATTATGTAGGCCATATAAGACTTTATAAAAGCATTTATAATGCATTATGACTACAGGATTCCTAATTCTTAATTCATAATTAAGTAAGTAAGTGTGGGGTGGTATCGAGGTCTGGAGACCAGCTTTACAGAGCACAGAGGGAAGCGCTGGAATGTAAGTACTGGAGCAGGAGTTTTAATGAGGCCTGGAGGGAGAAACAGTGTAAAGAGCGCTTTCTGTGGAGGTAATATGAACCAGTACTCACTAGAAACACACAGAGGATGTTTTGTACAGGCTGGCGTGATTAAAATGAGAATACGAGGCGGAATAATTTTGAACAGAGATGGATCTGCGGGAGAAAAGTGACCCAGAGCCAAAGCGCAAAAAGACAGAGCTGAAATGATGGTGGATGGAGATGATCACACCTTGAGTCTGGCCAGCAGCTGATCATGCTCTTCCAAAAGCTTCTTGCTTTCATCCTGGTTGTTTCCAATCTCCAGCAGGTCCGGATGAGCCTCGGTCAGCTGCAAGTGGACAAACTCTCCACACTGAAAACATACAAACAGATAAACAGTTATTCATAAATAATTTTATAAAACAGCAAAAACTTAAAATATAATAATAACTTGGATTTTCAAGTTATATTTGATAATAATAGCAACGAACAGTTCTTCCACCAAGAAATGTAGTCAGTTTAGAGTTTGCTATTGTTGCCAAGCAACCAAGGACGGCTGAAATAGGACATTTCAAGTCAAGTCAAGTCAGCTTTATTGTCAATACCACAATATGTACAGGACATACAGAGTATTGAAATTGCGTTACTCTCAGACCCCATGGTGTAGCAATAACATTAAATAGATGGTAAACAGGACGTGTGAATTAAATAGACACTAAATAAACACTAATCATAAAAATAAACACTAATTGTAGAAAAATAGAATAATAAAAAATAATACAAATATAAGAAGGTCCTGAAATTAACAATAAAGTGACTTAAGGCACAAACAGATTAAGGTCTGTGGGTATAAATAGTGCAATTATAAACAGTAGTGCAATGAGAATGAGCTTATGGAGCAGTTAAAGTGAATTTCATGAATGTTTACATTTTTCGTCATATAACAACAGAAATATCATAATAAAGCAGTGTTTAATGTAGAGTCCTTGACCTTCTAAGTATGTTTTGCTTGACAAATTACAACTGCAATGATAATGCTAATTTCAGATAGCAGTTTTCTGTGGTGTGTTAGCATGACACACATTTGTTTTCCCTCACACTGGGTTTAATACTAAACCAGGCACAGTTAATAATAGTTAATAATGATAATATAATAATAATATAGTGGATAATTCAGTGAATACTTCAATTCAAAGCCTATATTAGTGCAGTTTAGCCTGTTTAACCCTTTTTAGTGCTATACAGAACTTTTTTAAAAAGGTTCTATATATAGAACCTTTTATATAGAACCATATACAGTGGTTCGCTTTAATCATGCAGAAGGTTCTTTGAGTGTTTATGGTTCAGAAACATTTTCTTTACTAAAGAACCCTTGAGGAACCATGTTTTTGAAGTGTATATCCAGACACTTTTATGTATTGTTTTACTTTTTTGTCTTTCACCTTTACACTTTTGTTCTGGTGCAGACTGTAAAATGACAGTAAATGTATCTAGATCTCCATCTATACACACAAACACAGAGATGACAAACCTAGGCCATGTTTACACAGAGACAGATGAGCTGAAAGGCTACACCTGCAACCAAGTGCTCCAGTGTCCTCTCCTCTGCCCACATGCAGTGACCCCGGCACAAAGTTTACAGGCAAAAACAGTTTACAGCCCTTAGAAAACACAGTTGTAGCCAATGATAACAGAGGCATGGTGTGATTCCTTATTAATTATGCTTTTCATATAAAGCTCATTGAAACAAGCTAAACCACAAGAATGTTCTGATATTTTTCTACCATCAACCTTCCATATAAACTCAGAAGACTCTGTAGGTTCTCTGGTGGTTTTGGAGGGTAAATAAAATGTCTACATTTGTGTTGTAGTCATTGTGACCCCTGGTTCCTATCACCACCACTGTAAAGACATCTGAATCTCTACAATCAATCATTTCACACCAAACCACTCTGTTTGCGTCTGAACCACTGACATTTTACAGAAAATGAGTGGAATCCCTCCTTAAATGGACGATGCAATTTAAAACAAAATCTTTTCTCAATACCATCATAAAATTAGTATAACAGCTTTAAGTGCAGCAGCTTTAAAGCCATTAAACACTTCAGACGTCTGGTTCCTATCACCACCACTGTGAACAATTCTGACTCTGCAAGCTTCTTTAGAACAGGCCATTTCACACCAAACCACTCTGAATGAGTTTATTCACATCGTAACGATTTAATTATGCCAACAATTTAGAAAAATTAGTGGCACGGTGGTGCAGTGGGTAGCGCTGTCGCCTCACAGCAAGAAGGGCCTGGGTTCGATTCCCGGCCGGGTGACCAGGGTCATTTCTGTGTGGAGTTTGCATGTTCTCCCCATGTCTGCATGGGTTTCCTCCGGGTACTCCGGTTTCCTCCCACAGTCCAAAAACATGCAGTCAGGATGATTGGACATGCTAAATTGCCCCTAGGTGTGAGTGTGTGTGTGACTGTGTATGTCTGTTTGTCTGCCCTGCGATGGACTGGCGACCTGTCCAGGGTGTATCCTGCCTTCCGCCCGATGACAGCTGGGATAGGCTCCAGCGACCCAGAAGGATAAGCGGTTTAGATGATGGATGGATGGATAGTGGAATTCCCCTTTAGCACTAGTGGTGTGAGGGGAAACGGTCCACCACACCACACCGGAGAACCCTGCCTACTTTCACAGCTCTGATGTACGACCAGAAACGGACAAAGGTACTCGACCAGGTTGATTTGGATTGATAACTGTACTGCACTGTCTGGTGGAAAAATGCCTTAATTAGTCCTATTTGGGGGGTAGGGGGGGTGCAATTGTGAGGAGCTCCAGCAGCTGCTGCACTTTGTCTAAACTGCACTACAAATGCGGGAAATGCAGCTTCGGATATGCAGGCTGATGGCTATTTAATTGTGCTGTATATTTTAAGAGTGTTGGCACCGGTCATTATGCAGGCATGTGCAGCTCGTGCCTTCCACTGCAGCGCAAACTGGACCACAGCCAGAACTTTAAAAGGTGCACGCGAGAAAAGCTTCTCTCTGCTCTTTGCTCCATCAACAAAAACACCTGGGGGTCAAAACAGACCCTAAAAGTACAAAAGAAGCCCACAGACTCTGGGAGACTGTATCAATAATGCAGCGCTGTTGTACAGTACGGTGTTTTGTCACAGTGCGCTGGCTGGATATTTCACAGCTGTTACTCTCCTCCCTGCGGGCGCTTCAGTGATAAACACAAACATTAAGTCGGCACGTCAGGCATCAGCAGAGTCTGAAATGGAAAAATCAAACCAGTGGACGCCGACCGTGTGCCTGGAGATCTACACTGGTCATAAAATGTTTGTGTTTTTAATAAAGGAAGCGTCGGCTCTTTGTGGTCCATTTCAATAGCTTACTAGATAGAAATAAAACAGAAATTAATTTGATCTCGCCATTTTCCTTGCAAACACTGCAAAACGGAAAACTGATAAAAGTCAGTCTTGCATTGTATCCTCTTGTGATGTCAGTGCTTATCAGCGCACTCAGGTGTTTAACCCCTTAAAATCAAGGCTTATTACATACTAAGGCTTATTATTCAGTAACTACAGGGACTACAATGCACACTAATGGAGCTTTTCTTAGGTTATACAAGTGTGTAATAAAACCTTGGGCCCGCCGGCAGGACCATGGCTTGGTAAGGGGTCAAAATACCTTTGGACCCAAAGAGTTTCAGTATGTGCTTTGAACAATAGTTCAGAAACAAAAGCGTCACATCACCATGTTTTCTGCATTTTACTAAAGGTGTTTGCAGAAGGTCAGTATCTGCAGATCTAAGATTATGTGCTGGAACATAAACAGACAGACGCTCTATGATGTAAGCGGAGCTTTAAGGTCATTTAGAGCCTTAAAAACAGATCTTTAAAATCTATCCTGAATGATGCAGGCAGTCAGTGCGGTTCTACTAAAACAGGACTGATCTGATCTCTCTGTGTTGTTTTTGTTAGGATCTGTGCTGCTGCATTTTGTACGAGTTGTAAAGGATGTATTGTTTTCTTAAGGAGTCCAGTAAGAAGATCATTACAGTGATCAACTCTGCTTTTCTCTGCGTCGCTCTGAGATAGAAAAGCCTGAACTTTAGCAATATTTCTCAAAGGACAGAAAGCTACTTTAGTGACTGTGTTCACATGCGGGATAAAACAGAGCTCAGAGTCTAAGATCACACACAGGTTTAGTACTTCAGGTTTGGTATATGAAGCTAAAGAACCAAGTTTCTCATAAAGAAGCTTTCTCTGAGTTTTAGAACCAACAATCAGTATTTCGTTTTTTCATGATTTAATTGTAGAAAATTTGGCGACATCCACTGAGATCCATAATGACATAATGTTTGGTATTATGATAGCTAACTAGAGAACAAAGCGAAAATTTGCAGGTGACCTAAGCTGTCATGTCTACAAACATCATTACATCTGTCATGACACTTATCAATAATGGTAACACGACACTGTTAGATTACTGAACAAGATCTATCAAGTGTTGCTGGTTGGTTTCCACCAGATGTAGAGGTGGCCAGTAACTAGCTCCACTCAGTTTCATGCACTTAAGTACAATCATGAAGGATTTGAGTATTTTAACCCTTTAAAATCCAGGCTTGTTACATACTAAGGCTTATTGTTCAGTAACTACAGAGACTTCAATGCAAACTGGCAGAGCTATTCTCAGGTTATAGAAGTGTGTAATAATACAATTTAAGGGGTTAAACAATAACACTTATACTCAGTTATATTTGTGAGGAATGTAACCCACTTTTCATGTTTTAGTCACCAACATATTGATCCTAATTCTCTTTTTTGGGGTTTAATATTATCCTGTTGTGTTGCTTTTGTGTCTGGACTGCTTTACTGTTGAACACACTTCTCACTTTTGAGCTTTAGCCTTTTTTTTGACCAAAAAGACCCAAAAAGAAACCAATAACAAACTTCAGTTCCTTTGCTGATGAATGCATCCCACGCTGGATGTACCAAAAAGAAAAATTCATAAAGTCTGGTCCTGATTCAGACTCTGTACTTTTACTCAAGCTGTTTCTTAGAAAGATATTTTTGATTTGCTACATTATTTAATCGGACTAACAACACATTCAGGTTAGAATGGTCTCAGGATCTGGTGACCGCTGTTTTAATCAATGACCCTCAGCTAGACATCCAGGGCTGTGAACTTTGTAAAAGTTTTGTCCTGTGTTTTGAGCAGAATGGTAGATGCTGAATCGATGCTGATGGTGGTAAATGACAGGCTGCTGCTGCCTCTCTCTAGCAGATCAATAGCCTTTGAGGCTTGATCATATTAGAGCTCTGTTATATAAGACACATTTAGAATAGTTGCATAAGCTCATGTTAAACACAACAAAGATCATACCGATCAACATAGCACCGAAGGATAATGCGCTCTGTTAGCATTAGAGTTGGTCTCTAGACTTCTAGACGGGGATTAAGCCTAATCCTGGACTACACATTCCTGTCAATGGAGAATCTCCATTCAGAATGCTGTGTAATCCAGCATTAACATCAATCCCTCCCCAAGAAACCAGCCCTATAAACAACCACAACACTGCAGTAACACTAATATCACACCTAGGCTGTATATTTCATTTCATTTGTGCAATAATTTCAGTATTTTATCAAGCACTGTTATTCTGCCCACTGTCTCATCTGGATCAGTGCATAAATGTGGGCATGTATATTAATTTGCACATTTATGAAAATCTAACTTGTCTACTTGTCACAAATGAACTGTTATTATCTATTTAAAGTCATTTTGTGTCACAAAATTATGTGGAATGTCTGTTTGATCAGCGAGATTCAGTCATCGCTTTTAAATATAAGGCATTCTGGATAATAATCTTTATTATATGTCCATTCTTGAGCTTCTGCAGCTTTCTCAATTATTATGGAATCATCCACAGCTCTGCTCTTCATCGAAAAGTTCTTGATTCTCACAGCTTCCTACAAATTAGTTATAGAATATTAGGCCATGGAAACCTGTAGGATAAGTCTATTAGAATAATTTTAGATATTTTTCTGCAAATTGAATTTATATTACTGAAAACAGTCATTCTAAACTTTTGAATGCTATTGTTTATTTTTCTATAGATGATTTTGTTATGTCTTTCTATAGATGTATGTACATATCTATCACATTGCCTATCTATCTATCTACCTACCTATATCTATCTATACCTATTTATCTATATCTATCACACTATCTATACCTATTTATCTATCTATATCTATCAAACTGTCTATATATCTATCTCTCGATACTTATCTATCTATACCTATTTATCTATCTATATCTATCACACTGTCTATATATCTATCTCTCGATACCTATTTATCTATCTATACCTATTTATCTATCTATATCTATCACACTGCCTATATATCTATCTGCCTATCTCTATCTATACCTATTTATCTATTATCTCCATGCTATGTATCTACCAATCTATCTGGCTATCTATCTACCCATCTACCAACATGAGTGTGCAAAAGGTTCATGTTAAACTGTTACCTTTAGCACAGCAACAACAATCTGTGTGTCCCCGGCCTGCACAGCCACCGTACTCAGCGCCGTAGTGGATGGCTGACCTCCTGGGTCACCTTCGCTGGACATTGTCCTCACGTCCAACAACCAGTTGAGTCAAATAGTTCTGAAAGTGGTGTACTCCAGGATTTTGCTGTCCTCCACAGCGCTCTCACTCTCTGTTCCTCTCTCCAGAGCTCCACAAACGTTCCAGCAGGCGTCCAAACCCAAACACACTGGGGGTGGGCACAAGCCTATTAAAGCAACAGTGCTGCCCACATCAGCAGCAACAAAGTGACCCCGTCCTGCAGATTCTGTCCCAGATCCTGTGCAGCAGAGGCAGTGTCCCCGCTCCACTCTCCTCCAGCAGGCTGGACTGAATGAGAAATGTGCTGCTAACAGAGCAGAGCAGAGCACAGTGGGGTAAAAATAGAAATATCCACTGCATTTATCACAGAGCACTCAAAGCCATTTGACACACCCCTAGTTTGGTGGCTTTGGTCCCTCTGAACTCCCCCCTCCCCCGTCTGCTGCCTGTTGCACTGAGCGTCCACTGAATGATTTGTTTTTTCTTCCCTCCCCTAGAGTGAGCCAGGATAAGGTCTAGACTGGCCTAGACTCTAGAACATCAACTGTAAAGGACAGAAAGTAGAGGTTTTAAAGGGCCTTTTAACCCCATAAACTGCAGGCTTGTTATTCAATTACAAATCTTAAGTTTTATTACTCTGTAACTACTAGAAATTCAATATCTACTATGAATAATTCAGTATCAACAACCAATTATTCAGTAACAATAATAAATTATTCAGTATCTACTATGCATAATTCAGTATCAACAACAAATTATTCAGTAACAACAATAAATCATTCGGTATCTACAATGAATTATTCAGTATCAACAAATTATTTAGTATCTACTGTGAATTATTCAGTATCTATGAATTATTCAGCATCTATCGTGAATTATTCAGTATCTACTGTGAATTATTCAGTATCTACTGTGAATTACTCAGTATCTACTGCAAATTATTCAGTATCTGCTATCAATTATTTTGTATCTATTGTGAATTATTCAGTATCTACTGCAAATTATTCAGTATCTGCTATCAATTATTTTGTATCTATTGTGAATTATTCAGTATCTGCTATGAATTATTCAGTATCTACTGTGAATTATTCAGTGTCTACTGTGAATTATTACGTATCTTCTATGAATTATTCAGTATCTACTGTGAATTATTCAGTATCTACTGTGAATTATTCAGTATTTTCTGTGAGTTATTCAGTATCTACTGTGTATTATTCAGTTTCTACTGTGAATTATTTTGTATCTACTGTGAATTATTCAGTCACTTCTATATATTGTTCAGTAGTTACTTAGTATCTACTATAAATCGTTTATTAACTATTATGGGCTATTCACAACCTACTATGATTTGTTCAGTCTCTACATTAAATTATGCTGTATCTACAATTTAGAAAATACAATTAACTGTTCAGTATTTACACTCTTAGAAAAAAGGTACTATACTATACTTTCAGATTTTGCCGACAACATCAAAGGTACATCTTCAGGACCTTTAGTCAGGAAATATCTCATATTCCATTGCAGTTATGTTTTATGTTGCACTTTCACCTTGGCGAGTCAACGCAGTATATCTCTAAAACTTATTTAAGGTACATAATTGGACCTCAAGGATCACATTGTACCTTAGAGCATGTGTCAGGCTCCAGTCCTTGTTGGTAAAACACCGCAGACTAACTAGCAAGGCCTTCCTGAAGTGAACTTTAAGCGTTAGATGAAGCTGAATGCTAATATCCACAGTTTGAGATACCTGCCTTAGAGGGTACATTTTCATTGTATGAACACTGGGGGACAAAACTGTATCTGTACAGTAACCTTTTAACAGTTACATTCATACAAACACATTCTTAACAATGGCATTAATATATTTCTTAACACATAAAAGCAGTCATTTTTGTTAAGGTATCAATTACAGCTACATAACAAGACATTAAAGGACCCATATCACAGAAAACCAAATTTCTCCTGCTTCTTCTGAAATAAAGGAGTAACATATAAGTGCTATATAAATACTGGTAAAGTTTCAAAACATACCATTCACTCTCCAGTTTATACAGTCTATATATGGAAAATCAGCTTCAAAAACAGCCCGTTTTGAATTCACTGTTTCTGTGATGTGACCAACTCATTTACATATATCAGCCTACAGCAGTTTAGCCCCGCCCACTCACATTGAAGTGTTTCAGCTCTGAGTGCTTCTCAACCAATCAGAACAGAGTTCATTTACATATCAGTCTTCAAAGCATGGTAACAAAAACAGCCTGCAAGGCATAAAGGGAGGTTAGAAAATGTAAATGTCGTGTAAAAATGAAATAAGACCATTTTTGGGACATAAAACCACACAAATGTTGTATATGGACCTTATAACGAAATAATGTTATAAAAATACAAGACAAGATGCAGGATGTGAGCCTTTTAACGACAAAATAATGACAGCAAAGACAAAATAAAATAATAGTGACAAAAATAACAATGGTAAGGCAACAAAAAGAAAAGAGAAAACAAATACAATTGATTTGTTTTGTTCTCTGATGAGTTTTATTCAAATTAATCGATCCATGTTCTGCTAATGATGCAAATGTTCATAGTGAGGCTGGACAAGCTTTACAGAATACTGACAAAAATTACATTCAACCTCAAGAGAAACTGCAGCACAATGTTAGGAGAGTTTTTTTTGCTGTGTAATTGAGGTTTTTAGAGATAACTATCTGACAGGCTAAGCTAAAAGCTTACCCACTTCAGCTGTTTTAGTGCCAGATTAATTCTGTTGAGTGTATAAAGGGCTGTAAGCAGCAGTAGTCACTGTCCCAGTAAAACAGAGCGTCTTTCCCTGACCACAGCACAATGAGAGGAAAGAGGTCAGGCAGAGCTGCTGATACTGAGCAGATGAGGGAAACACAGCAAAACCCCCAGCTTCCTCTGATCTCCCCCCGATACCAAGCACACGCTGCACTGAGATGCTCTTGTTACAGGAGAAAAACACACATCGTTCTGCTAAATTACACAAATTTCCATTCTGAAAACAGGAGCAGGTTCTGTCAGTGTTCAGCGCAGGAAACGTGATGAGCTGTTTGGAAAAATAAGTGAGAGTAAAAACAGAAAACAGATGATTCAGGCATATTTATATTTGATTTTAAAGGGTCCGTATCATGGATAACTTAACGGCTCTCGGTTTTTTTAAATGAGTCTGATGTAGGATATTAACACTGTTGAAGTTTCAAATTGTACGGTCAATATATTCCACATGTGAGGATTAACCTGCAAAAAAAAAAGTTTTAATTCTTTGTTTTTTGTGATGTCATAAAAACCAACACATTTACACATCTCTGCCTATTTCGCCTACAGCAGTTTGGCTCCGCCCACTCAGACCGCTTTCTGAATGAGACACAATCACAACAGAAGTCACTCAAGGGAGGCTGGAAAATGGCCATTATGGGCATTATGAGCATAAAGAAAACCCCACAAACTTTATAACTGGACTGCACAGGACAAAGCAAATACAATAAAAATGCACACACTTAAAAAAAAAAAAAAGACGGTTCTTCAAGGGTTCTTTAGTGAAGATAATGGTTCTATACAGAACCATGAACGCTCAAAGAACCCTTTTCACAATTAAAGGATTCTTAACGTTGCGAAAGTGTTCTTTAGATTGATGGAGGATGTGCTGTAGATGGTTCTATATAGAACCATTTTAAAAAGGGTTCAATTTAGCACCCAAAAAGCGTTCTTCAATTGTTACAACGTCAACCTTATAACAATTGAGGAACGCTTTTGGTGCTAAAAAGAAGCCTTTTCAAAGAGGTTCTATACAGAACCATTTTCTTTACTAAAGAAGTCTTGAAGAACCGTCTTTAAGTGTGTAGAATATGGGCCCTCATAAGGTATGAGGTGATATTCTATGATCTTTTGTGATTATAGTATTATATCTAAGACCTTTTTCAATGTTCCCATTTAAAACCTATTCAAAGATGAAGAGCTCTACTATGAAGAAGTCAGAAAAGCTCCAGCAATTGCACTGCAACAATCCCATCACTACATCAGGTCACAAGCAAAAAACAAAGCATATAAGCCACCAAAAAAGACAGACAGACAGACAGACAGACAGACAGACAGACAGATAGATAGACAGATACACTACACTGCTGCAGTACCAGCCTCTACTCTTCTGGGAAGACTTCACACTAGATCAGCGTTCGGCAACACGCAGCTCCACAGCAGAATCAGATTTGTAGGTAAAAATAAAATAATCCTCCTTTACAGTAAAATAAAGCTCTGCTGATCGTTCAACACAGTTTAACAATAAATGGTCTTAAACTCTGGAGTTAATGTAGAACTGCTAATTCACCCTTTAACCCTGAAGGTTGGCGCACAGACTGCTGGTCACCATAGCAACACAGACAACAATCTCGCCTAGCTAGTAGCTAACGAAACGGCAAAGAAGAAGATTTGAGATGAACATCGATAATTTGGAGATGAATGACTTATTTGCGTTTATAATCACTCCAGCTGGTTTCCTGATACGTTTAATCTGCAACGAGAAACTGTCGAACACTGAAAAGGTCAAGAGGCTGAAGTCAGTTTCTCATTCTCCAGCTTCTTGGTCAAACATTCAAATTCAAAAATTCAAACAAGAAGCTGGCGAATGAGAAGCAACTTCAGCCTCGTAAAAAGTCGAACACTGAGAGACATTTTACAAGAAACTGTTCTACTTTTGAGGAAAAATTTCCTGCCAGAGATGCGAGAAAAGCAGCTATAGTTGAGCTAAAGCTTAAAGCAGAGCAAAGTAAATCTGTCTTCGTTTATACTATATTATTTTGTCTATACTAGAACATCATCACAAACTGACTGATCTACAGCCGAAATGGTAAAATGGACATAAAATGTTGTGGTGGTTTGATTTTTGAAAGGACAAAATGGCTCTTTCTTAACATTTGGGTTGCCGACCCCTGGTCTAGATGTTGGAACATTGCTGTGAGGATTTGATTGAGCATAAGTGAGGTCAGACATTGATGTTGGATAGTGGGTTCTGGATCAAACGGCCATTTCCACCTCTGTTCAATTGAACAGGGTGTTTTTGTTATTGCAGCTTTAAGACTAAGATTATGTAAATGACCTCTGTTCATATTGGCTGCCCTATACTAAGCATTCCAGGCTAAAATATACAGAACATTTCATTCTGTACACGTCTGTCCATCTGTCTGTGAAGCTACAGTCCAGGACTTTGGTGTAACCGTGTATGCTAAATGATCAGTTTCAGTCCCAGAGCAGTAACATTTGAAAGACTATATTTTATCACTTGAGAAATGTATCTAAAATAAGACATGCTAACCCGGCAAGATGCTCAGAAATTACTTCATAACTGCCAGATTAGACTACTGAAATGTGGTACTGGCTGGTTGCCCTGCTGTCTCTCTAAATAGGCTCCAACTAGCCTGTGTGCTTATCAGGAGAAGCACGTCTGAGGATATTACCCCAGCCATATCCAGTCTACACTGGCTTTCTGTTAGTGGTTAAAAGGTTCTGCGTCAGGCCAGAGCTTTACCGTCAAAGCCACTTCAGAGAAATAAGCCTGGGAAAAGCGGCCCAAACCTGTCACTGGTCCTGCATCAAACAAACAAAGAGACTCCGCTCCCAAGAACAACCACAGCAGTATCTACTCTCATCTCTCTAGCCCTTCACCTTCACACTCACACAAACTGTCACTGGTTTCATCAGTTTGTGTTGAAGCTTGTTTGCAGTCAAATATTCATGTTTTACAACACAAAAAGTGGCTATTTGTGTTGCATTTCTCTGTTAGGTTGCTGTGTTTGTTTTATATATAAAGGATCCAACAGTCAAAGTTTTGTAGACCTGTATTTAGTGTCACAAACTACCTTTTTAAACAAAAAAACTCCACATGAATAGGAACATAATTCACACATCAGTCATGCATTATTGTTCCTCGGATTAAACAAATCAGTTCTGCTTACTGATCCAAACTGCTCAGAATGAGCTCGTGTGTTTGCTCGGGAAAAAACATCCAACAGTGAAGGAAGCTTCATACATATTTTAGACAGTGATAGGAAAACAATAGCACACATAAAGCTCAGGTTCTACCTCTTGCCGCTAATACAGAGGTCACATTCACAGCATTTAAAGTGGCTTTCTTTTTTTTGTAATTCTGGTCCGGTATCAGGCTCGTCAGGTTTGTGAGTTTAACAGTCTTTCAGCTTTTCTGCACACTCTTCAGCTACACATCGCTGTTGTCAGAAGAAAACCTCGTATCTCCACTTTGGATGTTTTTCAGTTTTTGACAAATGCCTGTTGCCCTTTTCACTGTATGTAAAATTCATGATGATTGGACTTAAAATGGCTTAAAATGAATGGGAAAAAAGTCTGGTTCCATTGACTTACATTAAAAGTAAAGTATGTTTTTCTATTGGGAGGCGTCTGTTCCAAACCCCAATTTCTAATACTCGCTTTTTTTGCATTTTTTTCACGTTTTTTAAGATCTTTTTGATTTTGTTTAAAGTGAAGTATATTAAATTAATTTCTCTCCCATATCTTCATGTCACTACCGAAACAGAGACTGTATCCCTGTCCCTCTGTGCAGCCAAGACTAGCTTTTCCACGGTGTTGCATGAGTGACTTTGAGAGAAAGCTTCCTCAGTTTTTCAACAAACAACAGAGCGTTTCAGACAGAGGGTGAATTGAGATGCACCGTATGAAAAAAATGTCATTTTGGAACACTGAAGCATAAAAAACTGTTCTAGTAGACCCAAAAAATAAAATTAAAAAGATAAAATGAGCGTAATAGGTCCTCTTTAATCAGCTTCCCCCACGCAGGAAGTAAAAAATAAAGGTGCCAGAAAACGTGGTTCTTTAGGGAAATAAAATGCCAAAATGCCGCCGAATGAACTTCCTTTTTTATCTGTTTTTTGTGTGTTTGTGTGAAGCTATTCATGGCTGTGACATCACATCTATATATCTATGCGCATTTTTTGCAAGTATGTTTCTAAATATGGACTATATGGGCTGATGTGAACTGTACATTTTGAAATATTGTTTACATAGTTTAGTTAAATGTTTACATAAATACAACAAAGTCTTGTTTTATAAAGGCATGATAGCATGATAACACTGTTAAAGGTCCAAAACGTACCAATTCACTACCCAAATCCATAGAGTCTATATGTCTAAGGAAGCCATGCTGAAAAACAGCCTGTTTTGTATTCATTGTTTCTGTGATGTCACAAATTTACACATATCCACCTATTCAGCCTATGGCAGTTTACCCCTGCCCATTCCTACTGAGGTGCAGGAGCGTTTCAGCTCTGAGTGCTTCCTGAACAAGGCACAATACAGTGCAGCCAATCAGAACAGAGCTCATTTACATACATCAGTCTAAAAGGCATAGTAGCAGAAACTAAGCTGAATTAATCCTGTTCAATTCAAAGGGATAAAGAGAGGCTGGAAAAATGATGTAAAAATGAATTACGACCATTATGACAATATAAAATCACATAAATGTTGTTAAGTGGCCTCAAGGGAAAAAATATAAGAAAATGGACCTTTAAATGATATTTGCATAATAATCCTGCCTATAACGACCCTACTGCCTTTTTCACAGCACATCATTAACTGACTGAAAACATTAAGGCCCATTCGACCATAAAAACAAACAAGCAATTCCTGCTGATGAATTTAATTTCCCTTTAAAATTCTTCCAAAACACAGCGCAGTGTTCACAGCATGACTCCCCCTGTCTAAAATATCCGCCGGTATGAGGGGCCATGGACCGCTGTAAACACGACCGGGAAGCTTCGCACACAAACACACCGCCTGCTTCGTCCATCCACAGGAACGGACGCGGCAGCTGCGGAGACCAGAGGACAGCTGAGAAAGTAGCCAGGCCCTGGACACTCCCGAAGGCCGCAGATAGTCTGGCCATCTGTCAGGGGTCCCTGATAAATCAGGAAAGTCACGGAGTGGCCCCCGCTAAATCACAGCCAGCTATTAATAGACACAGACACAGAATTTCAGCTCGTCACACATCAAGCACAAGTTCCAGCCACACTGATACAGCCATCACCCCGTCAGTCAGCGTGACTATGATTTCCGGCTATTCGCAGAAACATGGCTGTTAAAAATACCAGACAATTCTTCACCCATTATCATGTTTCTTTAGGACCAAATTTAGACAAAATATGAAAACAAATCGCCACGTGTTCAAAATCTCAGTCATTTTGCTGTACTCTTTAAATGTAATTACATACTTACACAATTAATCATACAGAACAACAAATTACATTTACAGTAAGTTTCAAAAAGACATAGAAGACAAAAATATACAGCCATGTACAAAAGCGTAAATGTTCAAATGATATGTTTTGTTGTTTTAACACATCCACATGAGGAACAAACATAAATATGACATTTTCTGCACATTTTAGTGCACGATTTCTGGAAAAACAAGTATAAAAATGAAATGTGCACTTTTGCACAGGCCACATTTCATGTTTTCCTTTTTTCCAGTATGTTAAATTTAGCAAATAAACAGTAATTGTGCATTAAAATGTGCAGACGTGTTCTTGGCAGAGGATGCGTTCACTTATTTTCTCGTAGAAAATCCACAAAATGTTATTTTACCAGAGGCGCCAAAACTTTTGTATATATCTGTGTTTATCAAATTCAAATCATCTTCTGTGAGTACACTGTGGATGCACCATTACTTAAAGCACACAGACCCACAGCCTGCTTCATTACAGAGACAGCATAATCAGTGGATTTACTGCAGTGCTCTACTGGTTCTGTCCAACTCGTCAAACCTCAGGAAAACTGAATATTATGGTGCATATTGTATATAAATGTTTTGAAGCATTGCAATATATTTTTGTCGTATCATCACTTCTAATAAAACATCTCCTTCTATTCACAAACTCAAATGTGGGATGGAGTGAAAGTTTAAAATGTGGCCTTTCTGCTTGTTTTAATCATTTCTGTGAGAGAAAATAACTTACAATAATTTATAATTACAGAAGGCTTTCATCACAGGCAGTAACTGACAGGGGAATTCCACAGATTTTTCAAATTTTCTGTATAATTCAATCGTTTAGATGTAAACAGTCATTCAGAGTGGTTTAATGTGAAATGCATTGTAGAGAAACTTTACAGTGGTGGTGATAGGAACCAGGGGGTCGGCATGACCACAACACAAATATAGACATTTTATTTACTGTCCAAAACAACCAGTGAACCTACATGTGTCTTCTGAGCTTTATATGGAATGTTGATGGAGGGAAAATAGCAGGAAATCTGGAAAAAAGTCTTATTCCCTTCATTCTCAACACCTGAATTTACCTCACCAAAAGGAAAACATTTTTAAAAATACATTTTAGGCCAAAACTTTCACAAAACTATCGTTAACCGTGTCTCAGACATCAGGCAGTGTATTCATAACCATTTCATTTACCAACTTTCTCTGAGTGAGTTTTAAGAGGCAATAAACTCAGACGTCTGGTTCCTATCACCACCACTGTGAACAATTCTGACTTGGTAATTTTCTCTACAACGGCACACCAAACCACTCTGAACGACTTTATTTACATCTTAACCATTTACTATGCAGAAATTTTGAAAAATCGGTGGAATTCTCCTAAGTAAAAAGGAGGAAATTACACAGATTAAAACTCACTGTTGGCAATATTTCTAATATTCTCCTCTATAAGATTGTTGCACTAATAATATTAGATGATCAAAATATCCCTAAACATGTTTTACTTACACAAAGTGATCTTATCAATGAAATACACTTACAGGCCTGGCAGGAAATATTACTTCCTAAACGGCATTAACTCCTGAAACAAGCAAATTAATGATCATTTCTCTTCATAAAAATGACTCAGTACAAGACAAAATATCTAGAAAAGGCAGGTTAGTCATTATATTCTTAAAGCAATTCCTTTGAGAACTCCAAAAAGGTAACTTTACAGAAGAAGTCAAAAACATCCTTAACTTCTACTGAAAGTTATTGGAGAAATGATTTTTTCCAAGTAATTCTGGACCATTTCTACTGGTCCATTCGTCATGAAATTTTGACACAACATAAAATGTAACTGGGTTTTTCAAATAATATAAAAAAAATGAAAAAAAAAAGTAAACACACAAGGTTTTGTCTCAACAATGACAACATACTGGCTACAACTAACTCACTTGCTATGATATTTTTTGCAGTGCATTTGTCTGAACACTTCAGCCTCTTTTCCTGCACGGTATGTGACCTGCATGTCAATAGTGGAGCTCACACTGTTATCACAGGCAGACTATTTCGGTCGTGTTATCCAGGGAGCTGCCGATAGATGTCAGAACAGCATGTTACTCAGCAGCTCTGCTTCCAGGAGTAAAGACAGTCGTCTATAAATAAGCCGAACAGTATGACTTTCTCGCTCTGAACTGACTCACTAGAGACTCTCACTGCAAAGTGCACTATAAAATATAGCAGGTATGAGTTTTCCTTACTTTCTAATAATAGTGTATAAACATGAATAGTGAGTAATAGTGAACACATCAAAACTATGAAATAATAGCTAGTTTTCTATTAACACTTTACTGCACGCATTGTGAAAGCAATAAATAAAAAAAAAAAAAAATCACTTTTCTCGCATGAAATGGTCCTTGATTTTTTTTGGACCTGATAATTCAATTAAAAGAAGTAACAAAAAAAATAAATGAATAAAGAATGTTTGCAAGGGTCCTTTTGGATTATGTTGCCTTGAGGTAACATTGTGCGACAATGGAAAGAATTGGTATTTCTGGAGCCGTGTTCCCTGAAGTAGTGAGACCTGGCTTGTAACTGGCTAAATTCATTCCACTGTCACACAACATATTTCAGCAAATTGTCATAAAAAATTGATAGCGAATGTTAAAAAAAATAAATGTGCCCACTAAAAAACAGAATGACCAAGTACATAATTTTTATTGACTTATTATTAACGCTTCCCTTTATTGTTAACCCTATCATTGTCTTTAAATAATGTATAACGTTCTTGTAAAGTGAGGAAAATGAGTTTGTTGGCCTGAGGCAACATTGTGCAACAGAGGGTTAAATAATGCACACTGTCACTGTAGAAACAAAACCTCCCGTCTCTAAAAAGCAGCTTTACAGATTCTTTTTTTTTTTTTACAGCTTGCACACTTGGAAAACAGCAAAAGTTGTGATGAGAGGAAAAACTATTTCATACTGTTCTAAAAAGAAGAAGGAAGACTTAGTAAAAGAACAAACGCTGCAGGGTGAGGTGAAGAGATTGGACCTTCTGGCCTCTCAGACTCCTACTGATCCAATTATTAAAGAACTAATTAAAACTAAATACGAACTTAATAATATACAACAAAAGAAGACCGAACAGGATATGCTTAAACTTAGACAACAGCAACTTGAATTTGGAAATAAAACTGGAAAAATTTTAGCAAATCAATTAAAACAGGAAACCGAGAAATCAATAATAACAGCAATCTCAGGTCCCTCTGGTAGGATCATTCAGGATCCCCTAGCTATCAATGATGTATTTAGGTCTTTTTACTCCAATCTCTATACTTCTGATAAGAAAGCCTCAATGGAAGAAACTGAAGCATTCCCGAGCAGCGTCTCCCTACCTACATTATCTACATCTGTATCAGAATCAATAGACAGACCTCTTTCCTCTGAAGAAATCACCAAAGCCCTCTTTCTAATGCCTAACCATACATCTCCAGGACCTGATGGCTACCCAGCAGAATTTTACAAACAATTCTGGCCTCTTATTTCACCGCTCAGACGATCTCAGAAATGTCTGAAAATACATCCATACCCTATCATATGAATACTGCTCTTATCACACTTATCTTAAAACCAAATAAAAAATCTACAGATTGCTCCAGCTACCGTCCCAGTTCACTGATCAATTCAGACATAAAAATCATAAGTAAAGCTTTATCAATCAGACTGGAATCGGTCATACCCACTCTCATAAACACAGATCAAACTGGGTTCATCAAAGGGAGACAGTCTTCAGAGAACACATGCAGGTTATTCAATCTAATTCATATGTATAACAGCGAAGAATCTCCATATATATCACCATGTATAATAGCATCTCTGGAAGCTGAAAAGGCGTTTGACAGGGTGGAGTGGTCCTTTCTCTTTGCTTCTCTTAAACACTTTGGATTTGGATTACCATTAACTCTAATTGGCCGGATATCAGCAGTTAAAATGAATATCCTCCCTAAAATCAATTGTCTCCCACCGTCAGGCTGGTTCTCCTCTCCTGACAATGCAGTGACTAAGTTCTATTGGAAACACCAAAAGCCTCGAATCAAGTTAGCTACCCTCGAGAAACCTAAACATCTTGGAGGACTTGGAGCCCCAAATTTCCACTACTACTTTCTATCACATCAATTGCTTTACATTAGACATTGGACAACTAGCTCAAACCAACCCTGGCAAGACATTGAGGAAAGTTTAATTCAAGAACTTGACATTAATAGTATTCCATTCATAGACAAAGCTATAAAAAAAAATAAAAAATATATATATATATATATATATATATATATATATATATATATATATATATATATAAATACAGTACAGTAAGTACCACCCTGAATGCTTGGTGGAATTCAAACAGAATTCTTAAATACAGCTGCTCTCCCTCCAGTCAAACCCCTCTGTGGAACAACCCCATGTTTTTAATAAATAACAAACCTTTTATATTCTCAGCCTGGAAACAGAGAGGAATAACCAGCCTGGCACAGTTGTTCTCTGGTGGCTTGCTCATGACCTTTGATGACATCAAAGAAAAATACAATATACCAGATAATTGTCACTATCAGTATATACAACTCAAAGATGTTCTAAAGAAAACAGTTGATAGTGGAAATCTCTGCAATCACACTCCTCCCCTCTACTTAAAGCTACACTCCCTCAAACCTCAGAAAATGTTATCACAAATATATAAACTTATAGCCTCAAAGGACAACACTATCTCTCTCCCAACTGAAAAATGGACCTCAGATATAAAAGAAACATGTAATGTCAACTGGCAAAATATATGCTGTGATATCTTCTCTATGTCCAGCAATTCAAAACTCCAGCTAATTCAATATAAAACCCTTCACAGAACATATATCACAGCCTCTAAACTACACCGTATGGGATTCATTCACAGTGATAAATGCCAACATTGTCCAGCTTTAACAGACGACTACTATCATGCTTTCTGGAATTGTCCCCCGACCCAGCAGTTTTGGTCAGAGGTCATGGACAGGCTATCAGAGATTTTGGGCCTTGTCATCCCTTTATGTCCCGTTATAGCGCTACTTAATGACCTTTCCTCACTTTCAGCACCCAATCACCTCAAATGCTTTATATTCATATCACTTACCATTGCCAAAAAAGTTATACTGCTGAACTGGAAGGACAGAACCAAAATTTCAATAAAGCATTGGCTTAACCTCCTCATGGATCACCAACTTCGAAAGACTCACAGCAAATTTTAAAAATAACACAAAATCAATCAAGGAAACCTGGTCACAATTTTTACAATATATTGAGAGCTGATTTCTCTCTCCAAACTCATCAGGGGAAGGTTAAAACTCCTACATAGGATTTGATAACTACCCACGTTATAATTACATAAAAAGGGGGGGGGCATTACTGCCTTGTTTACTGTTTTGTTAAGTGTCTGTGTTTGTCTGTCCTGTATGTCCAGTTTGTCATTATTATTATTATCATTTATTATTATTATAATAAATTAGTTTTTTTTTTCTCTGTTATTTCTGTTCATTGTTTCACTCAAAGCAGGGGGTGGGTGAGAGGGTGGAGGGGGGGGCGGTGTTTGGAGGGGTGTTGGGTGGTTGTGGTGCCACATCACCTTATATCTATATGATCATTAGTAAACGATGAGTCGTGACATTAATAGCGAAGTGAAAAAAAATAAAAAAAATAAAAATATATATATATATATATATATATATATACATACACACACACACACACACACACACACACACACACACACACACACATATACATATACATATACACATATATATATATATATATATATACACACATATATGTCCCCTGGAAAGGGGGGGTGGTGGTGTGGCCAAGGAATGTTGGCCCGGGAATTAAAAAAAAAAACAGCTTTACAGGAGAAGGAAAAAACATTACTTTCAATGTAAATTATGCAACATATTATTTTGGACCATTTCTGTTGGGCCATTCATTATAAAATTTTGAAATAATGTAAACAGCAGCTGGTGTTTTCAAATTATGCAACAATAATGATAAAATCACAAACAATCCCAAAACAGAGAGACTAGGTTTTGTTTCTAAACGCAACAATATGGTAATATACATTGTGTTAACCAAACTATCTGACATTTTAGATTATTTCAGAAAGTAGCTACAATGTTTTCATCATCACATTAAATTACACCACCAAATACTTTCCTGAGTTATCATTTCTGGAATGCTGCATGCTTCATTATAATAATAGACCATCTTTAGAGAGCCTGTAAACAAGGACCACTCATGTCACACTGTTAAACTAATGTAGACCCATTACATTATTAACTTATTTATGTTTTACTTGTATAGTTAATTTGTAAATAAGAGTTTTTTTGTTGTTATTTGGCACTACTCTTCCACTGGTACACTGTATCTGTTCTAACTAAGAATAACTAAATACTGTATGAATATGAATTTACTGTATGAATTTACACCAGTTGGTTGGTGGACTATTCTAACTCCAGCAGCACTGCTGTGTCTCATCCACTCGTACCAGCACAACACACACTAACACACCACCACCACGTCAGTGTTACTGCAGTGCTGAGAATGATCCACCACCCAAAATAGTACCTGCTCTGTGAGGGTCCATGGGGGTCCTGACCACTGAAGAACAGGGTAAAAGGGGGCTAACAAAGTATGCAGAGAAACAGATGGACTACAGTCTGTAACTGTAGAACTACAAAGTGCACCTATATAGTAAGTGGAGCTGATAAAATGGACAACGAGTGTAGAAACAAGGAGGTGGTCAGAATGTTATGCCTGACTGGTGTACATCATAAAGATGGCCTCAAGTTTTGCAGCATCATATTTTTGTCCTATCGCTGACATCTATTTGCAAATACAAAACCACAGAATAAGTGAAAACACAAACACGGTAGAATAAAATTGAGAGATGAGCAAAAAAGTGTTAAATCAATGTACTGTAGATTCTTGAAAGTGGCTCCCTAAATGTCTTCTAACTGTTCTCTGGGATGCTTTTCCTACAGGCTGTTATATGCTACCTATGCTGAGCACATGTTGTCTACCTTGCACTGTGCTGCACCTGCATGCCTGGAACACTATGAAGTCTCCATGGGATTTCACCTTATGGGGCAGGATTCTGTGTTTAGATGCAGAAAGATATCAGCTGTGGTTCAGGAAAGTGAGTCCTTTCACCAGCTCAGGCTCTACCAGCTCAGCTACACATCCAAAACTGCAAACATCAGAAAGAGTGAGATGTCCTGAATAAACACACACAACAGCATCTTTGAGGCTGTCCTGGACCTGAATTCATGAGGGCAACGGGTCAGACATTATTGACTAATTTCAAACACTGAGCGCATTTACATGCACTTAACAATCTGATAACTGCAGAAAATCAGATTTTGTCAGTAATCCGATCAATGTGTTTATATGCACCTGAGTAATCAGATAATGGGGAAACTCCAGGTCTATACGAGTCAGCCAGTAATCAGATTTCTGCTTTACACCCGGCCAATAAACTCACAGAAGAAGACGTGACGTGAACGTACTGTAAAACTCAAACTTCATGCCGTGACTTCTTTTTAAATCATTGCGCCACTTTACCTGAAAATATGAACATACATCAACTAGAAGATAAATATTTTCATGAAGAATGATGAAGATTCCTTAATAAGCTGTTCGCTTATTTCCGGTGTTGCGGTGTTTTTTCGCACATGTGCAGACTAAGAAATCTGAAAGAAATCAGAGTAAGAGTTCACACTGAGAAATCTGATTACTGAGCTAAAATCCAACCCTCTTTTTCAGATTTCTAGATCAGAGTATGGTGTTTACATGACCATTAGAATAATTTGATAACCGCAGAAATCTGATTATGATCGGATTGTTGAGTGCATGTGCTTGCACACAATCTCACTCAGTGTCCAGAAGTCTCCAGACAGCCCCTTGAATTAGTCAATTTAGCTACTTTAAGGTGCACCAATTACCGTTAGAGCCATTCACGGCTTGTATAATCTCCACAGAAAAGCCTTGACTAATAGAATTGGATTCTTTTTAGCATCAAGGGTAAAGCCTTCCCAGAAGAGTAGAGGCTGTTACTGAAGCAAAGAAGGAACAAACTCACTATCAATACCCTTCATTTCAGAAGAAACAATAGATAAACAGGTGTCTTCAAACTTTTGGACATATAGTGCACAATCATTCTCTGACACACACAGCTTGCTTGAACTGAAATAGCAGCGTATGCCTGAATTAAATGGCCAGTGGACATTCTCGGGACAAAAAACAAAACACTCAAACATTTGGTAGTTCTCATCATTGTGGAGCTCATTTTAGAATCAGAACAAAGTGACACACTAAGCGTATCACTAGGGGAGCGGGGCACAACCTAACACTGGGTAAAATGCAACATCAGCATTTTATGTAGTTAAACATAAATAGAATGTGCTTCTTGTAATCCAACAGCAACGTCATTTGCACATGTTGACAGCTACATGATATTTCTAGAGATTCAATGAATGCTGTTTTTATACCATAAAAGTAATTTAAGTTACTTTTATGGTACTTCTAAGTGTTTTTTTAAGTACTGTTGTTCATAAGTCACACCAAGTCTTACATTATTTAACATTTCTAAAGTCTAAAGTACAGCCTCCACAATGCAGGGTTAGTTTAACACGCTGTTACAACCAAGAACCCCCCCAAAAAATGAGAAAAGGCCCTAATCCGCAAATATAAATTCATTTATATCATCATTTCATTTTTGGACATTTCATTCACAAATTCATCAAAAATATACTATAGATATATGGAATTAAAATACATTTCAGTCTTACTGAGCTGATATTTGCTATTTTATTTTGTGTTCAAATAAATTTGCCATGTTTGACCCAACCTGTTTTCACAAATCATATTTATTTTGATGCATATATTTGTATTTTTAAAGATAATTCTTGCTCAAAAACCTTAAGAATTTATCAAAAAAAAAAAAAAATTTAAATGCAGTGTCCACACTCTCCCCTATACATCATGATGGATGAAAGTTAATATTCAGCACAGTCAGAGCTAAGGGGTATAACAATAAGTTTATTTCATGGGTTAGAAACTTCCTGTACAGCCACTGTAAAATGCATGACAGCATAAGCAAAAATGTTCAGCATATTCGCGATAACGGCGGACATTCCTGTAAACGCTGAGCCTGTCCGTATGATAGCATGATAGACTAAACATTCTCCCAAATCTCCCTTTGCAGTACTTTTTTGTTCATTTTTTTTTGGCTCAAACGACCCCAGATTTTCATAAAATACATAATTAAAAACTTAAAAATAGCCAAAAAGCATTATACAATTATAAATGCTGAGTAAAAAAAGAAATCAATAAATATGGATTTCATTATTTTATGACATGCCTCAAATATGCAAGCAGCATACACATTAGATTGACAATTATGAGATGAAACAATTTCAGTTTCACATTTTATTCATCAATGCTCCACTTGACAAAGCCCTGTTGTACCTTTTGATGCAGGAAAAATCTGTACAATCACCGTCATGTCCACTATTAATGGCTTGCTGTTGTCTCTCATATCTGTAAAACATACTCACTCACATGCATACAGTCTCTCTCTCGCACACAAACAGCTAGCGCTAACTGCAACAGTACCTTTGGCAGTTTATGCCTGAATCAAAGGCCTTTATAATGGGCAATCATGTTGGCACAGGAAGTGATAACAGTGAACGTTTTGGAAACGCTCAATGGAAAAAGCAGAGGAAAAAACTCAAAGTACATTTCTTACTGTCAATCAGGAAGTTTATCATAGGCCTAAAAATCTACAGCACCAAGTACAAATGGGGTGTAGAGCGATGGTGCTTCTTACTGTACATTCTATAGGCTTTAGTAGCACCATTAAAAGCTAAAGTCACCTGTCCAGGATGGATAAAGGTGACCCAATAAATGTAAAGCTTTATACTGAGTTCAGTCTTTTTTCTCTTTCTTTTAGCTGTACTGGTGTGAAAGTAATGCAATAGGAACCTACTGGGGTACTACCTTTCACTGCTTTTAAGGTGTTAAGATGGCTTGGCTTGAGCAGACAATAACTGGAGACACTCCTGGCCTGTTTAGGGAAGAAAAGGGGGCATATGTAGGTCAAGCTGGATTGAGGGAGGTCCAGATGACCATGTTTTCTGGAAAAAAAGAGGTGCATTGAATTTACTCGCACCTTACATCATTTCCACATGAATAATATATATGGAAAAAAAAACACTATTGTTGCCAAAAATAAGCTAACTGAGACACAACTGTGTTGACTAGTGTTGTCAAAGTTCACCTGAAAATTGCTGGACAGTACTTGTGGGAGAACTATGGATAAATCAATGAGCAGCAAACTAACAAAAGCAACAGCAAAGTGGAGCTCCAGTTCCCCTCGAGAGCCTCTACAGTAAGAAGAATCCATGAGCTGTATGAACAAGAGTGAGAGGCAACAGTCATGGAGGAGCAGAACCATTGACTGTATCGCTGTTGTCAGATCAAAACCTCATATCTACAAAATGGTAATTTTACTGGAAAAAGAGAAAGCCTACTTTTCTTTTAATGTAAGTCAATGGAACCAGACTTCCAAGTCATTTCGGGCCTTTTCTATTGGTCCATTCATCATGAAAATTTACACACAAAGTAAAGGACAACAGGCATTTTCAAATTATGTCAAAAAACTGAAAAACGACAAAAATGGAAACTGGAGGTTTTCTTCCGACAACAGTGATATATATGATACACAGTCATATGCAAAAGTTAAGACAACCCTAGATGAAATAACCCTCCATGTGAAAACAAGTTAACAGATCATCTACAAAATTAAATGTCATTTTTCTGCCAATTTTAGTGCACTATTTCTATTTATTTACTGAGTTTATGATATTAGGAAAAAATATTAAACATAAAAGGTGCCATTACATTTGCACAGGTCACATTTTATGTTTTATTCTTCCCCCAATATGTCAGCAAATGAACACTAATGTGCATTAAAATGTACAGAAGTGTGTCCTCTGTAGAGGATGTGTTTATTTTCATTTAGGTAACAAAACACAGTTTGACAGGGGTGCCAAAACTTTTGCACACCACTGTATACGCTCATTGGCTGGAAAATGTCGCTCTCAAAGGACGTCAGTTATGAAAACTGTTCACTCGGTGTGGAAACCATGTGATTTTCATGTTCAGGTTGATGTGAACTGTTCACATTTTACAAATTACAGAATTACAGAAAGTCAAATACATTCTGAGGAAGCTTGTTTTGTCCACACAACACAATGCACTGCTTTTAAACGGAAAAATCTCTTTTTTTAGGGTGAAAGTTCAGTAAATAAGTCAAATGTGATCACGATTAACTACAGAAAATAATGTGGTTAACCGCAATTCCTTATTTTAAGGCTTGCCGTAGCGCTGATGTAATGTGGAAATGATGTATACAGTTGAATGAAGTAAATTTAATGCAGCATTTCTTTCAGGTTTTTAGCATTCATTAACTCTCATCAGGCCCCGCTTCCAGAGCAACTTCTTCCTGTAGCTGCTCCGCCTCCTCCTGCTGCAGCCTCTTGTCCTCCACCAGCTTCATCCTGTCGCGGATGTTCTCGGCCGAGGACGCCATGTCGCCAGGGCTGCCGAAAAACTGCTCGCTCCTGTAGCAGGGAATTGGGGGTAAAGTGAGGGGGAGAGAGTAAAGACAGTGTTGCCTTTCAGCACTTCTTTTTGTCAAAATAGCTACACTTAGTGTACGCTAACAATTTCAAATGGTTTATTTTGTACATGCACAAAAGGTCTCACTGTTTAAACAGATCAGGTGTAGTTTTTAACAACATTATACAGCAACTCTAAACAAGTGCACTACAGGTTTTATTAGTTTTAATGGGATTTTTGCTAATATTCTGTAAAGCTTGCCCAACCCAGCAACATTCAAAACAAAGGAACTGGCATTTGTGGGCAGAGCATGAATGGGTCAATTCTCATTTGTAACATCAGAAATCCACTATCCAGCGCTGCCCAGAGGAGGATGGGTTCCGTTTCTGAGTCCTGGTTCCTCTCAGTGGTTCTTTCTCATGCTTTTCGTGAGTTTCTCCTTTTGGGTCCCGGTTCCTCTCAGTGGTTCTTCCACATGCTCTCAGTTAGGTTCTCCTTTTGAGTCTTGGTTCCTCTTAGCGGTTCTCCTCATGCTCTTATACAATTTCTCTTTAAGTCTTGGTTCCTCTCAGTGGTTCTACCTCATGCTCTTAGGGAGTTTCTCCTTTTGAGTTTTGGTTCCTTTCAGTGTTTCTTTACGTTCTTATGAAGTTTCTTCTTGTGAGTCTTGGTTCCTCTCAGTGGTTCCTCTCAGTGGTTCTTCCACATGCTCTCAGTTAGGTTCTCCTTTTGAGTCTTGGTTCCTCTTAGCGGTTCTCCTCATGCTCTTATACAATTTCTCTTTAAGTCTTGGTTCCTCTCAGTGGTTCTACCTCATGCTCTTAAGGAGTTTCTCCTTTTGAGTTTTGGTTCCTTTCAGTGGTTCTTTATGTTTTTATGAAGTTTCTCCTTTTGGGTCTTGGTTCCTCACAGTGGTTCTTCCTCATGCTCTTATGGAGAATCCCTTTTTGAGTCTTGGTTCCTTTCTGTGGTTTTTCTTTATGTTCTGCCGTTTTTCCTTTTGGGTCTTGGTTCCTCTCAGTGGTTCTTCCTCATGCTCTCATGAAGTTTTCTCCTTTTAAGTCCTGGTTCCTCTCAGTGGTTCTTCCTCATGCTCCTCCTCGGGAGTTTCTCCTGAAACTTTCTCCCTCAGTGACTCTCATTAAGGTGCTGCACCTTCATTTCTGGAAAGCTACTTTGAGACAACGTCTGTTGTAGAAAGCCAGTATATAAATACAATGTAATGGAGTTTAACTGCAGCCTTTCTGCTTCTCTGTGTCTCTAACACTGAACGTTCTACCTAATATTTCACATTAGCAATTCTGAGCGATAAAAGATTTAAATGATCGCTTTCACTCTAGAAAGTCTGGAACTGACACTTCAATTACTTTTTATTACAGCTATTACCAGAAAGAAGCCGAGTCATTTCTGAGACGCAAAAGTGAGCGAAGTTAATTGAGAGTCCAGCTGAGTAGAAGAAGCGAATGCTATGGATTTTACAGAGCTGAGCACTAATTTATTTTTCACTGACATAGATTTTACATGTATTATATTAACATAACGTTATTTTCAATTTGACATTGATATTTTTCCTTTAGAAACTCTTGGTACTGATAACTCGTATTTAAAAAAAATGCAAAGTGCAAAGGGTTTCATTCTGATAGGCAAGAGCCAGTCATAGAACCTAAACTCGATCTCTCTAAACCCGCTATACTGTCAGGCTCCATGGGGCTCAGGTCAGGTAGCAGATCTCAAGCTGTGTTTGGCCAGGAAAGTGCAGCCATAAGCCTGTAAACACTAACAGAGTCATATACAAGTGCAGCACATTATGTACCCACCATGCATTATTTACCCATTCACTTACTTCTGCTTACGCTACTACAATCATTTGGTGATTGTATTAATGGCACATTAGTAATTAATGGTGTTTACTTTCTCCCCTTAATTACTGTTAGATGTATTATTATTAGAGGCCTTTTGCTAAAATGATTCACAGTCCCCCTCCCTTCAATCATCCAGCTCTACCACAGTGCGACCTCTGAACTCTTACCCATCAGGAAAAATGACAGGTACAGTGAGTCTGTCCAGCAGAGCCTTCCCCACCGTCTCCACCTCCTCAAACACCTCCACATCCAATAGCTCCCCCTGCTCTGAACCCTCCTTCAGAACCTACGCAGAGGGAGAGAGAGGGACAGAGAGAGAGTTGTGTTATTGTGTGAGTCAGAACAGAGCTGTAGGGAACATTGCCAGGGACTTTCAGTCTCACTCCTAAAGCCAAAAAGCACTCAGAGCTCACAGAGCAGCATCAACAATCATCTCACAAACACATACAGCCACTTTTGTTTTTAATACATTATTATAAAAGTTTATAGATCTATGTTATGTATATATTATGGCTGTCAAAATTATCGTCAGTAATTATAAAAGGGACATTATTTTTCTTCAAGGTCATTATAAGCTGAATCTGATGTGAACAAAGGACTTTTTTTTTGGATCGAGGATAAACACAACAGACAATGCACGTTTTTTTGTTTGGATTTTCACTGTGTGTAATCACGACAGGAGAAACATCAGAATGGAAAAAAACATCTTCAAGACTCACAAAACAGGCAACAGTAACACTGCCTAGTCTACTGTTCATTTTGCTTTGTGTTGAGATGCTCTGGGGTTTAATGACCAACAAACCTGAAGGGTAGAAAGCTCTCCTCTAGAACACTCGTTATCCATTCACACTGCTCTAGAACGCTCTTTATCCACTCACACTGCTCTAGAACGCCCTTCCTCCAGTCACATTGTTCTAGCACATCTTTATCTATTCACACTGCTCTAGAATGTTCATCCATTCATGCTGCTCTAGAACGCTCCTTATCCATTCATACTGCTCTAGAAAGCTCTTCATCCATTTACATTGTTCTAGCACATTCTTCATCCATTCACACTCTAGAATGCTCTTCACTCTAGAATGCTCTTTATTCATTCATGCTACTCTAGAACACTTTATCCATTCACACTCCTCTAGAATATTTTTTATCCATTCACACTGTCCTAGAATGCTCTTCATCCATTCACATTGTTCTAGCACTTTACCCATTCACACTGTCCTAGAATGCTCTTCATCCATTCACATTGTTCTAGCACTTTATCCATTCACACTGTCCTAGAATGCTCTTTATCCATTCACATTGTTCTAGCACTTTATCCATTCACACTGTCCTAGAATGCTCTTTATCCATTCACACTGCTCTAGAATGCTCTTCATCCATTCACATTGTTCTAGCACTATCTATTCACACTGCTCTAGAATGCTCTTCATCCATTCACATTGTTCTAGCACTATCTATTCACACTGCTCTAGAATGCTCTTTATTCATTCTTACTACTCTAGAACACTCGTTATCCATTCACACTGCTCTAGAAAGCTCTTTATTCATTCACACTGTTCTAGAATGCTCTATGTCCACTCGCACTATCCTAGAATGATCTCTATCCTGTCATACTGTACTAAAATGTTGTTCCCCCATTCAAACCATTCTAAATACCCTCCATTCAAACTGTTCTGCAATGATGTTTTTCCATTCACACTACTCCAGAATTTTCTGCATCATTCACCTTGTTCTACAATGTTCTGCATCATTCTCACTGTTCTAGAATATTCTCCTTGTTTACACTGTTTTACAATGTTTTTCCCCATTTTCCTTTGTTCTAGAATACTTTTCCCTTTTTAATGCTGTTCTATTCACATTGTTCTAGCATGTTCTCACCTTCACGCCGTTCCAGAATATTCTCTCAAATTCATGCTGTTCTAAAATGTTCTCCCACTTCACACCACTTTGAGAACGCTACAATGTTCTCTCCAGTTTACACTATTCCATGATGTCCTCCCCAAATTCAAACTGTTCAAGAATCTAGAACATTAAAAAATTCAACTGATACTGAAATGTTAGTATTTGTTGAGTGTGAGTGTGTTGGGTCAGTGTCCACTCATCTTAAGATCATGAAATCATCTAAAATTTGGAGGGAAGTTAAAGAATCCAGATATTGACTATCAATCAAAACTTTGGAAACATCACCTTGTTTTTATGAAAAATGTTCAATTTACATTTACATTATTAATTTAATTCAAGTAAGAATAATATCTGAAAATGTATATTAAGGTATATTTAACAAAACCTATTTTCATGTTCTTATTCGGAATCATGTTTGAAGTATCTCCTCTGGACAGTTTTCTTTTTCAAACTATTGTTTAAAGCACAAATAGAAACTCTTCTGTCTCAAATGTGGTTTAAGCACCTGAAAGGTTTGAGTACTGATGACTCCTGACATCTACCTTGGAAAAAAGTCAATATCTGAACAGCTAACTAATGTTAAGCTATTCCAAACTGACACATTTTAAAATATATTTTTTAGGTATTCTCAAATAATTTACAGTCAGTATATAATTTTCCCAACACAATTCCAGCTACCTTAATTTATCTGACCTACGTTTTCCCCCACTGGCAACAGGGCCATACAAAATACACAGAGGTTCTCATTTTTTGTTGTACCCACCCTGTCAGCAGCGGTGTGGAAGGTGCTGGCCATGTCCAGTCGGTGCTGCCTCTCGTCTGCAGTCACTGTGAACTGTTTCCACACACGGTTGAGTCTGGGCAGCGTGTCGCCAGAAGAGCGTGTGGTGCAGCGCAGAGACTGGCACAGCACCACTGTGGCCTGCAGCAGCTGTCTGCCATAATCATACGTGCTCTGAGGAGAGAGTACAGAACATTAACTGTCCAGAAACAAAACAACATCATTAGGCTGGTCATGATCATAAAACTTCAGCCAATAATAATCAAACAGGCTATTGTGATTAGGGGCAGTCAGGGGCTGGAGGTTAGGGAACCAGCCTTGTGACCGGAAGGTTGCCGGTTTGATCCCCTGAGCCGACAAATGGGAGGTCTAATTCCTCTGTGTGCAAGCACAGTTGGCCAATGGTTCTGAACTTAACAGACCTCTTTATTAATTTCATCATTTTAATATTGGTGGGTTATAAGCTTTTATTACTTGTTAGGCAAAAACTGTACATTTTATAAACTACTACAATTTATACTAATTAACTATGATGCACTATTCTTTAAATGAAATGAAATTAAGTCGTCTAATTTACTTTCCTCAACTCAACCGATAAAAATGCACCTAAAATTTGACCTTCTGTTCTCAAATTTGCGGTCAGGCGACTATGTATTAATCACAAAAGACTCCGTAAACTACATCAACATCAGACCACTGAGCTACCACTTACAACTTTTGCGAAGGGGCGCAAGATGTTGGAATCATATCAGGTAATTGCTTACAAAATTATTGGTATTGGACAGATTTTTAGATTTGACTGAAATTTCAAACCAATATTTGACGCATTTATCGCACTCGAAGAGCAAAACAGTTTATAAATGTTTCTGCATCGACAGATAAGTACACAATAAACATTGTACATTTCCATATTTTGTGCATGACTAAAATAAACTTCATCAATAAAGGCTAACAAGGCACTAACCAAGCAATTAAAAGGAAATACTTAACCTGACCTCACTTATGCAATACTATCGGACAGTAAATAGTTTTTATTTACATTTAGCTTTTAGATATTTTGATGAAAAATTACTAGTACGTGGCAGACGCCCCTTAGACCCTCAGTTTTACTCGAGAGAAAGAGTCTACCAAACTGTAGACTTCAGGCAGCGTCATCTCCCGAAGTGTATTTAGATTTTACACTGCAACATTATGGTGAAGAGCTACTCCATCATACAAAATACATACTTTCAGCCAAGGTTAGTCAGACATGCGTGATTTCTCATCGTTTTCTTTGGTTTATTATTTTATTTTTTTATTTTGGTTTGTTATTATATTTTATTTCAGTAAATATACAGTTATACTATTATTACAGTTATACCATTTATGGAAAATGTGCTATAGATGGTTCTTTATAGATCTTTTGTGAAAAGGGTTCTATATTGATAGGGTTCTTCTATTGTTATAATCTCAAGCCTGTAGCAATAGAAGAACCCTTTTTGGTGCTACACAGAACTCTTTTCAAAAAAGATCTATATAGAACCATCTACAGCACATTCTTCATCAATCTGAAGAACACTTTCATGATGCAAAGAACCCTTTAAGCATGTAAATGGTTCTTTGAGTGTTCATGGTTCTATATAGAACCATTTTCTTTACTAAAAACCTTTGAACCATCCTTTTTTAGAGTGTACTTTGTATTGTGCTTTATCAAGTAATCTTTTCTTAATGTGAAGAGTTTCTTGGTGTCCGGGTGACCGATAAAAAAGAAAAAAAAAAAAAAGCAACCATAAAAACATTTTTTTTCAATAGTGGAATTAGTGTTTAGTTATCTGAGGACTGTGTTAAGATTATTATTTTAACATTCTATTTATGAAACCATGGCTTTGTGCCCCCTGTTTTTCTGGCTTGCTCATGTGTTGTATACGCAGCTTGACCCCTATTTGGCCCATTTACTGACGGAAAGTTACCTGTGCAACATCCACAAATTTCCTGTGTTTCTCCAGGAGCACTTTGGTTTCCTGCGAATCATCGCCCAGCCTAATGTGTGTCTTCAGTAGAGCGTCCAGCAGCTCCCCGAGCCACTCCACTGCCTGCAAGAGCCAGAAAAAAAACAAACCATTTTACACATCAGCTACTGAGAAACAGCCTGGCTGCACGCTTTCACTCTGTTTTGCTTCCTGTTTCCTGGATTCAATCTGGCATTTTAGACTGATTATCTGCAGGCAGACAAATTAGAGTGATTTGATGAGCTACAGGGTGGATCAGCTGATGATGAATTAAACAAGCAAATGCAGTAGAGCAAAACTGAAGAAGAAAACCACGTCTTCATCTGCTGAAAACAACGACTAATGCCAGGAGAAAGTATTCGCTGCCGGAAACATCACAGACTGGACCCATGAAAGAAACCAAAGTGAAAGCTTATGAGATTCAAGATGATCTTCTCCTCCAGTCTAAGCCAAACACAGCACAGAATCAGACATCAAAGCGGTCAGACTCCCACTAACCTGCGAGGCGTCCTCCTCACACTTGAAAAGCTGGACCATCTGCAGCATCTTCAGTCGCCTCACGTCCACCATGTCCTCGCACCTTTAAAGTCCACACTTCAACATGTCAGTGATTCTGAATGACCATGCCAAACGCTGCCATCTTTTTTTTAGAGCCTTTAAAAGCCTCACTTTTGGTGTTTTCTATCCATTTGTTCAGTGCCCCCCACTCCACCCCCCCCAGCCCCAAGACAGCCTTCAACAACAAACTCCCAAGTTTAGTACATATATTTAGAGCAATTATCTGCCTTGTAAATATTTAAAGAGAGTAAAAAAGTCATTAAGCCATTAAAACACTACAGCTGAAATTAGTGAAGTAAAAGCTGTAACAGGATGGGTGTGATGCTAGATTCCAATCTAGCACACAAAAAAAAAAAAAACATCCTCAAATCCTCAAGAACGCTGCATGTCACATGAGTGGAGTCTTCTGTTCATTATACTTCTCAGAAAGAGTAGAAGTAAAATGTCTAAAACTGCATATAAAAACTGAAGGCGTTTTTCCGCCGGACAGTGCAGCACAACACGGTGCGGTTACAAATCTGAATTCAGAGCTATCTGTATATCTGGATTAATTTCCTATCACACAACAAAACCGTGAAAGCAGGCGGGGTTCTCTGGAGGTTGTCTGTGGTTGAATGATTTCGTCGGGACCAAGAGCTATTTTCTTCCTTGCCCAAAGCCCCGACATATGATGGTTTTTAAAATCTAAACTATTCTGTGCTGTGGTTTTGTTCTAATTATTGTCTTAATCACTTACAAAAATAAACAAAAATAAAATAAACAAAAATAGAAGGGGTATTCAATCAAAAATAAAAAAGAATAAAAGACTATCAGCCGCTGAGTTCTTGTGGAAGGGAGAAAAAGGCTTCTTCTTTATTTCAGCATCAGGTGGCACAGGGTCTCGAGAGACCCAACTGCGCAAATACAGTGTCCGAAACACTGTATTATACACAGTTTATACCATTTATCTGGGGTAGTTTGATATCCCCCCACCTTACTTCTCAAATTTTGATATCAGCTCGTTCTCTAATAGGTGCATCTCTTTGTCTATCAATCTGGTCATCGCATGATGAGCTCACTCCTAAAAACTGGCTTCAACAGGTTTTTACCAGCCTGCTTTACCTTTCAAGGTCAACTTGCCCCTCTCTTCACTGGGTCAGTTGGTACACACAGGCCTCTCTGTGAACCCAGGGGCTTTCCAGTGTCTAGAATCTCCTATGCAAACAGACTAAGGCCTCCCTTTGTGAGAGAATTAATATCCTCTGTTAGGCAAAACTGCCTATTTGGTTATTGATTACAATATCTAATCTATTTGATTACTGATTAAGGGAATATTCATTCAAAATCTCTGTCAATTTCTCATTTTTTTTAGCACACAAAGACACACAGACACAGACAGACACAGACACAGACAGACACAGACACACAGACACACACACACACATTTTCTACACCGCTAATCCTTCTGGGCCGCGGGGGGAACTGGAGCCTATCCCAGCGGTCATTGGGTGGAAGGTAGGAAACACTCTGGACAGGTTGCCAGTCCATCACAGGGAAGATCATACAGACATACATATTCACACACACATTCACACCTAGGGGCAATTTAGTGTGACCAATTGGCCTGACCGCATGTCTTTGGACTGCAGGAGGAAACCCACTCAGACACAGGGACAACATGCCACACAGAAAGGACCATGGTTGTCTGGCCGGGAATCGAACCCAGGCCCGTTTTTTAGCATTTATTGCCAAATTTCTGGTATAATTAAATGGTTAAGATGTAAGCAAAGTCATTCAGAGCGGTTTGGTGTAAAATGCTCTGTTCTAGAGAAACGTAGAGTCAGGACTGTTCACAGGAACCAGACATCCACCTCTAAAAGCTCCCTCACAAATAAACTTTCACACAAATGGTTTATCAATACACTGCCTGACACCTGAGACATTGTTTTACAAAGCTTTTGACATCAAAGTTTGGCCTAAAACATGTTTCTTACAACACATTAATGTTGGAGAGGTACATGCAAGGCATTGTTTGGCAAACTAGTCCCAAAAGGAAAAAAGAAAGATTTTTTTAATTTAAAATTTACTACTATAAAACTCAAAAGACATGTAGGTTTACTGGTGATTTTGGATAGTAAATAAAATGTCTATATTTGTGTTGTAGTCATGGCGACCCCTGGCTCCTTTCACCACCACTGTTAAAGTAATCCGAGGCTCTACAATCAACCATTTCACACCAAACCACTCTGAATCACTCTGTTTACATCTCAAACACTGAATTATGGGGAGATGTGGAAAGGTCCCATTTAATAGTGGACACAAACAGCAGCATCAGCAACGGACGAACTTTAAGTTCTGCAACAGTGGTCGTCTGACTCAAGTGACGACATGCAAGACTTCTATGACGACTGTGGTTGATGAATCCATGGTCTGCACTATTTTAGCTCTAAACATACATCACACTTGGCACAAGAGCAGTAAATGAGACAAAATCTAACTGACGACGTGTTTACGGATCTGTAACTGCACCACGGTGGTGGAAAAACATCATAATAGCTTAACAGCCCTAAACTAGTACTATGCAAACAAATAAAGCTATTTTAGTGGCCATCAGAATGCACGGTCATTATTATGCCTTGTTTGGTTAATGGTCAGTGTTCATTTCCCTATTTAGGCTGGTAGAGCAGGAGGGAGACAGTCAGAGAGACGTTCGAACCTCTGCTTGCGCAGCTGCATGTCCTCCATGACGCTGTGGATGTGGTCGATGTTCTCTTTGTTCTCAATCTGCATGTCTTTTCCGTAGAACCAGGATGACTGGTTTGAGATCTGCTCGAGCAGCACCTGACCCTTCTCTCTCAGGCTCTGCAGAGCTCCCTCTGAAACGCGTCAACAGGAGACGGGTCAACAGGGAGAAGGACGCTTATTTCAGTTAGAGACATTAAAGGTTACAGATGATCTTCATGCAACATCTACCCAATGTTGCAGCTGCAGATAAATCTGAATGCAACATTTGTTCCACTGGACATCTCAAAACTGCCTCAAGGCATTATCTGAAAGTGACCCCAGCGTTTTATGGTTTTTTCCTAAGCTTAAATGTCATTAGATCAACTTTGAATTCATTTCGAATAGTCTTTACTGTAATCAAAATACTACAAACAAATAACAAATAAATATTCAAATTGATGACGGTGCATGAATTTATATTCAGGACAAAAAAAACGATGATTGTAAACAATATTTTCGGAAACAAAAGCTTTTATTTAGTGAAAGGTAGAGTTGGAACCACAATGTTTATATTACTAGGTTACTATGCATTTCTTGTTACTGGATTGTCTGTCCTTGTTAATGCATTTCAGCCCATCAGCTGTGTTGTGCTAAGGGAAGGCAGGGTCTAAATAGCCCTATCTGACAGAACTAAATTTTTAACTTGAGCAATTCCATATGGTCTTCACAATTATTGTAAATTAATAATAAAAGAAGTTAAAAGTTAGAAGAAAGGGAAAAAAAAATTCTTTGAGTAGGTGTGTCCAAACTTTTGACAGGCAGTAGTCATATGCAAAAGTTTGGGCAGTAATTGTGTATTAAAATGTGCAGGAGTGTGTCTCTGTAGAGGATGTGTAACTTATTTTTGCTTAGGAAATCAACAAAACATGATTTGACCAGGGTGCCCAAACTTTTGCACGTTACTGTAGCGGTTTTAAACAGTGCTTATTTCACTATGAAATACACAGTATATCCCTTTTATTAAGTCTATAAAGTATAAACTCCAAAAAGACGTTGGTTGAAAAGTGTAATACAACATCAGGTGATTTATGTTTTATTACTGCTTTATAAACAATAAAAATGGGTCGTCTGATTTTTGGTGTGAAAAACAGTGGAAAGCCAGATCAAACACAGCCAGAGTGTTAATTAAATCCATTATTTGCATTGGTTACGTTACATATTTTTCTGTATGGCTGAATTAAAAAATGCCTATCCAGTTTAATGAAGACGTTCTTACCAACACTCTTCAGTTTCTCCTCCAGATGTTTCAGTGTTTGCTGAATGGCGGCTCCGTCAGCAGGAGCAACGTCTGCACAGAGCATGCCCAGTAGACCGTCCAACTGCTGGGACAGCTGGGAAAATTATGACACTGGTGTTAGCACAGCAGCTACGTATTCTGGGATGTGCCTTCAGTTTTTAATAGAAATCATCGTAACAGCCAAAATAAATCAGATTTAGTATTTTTTTTACTAAAAACAAAACTTTACAATACATAAATAAACCTGTCACTATTGCTTTCACTTGCAAACGTGGAGCTGCTGCTCCGAGTCTGCGCCCCTCAAACACGACTTGATTCTCTCTCCAACTGTCCACTCCGACTGACTAGAGCCAACCAGCACAGACTCGGCCAGACTGAGAATCGGGGCTAAAATCGGGGTGAAAGTCGTGTAATGTAACCCCGGCTTTAACAGTGGAGTATTATTCTGGGATGCCCCTTCACTGTTTAATTCTCCTTACTGGCAGCAGATTCGTCCTCGCTTCCGCCCTCCCCAAACAAAATGAACATCTCTTCAAATTTACACAATTCACACCAATGACTTTTTTATATTATTTTGCCAAAAGGTGTGTAGTTTCCATGTATGTGCTACATAATGAGATTATGATATGCTGTGCAATATGTTAAAAACAAACTGATGAAGCTCTGGGAGTTATGATTAAAAACGGTCTTGCATTATTTTGTCCCAAACGGTTTATGTTTGTTGGAAAACGAGAGGATCTTATTTGATCAAAACACTGAAACTGATCGGTTTGTATGCTTGCATCAAATAAAATCATGGCTGGTTAGACGGTTCAGGCTTTGTTAATGTATCATAATACTTATTTATGACTCCTGATGTTAAAAAGAGAGACACATACGTCCTGGGCTGTGCCATGGAAGTCGTGTGCGGACTGCAGGACGTTCTGTCTGAACTCCAGCTGGCTGGCCTGCCTGTAGCACACGTCGCTGAGCTGCTGCTGCAGAGCCTTCAGCTCCAACAGATCCTCATCATCACCTGCACTCAACAGCGCCGCCATCTGCTGGTTCAGCTCCACATACACCGCAAACCATTCCTGCAGGAGATCGAACACACTGTTTAACTAACAACATTCAACTCGATTTGATTTATACAAAACCCTTACAACAGATGACGCCCCGAAGAAGCTTCACAGAAATGAAATTTACAGACATGCAGCCCCTTAATGAGCATCGGCTGAGTGTCCGAAAAACTTCATAAGAGCATGAGGAAGAACCACTGAGAGGAACCAAGACTCAAAAGGACAAACTCCTTAAGAGCATGAGGAGAACCATTAAAAGAAACCAAGACTCAAAGAAGAATCCATCCTATTCTGGGCTGCAGCAGACAGCACAGTTAGGTAGGAGTGAACCGATGCAACTTTTTTCTCTCCCAATACTGATTCCCATATCTGAACTATTGACAAATATCAAGTACTAATCCGATAAAGATTAAGGCACTCTGACTGTATTAGTGAAGAGGGTTGGCGAAATGAATGGATTAAGTGGAGTTGGGGGGGGTGGGACATGGGAGCATATGAAATTCTGCTATGGGGTGGGGGAGCGAAACTAGTGACCCAAGTGAAATCTGAAAAGTGCTACAGCATTTACACACAGCATTATCACAGAGGCAAACAACAAAACTGTAACAATAAAAAATACATCTAACCCCATTTATGTCCTGAACTCAAGGCCCAGCTCTAAAAGTCATGGTTTGCCACTAGTGAGTAACAAGAGTAGATCACTTAGCTTGTGATTATTCTTAGTGGTTCCAAATGTAAATATCCAAAATTTCAGAAAGGAAAAGATAAAAATAAGGATAAACTAAAATTTCAACCACCAAAACATTTTGGTGGAAAATACTGGGGATAAATAAAAAAAAATAATGCACTTTTGGTTTTTGGCTGAAAAAGCTGAAGAAATCTGGGAAAAAAACAAAAGAATAATTAGGATTAGAATAAAGCATCAAATGTTAAGATTTTACAAATATGTTTAAGGGTAACAAAAATGAGAAAGTGATCAAAAATGCTGTTTGTCCTCTTCGCTCTCCTGAGCCGTTCAGTGCAGACGCATTTAAACGTTTTGAGCTGCAGCCGATCAACAGTGGAGAAACAAGTCAGTTCACTGGACAAGAGGTTGAGAATCTCTGCTGATGAGTCAAAGTATTACTAAATAAATTCATTGCCTTGGATAACCAACCATTTGTTGGCTCTGTTGAGGATGTTGGACCTTGTGAAGAAGAAGTGAAACAAAAACAATAAGAAAATAAAGAAAAAAGAGAAATCCCACACACTGAATCGTGCTCAGAACAGTATCTACGCTGCCTGCCAGGTATTATTATTCTGGAAAAAGTGCTGAGTCTGAAAACCACAGAGCAGCTCAGCACTTTAAACAGTAACAGCACCGTGACTATCACAGTCTAACAGCACAGAACCAATCACTCCCAGAACACTGTTACTCACCGACTGCTCGGTTTACCACACCAACAAAACCCACCAGCATGAAAAGGCCTATAAATGCACTATCAGAGCCTCCAGAAGCCACAAACCACTCCTTGAGACTCACTCCAACAGAAACAACCTGACACAAACCTGATACTGACCACAAATAACTCTTAACAATTCTGGTGGACTGACTGTTGGTGAGGTGAAGCAGCCACAAACCACGGTTCCACAGTGCAGAACACAGACTGTGCGGTACACAGCCAGGTCTCAAAGTTCTCATCACAGCTCCAAATGGCACACAGAGAGACTGAGCACTTAAACTAACTTGTAAATGAAGTGTAAAACATGTGCAATTGCTTGTGCATTCATGTGCAAAACGTTTTAATAAACATTGATTTGATTATTTCTTCCAGAAGTGCAACACTGCCACCTGTTGGCCGGACACAGCGGAAAAACACCATGTGACCCAAGATCACCACAACCCTGAAGCTCTTCAGCAGGGTGTTATCTGAGAAATGAGAGGGAGAAAAGAAAGAAAGAAAAAAGGAGATGACAGAAGTAACAGATAGAAGAAAAAGGAGAAGAGAGAAAAAACAGCGGCACAAGCCACGTTTACATTCAGCCTAATAATCTGTTAATAATCCTACTAACACCTCAATCTGTATAGAATACATTCAGGCATACACGTTCGGAATCAGAACAGACTAGTCCGATTGAGGCTATTCAGAATGCAGCTTCTATCTGAACGAGGTGGATAATCCTGTAAATAATCCTTTAACCAGAGGAATAATATCCGTGTAAACTCCTGTATCTGATTACATTCCCTATCGGAAAGTTTAAGTCCGTTCTGATCATGTTCGTCTCGTCATAGTGAAAGTTTATACCGTTCAACATGGCGGAGCAGAAACTGGTCTGCAGAGGAGACGAAGTTTATGCTCTGACGAACGTCCAGCTTACGTGTCTCAGAACACGACGTCTTCCTCTCGGCCTTCTTTAATAAGGACATGTGAAGGACGTTTTCCTGAGTCTGACATCATTTTAAAGTAATTAAAAACACAAGCGCTGCTCACTGCTGCTCATTTCACTCTGACTGGACTTGTGTAATTTTGGATCGGATTACTTGTAGTGCAAATGTAAACAGAAATCTTCTATCAGATTGTTGAGTAGAGTGAGCACATAAACACCTCAGTCTTGATATATAATCGGAATGTATTCAGTCAGATTGACAAAAATCTGCATATAAACACAGCCACAGAGAGATTAAGAGAAAGAAAAAGAGAGAAAGCAAGAAATAAAGACAGAAATAATGCGAGAAAGATGAAAAGCAAGTGAGTGGCAAGAAATAAAGAGCAAGAAGAGAAAATAAAAGAGAAAGAAGCAGAAAGAAATGACTAGAGAACGAGAGAGCAAGAGAGAATGTTCTGATTCTGACTATGAACCCAGTGTTATTCTTCCTCTACAAATGACAGCTCATCCCATTACATCTGCTTTTACACTGTACGAGTTTAATTAAAAGCTGCATTAATCAGTTGTGCCTTCTCTCGTGGTTAATTCTACTAATTACACATCTGACCCCACACAACCGCTCCTCTGTTTACTGTTAATGTGTCCACAGATATTTAACCACTGAACCCAGAGCACTCAGACACAGCAGCCACGAGCTACTGAACATCACTGTAACAGCCAGCGCACTCTGTGGACACTATCCATCATTTAAATGTGATAACAGCATAAATATATTGAGATCTAGTATTGGTCATTATGTGCGGTCATTTATCTTCACTGTTGTGATGCTGCAGGCGGAGGATAAACAAACAGTTTACGAGCGAGAATCGAATTACAGTCATTTGTTTTCCCGTGTAAAATCAGGGGAAATTAATCTGCTCATTCTGTTGCTATAAAGGCTCCCAGACTCACACTTTTTCAGACGGTTAAAATGCAATAAATCCTTCAAGATGCTGGTGTCGTTTTATTCATAAGGCAATAAAAGTTTAAATGGCCCGGTGCTCTATAATGTCAGTCACTCCTGTGAAACAACCTTGGAGAAAGACACAGGACAGGAACTCCAGTTTCCAAAGACTTTTCAAAACCAGTGACCACAATCCAGCAGGCTGTCGGAATTTCCCAAGGTTGACTTTTTGTAGTAGGACTACAAACACATTGCCTTTATATTCCTCAGCACTCAGTTTTATGATCATTAAAGCATCTTACTAGATATAAAGAGCAAATATGGCATGTATTAATGTCTATTGCATAGAAACGGATTGGAAGAACATCAAGATTTATGTATTACATACACCAACCAGCCATTACATTAAAACCACCTCATTTTTACACTCATTGTTCATTGTATCAGCTCTACTTACCATATAGAAGCACTTTGTAGTTCTACAGTTACAGACTGTAGTCCATCTGTTTCTCCATCTTTCCCTGCTTTGTTACCCTGTTCTTCAGTGGTCAGAACCCCCACAAGACCATCCACAGAGCAGGTACTATTTGGGTGGTGGGTCATTCTCAGCACTGCAGTAACACTGACGTGGTGGTGGTGTGTTAGTGTGTGTCGCACTGGTGCAAGTGGATCAGACACAGCAGTGCCGCTGTAATTTTTAAACACTGTGTCCACTCACTGTCCACTCTATTACACTCCTACCTTGTCAGTACACCTTGTAGATGTAAAGTCAGAGACAATAGCTCATCTGCTGCTGCACAGTTTGTGTTGGTCATCCTCTAGTCCTTCATCAGTGGTCACAGGACGCTGCCCACAGGACGCTGTTGGCTGGATATTTTTGGTCGGTGGACTATTCTCAGTCCAGCAGTGACACTGAGGTGTTTAAAAACTCCAGCAACACTGCTGTGTCCGATCCACTCAGACCAGCGCAACACACACTAACACACCACCACCACCACATCAGTGTTACTGCAGTGCTGAGAATTACACTATGTAGTAAGTGGAGCTGATAAAATGGACAGTGAGCGTAGAAACAAGGAGGTGGTCATAATGTTATGCCTGATCGGTGTGTGCACATTTTATATATATATATATATATATATATATATATATATATATATATATATATATAAAATTTTCCTATGCTGTAATGCTGTAAGATACGTTTCCTAAATTAAGATAAGATTTGCTTCTTCAATTTGAATTTGTGAAAAAATATTCTATTGTTCTATTTTAAGAATTTATAAGATTTATTAAGGAACTTTGGGAATCCTGAACAGCTTTCCTTTGTAAACTATTGTTAAAAGCATATACTGAACCTCTTCTGGCCCAAAAGTGGCTTAAACGACTGAACAATGGCAGCACATTCTCTGGCCACAGGAAACTAAGACTGCTTGTTTGGATCAGATGGGTATGAGTATGTTTGGTGTGGACCTGGACAAGACTGTCACAACTGTGAAACATGGTGGAAGTAGTGTTAATATAGGGTTGTGTGAGTTCAGCAGGTGAAGGAGAGGTGACTTTTACAGACAGCATCACGAATGCTAGTGTGTACACCAACATACTGACTGAAAAGATGATTTCCACTCTCAAGAGGCAGGGCAAGAAAGAAATTTTCTAAAAGGACAATGATCCTCAACACACTGCAAAAAGCACACAAGCATTTATTTATATAGGAAGAAAGTGAAACAGTAATTAACCTGACCTGAATTGCTAAGAAACACCTTCAGTGAATCTTTAAGCACAAAGTTGAAAAGCAGAAGAGAGTATATCGTATGTGTATTTTTACATCTCTAGTTTTCCTATGTTAAGTCACTGAAAATTAAACAAAACATGCTCATTTGTATTTTATTTGTATGCAACACTTTTTAAAGACAAACTTTTGATGTGAGACGTTTGTGTCCCAAACTTTCTCTGCCTTCATGCACACATGTAACCCACTCCACAGCTCTGTACTTACACTGTGTTGGCTCTCTATCTCCTCATGCTTCAACAACAGGGCCTGTGACGCTCTGATGGAGTCTCCGATCCCCCACTGAGTCCGGAGCTGCTCCGTACCAGGACCTTCCAGCCAGTTCACAACCTGCACACAAACAAACACACAAAGCACAGAACAATTACAAAACTGCGGAGTCTCTTCAAAAGACATCATTCACTCCTCAGTCCATATGCAAGCTGCAAAAGCTGCCTGGTCTAAATGCAGTTTTTGTGATGCCATGAAATCCAACACGTTTGCCTATTCAGGATACAGCAGTTTAGCCCCGCCCATTCACGCAGAAGTTACAGTGTTTCAACCTTTTGCACGGAGGCACGATACGGGGCAGCCAATCAGCACAGAGCTCATTTACACAGATCAATCTTAAAAACACAGTAACAACAACAGCCTGTTTATTTCTAAGGGATAAAGAGAGGTGGAGAAATCTAAGAATGAATTATAACTTTTTTTGGTATATAAAACCACAGTCATCATCAGTGGGTCTCAGGGGAAAAATATAATAAAATACAAAGAAAATGTAGGATACAGTCCTTTAAAGTGTCAGTATTGGGGCTCTTAAAAAACTATAAACAAACAAAACACAACACCAGAAGTGAAATAGCATGACAACAAAGTGGAACATTTTTGTTTGTTTTGTTTTTAAACCAAATTTAAACATTATGAGAATATTTCTGTTTGAGACAAATGGCAAAAATAGACCACAAGCCTAAAACTGCACTGGTTCAAAATAGGGCTGAATGATTAATAGTTTTTAACATCGAAATCGCAATTTAAAAGACCGCAATTTTCAAACTGCAACAGCTGCAATTTTAATTAAAGCCATCGTTTATTTAGAATGTTGTCTTAATTGAGGAACATTAACCTAATATCACAGCTTGTCAACTACCTGTACATGAGTTAGACCAATCAGAAGCAACCAAACAACTATATGCTGTGACATCACAACCACAACTAACTGGCAGTCTAGCATGGTCAGCGTTCAAGTCTCAAGCCTGAAAAAGTGGATGTTCTGGTCTTCTTGGACAAAATAACAGGCCTGGATTTCAACTTACAGAAAAAAAAAATCGCAATTTAATTCACAGCTGCAATATCGATCAGGAAAATCGCAATTAGATATTTTTCCCAAAATCGTTCAGCCCTAGTTTAAACCTACGGTTGATTAAGATGCAACAGTTGAATAACACATTTCTACAAGCAGTGTGGTATGTTGTGTGCGTACAGTTTATGTTTTAAATGCTCTTCACCAGGTGTGCAGGTATGCTTGGTTATAGCAGTGATGTGTCTAGCGATGCAGTTGGCATGCTAACATCAGTGTTGTGGCTATCACTGCAGCCCTAACTACAAGCACAGACTCACACCAACACACTTAATGACCTAGCACCTCACAAACACCCCCAGCTACCGTACAGACCTCCAGAAGCAAATTGAGAACATGATTATCTAATGACGGGAATCATGAGGGATTCAAATTAGACGTCTACTTGCCACTTAAATTACACTGTAAATGAGTTTTTAACACATACTTTTCATAAGAGACCAGTGTAAAGCAGCCAGCGCGGTATTCTTAATGAAACCAGATCTACTCTGAGTAAACAGTCGGTGGAGAAACGCTCCCAGAGCAGATCGGGTGGAGTTAATGAGAAGAAATCTCTTGAGATGTTCTCTCAGGTATGAAATTCACATCTGTGAGTTCATATGGGAATTCCACTTGAGTGGACAAATTAATTTGCCTGCTGTTGCTGAATGATTGAGGGTGTGCAAGTAAGTGGGCTGCAGTGGTCAATGTGCTGAGTGAGGACAGTAATGGATCTGTCCACTGCTGACAGGAACATACACATTCCTGAAGCATCGCTGGTCTGCTTGCAGGACAATTATTCAGCCTGCAAGGCAAGACAAAGAATCAGGCCAAACGCCACCTGCAAAACACGCACAGCGTCAGATACAAAACCAGGGAGTATCAGCAATGGATCCTCGTTTTTCACATTTTTCTATGGTCCCGCTGACCCACCTACACTCTCAGACATAAAGGTACGAGAACTGTCACTGAGGCAGTACCCTTCTCGTTACCTCAAGGGTACATCTCAGTGCATAACTGTACCATAATCCACTGAAACTATATTTTCTAAGTTGTATTGACTCCACACACCCCGTCTCGACTCCAGGCTTTTTATTTTATTGTTCTGTTTTAAAACATTCAGTTATAAAAAGGTATAAATACGAACTTTTCACCTGAAAAAACTTTTTTAGGTTCACAATCAGACCTTAAAACCACTGTTGTACCTTTGAGGGAACATTTACATTGTTTGTACCTTGATGAATGAAAAATGTACCTGAACAGAACCTTTATTTCTAACAGTGCACATCGTTTTTAGGACTTCATTATTTGGCCATTATAGCGCCATTTGTGAATTGTCTGCACTGCCACTGATAGTAAAAAGACATACTTCTGTAACCCAGCGATCATGGCAGGCTACAAAGAAATGCTCAAAGCTCTAGAAAAACCTTGTTGCAAGTTAATTTGTTAAACAGAAAAATCGCAATTAGAAGTAACTCGACGACACCGCTTCAAAGACGTTAATCACAGTGTTGGGAAAAAGAACTGATAGTAAAGGACTAATTCAATTTTAAACAGCTTGCATAATAATAATAATAATAATAATAATAATAATAATAATAATAATAATAATAATAATAATAACAACAACAACAACAACAACAACAACAACAACAACAACTATGTACATGTAATGTTTTATTCACTTACTGCTAAAACAGTGGATTATTATGGGACATTAATAATCCATTATTCTAAGCTACAGTAAAAGTCTCTGCTGTGGGTTTTCTCAGCATTTTCCATGCAGTTTCAGCATCCTGATGAATCAGATCAGTTGAAGAATTAGGAAAACATAACATTCCATGGCTTTCCGTAGGCATCCCTAACTGAATTCTAGAGCCCCTCCTCTATAAGGATGGAAATTGCCTCCTTTTGTAAATAATTCATATGGAAGGGGCTTTGGATTCGTTTAGAGCACGAATTGAGGTCTGAAGTTTCCCCAGCAAGGGGTGCTTTTGGCACACAAGTCACCATGAACCCACATCAGCAGGAGCTCACGAATGGACGTGTTTGCAAGAACAACTTTCAAAGCGTGACATCGAATAGTCTTCAAAAAATGTCACTCAGTACTACATTTAGTGCGGTTTTCATTAAACGTTTTCATTAAGTCAGTTAATTACGAATTAAGAACAAAGTGCAGTTCAGTAAAAGCTGTGGTTTTAGTTTATTGCCATCTTTACTCGTCTTTTATACTTCATTTGGCCATGAATAAACGTTGAATGTCACACAAAATGTTACCATCAGAGAGTTTGTGGCCGCTCAGCGTACCCTGCCTTCTTCTCTGAAGCTATTTCACTTGAGATTGTTTGAAACAACTCACTTCTACTGATGAAAAAGCTGAGGAGTGTTTTTACTCTTGTTTTTTCAGTCATTTTTGGTCTGAAATCTGACACTGTGGTGTGATGACACTATAATGGACACCGCACCACAGAGGCAGCTTTTTCTACAGACATGATATCTACAACAATCTCATCTATATCACATACAAAAAAATGTGGTTTAAATATAGAAAATCAAATCACTGAATATGTTTATGTTCTAGTATAGGAATACTATGCTACGGCAATCAATCAAATCAATCAATCAATAAATAGCTAGCTAGCTATTGTCGGAACAAAACCTCATCTCTCCAAAACGGTAACTTTACAGGAGAAGGAACATTATTTTTAATGCAAGTCAATGGAACCAGACATTTTTTCCAAGTAATTTTAGGTCATTTCTTTTAGTTCATTTATCATGAAATTTACATACATTGCAAAGGGCAACAGGCATTTTCGAATTATATCAAAAACTGAAAAACGTCAAAATGGAGATACAAGGTTTTGTTCCGACAACAGCGAAATAAATAAATAAATGAACAGACTTGTTTTTAACTGATTGTAAATACATTTTTACCATCACTGGGGGCTGTTACCACGGTAACCCGATTAACCGTCTTTAGGCCTATGCTAATTATTTCTTAAATGTCGCCCAGGCATATTATACACACACACAGAGAGATGCACAACCCACATGTTTTGATCACCACAGCAACAAACATTTCATTTAGTCTGACAAGGGTGTTTTTGAAAATCTTCTAAGAGCCACTCGTGTCCTCTGAAGACTGAAGGCCTGATTCGACCTCGGACAGCTCAGTGTTTACACTCACATGTTCTGACTCCTGTTCACTTCTCTTAAAGAAAACAGCAGCTTTAAAAAGCGGTGTGATGAAAGCGGTGTTGACGTTTTAATATCTGCAGAGTTCAGACTCTGGTGTCAGGTGTCATCAAAGACTTACCGCTTCTTTATTGAGCTCAAAACCACCAAGACGACGACAATGAGAACACAACACAGCACTACAGCTCATATTTAACTGGAGCCGTCACGCTCTACACCCCATTAAACCCATGAAATCATAATACCCAGTGATTAATGCAGCTATGTTTTAAACAGCAGCCAGCAGTTCTCCCTTTAGCAACCTGATCTTCAGAGGGAGTTTGGTTTATAACCCAACAGCCTGAAAGTGAATACAAAGTCATCAAAGAAGGATGACCTTCACTGTGGAAACAAGTGATCTAGCTGTGAAAAAGGCAATAAGTAACTGCTATAAAGATTACAACACGAACACTACATCATGACCATGAATACCAAGACTTGTGGAGACAGTATCTCGATCCTGGAATAACAAAAGCACTTTAGAAGAAAATAAGGTGCTTTTTTGGTTTAAAATAGAAAAAAAGTCTAGCTATTCATTTTGCTATGTCAGGCAAACAGAAGCAGCAAACATACACCAATGAGCCACAACATCATGACCTCCAGCCTAATATGCTTTTTTGTCCTCCGAGTGAAGTCAAAACAGCTCTGAGCTGCTGAGTCATGAACTCTGTAAGACCTCTGAAGACGCCCTGTGGTATCTGGCACCAAGACAATAGCAGCAGATCCTTTAAGTCCTGCGAGTTGCCAGTCGCAGATTGGACTTCTTGCTCCAGCACATCCCACAGATGCTCCACCGGATTGAGGTCTGGGGAGTTTGGAGGCCAGGGCAACACCCTGAACTCTGCATGTTCATGAACAGCAGTGTGGCAGGACTAATAATCCAGCTGAAAGAGGCTACTGTCATCAGGGAACCCCACTGCCATGAAGGAGTGTACCTGGTGTACAACGATATTTAAGCAGGTGGAACGTGTCAAAGGCTACGTTCACACAGCAGGTAAAAGTGGCCCGAATCTGATTTTCTCACCAAATCCGATCTTTTTGGTTTGGCTGTTCACATTATCTTTTAAATGTGATCTGTATACGACATCAGTCTGAGCAGATCAGCTCCTAAACCGACCCGCATGCACAAAAGATCAATGCTTCACGCTGCTTCATGCGGCTCATCCAAAGGTAAACAATCACGACTGCCAACGAACGCCAGTCGCTCTCATTGAGTTTCATCTTCACCAGCATTACAGGAGCCATCATGAAGCTTCAGTGTCTGACAGCTGGGCTCGTCATCCAGAATGTGTTCAAGCTCACAGTAAAATGGCTCGGTCACTTCTTTGGTTTGTGTCATCGGATTCTTTCAACTTTTTTTTTGGACGCTGCAGCCTCGCTCTCCTGCCTCGCTCTCCTGCGGCCGCGTTCACCCATTTCTTTCAAAACCTCTTTGAACATGGAGCGGCTGTGATAAGCCTCTTCTAAAGCTTTGGTACAGAGACATCGCCTAACAGCGCGAAATTGTGATGATTGTCGAGTTGAAAGGACGTGTAGCTGTCAAGAAGCCGTTAAAAGCAAGTAGAAAAATAAACATTTGCACTAGAACAATCTAAGATTTGCATTAAGGTTTTATGGACTGATACATTTAAATCTGTAATTGGGATTACAAATTTCATTTGGACTGTGAGAAGCAAAAACAACGCTAACCAACTTGGAGGTGTGGAAAATTATCCCTGCAGATTTCTTTGAAAAACTGAAAGTAAGTCTCTTAAAAATAATGGAAGCTGTTATAAAGAAGCAACACAATACATATTGAAACAATTGATATTAAATTCAGTTGCTGAGACTTTTTTTGAGAAATTTGCAGTGAACAATTTTAAACCCATCATTTAATAAACGTCAAAGCTTCAATCTAACACCAATTTCCAAATATTAAACGGCGCTGATAACCAAGAGAGTGTAACTGGTTAGAGTTAGCTTAGCCAGCATGCCGTCAGCTCTGCTCACCACAGAACAGGTTCGATTCTGACTCACAAAATCTTTACTGACACAAATTTGGATGATAATGACTCGGCTCTGAGGAAGCGAAGTCGCATGGCTGATGTTAGACGGACAGAAATCCGATATGTATCCGATCTGCGGCATTGTGACTCTGTCTGAACAGCCAGATCGGAATTCATGCGACTTTTACGTCATTACAGCTCGACATTCATCATAATTACGCGCTGCTGAGACTCAAACATTTAATCCGATGTTTCTGTACCAAAAAATTTGAAGAGACTCATCAAACCGTTCCGTGTTCAAACGGAATGGCCGAACGCGGCCGGAGGAGACTGAGGCTGCAGCGTCAGAGAAGAGTTTAAAGAATCTGAGGACGCGAACCAAAGAAGTGGCTGAGCTGTCAACCACTGGAACTTCACACTCGCTCATGCGATGCTGGCGAAGACGATACTGAAAGCTACGGGAGCGACTGGCATTCGCTGGCTGTCATGACTGTTTATCTTTGGACAAGCCGCCACGTGAAGCACTGTTCTTTTGCGCATGCAGGACGTTTTAGGAGCTGATCTGTTCAGACTGATGTCGCACACAGATCACATTTAAAAGATAATGTGAACAGCCAAACCAAAAAATTGGATTTGGTGAGAAAATCAGATTCGGACCACTTTGCTACCTGCTGTGTAAACGTAGCCTAAGACTAAAAAAATAAATAAAAAAAACAAACACAACAATACACAAACTTCAAAATCAGTTAAAGAGAAAATCAGAAAACAGAGCCATGATTCAAGAAGCAGTGTGATTTTCTAATTTCTGCCTGTGTGAGCTTTTATCACTCTCGAAGCCGCATTCTGTACCATCAGTTAATTACCACGTTTATCAATCAGTTAATTATCGAGCATGTGCATTCGAGCAGAGAGAACGAAGCCCTGCTGGATTACAGCTGGAAAAGTTTTACTTTGAGAAACCTGAACTATACAAACTCTTCAGAAAGCACTTGTGTAACACAGCATTACTTAACCTTGAGTATGTTGCCCACACAGCAGGCATTCATCTCCTGGGAAACAAACTTACTGTATCTTTATAAGATGTCTACAACATCTGGCCCAATAGACCTTTTTCCACAGTCACATCCAGCTGTAAATAGTAGCATTATCAAACTTCCGCCTATACAATTTAACAGAGCGGCAATAGAGGGTCGCCCGTTTTCAGCCTCTCTCAAAAATCGTCCTTCGGCCTCAGGGCGGTTAATAGGAGAGCAGCTGGCATGTATGGTAGCTCCTCCGACATGAGCGGTCTGACGTGGCCAAAGCACGTCGTGCAAAACTTAAAAACATTTGAGCTCTGTATGAATCTGCGCGTATGCCACGCATCCCACGTCTGAAAGCGCACCTCCGTGTCAGAGCAGCTGTGTTCAGAAGGCGGAACGTATTCCGCAAAAATCCCTGTCTGAACCACGAGGAATTTGCCAGAGACAGGTTATGCAAAGCAGAGAAGGAGCCGAGTGGATCTCTATGTTCAACACCACATCACACATCCCTAAACAGAACTGCACTCATTGCGCTTTATTTTGGAGGAGAAAGGTTTAGTTTCTCCTACTCAGCCCATGTAAACATTAGCAACATTAGCACGTGCCCTGAACACCATAACCAGCACAGAAACACAGCATCGTATTTCTACATTACAGTAAACTGATCACCGAGCTGCAGTGGAGAGGAGTCAGTTTGTCAAGGTTTTTAATCAAACCTCTGTGATGACCAAATCCAGGATTTTAAACACACCAGTGAATGAATGTTTGTCTTGGAGCATTTTTAATCACAAATGTGAGTAAATCTGTCCTACTGTACAGCCCGGATTCACTCTACAGCTCAGTTTTGCTCTCTTTTTTTTGAGCGGTTGCCTTGTTAAAAGTGGCTCAGAACAAGCAGAGCTTTGGAAACTCAGGTGAGGCTGTTTAGTTGAATTATTGGCGCATTAGGAATGCAGCAATGATTTCAGGCAGAATAAGCCATTGTTCACAGTGCGAACAGAAGCTGCTTAATGCTACTATTCACTCTTCCGCATTAACGAACACAGAAGTGTGAAAATGGTCCATACTACAGAATATGAAAAGAAACAAACAATAAATAACATTTACTACACTTTAAATATTGATTACAGTGAGGAATTTTAGCAGAGAATGCAAGTAAAATAATTTTATGTTTATCAGTTGTTGATCATTAGTTACTGTACATTTTAATACACTAGCAGAATGACAATGGCACCACACTTCTATGGGGTTACTGGGGGGAAACCGTGAGCGGTGGGCTCTCCTCTCCTGACTGAGTTACCTGCATGACCTTGGTCTGGATCTCCTCGAGCTGCGAGCGCTTGCTGCGCTGACGGCAAACCTCCTGGTATTTGGTGTACTGCTCCCTCAGAGAGTCCAGCAGCTTCATCACCTGAGGCTGCGCCAACAGCTCATCGTCCATCGGAGACCAGGCCGTCCCCCCACCACCCCCGCCACCCTCAGAGCCGTTAAAACGTCTCTGCTGCAGCTCAGACAGCAGCTCATGACCTGAGAGAAGAGAGAGAGGGAGGAGAGAGAGTGAGTCACACCTGAAGGACAGTTATTACACAAAGTCATCTATGCTGGACTTAGATATGGATTTGTTTTAATTTGAGAAAAGAAAATAAAAGAAAAGAAAAAATAAGAGCAATAACAAAGAACAGAAAGAAAAGAATAATTAAAAATGAGAATATTGAAGAAAGACAATGAAGAAAGACAGTAAAACAGACCGAGATAGTGTGCAAGAGCAAGGGTGAGAGAAATATGGAAAATCACAGCAAAAAAATAAAAAGAGAGTGCAAGTAAGAGACAGAGAGCAAGAAAACGAGAGTAACAGGGAGCGAGAGAGCAAAAGAGCAAGAGAGCGCAAGAGCTAAGTGAGAGAGTAAGAGTGAGAGCAAAAGATAGAGCACCAGTGAGACAGAGAGCATAAAGAGAGAGAGTGAGGGCAAGAGTGAGTGAGAGCGCGAGAGCAAGAGACTGAGGGAGCGCGAGAGCGAGAGAAAAATGGAAAATCTTGACTGTTCCTAATCATGACTGAGTTCTTGAGAGAAATTTGAAAAGAAAAGCAGTTTAGAAGTGGAGAATTAAGACTAAAACAGGAGAGAGAGAGAGAGAGAGAGAGAGAGAGAGAGATGAAGAGAGGGGGAGGGAAAGAGAAAGAGAGAGGGGGGAGAGGGGGAGAGAAAGAGAGAGAGAGAGAGATGGATGGACAGTGAGAGATGGAGAAATGGAGAGAGGGACAGAGAGGGAGGGAGGCAGAGAGAGAGGGACTGAGAGAGGGATAGAGAGGGAGGGAGACAGAAAGAGGCAGAGAGGGAGTGACAGAAAGAGGGATGGAGAGAAAGTAAGAGAGGGACTGAGAGGGAGCGAGAGGGAGCAAGGGAGAGCGAGGGAGAGAGAAAAAGGCAGAGGGATGGAGAGAGAGTGAGAAAGAAAGATGAAGAAATGGAGAGAGGGACAGAGAGAGGGACAGAGAGGGAGTGAAAAAGGCAGAGAGAGAGAGAGAGAGAGAGAGAGAGAGAGAGAGAGAGAGAGAGAGAGAGAGAGAGAGAGAGAGAGGGGGAGTGTCAGTGACGGATGAGTAAATGGCGCTGATTGTTTGAGTATTCAGCAGCAGCAGCTCTTCAGCTGATTTGTGCGATTCAGTTATTCATAAAACACTCGACTCCAGCAGCGTTTCCTCCACAACAAATCAAACACGAAGCCCTTCAGAGCCTCTTCTGGGCACAAAGCACAACAAACCCCAAACACGCCACGCGTGTGAATGCAGCGCTGGTCCATTCAACCTTTCACAGCTGTCCTCACACAACGTAAACAAACAGAGGACGTGCAGCCTCTTCTGCACTCACTATGCACGGCCTCAGCGCAGGGCATGAGTCACCCGCACTGACAATGGCTTTATTCAGAGCGTGTGACAGTGTAGAGACAGAGATGAGGACACAAAGCTTCCTTCAGTGGACACAGCTCTGTCCTACAGCAGTGCAGCCCAGCAGCTCCACTAACACTCACATTACACTCAAATTACACAGAAAAACAGCACACTATAAAAAAACAGCAGTCAAAACCAAACTGAGTTTCTGTGTTTCTGTATGCTAAAACCAGGGATTAAAACCAATAAAACCCCAAAATGATCCAGGTGTGCTGTAATTGGGTAATTTGGCTAAATTACACTCAATTTAGTTACAATAGTTTGTTTATATGCGCTCTACTTGCACTACCGCTCAACACGACAAAAGTCTGCAATCAAAGAGTCTGTTTACATGCACTCAATAATCTGATCATCATGGGATTTCTGCAGTTATCTGATTATTCAAATGGTCATGTAAACAGCACACTGTGATTTCTTAGATCGGAGTACTGTCTAGAAATCTGATTAAGAAATCTGATAAAGAGCTTGATTTTAGCTCAGTTATCAGATTTCTCAGCGCATGTAAACTCTTACTCTGATTTCTTTCTGATTTCTCAGTCTGTCCATGTGCGGAACAGCCTGCTGTACCGGAAATAAGCGAGCAGCGCCGCTTTTGGAGCGACACTGAAACCAACTACATGCTTGACGAAATGAAGGATTTAAATATTCTTCATTTTATAGATGATGTATGTTCATATTTTCAGGTAAAGCGTCGCGATGTTTTTAAAGAAAAAGCTGCGGCTTGGAGTTTGAGTTTTACATTACATCATCTTCTGTGAGTTTATTGTCGGTTGCAAAGCAGAAATCCGATTACTGTCTGACTCAAGAGCATGTAAACATGTCGATCGGATTACTGACCATCTGATTTTCTGCAGTTATCGGATTATGTAGTGCATGTAAACGCATTCACTGTTTTCAATTTTGTTGCAGGTGCATGTATTAACTGGTTCTTATATAGAGCTAATATTATGGAAATTTGTAGGAAGATGTAGAAATTAAGATTATTTTGTTGACCGGTGCTGTAGATGTTCCTGTAATACCAAACTTCATGTGGCCTTCAGATTAGCTCAAGAACAGCATACAGAGCTTCATGGAACGGGTTTCCATGGCCGAGCAGCTGCATCCAAGCCTTACATCACCAAGTGCAATGCAAAGCGCCGAATGCAGTGGTGCAAAGCGCCGCCACTGGACTCTAGAGCAGTGGAGACGTGTTCTCTGGAGTGACGAATCACGCTTCTCCGTCTGGCAATCCGATGGACGGGTCTGGGTTTGGCGGTTGCCAGGAGAATGGTACTTATCTGACTGCATTGTGCCAAGTGTAAAGTTTGGTGGAGGGGGGATTACGGTGTGGGGTTGTTTTTCAGGAGTTGGGCTCGGCCCCTTAGTTCCAGTGAAAGGAACTCTTAATGCTTCAGCAGACCAAGAGATTTTGGACAATTTCATGCTCCCAACTTTGTGGGAACAGTTTGGGGACGGCCCCTTCCTGTTCCAACATGACTGCGCACCAGTGCACAAAACAAGGTCCATAAAGACATGGATGAGCGAGTTTGGTGTGGAAGAACTTGACTGGCCTGCACAGAGTCCTGACCTCAACCCGACAGAACACCTTTGGGATGAATTAGAGCGGAGACTGCGAGCCAGGCCTTCTCGTCCAACATCACTGTCTGACCTCACAAATGTGCTTCTGGAAGAATGGTCAAAAATTCCCATAAACACTCCTAAACCTTGTGGAAAGCCTTCCCAGAAGAGTTGAAGCTGTTACAGCTGCAAAGGGTGGGCCGACATCATACTAAACCCTATGGATTAAGAATGGGATGTCGCTCAAGTTCATTTGTGTGTGAAGGCAGACGAGCGAATACTTTTGGCAATATAGTGTATATACCAAAAATATTGTTCTTATATAGTAACAAATACCAGATAAAACATCAGGCATTACATCTTTTTAGATGAAGGTAAGCTAATTCATCCCAGCATTGGGCTGTGAAGCAGTGGAACTGCGTTCTCTGGAGTGACTCAACTCCATCCAGTACCTTTAAAACAAGGTAGAGCGACGTTTGTGATGTTTGTGCTGTAGAGCACCTTTGCTAGGCACTCAAAAGACCCCTTTAGTAGCACTCTTTGTTCGGAGCTCTTTTCAATATGGTACTGCTGTTCTTTTCATTTTTGGAGAGCCGTTATTTGCAGTGCAATCATTAACAAAAAAGTAGAAAAGCTTACCAGTTTGGAGGACAGCTTCAGGGTCAAACGAGGGCAGGACATTGCTGTCTGAAGGCCTGCTGGGGTAAAAGAATGTTAGTTTAGCGCAGTACAAGCCCTCCACGCTTGCCCAGAGACTACATCAGTGTTTAAAAGACAGGCTGCTCTGGTGCGGTTTACACCCAGCAAAAACAAACAGCAGGGCTTCTGGGAGACGGCAAACTCAGACATATCGAATCAAATGACTCACATTTAGCTGACTTGATGCAAAAACTACACTACTAATGCAACTACTCAAGAAGACTAATTATGATGTAAATCTCTGTGCACTGCTCTGGAAGGAAAATCAGCAAACCTTTCCACACAATTATTTTCTAACCCCTTCTAAATTGCGCTTGAATTAATGATCATAGTTCAAACATTTTAATCTGGTAAAAACTGGCAGAGAAAACAAGCAAAAGCTGAAGAAATACCTGCAGCACTGTATTTAACAGGGCTGACCGATATGAAGAATCTGTGACTGATATACTGATTTCAAAGAGATACAAATTCAGATGACTGACATTGGCAGATGTAATGTCACTGGAGCTGCGATCACTCATTGATTTAATTAGTAGTTTAAGATCAAAAATGGTTATGAAATTGATTAAGCGAATTTATCACTTCTTCCTATTTATCATTTTGCCATCATCAGAAGCAGTATTTATTATATATTTTGACTTTATTTTTATATATTTATTATATATTAGAATTTCAAATTTAATGTGAATAAATACATGGAATAGAAACAGCAGCAAACTACAGGAGCAACCATGAGCTCTGATCTAAAAGGCAGCATTAATGTTAACATTAACAATTCCAAACTTTGAAAATAAGGTTTTTAACCATAGGTAAAGGAGTAAAGCATAAAAAAAATGTCGACATAAAACCATTTCTGTCACTTTTGTATCGTCTCGCAGACATATATCGGTCCGCTGGCTTGATAAGGTCGGCACCCCACTGACTGTTTGCCACTGCTGGCCCACCCTCGGACCACCCAGATTATTGTCCGGCATGCGAAGTCTAACTAGTTTTTAATCTCCTCAAATAGATTTTAAATGCACAGAGACTTTTATTTTAGAAAATAAACTGAGACAAAAATTACAAACAACAGAGAAAACAAAACAATGACTAGGTCTCATGTAAAATGATGTTACAGTATTGTTGCTGACACAGAGCTAGATTATTTACTAAATCAATAAACAAAGTGTAACTAAAGAAAGAAAGGAAGGAAAATCAGTAAACTGGACTGTTAGTGGAAAATAAGTGATGATAAGTGGAATTTAGTCTAACACTCGGCTTAACCACCAGCGGGACGCCCAGAAAACGCTGCACAAAAGGCCGGCGGACCGCCAGCTTTGCCATCAGTGGGTCAACAGTGGCCCACTATCCTCTTGCTATCAGGGCTCGTCCTGTGTTATTTAAAAATCTAAAATAATTAAAGTTTACTTTGCTTATATGATCATCAAATAAGTGAACACTGAACAACAAACATCAGTGTGGCAATTGCTAAATGTTAAACAGTGCTGCTGAATAATAGAGAGGAGCTGTTTAGCATTAGCTTCACTAGTCAGCTCTGCTCCCCATAAATCGTGTTCGATTCTGACTAAAGCACAGGCACAAGTTTAGATGATACTGATTCAAATCTGAGGGAGTGAAGTTGAGCAGCTGGCGTTAAAAGGACACAAAGGCCAAATTAAATCTGTTCTGTAGTTTTTGGATCTGTAGCCTGATCAGCTTAGCTTAGCTTAGCAAGCAGCTACAGACCCAAACAGTGGCACACACCACAGTACAGCTTTGATTCTGACCAACTGCTGCTCTGCTGAAACAAGTATAGATGATAAAGTCTAACATCTGAAAGCGCAAAAGTGCAGTGAGTGGTGTTGGAGTGACAGAAGGCTAAAATCAAACCTGTTCTGTAGTGTTTGGGACTGTAGCGTTTAGGCTAAGCTAACGAAAGCTTTGTCAGCAGGTCAAATGTGCCACACAGTACAGGCTTGGTTCCAGCAAACTGATGCCAAATTGACCGAATGACTCGAATGACTGACGTTGGAGTGAAAACTGATATCAAACGTGTTCTGTGGGGTGTGTCTGCTATTGTGCTTAGTTTTTCTGAGGTTCTTCTTGGCTCTCGTTTTTCCCCTTTTTTATATCAGCACCACCTCTCAAACATGAACGGCTGGAATGTGTTTATCTGGGTGTTCAGCTGTAGAATAGAAACTATACAGGGTTATACAGGGTTTTTGACGATACTGATAAATCTACAGGATTTCAAAACTGGCTGATATTAATGGCCAATTCATATCCATCAGGCCCTGGTGTTCAGCACAGCGTTAAAGAGCACTGATACTGGTACGGGCAGTAGTAAAGTAGTCTGAGTGATGCAGTTAATCATTAGTTAAGCTTTTATGAGTCTATAAGCAAGTTCTTTATGAGCGAGGGGAAAATAACTTAACTCCCTTAAAAAAGCTCTTTTCTTCCCTGTTCTCATAACAGGGAATATAAGCGTTTTCACACGCTACAGTGGTTCTGCTCTGAAACCATAATAATAAATCACTTCAGTAATCTGGGAGCCATTGGATTCATGAATACCTAATATACACGTTTAATAAAAGAGGAAGGGGGGGGCTCACAGGAAGGAATACCTCGGGGCATTAAAAAGGAAAAAGGAGAACAGTGGTGTGAATCACTGGCTTTCATGTAAGACCATGAGATGTGAAATACCTGGCCTTGTCCGGCTGGCTGGCCTTCTCGTTTTCGTTAATGACCGCAAGCTCATCCAGCAGGGAAGTGGACTCTTTGGTGAATTTTTCAAACACCTGAACAAAATCTTACGATTAGTTTAATGCAGAATTATTAATAAATCCACCTGTTTCAAACATCGTGGAGTTATTAAATGATCTCAAAATCTCAAAGACACAAAATATTAACAACACTGAGGCTTCAAGACAGCTGCTAACACTGCGCCTCAAAGCCGTAACCAGACTGTAGAGAGTCAGCAGAGAGTCAGATTTCCAGACTTTTTCCCTGCTCCATTCTCAAGCAGGGGAACGCTGTACTGTACAGGGCTGTGAAGCTGTGTGAGTTTTATCCTCTGTGGTAAATTATTTGTAACTGAATTTCCGCTGACACTGCAGCTCAGTCCAAGGCCTTTTTCAGTAAGAGTGCACTTAAGTAACTTATGAAAACAGAGTGACGTCCAGCGTTACTTACCAGTCTCTTGTTGACCCAGTCCATGTGGTCGTACTGCAGGCTGCCCCCAAACTCATCAGTAAGCTGACACGGCTCGATGTAGCGCGTGAGCTTATTAGCAGAGACGAGGATTACCTGCAAAACAGGAAAACACAAAGACATGATCAGAGAGAGAGAGAGAGAGAGAGAGAGGGAGAGAGAGAGAGAGGGAGAGAGAGAGAGAGAGAGAGAGAGAGAGAGAGAGAGAGGAAGGAAAAGAGAGGAAAGAGGGCAAAGAAAGGAAAAAAAAGAGAAATAAACCAATAAAGGAAGCCAAAGCGAAAAAAAACAAAAAGAAAGGATGAGTAAAATGGAGAGAAATAGATGAAAAAGAGAAACAAAGAAAAAATAGAGAAACAGAAAGAAAGAAAGAGGGAAAGAAAGGAAGAGAAACGTAGAAATAGAGAAAAAAAAATAAGAAAAGCATAGAACGAAACAAAAGACGAAAGAAAAAGAGAGAAAAAAGTAGAAACAGAGAAAGAAATAAAAGTATAGAAAGAGAAAAAAGAAGGCAAGAAAAAGAAACAAACAGAAAAAGAGAAAAGACAAGAAAGAAAGAAAGAAAAAGAAAAAAGGAAGAAAAGTAGAAATGGAGAAAGAAATAAGAAGAGAAAAGCACAGAAAGAAACAAAAGAAAAGAAAAGAGAAAAAAGAGAAAAAGAAAGAAAGAAGTAGAAATAGAGAAAGAAATAAAAAGCAGAGAAATAAAAGTACAGAAAGAAAAGGAAGAGAAGAATAAAAAGAAAGAAAAAGAAGAAACAGAAGAAATAAAAAAAGAGAGAAGCATGAAAAGAAAGAAAGAAAGAAAGAAGTAGAAATAGAGAAAGAAAAAAAAAGACAGACAAAAGGAAACTAATAAACAGCAGGTTCACCAAACACAATAATCAATCAGTATTGATAACTACTGTATCAGTGATCTTTTGTACAAACTGATCAACTGCACATCACAATTTCACACAATCTGCACACAAACATCCAGTGACCGCAGAGAGGTTACCAGAACAATCAGAATCACTGCATCAGAAGAATTTTTGGAGTGAAAAGACCTTCAGTTCATCTCTAAACACACAGAGAAACTGAACACTCAGTTCAGTGAGTGTCTGAGGGGCTCACTGTGCATCACTGCGTTATCCTGAACACTGACTAACACCTACAAACACTACAAGGTTTTGCACTCATGGGTTTCAGTGCACTGAAACCTGAAAACTGTCCCTCAACAGTGACCAGCAGTGTGACCTGATACAGACACTGCAGGGAAGAAGAATGAAGTCACAACACAAACGCCACACAAGGTTAATGATGTATGAATAATCGATGAGGTATATGACGGCGGAGGGCTGAGAGACGGGAGATGAGACAGATCTCCGCTGGGTCAGAACCGCACGGCTGCACTAAATGTCACTGACGCTCATTACTCGCGCATGAGGCGCTCACGGGGGACTTCAACACAAACATGACCGCCCTGACCCTGAGGAGACCACCCGTCTGACACAAACGCCCACATCCACCGCCATCCGCCCCGTCTGTCTGTCCACTGCCCTCTGCTCTGAGTCACCGGCCACTTCCTGCTGCACTCATCACGAAAACCTCACTCTGGAGAAAAATGTGAAGCACGTTGCACGGCTGATACTTGTGTTGAGGATTCACAGTTTTAAAGGAACCATATCAGGAAAACTACATTTCTCTTGTGTTTTTTTTTTTTATTTTGTTTTGTTTGTGGAAAAAAAGGAGTTTGAAGTAACGTAAACACTGTTTAAGTTTCAAAACAGTCTGTTTTGAATTCACCATTTCTGTGAGGTCACAAAAAGCAACGCCTTCAGCCTACAGTAGTTTAGCTCCTCCCACTCACACTGAAGTTATAAGGAGTGTTTCATCTCTGAGTGCTTTCTGAATGAGGCACAATACAGGACAGCCAATCAGAACAGAGGTTATTTACATATATCAGTCTTAAAGACAGTACAGAACAACCTCTTTCATGTTAAAGAATAAAGAGAGGTTGGAAAACAGTAATGTAAACTGAATGACGTTTTGTTTAGTACATAAACCCACATAAAGGTTATATGTCGACCTCAGGCAAAAAATAAAATGAGACAAATATTTGGGCCCTTAAAAGATGCATGCTGGGCTTTTTTTGCCTCTGGCTGCTTTAAACCAACACTCAGAGAATCCTATGGTTGTTGAGTGTTTATTACGCTGTGGAATTGTAATCAGCTGACAATTCCTGACTGTTCTTAACCTAATGAGTCCAATATGGCCTAATGAGTTAATAAGTCCTGGGACTGTACAACTGAAAGACACTTTTGCACATGCCACAATTATTATTTATTCTAGTTCATTAAATATGAATTAACTGCACATACGCATTTGCAGTTAATGATATTGTGTAAAACAGTTTGTGGCAGAACTTGTGTTCACTTCTTTTCTCTTAAAAAATTTAGTTTAAACAGGGGTAACTAAACTGTAGGTACAGCTATATGTAGATGTTTGGGTGCCTGTGGTCAGATGTTGTTTTGTTGATTTTCTAAGTGAAAATACATCAACACATCCTCTACAGAGAACACACAAATCGTACAACCTTGTATCTCCATTTTTGTCGTTTTTCAGTTTTTGACATTAGTTTGAAAATGCTTGTTGCTCTTCACACTGTGTGTAAATTTCATGATGAATGGACAAAAAGAAATGACCCAAAATGACTTGAAAAAAAAAAGTCAGGTTCCATTAAAAGTAATTCCTTCTCCTGCCAAGTTATCATTTTGGAGATAAGAGGTTTTGCTCTGACAACAGCAAAATGCACAATTACCATTTATTTGATGAAATTAAAAAAAAAGGACGTTCAAACTTTTGCACACAACTGTAAACAGGCTATTATTTGAGTGCAAATTAGAGACTGGACAACAAAACTTCGCATTTATATACATTCTTATATACAGTCTTTTCAGATCTACAAGACTGACCGTAGTGTAATTCATAAACAATTACAAGCAAGATCCTCTGTGTGGTAATTTATATATCAATGTATATGTTCAATGTCTGCTGAGAACTAACTGCATTGTGAGGACAGAACATGCACTGTGTGTGTTTAACAGAACGCTTCGGTGGTCTCGCAGACATGCTCAGCTGAGTAAACACTCGGGACACAGCGGGTGGGACAAGAAACAGCTCCCTCTCTACAGCCGGGCCAGACACACACACACACACACGCACACACACCCACACACACACACACACACACACACACCAATATTTCGTCTCCAAACATCTGCAGAGGTCCAGAGAAAGCAGACCTGAGCAGTGGCTTTTTGGTCACTGAGGGAAATTAACTCACGTCTTCTGTACTTCGCTTCTTTTTTGTTTTAATCGCACTGATGTCTTAAACTATATGTACGTGTAAATTAGAAGTGAGAAATATGGCACAAATATGTAAATAATTATATATATACACACACACACACAATATATATATATATATATATATATATATATATATATATATATATACACACACATATACATACACACACACACACACACACACACACACACACACAACAAAATATATATATGAAAAATGAATGGAAAATCTCAATAATTGGACATTTTCTCAATAGACAACACCAATCATGAATAGGTTTTTCTGAGGTTTGACTGCACACCAGCAGCACTATTAACAGTTAATGTTCTCCCCACAGAGACAGGGATGAGGACAAAGAAAGGAGAAAAATTAAGAAATAAACCAATAAAAGGAAGTCAAAGAGAAAAAAAATGAGATGAGCAAAAATGGAGAGAAAGAGAAGAAAAATAAAAAGAGAAACAGAAAGAAACAGAAAATTATAGAAAAAGAAAAGAAAAATGTAGAAATAGAGAAAGAAAGTGAGAAACAAAAGCATAAAGATAGAAAGACTGATAATAACAGAATTAAAAATCATATCCTCCTGATAAAGAGAAAACAGATCACTACACCACTCGTCTAAACGCGCCAATGTGTGGAAGTACTGATGATCCATAATATGCTCAGAAAAGAGTACTGTGACAATTTATTATAGTGATGATACATGAATTCACCCACCTTTATTGTAAATGTGTAATTATTAGCAGTGTAATAATATAAACTACTGTATTGTATTATACATAACATCATTCATCTATTCGTGTTGCCCCAGAAGTGCTGTTTGGATCAGTGTGACAAATTCGCGGGTGGGCTGAGCGTTGAGTGGCAGGGGGCAACAACAAATTAGTAACTATGAGGTGTTTGTTAAGCATCAGCTTCAGAACCAGGAAACAGAAAAACAAAACAAAAATACTAATTCTCCTATCTAAACTTGCCTATTAGTAAATGTATATCTTACTTTGCACAAAGAAGCAATAATGTCCCAACATAACTTCAATAAGTTCATGATTTCTCCTTATAGATATTTGTGCCTTCAGATTTAATGAGCCACATTTAAAGCTGGATAACTTTAACAGTTACTGTAATAATGGGTTTTATGGTTACGCTCACGTTTTGAATAAGCTCTGTTTATATACTTTTAGTCCTGAACAGACTCTTGGAAGAATTTTGAAAGTGTGCCCTGTCCATTTAGTTAACACCTTCTGGTTATGCTTATTGTTGAACTGAAATCCTGATTGCTCAAAAATTTCAAATGTGTCATATTTGGTGAGTGCATTCTTATTTGTGTTCTTGGTTAATTTACTAATTTAAATGTGAAGTTGAGCAGTCATTCTGAGTAGGCCTGGCCCACTGGGCCCAATGATGACGTCCCCACTGGTTGTATCGTGACTAACATGTTAAATCAGGGCTCTGTAACGCACACAGGGCATTATGATTCATGTTTTTGTGCTGCTGAGCTGCCAGTCTGAGTGGATGGAGGAAAACTGGGCCATTTTACAGTCTCTAGTATTGTACTTATGTTCAAAGCTGAATGCTCAAACTGGAAATAGGAACCATTGAAGATCAGAAACGCAGATTTTTGGTTGTTTTTAGTTAATAGAGGTGTATTTTATGAATGAAAAATGCCTATTTAGCCCATTAAAGAGCACCAACTTTTATGTTGCAACTTTGGCAAATACAAGGTACTGAAAAGTGTGCTTAATGCATTTGTTTATTACAGTTATTACGCAGTGACAAAAATTCATAACAGAAAAAAATTCAAGCATTTTCCTGTCAAAAAATGTACTGAATCGAGACATCACCTTCAAATATCAAACCAAATTATGAATTTTGTGAATCATTACACCCCTAGAAACTTCCTATCTCCAAAATAGGAACTTTATAGGTCGGAGGTCTTCAAATCTGGACCTCGAATCCACTTTCCAGTCTGGTATTTTGTAATCACTGGTAGTTAGCTGATTAGCCACCTAGTGCTATGTGTACCAGTGACTGCAAAAATTCAGGAATGGAAACTGGACTCAAGGTCGAGATTTGAAGACCTTTGTTAGAGGAGAAGGAAAAAACATTATTACTGGAAATCGAAGGTAACATACGGTCATTTCACAAGATTACTCTTGGTCTGTCAGGGGTAACGGGAGCTTTCAAATCAGGCAAGAAAGTAAAGAACACCAAAAAAAAGGAGATTTTGCCCTACAGCACCAATGTATTAATTATGCTTACAAACTGTCGAGTGTGTAAACACACTTAACATATTATCAATAATCAATAAAGTACACTTATCTATGTATCTGAACACTGAACACAAGGACGCAGCTGATTTCACAGCTTCAGGCTGGAGAGACAGAGATTAGTGCTCTAAACGGAAATCTCGCAGTCCTCAGAGGAAACTGTGACAGCTGAACAGAACCGAGTGTCTATAATCTGAAACAGACAGAGATTTCGGTCATCATCTCTCTCTTATCTGTCATGACACCCTCTAACTGTGGACTTAAAGTGAGGAGAGAGAGAGAGGGAGAGAGAAAGAGGAAGAGAGAGGGAGACAGAGGGAGAGAGAAAGAGAGAGAGAGCAGAGTGTCCCTCCGAGATCCCACTTGTCCAAATCTTTAATCTCCGTTTTGTTCAATCAAGATGTTTCTTGCATAATAATAATTCTTTCAAGTCATCCGCAAACACTCTGACTCTGAACATCTGTGGGAGGAAGCTGTCTGGACAGGAGCCAAGTCCATTTCACATACCCACAAGGTCAGTCAGAGCAAAATTCAGCCTGCAGAGCGGAACTCAGTTCCAAAGCCTATTTAACAGCCCTTGTCTAAACAAAGGTTGGGCAATATAACAAAAATATAACATCAAAACGCTGTAGATTTTCTAAGGCTGCAACAAATATTCTACATTATAAAGCGGATAGTTCCAGTCCTAAAATCTGATTGGCTGAGCCGCGTTCGAAGCTGTAGTAAAATCCACAATATACGCAGACCTATGACCCCCTCACAGCAACTGAACTCTATCACCGTGCCAAAGCACAAAAAACCCTTGTGCTGATGGAATAATCTTTGACTCTCATGCTGCTCACATGGAGCACCGAGTGTACTGATGAAGTAAGAACCCTTTTTTCTGTTTAAACTGAGGGGCTGACAACTTATGCTCTTAACTAGAACCAGGCTGATCAGCTAGCTAACAGGCTAAAAGAGCCGACAGCCTAAACAGCTCCATCATTAATATCACAGGCTTGAATTAAAGCACTTACAGTGTGATTAACTGAAAAACTGCAGTGTAAAAGTCTAAAAAATGCCACCTGAATGTTTTACACACTTCAAACATTCATGTTTCAGTCAGAAGTCGCGTCAAACCCAGGCTGAATCCCAAACGGCTCTGTACTCCCTAAATAGTGTTCTAGCTATGAACGTTTTGAAATTCTAGCCTCTACAGCCAAACAGTGCATCATTTATCGAGCGTGGATGTGTCTGAGTCCCAAATGACTGTTTGTGGGCCTTTTTTTTTTTCTTTTTTTTCCTTAAACACACTGTGGCACTTTCTTATTTATGTGATGTAAATGCTTATGATTTTAAGGTCTTTAAGCCCTAATAAACAACCATTAATAAACTCATTTTAAACCATTCATGAACCATTTATAAAGGCAGTCCTATGTTAAAGTGGTACCGCATGCTCTCTATTGCATCAGTTTCCATAAATAACAGTAGCAAGCTGTCCAAAGCTGGAAGAAAACGTACTCAGACTGCACTTGATTAGCGCAAAACAGATGTAAATATAGATCATCTTGGGCTTAAAACTTTTTTTATGCCTGTGCAAAAGTTATGGCACATTTCATGTTTTACTTTCTTCTAATATGTTAAACTCAGCAATTAAAATTTAAATTTGTTTTAACACTTAAATAGTGCCAGTGTGTTTCCTGTAGAAGCTGTGTTAAACTTTCACTCAGAAAATCAACAAAACATAATCTGATTGGAGGTGATTGGAGCTCTAAATTTTGCATATAACTGTACAGTTAAACAATAGGGCCATAATTACTGACTCAACCACATAATTAAATTTATACATGAGAACTTTCATAATCAATGCATTGTTCATTTAAGACAGCCACAATTCTCTTCTAGCTAAACGAGTGTTTAGGAAGGGTCTGCGTGACTGAAATGTCAGACGTAAACTCTTAATGGAACCTCACAGGATGAGCAAACAATTACTGTTAGAGAAAACTCCACAATCGCTTTCAGTGAGGAGCTATAAAAAGTTTCTGATGGTGTTTGCTTACTTTATAGAATATAACAGAAACTTAACTGAAACACAAACAACAGATCTAAATGTAAATGAATCATTAAAATGCCAGAAAGTTTAACTGATTCTGATTAAGTAAACTATTAGCTGATTAGTGGGAATAACAGCTCAAATGTTTGCTAATGAAGAAAAAACAAACAAAAAAAAGGAATAAAAAATGTTCCTTTAGGTTATTAATACAGTACTTCCTCCACAAACACACTAATAAATATTAATGGAATTGCATCCTTCCATAGCAACATGTAAAAGGACATTTAATTAGATACTACAGACTAATAACACTGGATTAAAACACACAAAAAACAAATCTGAACTTAAATTTAAACATGAAAAAGCCAGAAACTGATCAGCTGCTAGAACTGGGAGGTAAGGCCAATAACATGTATACATACTAGTGTTGCACCAATACCGATACTGTACCAATATCGGCGCCGATATTGGCACTTAAACGCAGTATCAGCATCGGGGATGGGGTACTGATACCACGAAGCAACAGACAGAACTTGTGGGACGACAAGCAGCAGTAACAACGTTCATGACAGAATCTGTAATGGCACTTTTTGGTGTTAAGAACTCGCTAACGGAGCCGCTTACCTGAACGACTGAGCTGCTTCTTTCAGCAATCACTCGTCTCCCGCTGTGTGGTCACTTACAGTCTGAGTTAATGCTACTGAGAGAGCGGAAGGAACCGCCAGACTCTTGGCGTAATGATAGCCTTAGCCTTGATTTAGCCTTTAGCACAGCACCCCGCTAGCCGGGCCTGTGCGTCCACTAGCCCCAGCCTGTGGTGCCCCTCTGTCGGTCAGCTGTATCACTCAGCAGCAGGGTCTCCACCAAGCCAGAAAAGTGATATTTACTGAACTGACGCTCAGAGATGCAGCGCGAGTGAACAAGACACATGTATGAGACAAACGACTTGAGATATTTGGATGTGAAACAACATTCAGTCCCGTTTTTAAGCTAGAAAAGCTGCTGGTTGCTGATGAGTAAACACCACAGGTTTATCTGTTTACTGTTCAGTTCTGTTTTTAACAGTTTGGCACAATAAAGATATTTTTCATTTACTTAAGTTGTTAAATATGGTTCTTTTTTAATTGCATAATAGTAAATACTAATTATGTACAGTAAATAAACAAAAATAAGTTTACTTTAACCTCTAATAAATATAACCCAACAAGTAAATGCCATCTAGCCAAGCTGTGTGTGTTTTATTTGTGATGCAGAACATAGATTTTACCAAAATAAAATTCTTTAAAAATGTAACTGTATAAATAACAGGACTTATATGTGAGTTAGGTTAGATAGAGGTAGTATCAGTATTCTTTATTGGCCGATGATAAAGGATCAGGTATCAGTATCGGAAGGGAAACAGTGGTATCGGTGCATCTCTACAATTTCTAAAGGTTTCGGTATACATCACAGTATAGATTTTCAAATAAAATCCTTTTTTCTTTTTAGTAAAACTGCTTCAGTAGGTTAACAGAGGTTTACTATTCTGGCTGAAGTTGGCTTTATATCTGGCAGCTTTTGTTATATAAGTACGTATATAGCATTTCGCGTGTTTCTAATGGAAAAGTAACTGACTAGAAAAGGCTGCAGTGTCTGGAAGGTTGGAGGGCTGTCTCTGTGAGAGATTAGACAGGACTGCAGTCAAACTGTGGACTGAGAGAGAGAAGATAAATGAAAACAGACTCCTCTGCTCCACTGTAACATCCCATTAAATCAACTTAGCGCTGAATTGTGACATTTCATTTTTAAGCCAAACTTAAAATGGCCCTGAGGATTCACCATGACATATTTCTTAAACCCGCTAACAATTAAGCTTTCAGCTCTGAGAAAATACTAGTCATCAGCGTACGGGGAACGCAACGCTCGTCTGTGTACGAACGGAAAAACTGAAACACGCTGGCATCCAGAATGAGTATCTCTAGAAAGTAGGAAAGGTCCACATCTAAAACTGGACTGGAGAAAAGAACATACAATTATCAAAAAAATACAGAGATAAAATGATCAGTCTTCTAGGAGTAGAGAGACACAGACAGGAGAGAAAGAGAGAGAGAGAGAGAGAGAGAGAGAGAGAGAGAGAGAGAGAGAGAGAGAGAGAGGACAAAAAAAGAAAATGGACAGACTGATAGACATACAGACAGAAACAGACAGAGAGACCGAGAGAGAGAGGACAAAAAAAGAAATGGACAGACTGATAGACATACAGAGAGAGAGAGAGAGAGAGAGAGAGAGAGAGAGAGAGGACAAAAAAAGAAAAAAGAAAATGGACAGACTGATAGACATACAGATAGAAAGACAGATAGAGAGAGAGAGAGAGAGAGAGAGAGAGAGAGAGAGAGAGAGAGAGAGAGAGGACAAACCAGACAGAAATAAACAAGTAAAAAGACAGACTGATAGATAAAGATGAACAGATAGAGGCTTCGTCAGTCAGACTGCCAGAGAGTGAAGCGTGACTGATCACTCCAGAGAGCGTGCTGCCACTGCCGAGTCCAAAAGTGGTCTGTTTTACACCAGAACAGCTGACGCTTGGCATTGCGCATGGAGATCTTGGGTGAGTGCAACTGCTCAGCCACCCATGAAGCTCCTGACAAACAGTTATTGCGCTGATGCTGCGTCCAGAAGAAGTGTTGAATGTCCACACCTCCTCCACTGAGGCGGTCAATGACGGTCAAAGAGCCACTGCTCTAGTGGGTACAAATCAGCACCCATAAAACGAGATCTTTACAGAGGAGTAAATAACAGGACAAAACAAGTCATACAAAGACTGATTTAAAGGTGTTTCTTGTTTTATACTCTTTTAAAGAACACAAGGAGTTGTATGTTGTATGCTAAAGTTTGGGCACCCGTGAACAAATGATGTTTTGTTGACTTTTGAAGTTAAAAATAAGACAAAGAAAAAAACAAGGCATCCTCTATAGAGGATATGATGAAATATGGCTTTTTTACTATTCAAGTTCTAATTTTTTGCTGAATTTTGAGGAAAAAATAAATAAAATATGGCCTGTATAAAAAGTTATGGTGCATTTTTACGTTTCATTTTTTTCTACTATGTTAAAATTCAGCTGTGCACTAAAAGGTGAAATTATTTTTTCACTTCAAAATCAACAAAACGTCATTTTGTTTTTTGCATATGGCCATATATTAAATTTAGGAAGTGGAGTTAAATGTCTCCTCTAACTGACAGACAGATATTCACAGGCTTTATGTCTTTCTCTCTCCCCCATATGTTTCCACATTAATGCCAAACATGGCTTTGGCTTTTTTTGAGCTCAGGGGATTATTTCTGCATAATTTAGATGTAAACAATATAATTCAGAGTGGTTTGATGTGAAATGGTTCATTGTAGAGAAACTTACAGACTCAGATTTCTTTACAGTGGTAGTGATAGGAACCAGGGGTCAAGAAGCCTCCAAGGCAAATACAGCCAATCTATTTACTATCCAAAACCACCAGTGAACCTACGTGTGTCTTCTGAGTTTTAATATGTTGATGATGGTGAAAGAGTGAAGTGTTAGACTCAAAACTACTGTAAAACAATGTCTCAAGCATCAGACAGTGTATTCATCACCATTTCATGCAATAATTTCTTCTGACGGAGCATTTAGAGGCATTAAACTCTTCAGACGTCTGGTTCCCGTCACCACCACTGTGAACAATCCTGACTCTGTAAGTTTCTCTAGAACAGAGAATATTTCACATCAAACCACTCTGAATGACTCGGTTTACATCTTAACCATTTATTAAAGCAGATAAAATAGTGGAATTCCCCTTTAAGACGTCCTCGTGCTGCACTCCTGTGATCAGCTGCAGCACAACCTCTCCATTCAGCGTGTGCTGAAGTAGGTCAAGAGTATGGTAATGAGTGTTTTCACAAGTATTCCCCAGTCGGGTCATTTCACTTCCTACAGTCACTACACTGACCCCCATTCAGACTGACCAGACCATCTGTGCGCCCATGTGTGTGAGCTGCAGTCACTGCTTTGTTTAGACTTGCAAAAGAAAAAAGAAAAACAAAAACACACACACACACACACACACACACACACAGTGGGCTATGAAAGAACCACCCACCTCTTCTCTGAGACCTCCATTTCTGTTGCCAGGCAACATGACATAATTAGTTCACGCTCAAAGAGAAGGTGGAGCCTTTAGAAAAAAAGACCAATGAGCTCTTTCTCCCCATTGGGACCCCAGGCCCCCCCAATTCGCTAGCCACCTGTACAGCATCCTGCCCCATATACACATCCTGTAGGTCAACGCTCCCCCATTCTGGTCCAGCCGTTTCCCTGCTTCCAGCACATCTGTCTCAACTCATCAGCTAATTAACAAGGCTTTAATTAATTAAAGTGCCTTTGTAAGAGTGAGGGTGTAACTGTTCATTTACAGCTTTGGTGGAGGGGGGTGGAAAACATTAGAACCACTTATTCAGTAGGTGCTAGCAGAGGGGTTCGCAACCTTTTCCACCCCAAGGCCCACCTGTTTACACACACACACACACACACACACACACACACACACACACACAGCATACCAGCTCATAGTACAACTAAAACTAGCTTTTCTAATGCAATTTCTTTTCTGAAAACCTGAGAGTTAGAGCCTGAAAAGGATCAGGCCAGCTCAATCACAGAATCCAAATTACAGTTTATTATTAAAGTTAAAAACCATAATGTAAAAAAAACACAGGGTTGCAGTGATGTTACAAAAAAAGGGGAGAGCTACAGTCCATCGTGTTTTACTGAAACTAATCCACTGGCTTTTCCACAACAATATCTCAGGATGAGACAAGCCACACTCCTCTCACCAGGTGTTTGGATTTGCATTGTAACAATCAACAAAAATAATAAACCTTAACTGATATCTGCTTCTTTGGCTTATCAGTTTGAGTTTAAACACTCGGGCCGCTGAGCTATTGCTATTATTTTGGCTTGTCTGTCATTTTTAACAGATGCAGCTGGGGCTGCAGGAACGACATGAAAGTAATGAAATGAGAGTCTGTAAATAGTCAGACGCCAAATACAGGCAGATTATACTGAGTGCACGGCGCCGAAAGAGCTGCTAGAAGAGGAGGAAAGCCAGCTCTATTAATCATATCCCTCGTTTGATATAAGAACGCATTTCTATCCACAGTGAACTGTTGATGGAGACACGTGGAATGTTCGCACGTGTCAAAACGAAGCCAACTAAAGCAAAGTTGTGTTAGGTCACCAAACAAGGTAGGTGAAAGCACCCTAAGGAGCTTCTTCAACTTTGGCGTGTGCCCACGGCTAAGTTGTCTAAAACCGATGACGTGTAATTAACCTGCTACTGCAGCCTTTTTATTTGTTCATCTGTATTGATATTTATATTGGTTCTAACTTGGAAACATTTGATTCTTAGATTATTATGATTATTTAGCTAATTACTCTTCATTACTCTTTGCTTTAAGTTGATGTTACTAGTCCAGTAAGAACTGGGCTACTGCCTCCCCGAGTACAGGCCCGCGGACCAGCAGAGAGTGTTTACGGCCCACAAGTTGAGAAACCTTGTGCTAGCGTACTTGCTAATAACGTTCAGACTAGCCACCTAGCTAACTAAAGTTTTAAGTGATCTCTTTACAAACTTTACCGTTTGATCATGTACTGTTCTACACTCTGCTGAACCCAGATTCGTTGGTCAGACTGCCAGAGAGTAAAGCACGATTGATCACTCCAGAGTAGAAGTCTGCACTCCTGAGGATTCCCTTCGGAGCCGTTTGACCCACCACAATATCAATCAGGGACTAATTTTCAGTGCTGCAAGTGGGAGCTGATGGGAAACCAGCCCCCTGCAGGTGGGAGTGGGCCGAAACACGTATGAAGAAAAATCCTGCAAGTAAATTAATAGCCTACAGTAGAATGATCGCTAAATCACATATGTAAACAATATAAAAGGATAAGAGTAAAACAATTAAAACAAGACAAGTTATTCTAAAGAGTTGCAAAGCAACCGATCATGTGAACAAGCAAATTTACGTAGCTTACAGAGTCAGCGGCGCCGTAAATCCGAAAGCCACAGCTGCCCAGCCAAACACCAAAAATAACCGTTCTGTGGTTTAATTCCTGGCTTGTGTTTACTGGGAATAAATGGCGTTTGGTGAAGTTACTCCACAGTGAGCCTGATGACCACGACTGCCGTGTTATTTCAGCAGACAATCTGTATTTGTGAATAGACTGTGACAGATACTGGACGTCAGTTCGCCTTGACGTAACTGTGAGGGCGGAAGCGGGACAAATTATTCTGATTCCGATCGGTTGCAGGCAGGAGCAAGACTGAAAATACAGTCCTGTGCAGACTCCTACTCCAGAGAACATGCTGCCACTGCACCGAGTCCAAAAGTGGTGTGTTTTACACCAGAACAGCTGACGCTCGGCATTGCGCATGGAGATCTTGGGTGAGTGCAACTGCTCAGCCACCCATGAAGCTCCTGACAAACAGTTATTGTGCTGATGTTGGTTCCAAAGGAAGTGTTGAATGTCCACGCTCCCTCCACTGAGACGGTCAATGACAGCGGTGCTCATTAGCATAAAAAAAACAGCAATTTCCCAGGTCCAGCACATCTGTCTCAACTCATCAGCTAATTAACAAGCCTTTAATTAATTAAAGTGCCTTTGTAAGAGCGAGGGTGTAACTGTTCATTTACAGCTTGGTGGAGGGGAGTGGAAAACATGAGCAAGAAACACTCACTTATTCAGTAGGTGCACTTTCTTTAGCGATCTCTTTACAAACTGATGATGGCAAAATTCACATTGGAGTAACATGGTTTGACTTCTTAATGTTTGTGTGTGTGGGGGGGGTGAGACCTCCAAATCTGTCCGTTGACAAATAAATTCTTTTTTTCACTACCTAAAAATATGCATATTTAAAATAACAAAGGGCAAAGAGTTTTTCACTGAAAAAGCAGATCATATCAGGCATAAAATCATAAACACATGCCAGCCCTGACTGTCATTACATAGTGTTTAATGCCGACACCTTTTAATTTGCCTTGTGAATGTTTATCTGATTACCTTCGCTAACATAAATCTAAAAGCCTATCTCTGAATACTGTTGGAGAAGTCTGTTGGAATGTCAGCTATCTGCCAAGCTGATCAGCCTACTGCAATGAAGGCAGAGTATCGCTGCTGTCCAAAGAAAATATCATCTCCAAAATGAAAACATTACAGTAGAAGGCAACAAAGGCTTTTACTTTCAATGGAAGTTAATGCAAAGATATTTTATTTCAAGCAACTTTGGAGCATTTCTACTGCTCCATTCGTGAAATTTGGGGCAGCTGTTGTATTCAAATGAAGTAAACAACAACAACAACAACAACAACAACAACAACAACAACAACAACAACAACAACAACAACAACAACAACAACAACAACAACAACAACAACAACAACAACAACAACAACAACAAGATACTTCTTTTTTGTGGCGTGAAAGGGTTCTTCAGATTGATGGAGAATCTGCAGATGGTTACTGATGGAGTGCTGTAAATGGTTCTATATAGAACCTTTTTGAAAAGGGTTCCATATAGCACCAAAAAAGCGACAATATATTTCAGGTACAGAGGACCTGATAATAGCATTTGGAAGTCTTACATTATTTTGAAAAAGCTATTTGAGCTTGAACTGCTTCTGTCTTTCCTATACAATGTACAAGTTTTGCCCAGTTCTACTCTGGCTTTCTGACTCATGAAGGTAACAGATTACCAGCTCAGTCCCAGTGATCACATTGGTGTTAGAGCAGTGAAAACACAATGCTCGGTACACAGTGTCCCCAGGACTGAGACTGAGATTCACGACACTACTGATGGTGCATTCTCGGGAATATTAGTCAGCTGACGTTCTACTACAGATGAAGCGAAGGACAGATTTCCCCTTGGCTTCTGAGGTCTTCTCAGAGAGATGGAAAGGTGAGGATGGAGTAAAATAGATATCTTTGTATTCATTCAAGTCTCAGCCTTATGTTCCGCCAGGACGTCTGGTGTCCTGAAAAAATTACTTTGGAAATGAATACAGTGGGAACTGACAGTCACACTGGCTCTCATGGCTTGTCTGGGAGCTGAAAGTCCTGCCTAATCTTTGATTGCCCAGATGTCTGTCCCTCAAGCAAACCCCTGAAGCTGGATATTTAATGACAATGGAAAAAAATGATTAATTTGAAATTTGTCCTTCGCAGTGTAAATTGGATTTATTCTAGCGACTCAGTAAAAGAGTTTTAGTACCTATACTTAAGGTTGCCAATTTTCTATTAAGGCATACTTGACGTTTTCCTACAGCTTATGGTAAAACCATGATCCATCATGGGGTTCACACTGTGGTTGTGTTAAGACTAAGCACATGAATCTCTGTCATGATTTTGCAATCATGAACATTGTGTCTGTGAAAAAAATGACTTTCTCAAGAAGAAGGGCTGGTTCCACAGCTGTGGTTCTCTGCTTCCAGGCAATATTTCAAAGAAATCTAGCCTACTGAAGAATAGACCATGTAATAGTCTAAGATACCCATATGATAACCTGTACAATAAGCCATTGCAGCCTATGGCACCGATTGGATATATATTAATAAGACCCACGATAATTTATAATATGATATTTGTTAACATTTATATGCATGATAATCCAAACACCGCAACCTCCATATACTAATCCAGCCTCACCGTGCATTATCACGCATGTAAACAGACAGCACATTAACCATTACAACCTGTCCTAACAGCAAGCGAGTGTCCAACTGTAATACTGCATCACGTCGCAGAGCCTTCAGGATGTCTATACTAGTAATCATTAACTGCGCATGTTAAGTCAAAATGTAAACAAACCATGAAACTATCAGAAAATAGCTGCTTTACTGACAGAGCTGTCCAGCTGTGGTTTGGGGCACGTATTTAATAGAGCATAACCAGTGATGCTTTATCCACAATTGTAACATCAGCAACAATGTAAATAACAATGTAAGCAACAGTTATAAGTTAAAAAAGCACTGAACCACCCTGGTGTTGGGCAGCTTGGTTGTATATACTAACTTGTATCTACTAAGTCTGGGCGTACACCACACGCCTTTTAAAATCCTAACAGATTTCTAAGATGGAGAGCATCAGAAACTTAATGTCAGTTTGAAACTGAATTTCTTGTCTTTTTGTCGTGAGGGTGCTCACACTAGACGGCAGGGCAAGGAGAGAGAATAACACACATAACGAGTCTGGGCTACAAACAAGAACTAAAGATCTCCTCAAGATCTCCTCAGAAACCACAGGACACAAACAGAGCTGAACTTATTGGACCTGTTTGTGCTGTTATGCACAGCGGAAGTGCAAACTACGGATTAATATGGGGTTGAGAAACGCTGATATCACAGTGAGATGAGGAGAAATATTTCACTACAAACTGGCAGCTGAGCTGAAATTGTAAAAAGATGTATGTCTTGTATGTGTGTATATATATATATATATATATATATATATATATATATATATATATATATATATATATATATATATATATATATATATATATATATAATGTCAGAGGGTCTCAGATCATTTCACAGTTCGATTGGAGGGCTAAAGTTGCTCTTCTCACACTACCAGATCATCTGCACAGTCAGTCACTTCCGAAAACCGCTTCAGATTGTGAAAATTTGTTCCAAGGGGCAAATCGGGGTTAAAAAAAAATAATAATTTAAAATCGAGTAGTGTAGGCCCAGCCTTATTACATTTAGCTAGGTAGCCAACACAAAACAAACTATATTTAACCTCTAATTTAGTATTTCTTAATTTTCTTTCGAAACATATCCATCAACATTAACGACATGTCCATATTGTGCCTAGTTTGGATGAATTTCACACATTGTAATTTTAACAGCTGTAATATTGGTTTTCTCCTAAAATCAGGCGATCACATGGTTGAATATTGCTGCTGGAATTGGGTCTGTAAATCACTGGTATGTTTCAGCTGATACTATCACCAAATGGCTCTATCAAAAACACATCAGCCAAACACTGATGCAACATGAGTGAAAGACAGGGCTGTATTATGTCAAAGGTTTGTAAGTTCGAGCTCAGTTTCAAACTACAGCCTTCTGTGTTCTAATCAGCACTGCAAAGGCCAACGCTGCCATAATGACTAACACACGATATACTGCAGAGCCCGGTAGCCAATGATAAGTCATATGAGTCATACAACAACCTATGATAGACCCACATGACAAATCTGACAACCTACGCACTCAAAAAAGATAGTTCAAGGGTTCTTTAGTAAGGAAAATGGTTCTACATAGAACCATGAACACTCAAAGAACTCTTTGCATGATTAAAGGGTTCTTTGCATCATGAAAGGGTTCTTCAGATTGATGGAGAATCTGTAGATGGTTACTGATGGAGTGCTGTAAATGGACCTTTTTGAAAAGGGTTCCATATAGCACCAAAAAAAGGTTCTTCTATTGTAACAAGCTTGACACTGTCACATTAGCAGAACCCTTTTGGGGCTAAAAAGGTTCTATATAGAGCCACATACACAAAAACATTGTCCAACAAATAAAACTTTGAAATGTTGAAATCAGCCTGAAGAATCATTTCATGATGCAAAGAACCCTATAATCATGTAAAAGGTTCTCTGAGTGTTCATGGTTCTCTATAAACTAAAGAACCCTTGAAGAACCACCTTTTCTTAGGACAGTACCTCTATTTAATGCTAAAGAACCATAAACTATTTACAGAAGATGGCACATAGAGGAAGAGAAAAGCATTACGGTACTGAAAGTTCTGACATTTTTCATAACACACAATCCAATTGGGCCAAATCAAACCCAAACAGATCACCACAGCACACGGACACAAACGCAAGACCTTGGTTCTCCTACCTGGTGAGAATAAAGCTTTTAAATGGTACTTGAAATTATTATAACTACAGGCTACTGCACAGTGTGTTTATGAAAGGCAAATGGGAAATGATGGAGCCCAGAGTGTGTAGATGTACGGTTTCATTATGTACAGGTTCATTACACCTAATCAATGGAGGAAATTGCCTTCTTATAAAGCAAACACCCCTGGAGTGGTGCTGACACTACCTGCAGCAGTCTTTCATATTGTACAGCTCCATGTACTGCTATACTCTATAAAGACGTGTTGAATATTAATGCAGCTGTAGAATTCATCATCAGAGGGAATAGCAAATGCCTGGCTGCAATCTATTTGTTATACACAGTGTTCTGGTGATGGGAACATAACCTCATTATAACTAGACTTACAAGCCTATGTTTCATAATGGATTTTTACATAGTGGATTTTTTCAGTGTGACCTCTTCACATCTGAAACGCACAGCTGAGATATGGCAAGACGAATATATACGTACGCATGTACGCACGCACGAGATATATATATATATATATATATATATATATATATATATATTTATTTATTTATTTATGTCTTATATAGATTTCTTTGTCTTAAATATAAGTAAATATACATAAAGGACGGCAAGAGAAACTGCCTCCCTCTCCCTCATGGCCACATGGTGAGCAGTTAGATTAGATTGAAGTAAATGTGTCCCAAAGTATTAAAATCAGTGTGGAACATTAAGAATCGTCACTACCGAAACACATTGTGTAAAACTTTGTGTTTTAATAAAAACATTATGATTTCATGTGTCTAAAAAATTTTCAAAGCTGTGTTTGCTAGTCATATACTGGCTAGCGTTTTTGAGTTCTGCTCAAAATGAGCTAGAATTGTCACTACCGAAACGGTCACTACTGAAACATTTGGCAAAGTTTCAACAGTGTTATGATCGTTATGATCGGTAGTGACGAAATGAAATGTTAACTTGTTTGGTTTAATGAAATAAACAATTATGGTAAAGGGTTCCTCAAAGCAAAATGATTTTAGTTTAAGGTCAGTAATAGTCTGACTTTGAACTAGTAGAATGATCCATATATAATTAAGAATAAATCACACCATTTTTAATTTTATTCATTCAGATAGATCTGTACAGTTACTGTCTTTATAAAAATTCACAGTTGAAGCAGATAAACTGTTACAGTCTCCACCACACACACCATACACAACCCCAACTCCACAAAAGGTTGGGACGAAATGTAAAATGCTAATAAAAACAAGAAGCAGTGATGAGTAAATTCTGTTTGACTTGTATTAAATTGAAAACCTTACAAAAACACACTACACACACAGAACTTTATTGTGTCTTGTAAATATGTGCTCAATCCAAATTTAATGGCAGCAACACTGGTCCCAAAAAACAACAGCATGTTCACTATCACTTAATCTCAGCAGCACTTATTAAATGTTTGGGGACTCAGAACACAAACTAATGCAGTTTTGAAAGCAGAACTTTTTAACCACTCTTCTGTTACACAAGTTCACAGCTGTACAACCGTACAGGGCCTTTGCCATCATAATTAGAGCTCAATAAGTCACACTTTTTCATTAAGAGACAGGTCTGGACTGCAGGCAGGCCATTCTAGCACCCACACTCTCTGATTACACAGCCACGCTGTTGTCATGCTGAAGTAAACATAGACGAGCACAGTGCTTGAAAAAGATGATATACAGAAGGCAGCATGCCTCAATCCAAAATGTGTTCAGCGTTAAAGGTGCTTCCACAGACATGTACGTTAGCCACCAAGACCCCCTCAAAACACCATGACAGACACTGCATTTTGAACTTTACACTGGTAATAATATGGATAGTCTTTCTCCTCTTTGACCCAGTGAACACGACGTCCATTATTTCCATAAACAATCTGAAAGACTAACTTGTCAGACCACAAAACAAGTTTCCACTGAGCATCAGTCCATTTCAGATGAGCTCACCCCAGAGAAGTCGGCGGTGTTTCTGGTTGACATGACTTCTGCTGTGCATAGTACAGTCTTAACTTGCATTTGTGGATGCAGTGATTAACAATGTTTGACAAAGGATTGTCAAAGTATTCCTGAGCCTATGTGGCGAAATCCATCACAGAAACATAATGGCTTTTCTGCAGTGCCGTCTGAGGGGTTAAAGGTCACAGACATTCAGATATGGTTTGCAGCCTTGTCTTTTATGTTTCTCTGGATTACAATTTCTCTGGATTCCCTGAATCTTTTGATGTTATACAACATAGAGGGTGAAACACCTCAAAAGCATGCAATCCCAGGCTGAAGTGTGTTATTTTAAAACTTTCTTTTTAATGCATCATTTTGCTGATGCATTTTTGGCAAAGTGGCAAGCCTCGACCCATCTTTGCTCATAAAGGAGTCTTGGATGCACCTTTTATACCCAATCATTATTGCATCATCTGTTTAAGAGGTTTTTTAAACATTTCACAATGTTCCTGGTATTAAATTGTAACATCTACTTGTTTTGGAACATTTTGCAGGCATAAATTACAGAATGAGTGTATTTTTCCAAGAAAAAAAGAAAAAAACAACAATGAAATTGATAATGCATTACATAACTTCTTTTGCACTGGTTTTGTTCAAATAAAGGTCACAGTGTTTATAAATCACTGCTCTCTGTTTGTATTTGCATTTTACCTACTGTCACAACTGTTTTGGAACTGGGTTTATACAAGGACAACTCTTCACACTGCTTAACCTGAACAGTAAACATTAGCAGCGCCGGGGATCATTTTGTTGATTTGAACTGCAGCTGATTTGTTGGCACTAAAGAAGCATGAGATGTTCTACACTGTTGTAAATAAAGGTTCAGTGCAGGTATATTTTTCGTTCAAGGTACAAACAATGTAAATGTTCCCTCAAAGGTACAACAGTGGTTTTAAGGTCTGATTGTGAACCTTAAATAAGTGTTTCCAGGTGAAAAGGTCATATTTGTACCTTTTCATAACCGAATGTTTTAAACAGAGCAGTAAAATAAAAGCCTGGAGACGAGACGGGGTGTGTGGAGTCAGTACAGCTTAGAACATATCATTTCAGTGGATTATGGTTCAGTTATGTTCCCTGACTAAAGGTACTGAGATGTACCCTTGAGGGTCCCACCCCAGTGACAAGAGTGGTACTGCCCCAGTGACAGTTTACTATCTTAATTTCTGAGAGTGTATAAGGATGTTATTCTAATACTTGTGGTGAAATCACAGCAATGACTATAATATATGTGTGGGTTTTTAAAAAAAAGAATAAAAAATAAAATAAAATAATAAAAGAATAAATAAATTAATAAATAAATAAATAAAAATTTATTGGTTGCTGACATCATGATAGAAAAACTGTCCCATCTCTACTGCACATCACATCCATTTTTACAGCAAACAGCCTCCAGCTACATTCTTCTCCTCTGAAATAAAGTTGTTCGTGTGCGCAGAAAGATCGAGTTAAAAGCCTGCAGCACTCACCTCAAAGCCAAGCCTGTCCTTCTCCTTCCAGAAGCAGAAATGGGTGACCTTCTTGTCCCAGAATTCATCTGGTTTCACCACACACACCAAGGACACCTCGGCCGGGATGACATTCTAAAATAGTCAAACAGAAAACAAATCTGATTATGTGGCGTAACATCATTTCAGAGAAGACACAGACCATGAGATTTACAGCTATTAAAATCTCATTTAAAGCTATTAAAAGAGCAGATTAAAATCATTAACACGCTCAAAACGAACATCACCATGGTCCTCACCCTGCAACACAAATGCGTTTAACAACCAGGGCATGAAGCCTAAATCTGGCCATAACAGGATGTGTGTGAGGCAAGCTGTTCGAATGTCGGCTTTTAATTAATAGCACACAAGAACGATCAAACAGAGGCAACATGGTTCGCTTTCAGTGCTATTACTGTCGTTATTTTGTATTTTTCTCTAAAAAAAATCTTCTGACTTTTATCATCATCCTCATCTTCAAGGATTGGTCTTTTATTGGGTGCACTAAAATGAAGTTCGCTTACTCAAATACTCATTTAATGAATGTCTTACTATTTGATTACTGACAAAAACAGAAAATGAATGACTCTTCCAATGAGGTGACTTTCGGCCAGTTCCCATCAGGCTGAGAGATATTACAAATGGAGCGCAGACAGAGGCTTTGACACCATCATTCACCGTTCTCTGCAGGGTCTGTGAAAATAATGGAGGGATGTGCCAAGCTCAGCGCTCCCAACCAGCCCAGACAAATCCAGGTCACGGGCAAGCAGATCAGCCGAGACAGGCCACACAGCAGCCTACAATAACACGAACTAGCAAGGCAAAAGGCTGAAAGTCACTTTAAAGCAAAAATGGTTCAGCCAGTTCTCCTCTTATTGCAAATGTAGTTGATCAGCAAAGACATATGTAATATCTGAAGTTTGTTTCTTTAGTTTTGCATTGGAACCATGAGGCTAATGTAGCTAACAAGTCACTTGTACTGCACCAATTGGCTCTGTGGATGCAAATTTTGACTGTAAAACTGTTAATTTTGAATGACACTGTAAAATATGCACATTTGAGAGTTTAAAAGCACTTTTAAATGTGTTTTAAAACAGTTTGATGACTGGTTTATTTTATTTGCATTTGAATTTTTTTTCATAGAAAATAAACAATAATAATACATTTCATTTCCAGTGTACTATTTGTTCCACCACTGTGAGCACAAAAGCACAATAAAGATCTCAATCTGAAAATGCCTGTAATAAATCATATGTACTAATAGTAAAATAGCAATGGCGTCACTGACTGGGTACTAATTTGACGTTCTATTGAATACAGTATGAGGTTTGAGACGCAGCCGGAGAACGCAACCACTTAGCAAATAAAAAAGTGAGAGAGATGGAGAATTAGAGACACAGTGAGAGCGAGAGTGAGACAGATATAATGGCAGGACTGTAATGGCTCTTTACCTCCTTCAAGAGATGGAATGCATGTAGAGAGGAAGTACCAGCCGGACATCAGACAACTGAGCTCAAAATCGGACAGTCTGGCCCAAAACTGGAGACCTATTCACATCCTTGATTATCACTGTGCTAACTGCATGTCTGAAACATCACACATTTGCCTGAAACTGTGCTGAGTTGCTAAGTAACCACTAATATACCTGCTTATGTGGTTTGACACTGTATGATAATCTACGAATGTGTAAATATAAATCGCTGCTGTCAGAAGAAAACCTCGTATCTCCAGTTTTGTCATTTTTCATTTTTTGATATAATTGAAAAATAGCTGTTGCTCTTTACATTGTGTGTAAATTTCATGAAGAATGGACCAAAATAAATGCCCCAAAGTGACTTGGGGGAAAAAAAAAAAAATCTGGTTCCATTGACTTACATTAAAAGTAAAGTATGTTTTTACCTTCTCCTTTAAAGTTACCATTTTGGAGATACAAGGTTCTCTTCCAACAACAACAGTTATACGTTATTCTGTATATATATATATATATATATATATATATATATATATATATATATATATATATATATATATATATATATATATATATATATACACACACACACACACACACACACACACACACACACACACACATATATATACATACATACACACAGATACATAAACATATACACACACACACACACACACACACACACACACACACACACTACTACTGTTTTTACTTGTCCATGTTTACGGATAACAGTATGTCATACAATATGCAGGTCTATTAGAGCAGTGATGTCCAACCTGGTCTGTCTGGGAGGCCCTGAGGACTGGGTTTAGGAACACACTATTGGAGATTACTGAGCAACCCAACATGGTTTGAGGCATGCAGCTTGCTAAGCTGATGGCTGTAAGCTTGTTAGCTACATTAGCCTCATAGCTTCAGTGCAAAGGTAAAGAAAACAGCGGTGCCCCAACTTTCTCTCTTAAGACTATGGCCCAATCCCATTTCACCCCTCGCCCCTACCACTTAGCCCTACTACTCGGTGTCCCGATTCTTGTTGAGATAGAGGGGCAGGGTGAAGTGTTAGGGCTACACGGTCCTCCAAACGGAGGTTTTCAGAGACACAAGCGACCAAAGAAACCCAAAAATCGGAGTATTTTCTCCATTAAAAAATTACAATAATTATTGTATTATCTTAGTTTAATGTCGTTTCAGTGTATTACGGTCATTTTCTTCATAACAAGCATAAAAAAAAACAAAAAAACGCTAGTAGTATGTTGATGTCTCAATATCTAGCTAGATAAATTTCCTGTTCCACCTTAAATGGTGCAGCAGTTACATTCTGGTGCCTCAGGCGTCAGAACTGTCAGAACCATTTAAGGTGGAACGGGAAAATTCGAACTAGAATTTGGGGTGGGCGATAATAAATAATTATCTGCTATCACTGCAGACTGGCAGGGTCGCCTACAGAGCAGCACTAGTAGCTGTTAATGTAGTAATGCTCTTTTTATTTGAGGGTCCCATTTTGTAGGGGAAGATTTCAACCACTACACGTTGTAACTCAGTTCCAAGGGGCAAGACGATACTCGAAAACAACAGGCAGGGGTAAAAATAAGAAATGGGATTGGGCCTAAGATTAATGAGGAGACCAAGCTAACGTTACATAACTAGCCTTGTAGCCACAGTCCAGTCCAAACATGTCTGTTCATCAACTACACTACACTTTCTTTTGTGGGGTAAATCTTCCTCTTTTTGTCTTCAGCTCTTCTAAGCAACCTTTAATTACATCTTGATTTAGTGTTATTTTGATTCTTCTATCAGGAAATAATACTACAACAGGGGCTCATCATGAACTGCCCCCAAGTCATAATGGAAAAGATGGTACAACACACTAGAGCCAAATAGCTATGAGCTAACAGCATGACTCAAGTAGGTCAAACGCACTGGGTTTTATGGCGCTACCTCCGAGCTTCTAGGTCACACAACAGAGGAAAAATAAGCACAGAACAGACTCCAATTCATATCACAAATAAAACCTCAAAGTGAACCATTTCAAAGGCGGCGCTTTGTCTTAACAAATAGAAGGAAAACTGCCAGAACCGATTCATGCTGATCTTGTGATAATGGCTTAGCTCATTACGACTGCGGCATTTTGGAAACAGATGCTTTTTTTTTTTTTAAGGCTGCTCAAAGTAGCAAGCAAACAAGCTGAGGACTGTTCTGAACAGAGTACATTACAATCACTATCAGTGTTATAATTATCAGCTGTGCTATAATTACAATTTAAAACCAGTCACAAGAACTTAGCTTAACCTCCAGCTGTTTCACTGCAGATCCATTTCATTAATGTACCTTTATATGAAATAAGACATTTTCAAGCAATTAAGCTACACATAACCCACTGAAATTCAATTTATCCGTAACAAGGAACACTCCTCCACGCCAGTGTGAAAGACTGATTATTTAGCCGACAAAACAGCACCATATGCAAAGGAAACACACGAGGACATGCAGCATGTGGCCGTAGGGAAATAATTCAGCCTGCAGCATGACCGGCTACTTCCTGCCAATCAGGTTGTGCTGGAAAAGACTGAGGCAATGCAAGGCTGATGTGAGGCGTACAGAAACAGAACTCCAAAGTGATCACGGGTTATGCTCCAGGTAACGTATTACTTTACTGAAGGGTGTTCGTAAGGCTACACAACACCTACATAAGCCTTTCACGACAACCGACAAGCCTACAGTGGCAGGAATAAGTAAGCAAATCCTTTGCGACTACCTAGTTTTCTGCATTAACTGGACAACATTTAAAAGGAACACTGGACCATTCTTCCTTACAGAAGTGCTTCAGCTCAGCCATATTCTCCAGACGTCTGGTGTGAATGGCTCTCAAGGTCATTCCACAGCACCTCTGCTGAGTTAAGGTCTGGACCCTGACTAGGCCACTCTAAAAGGCAATTTTTATTTTTTGAAGCCGTTCTGTAGCAGATTTGCTTCAATGTTTAGGGCAGGGGTCGTCAACATGTGGCTCTTTTACTGCCTTGTTGTGGCTCCACAGCAGAATCAGATTAGTAGGTAAAAATAAAATAATCCTCCTTTGCAGTAAAATAAAGCTCTGCTGATCGTTCAACACAGTTTATCAATAAATGATCTAAAACGCTAAAGTAGCCTGTAGAAATCAGCTTCTCGTTTGCCAGCTTCCTGTTCCCATTCCACCTTAAATGATGCAGCAGTTACATTCGGTCACCTCAGGCATCATTTTAAGGTGGAACGGGAATTTGAAGCTGGCATATGAGAAGCTGACTTCAGCCTTGAATGCTGACAATGCGGAAGCGTTTCCTGTCGGAGATGCGAGAATATAGGCTACAGCTGAGCTAAAGCTTAAAGCAGAGCAAAGTAAGCCTGCATTTTTAGCGTAGGCTAGCAGCACATATTGAGACATTTACAGCCAAGATGCTAAAATTGACATTAAATGTTGTGGCTCCCAAGGTGGTTTGATTCATCCCGATACATCCTGCTGTCTGTTCTTCCCAAACAATTCACCCTCAGTTTCATCAGCCCACAAAACATTTTCCCAGTAGCATTTTGGAGTGTCAAACTTCAGGCATGCAGCAATGTTTCTTGTAGAGCAGCAGCTTCTTACATAGGCCCAACCCCATTTCTTCTTTTTACCCCTACCCCTTGCTTTCGAGTGTCACCCTAACCCCTTGTGAATTGAGTTACAAGGGGCAGTCATTGAAATCTTGCCCTAGGAAAGGGGACCTTCCAAAAAAAAAAACAAAAAAAACCCTTTAATAACAGCTACTAGAGCTGCTCTGTAGGCAACCTGGCCCGTCTTCAGTGACAGCAGAGGAGGGTAAAGTTCAGCTACTCACTGCTGGGCTTTAGTTACATTTAGGGAATCATATGATCTTCAAAGAGGGGGGCAATTATTTACTATCACCCACCCCTAATTCTTCAGTGATATGAAGCTGAAGTCAGGTATTCACCAGCTTCTTGTTCGAATTTTCCCGTTCCACCTTAAACGGAGCAGCAGTTACATTCTGGCGCTTCAGCCGTCAGAACTGCTGGACTATTTAAGATGGAACAGAAAAGTTAGCTAGCTAGCTACCGAGACATTAGCATGCTATTAGTGATTTTTTATGCTGGTTATGATGAAAATGACCATAATACACTGAAACGACATTAAACTAAGATAATACAGTGATTATCGTGATTTTTTTAACAGGGAAAATTCTCACATTTGTGGGTTTCTTTGGTCTCTTGTTCAGCCATCTTGCCAGTTTTTCTTTTTTTTGTCATAACACTCTGTTTGGAGTCTCTGAAAAACCTCCGTTTGGAGGACCACGTAGCCCTAACACTTCGCCCTACCCCTCTATCTCAACAAAAATTGGGACACCCTAACCCTAGACGTGAACGCGCAAAACAGAGGAATAAGGGCTAAGTGGTAGGGGCGAGGGTTGAAATGGGACTGGGCCTTAGTGTCCTGCCTTCGACACCATGTCTGTTCAGTGTTTTTCGTTTGGCAGAATCATGAACAGAGATGTTAACCAGTTCCAGTAAAGTCTTTAGCTGTGACTGTGGTTCTTTGTCACTTCATTAAGCATGCTGCGTGATCTTGGCTGGGTGCCCACTTTAGGGAGAGCATATACCGTACTAAATAGTCTCTATTTATAGACAATTTATCTTACTGTAGACTGATACCTAAACTCTGAGATCACTTTTTAACCCTTTCCAGCTATATAAAAACCATCAATTATTGATCATGGGTCCTCTGAGTTCTCCTTTTAGCAAGATAACATTCACATCAGCAGATGCTTCAAAACATTTCAGGGTTAAGTCAAAGTAGCTCCAACCCACACCTCCAATCTCATTTCACTGACTGGACTCCAGGTTTGCTAACTCCTGACCCGAGTAGACAATATTCAATTCACGTCACGCGTGTTGCCACTGCCATGTTGTTGACATACCACTGGTCAACACAGCAATTACAGCGGCGCTCAAAGAGCCACCGTCTGTATGCTGTTAGTTAATAAAGCATCCCAGATGTCATGAAAGGAAAGAGGCTGAAGAGCTGAGCCAGCAAAGAAGGAATCTTTGTATAGCAAGAATAAAGAGGAAGAACTTTCAGCCGTCTGTCATCTCTCTGTCACAGGCAGACAGTTAGGTGAATTCTGTAGTTTTGATCATTTTCGAGTGTTGTTCATGATTGACAACTGACACTGATGACTGAGTTTGAGTCTAACCATGCTTTAGCTTAACAATGAATACAGTTAACTGCAGAACATTAGCAGGGCTCACATAACATCTTGATTTGGAAGCCATGGCTGGCATTGACTGTTCGTACACATTACGCTGACGGAACGTCAACAATACGGCTGCAGGACGCTTCTCCCAGGTTTTGCGAATGCAGTGTTTTAGCTTTTGTTGAAGTCAATAGCCTAGGGTTAGCTTTATGTTTTTCCAACCTACACTGTGAAGGTTTGGATGATTTATTCAAAATAGACAAGATGATAATACTAATGTCATTACTTTGTTCTTTATTATAAAGATTTATTAAAGATATAAAAATATAAATTAATTAAATATTAAATATTTATTTACTGATGAAGACCAAACAACTTTAAAACATTAATGCAGGCATTTCCTAAGGGTTCACATACTTTCTTTTGACACTGTATACAGACTTGTATAAAGGCTTATTCCAACATCAGTTCTCATGACACTTGCTGAGGTGAAAGTTGTCAGTTGTCATGAGAGCCATATGTAGGTGTCATGTAGCTTTATGAATGCTGCCCTTCAGTAAAGTGTAACCCAGAACCTTCTTATGTTAAGACCTAAAAAGGCTGAAGATTTTTCACAAATTCATTGTATGTATTACTCAGGTCTGGATATCATAAACTAGTCAACAATTTGGGTTGATAAACAATTATGTCTGTTACCAAGCAACTGAGGATACACCACTTACAACTGAGACGTAAAACATCCAAAACAATCATTATGCAAACAAATGCTAGTGAACATCTTATGCTACCTGTCAAAGTTGCCTAAACACATTCAAATTCTATGCTCAATTAAATGGCTAACAGTACAAACAAAAGCTTAGAGTTATCCTAAAGTTAAGACACTATGAAAAGTTGGCAAATTATACACCGATCAGGCATAACATTCTGACCACCTCCTTGTTTCTAGGCTCATTGTCCATTTTATCCGCTCCACTTACTATATAGGTGCACTTTGTAGTTCTACAGTTACAGACTGTAGTCCATCTGTTTCTCTGATACTTTGTTAGCCCCCTTTTACCCTGTTCTTCAGTGGTCAGGACCCCCATGGACCCTCACAGAGCAGGTACTATTTGGCTGGTGGATCATTCTCAGCACTGGAGCAACACTGACGTGGTGGTGGTGTGTTAGTGTGTGTTGTGCTGGTCTGAGTGGATCAGACACAGCAGTGCTGCTGGAGTTTTTAAACACCTCAGTGTCACTGCTGGACTGAGAATAGTCCACCAACCAAAAACATCCAGCCAACAGCGTCCTGTGGGCAGCGTCCTGTGACCAGCGTCCTGTGACCACTGATGAAGGACTAGAGGAACTGAAGAACAGGGTAAACGGGGGCTAACAAGGTATGCAGAGAAACAGATGGACTACAGTCTGTAACTGTAGAACTACAAAGTGCACCTATATAGTAAGTGGAGCTGATAAAATGGACAATGAGCGTAGAAACAAGGAGGTGGTCATACTGTTATGCGTGATCGGTGTAATGTTTCTGTAATATTCTTGTCCAATCCGAAGATAACAGGATGAACTTGGGAAGTGTTATTCTGTATCAGCTACTCTCCTAGATTTAGTCCTAAGTGAAATTGTCATTGGTGGCTAAACAGATTTCAGAGTTAGGTGTTTGTGCTCCAAATGTAATCACTTACATCAAACCATGTCTAGCTGTTAGACTTGCTTATGTAAGTAGACAAACCTGGATACAAACACAGACGAGTCTGGCTTCAACTTTGCTGCTGCTACTGCAGTATGTCAAACAATATTATGTCAAATAGAAACCACATAAACAAGCCTATTACGATTTCCTAACAACTCAACACAGTTTGAGGCAAGTGTAAGATGATTCAGGCATGAAGTTAGCACAGTACTAACTGATGGGGTAAAAGCCTCACAGGTCCAGGCCAAAACTAAGGAATGTCTCTTGTTTGATCAATTTCATTTAGGCTAAGGGGAAAAATATGCAACGCTGCTTTTTCACCGATCTATTCCCATTACAAAGTGATTCTACCTGTAGCATCAGGACAACCGTCTTCACCACGTTCCACTGAGACTTCCTCCCGTCCACGATCACAGTGAAACCCCTCGCTTTACACTTCTCACTGTCCATGGATGGCGGCGGTGAGAGGGAAGGAAAGAGACATGTCAGCAAATACGTTGTTTCATGAGATCAACATTTTTGCCATTTAAACTTCACAGAAAATATCAAATACACAGATATATGAAGAGAGGAATTTCAACTCGCCATCTACATTCAACCACAACACATTTCTATTCTTATCTGCTGCATCAACTGAACATAGAGGCTCATTTGTTTGCCAGCGAGGTGGCACCGAAATGAACTCTGGGTGACACGAATATTCCAAAAATACAAAACCAGTGTACCAGAGTGAGGTGGAACGGGCACATTTCACACGGATCATTGTTAGGGAAGCCCGCTAGGGGGAAAAAATAAAAAATAAAAACAGCACTGAACTGTGAAGCCTGATTCAGACAGCAGTAGGGATCTGCTGGCATTTAAATGGCACTTTGGTTCAGTCTGAAAGCCTCAGGAACAGGCGCCAGGCTCATTAAAAAGCTCAAAAGATCATGAGTAGAGAGCAATTTGGTGAGTGCCACCATGAAAGCACAAGTGGAAACACTGCTGACTGGAGCTACATGACTGAAAATGGTGAGAAGAGGAGAAAACTGCTCAGGCTGTGGCTGCATCCTTAAACTTTTACTCTCTTCCAAAACGTCCCGTACATCGCTTTTTTCCCCTGAAGCCGACTCGCGATGTCTGTGTGGTTTTATGCACCAAAAATAGCCGTAAATCATCTGTACATGAACATTTTCCAACCTCTCTTTACCCCTTAAACTGGTTTTGTTATTGTGTCTTTAAAGGCAAATTGCACCATTTTTTTTTTCTAAATTTCCACACAATTCAATCGTTGGCATGTAAACAGTCATTTATAGTGGTTAGATGTGAAAGGATTCATTGTAGAGAAACTACCACTGATTTAGCAAACCAGCTCGCTAGCTGGACCCGTGTCCACTAGCCCCGCCTGAGGTGCCCACATCACGCGGCAGCGGGAACTCGTGGCCTTTTGCCTCAACAAAACTAAGAAATCTGCGGCTCAACCACTTCTGGCGTGAAAGACTAATATTTACCAAACTCCGACTGAGTGTGATGTTTAGAGATGTAAGTGCGAGTAAAAGGGACACATAGGAGACAAATGACTTCAGAAATTCTAATGCGAAGCAATATTCAGCACCATTTTTGCTGAGTCAGAGAAACAGTTCTGTGCTTACATGTACAGATCACAGGTCTGACTATATATTGTTCAGTTCTGTTTTTAAGTACTTTGCACAAAAAATGTTTTGCATTTACATTAGTTGTTAAATATAATCTGGTACATTAAGAAAAATGCTATAAAAACTCTAGGATGTACTAATTTTCTTGAACCTTAATTTAACTTACAAAGAAAGATCCCAATGTTTTCACCAACTTAATCATATTTTGTATATATATATATATATATATATATATATATATATATATATATATATATATATAAAAACAAATTTACAATTTGATGCCTCCAACACACTCAAAAAAGAGTTGGGACAGAGTCATGTGTTACCACTGTGTTACCTTTCCTTTTAATAACACTTCTTAATCATGTGGAAACTGTGGATAATAATTATCAGATCATCTGAGATGAGCTCAGCCCCAGAGAGCTCGGCGGTGTTTCTGTACAGAATTAATGTATGTCTTTCTCTTTGTATAACAGAGTTTCAAGTTTCTTGATGCAGCCGCCGTCTGTGTTAAGTGACAATGGCTTTCTGAAGTACTCCCGAGCCCATGTGGCTATACTTAATACAGCAGCATGACTGCTGTGCCGTCTGAGGGCTTGAAGGTCATGCACACAACAGTGGTTTCCTGCCTTGCCTTACACACTGAGACTTCTCTGGATTCCCTGAATCTTTTCACAATATTAAGTACGGCAGATGGTGAAAGACCTAAATTCTTTGCGATTTTGTGTTGAGAAATATTCTTTTTGAACTGTTTGACAATTCTTCTAAGAAGTTTGGCACAAACTGGTGAGCCACAACCCATCTTTGCTTACAAAGACTGAGCCTTTGGTTGATGCTCCTTTTATACCCAATCATGGCATCCTCACCTCTTACCTGCTTATTGTGGAATGCTTTAAAACAATGTAACTTGAATATCTATAGACTTTTTTTACTCTTATTTTGTCCCTAATCCAACCTTTGAGTGTGTTGCAGGCAACAAATCAAAAATTTGTATCTGTATTGGCCAATACTCATGGATGAGGTATCAGAGAAGTGGTATCGGTGCATCCCTAATAGACAATAGTGATCTACAACATCAACGTATCCACTTATTTACCATTCAAAAACACTGGTGAACCTACACGTGGGAGAAAAGGGGACTATTAGGGGACTATTTTGCCCACAACAAGTGGATTTTAAAAATACACTTTAGACCAAAAACAAAGCTACACTATCAAAAAAGAATCTTAGGCATCAGGCAGTGTATTCATAACCATTAATATGTAATAACTTTCTGTTAGGGTGCTTAAGAGGTATTAACTTCAGCCTCTCATTTTGGATTCTTTAGATGGCTGCAATAATCTCTTTGCTTTCTGACAGCCAGGAACAGCACAACGTTTAATTATTTAAACAAATCTTCCGTTCCAATAACTCTCCTATAGACTATCTGCAGGAACAACAACAAAATGGGTGGTAATATGTAAATAAGTTCATGGCTGTGACATCACAACAACTAAGACAAATTCAAAAGAGGCCGTTTTTGCATGCATAATTTTTAGTTTTGTTTCCATACATATAGACTGTAAAGTTTCCATAGCATCATATCAAACTCTTGTTAAAAAACAAACAAAAAACACAAGAACAAATATAGAGGCCTTTTATAACCAAATCTTATTGTCTTTTCCACTTTAACAAGGTGGAAATGACCCGTTCAATACAAACAGAATGGCATCCCCAAAGAGAGCAGTACATCAAATGCCCTCTAGAAGCAAAGAGCCAAAAAGATTTTCAAAAGGTCCCTAAAAATCAATACAGACACTTTTAATGTCAGACTGATAAAGGATTACTGCTGTTACCCATCCCATTTGAGAATAAGGCAGCATGCATTACAATGAACTTAAAGGTAATACTAATAATCCATGTATGCTCTAATAATTCTCTCTCTGCTCGGAGCTTTTAAAGGGATGTGATTGATGGTCCATGCAGGAGCCTGAGGCTCTCTCTGTGAGCACAGAAGGCTTAATATGGACAGCTAAAGGGGGGATGGGTAAGTATTAGGGCTGATATTTTGTTTAATTGTTAACACTCAGTGAGAAAGACTGTATTCTACAAAATATCATAATCAGACTTTTAAACAAGCCTAACTAGTGTATGTTGAATATATTAAACTAGTGTGTATTTTTTTTTTTTTTGTATTTAAATTCTACAAAGAGGGCTATGCACCTAAGATTTTCACACACCTTGCACCTGTGTAAATGTGATGTGACAATAAACGTGACTTGTATGCATTTTGACAAGAAAATAAACACGATAGGCTAGTACAATGTATAAAATGTAACATAAACCAAAAAGATAAATAAAATACAAATGTAATTTAATAAATTACTAACGCAAGTTAGTAAATAAAACTAATCTAGTTACTGATGTTTGCAAAAAACAGACAATGCAGAAGGTTACAGTCTGCAAATGAGCCCTCTAACCAATCACACTGATTTTTACTGTGAGCATCCTGACCAATCATAGCTCCAGATAAGTGTTTCTGTGGGCATTTTTATGAACCAAGGTATTTTATGTAATCATACTCAATTCACTTCTTTTGGATAATATTATTACATTATTACTAATCTTATTGTATTATTATTAATACTAATTGTTAATACTAAGAGCCAATGTCGATATCTGGGACACATTTCTCAAGTAACCCATTTCAGAACTGGAATAAATAAACACGCTTTCTGGTCGGAAAATTAGCTAACTTTGTTTTTGCTGTGGTTTATGAGTTATTGGTATGGTTTGCTAGATCTTGCTGTGGTTTGCTAGTTCTTAGTATGGTTTGGCGTTTCTTAGTATGGTTTGGTAGTTCTTGCTGTAGGTTTAATAAATCATGCGTTTACAGCCCATAAATCGCATCTTGTAAAAGTAATAAAAAGGCAAAATCTTAACCAAGTGAAGTCATCTAATCACTACTTCTACTGTCACTATGCAATGCCTTTTTATGTTTTTAATAACTGATGTATCATAACAAACCATCTAGTTTTGAATTAGGCATAATACAGGGATCCAAAGAGAGCAGAGGTTATTTGCAGACTTCAATTTTAAAGGCAGCGCAATAAAAACCTCTAATTCTAAGGGATAAACAGAAGTTGGAGAATGGCCACGTAAAAATGAACCGCGACTGTTTTTGGTAAAGAAAACCACACAAATATTACGAAAGGACTACAGGAAGAAAAAAAGGAATATGGGTCCTTTACTAGATTGCAAGGCGACTCACAATCTCAGTGTGCAGCAACACAATCATAACACAAGTACTTTGTTCATACAGCAGGCCCTGTAGGTGTGCTCACCTGGGGATGCTGAGCAGGTAATCCAGAGTGGAGCTGAGCTCCTCCATGCTAGTCTGCTCCGTGCATAGCGGGATGGTCAGAATCAGGCCGCTACGTCGGTCTTTACCTCCTGGAAAAAAAATAAAGAATCAGGGAAAACACAGGCATCGGTCAGCAGGGCCGGAAGTGTTAAGATAATAAGACCTTCAGAGATGCCATGAAATCAAGACGGACATTTTTAAGGTCAGCATGAGAAACGAGCACATGCCATCTGAGAATAAGGCTCTGTGCTCAGAAACAAAACCCAGTCTGACGTCAGTGGTTCACTTTGTGGAAGGGAGAGGATATGAGGGACAGTTCTGTTTTTGCTTTTCCACTGGGAAGAGTTTGGCAAAAAACTGAATTTGCCTTTGCTTCTTTAGTTTTTCACTGGAGCTACGAGGCTAACGTATCCAACAAGACGGCCTGTCAAAATTAGCACATAATCACCCGATTGCAATAATTTCAGCTGGTCACAATTATTTTCCACAGTTGATGCTTTCCAAGTCAAATGTTTACATCACAACAAACAGAATGCAAATACAGCAGGTTTTTACAAAATGCAAAAAACATTTAGTTCTAGCTCCTGAATTGGCGCTATAAAACCTTTAGAGGGCAGCGTTGAGTAATGTTTGTTTACTTGAGTTAGAGCTGTTTCTGTGGTCAGCTGGGAGCTGGCAAATATGGACAGCAAGAAAGCAAGATGGCTAATCAGCCAATTTGCCAAACTAAAGTACAAGCCTAAGAGCTTCACACAACCAAATAACAAAAAAAAAAATTCAACGGATAAACGCAAATATTTATATTTTACTTATCCGTTAGCTAAATTCTCATGATTGTGACAGGCCTACAAACAAGTAATGGAAGCTTACACAATTAGCATTGCTAACTGCATGCATAAATCATCACACTTGCCTCAAACCATGTGGTCAAGTAATCTCTAAGGCTACGTTCACACAGCAGGTAAAAGTGGCCCAAATCTGATTTTCTCACCAAATCCGATTTTATTTATTTATTTATTTATTTATTTTAAATGTGATCTATATGTGACATCAGTCTGAACAGATCAGCTCCCAAACTGACCTGCATGCACGAAAGAACAGTGCTTCATGCAGCTCATTCAGAGGTAAACTATCTTGACTGAACGAACGCCAACCCGCTCCGGGAGTTTTCAGTTTTATCTTCACCAGCATCACAGGAGTCATCATAAAGCTTCACTGACTGACAGCTGGGCTCATCACCCAGTTATGTGTTCGAGCCGTAAAAAGGGCTCGGTCTTCCTAAACCTCTTTGAACACGGAGCAATCGTGATAAGTCTCTTCTAAATTGGTACAGAAACATCAGCCTAAATGTTTATACGAGTCTCAGCAGCACAAAATTATGACGAATGTCGAGTCGGATTGACGTAAAAGTTGCATGAATTACGATCCGGCTGTTCAGACAGAGTCGCATCGCTGCAGATCGGATACGTAACGGATTTCAGTACCACATGAAAGCATCTCAAATCGGAATTGAAAATGTCAGATTCAGTGTGTTTTTTGCTGTTCACATATGAGGAAAAAGATTGGATTTGGGCCACTTTTACTTGCTGTGTAAACATGGCCTAATAGACTTGCTGATGTGGCTTCTGACACTGTATGACAAGCTTTTTCCCCTGAACCCCTTGGGGGCCCTTGCCTACATCCCATTTTACACTGAACTATTCCTTAAATTGGAAACGTGGCCCATGGACTGCAGATTAGACTCTGTTCCCGTATAAAGATAAATAATGTAAATAATAAATGTAATCACGTTTCGCCATACGTCATTTTACTCTACAGAATCGCAGACGTAACTCAAAACTTGCAAAACAGCCATTAAACAGTAGAGCTGTCACTCAAGCATTTTCCCCTCATTAAAGCTCCCCGTAACCAATCATCTTGCACTCCATTTGATTTCTCTAAGTGAGATTAAGTTGTTTCCAGATGTCAGCATGGCTGGAAACAGGGTTAAAATAGAGGTAAGAGAGACTACCACCACAGAAGATGCTGTTCTGCTGGGGAGAAAAACCATAATCTTAGTGCTGGGCTTCAAGGACAAGACCAAAACATTCCTTCACAACTGCAGCAAATGAGAAATCATTTGCAGCGGACTGGAGTCGCGTAAACACAGCACTGTAAGACGGATCTCGGCTGCTCCTCAAACATAAGAACTCATGTAGAGTCAAAGACATTAATCACCGGCAAGAGGATTGACTGAACTATGATTAAAAACTTCAGCACTGTAACTCGTACAGACCAACTGCCTTCACATTAATCCAAACAGCATTAATATCAGTGTACTGTACTGGTGCATGATGATAGGAAAGTTTCTACAATGTTCTCACTGGTTTATTTGGCTTGTTAGGTCTTTTACTGGGAAATCACACAGCCGACTGTCAACATTAGTATGATGGTGTTTGTTTAGGCTGGCTGCACTAGCTCTAAGGTAAAACAGTAAAACTGAATTTGCCTTTCCTTTTTTTTTTTATATACAAGGAGTTTGATGTAGTATGTAAATATACTAAGTGTACCATTCACTCTTCAGTCCACGGACTCCATATATGGAAACTTAGCTGCAAAACAGCCTGTTTTGAATTCATTGCTTTTGTGATGTCACGAAAAACCAACTATTTACATATATTAGCCTATTCGGCCTTCAGCAGCCTAGCACCACCTGTTCACACTGAATTGTTTAAGTGTGTTTCAGCCTGGAATGCTTTCTGAATGAGACTCAATACAGAGCAGCCAATAAGAAGAAGCCATTTAGATATATATCAGTCACAAAAACAGTCTGTTTAATTCTAAAGGATAAAGAGAGATTGAAAAATTGTGTAAAAATATGATATTTAGTACATAAAACCAATTAAGTATCCTAAGTGGACCTCAAGGGCCAAAAACATAAAATGCAAGAAAATCAATAACAGTCCGCAGTGAAAAACAGTGAAAACAGGTGAAAGAAGCAGCCTCTGTCCCACGATTTACTAGGACTCCCGTGGTCAAGTAGACCACTGCAAGCTGATGGCAATCTGCGTTAAGTAATGACCTGATACATATTTTACAACCTTGTTTTCAATTTCAGTCATCAAGGTCAGGAAATGGATGAAACGGCTGCCAACTACCTGTATGACACAAGGAGCTAAGAGGATGCTAATGAAGTGGAAGCTGGATAAAATAACGAAGGACCTTTTAATTTCAAACCCAAAGAGCTCATTAAAGCAGAACTGCAGGGGCTGAAGGATTTTGGCTTATCGGCACCAAATCATAATTAAGAATTATTTTGCGAACCTGTCAAAGCCAAGTATAATGATATTATTTGTGTAATGAAAATTCAACCGAGAACGACTGAATTTTTCTGTTTCAGGATGGAGTTGGGTTAAGACACGTATTCACTGCTACAGCAATGCATAAACAGTTATAAATAAACCAAATTAAAAAAAAAAAAAAATCTTATGAAATAACAATCTGTCTACTCTAACAATGTACAACAACAAAAAAACAAAAGCAATCCAGTGACCAGTCTGGGGGAATGTGCTGCTTGAATTAGAGAGCTCAATTTCGATTGTTGTGAAGTCACTCAGAGTGGTTAATTGTAGAGGAACTTGCCTGTACAGCGGTGTTGATGGGAACCAGAAGTCAGTATTATAAAAATATAGTGATTTTATTTACTATCCAAAACCACCACTGAACCTACATGTGTCTGAGTTTTTATACTGTACGTAATATTGATGGTAAAACAGTGGAAAACATGAAATGCATTGTTTTTCTTGAGGACTATTTTGCCTCACAACACCCTGCATGTACTTCTCCACAATTAATGCATGGAAACTTTCTGTGACAGAGCTCTCAGAGGCATTTAACTTGGTTCCCATCGCCACCACTGCAACCAATTCTGACTTGTTTCTCTAGAACAGAGCATTTCACCAACCAAACCTCTCTGAATTACTTTGTTTCTTAAGAATTTATTTACGCAAAAAAATTGAAAAATTGGCAGAATTCCCCTTTAAGTTGTAAAATGAGACAGTCATTGAGAGTTCATGTTCAGTGAAGCTTCAAAGTGTTTCTGTTTTGTTTTCCCACATCTTAAGCTGTGTCCCAATTCAGGGGCTGCACCCTTGGGAGGCTGCATTTGAAGGCCGACTGCGTCACAGTCTCATTTCGAAGGCTCTTTTATATGCGGCCAAGAAATTTGTCCTTCATTTCCATGGCAACAAAGGCTCCAACAGGTGGATCCTTCACCAGCCAACGTATCCTGAAGTTCATTGCATGCCGGCGAGGATTCGAGAACGTGGCGGCATCAGCAGAGGAGCGAACGGAGGCTGAGGAGACACTTTTAAGTTTAACTTTTAAGTACTGGGTTTAAACTGAGGAGAGTAGCTAAGGTTTAATCCAATCTCCTCAGTAGCCGGTGGTGAAGTATCTCCAGCTCTAATCAATGAAAAAATAAAACTAAAATCAAAGTTTTCGGCTCCGTCTTTAAAGAACTTGACAGGAGCGCCATTTCGTGATGCAGCGGTAAGGGCGGGAACACCGGTGCTGTGACGCAAACAGGAAATCCACTGTAGAGCAGACCGTCTCGTTTCGGTTCAGCCTTCACGGGTCTAAGCAGCCTTCGAAGGACACGCCTTCATACACCACGTCCTTTGAAGGATGCAGCCCCTGAATTGGGACACACTGATAACCTCACTCAACTGACTCACTACATCACTCACACCCCTCACCATGCTTTCAGTGAGCTCTGATGGATAGGTGTGACAGGATAATAAGCTAAGCAGATAATAAAAAATAGCTGTTAAAAAGACTGGCATTTAATTACATATTATTATTAATTATAGAATTATTAGTTCTGATTAACATCAGTGATGTCAAAGATAACCTTAACATGTATAATATAGTAATGAGTGCGTTTACATGCACTCAATAATCCGATAACTGCAGAAAATCTGATTTTGTCAGTAATCCAATCAACACGCTTACATGCACTTTAGTAATCAGATAATGGGGAAACTCCGGGTCTACATGAGTCAGTCAGTAACCAAAGAACATGTGTTGTGTGATCACACACAGCAGTGCTGCTGGAGTTTTTAAACACTGTGTCCACTCACTGTCCACTCTATTAGACACTCCTACCTTGTCAGTCCACCTTGTAGATGTAAAGTCAGATAGCTCATCTGCTGCTGCACAGTTTGTGTTGGTCATCCTCTAATCCTTCATCAGTGGTCACAGGACGCTGCCCACAGGACGCTGTTGGCTGGATATTTTTGGTTGGTGGACTATTCTCAGTCCAGCAGTGACACTGAGGTGTTTAAAAACTCCAGCAGCACTGCTGTGTCTGATCCACTCAGACCAGCGCGACACACACTAACACACCACCACCATGTCAGTGTTACAGCAGTGCTGAGAATGATCCACCACCCAAATAGTACCTGCTCTGTGAGGGTCCATGGGGGTCCTGACCACTGAACAACAGGGCAAAAGCGGGCTAACAAAGTATGTAGAGAAACAGATGGACTACAGTCTGTAACTGTAGAACTACAGAAGTGTTCCTGTATGGTCAGTGGAGCTGATAAAATGGACAATGAATTTAGAAACAAGGTGGTTTTAATGTTCTGGTTGATCGGTTTATACACTCATTGGTTGGAGCATGGAGCCACTGTTGCGCTCAGTGGATGTCGGTCAAGAAAACTGGAAACTGCATTCAATCTGTGTGGAAATCACATGATTTTAAACGTCTGACCGAGCTCCTTTCTATCCTTCTATTTAGGTAATATGATTTCTGTTTCCTTCTTTGAAAAACAAGCCACTTGACTCCATGTTTCACACGATTGGCTGTTCGTAGTATCTGGGCATCTAAACCCCAGTTAAAAGAGAAACCGGCATCATAAACGAGTTAACTGCAGCTTCATTAGTTATGCTTCGCGAAGCTGAAACTTAGTCAGGAAAGCTGTTTAAGCCGAACATACTTTATGAGACAGGCCCCTGTAGGCTACTTCAGAACAATCAGCAAATGGTGGGAAGCGTAAAAAACACAACTGTTTATGCCTTTTATCTAGCACGGAATATATTTACACAGACTGAACTGAAGCAGATCAGTGTTTTTCTCTGAAGGTGCAAAATAATCACACCTATTCGGTTTATTTTATTAGTTTATTCCACTTCATGTTATATTCTGGGACAATAATAGTCTATCAACACCAAGACCACACCATTTTTTAATAAAATCGGCCTTGGCATTTGAGAATTTGCTACGTTCTATATACTCACAAAACACTTACAGTTCACGTTCAGTGTGCAGTTAGGCCACAGCAACAGTATCTACCTTCTGACACAATTCCTCACCTGACAAAAACGCCAGCTTCTTCTTCAGTACAGGGAGAATGGTGGAGGCCTCCATGCTGGACTGAGTTGGTCCTCAAATCAGACAGCTGCAAGATAAATTAAAGAATATAAATGGCAAAAGCGGCAACTCATCAAAATGTATAACTGGCACATATAATAATAATAATAATTTCTATTTATATAGCACTTTTAATGCCGGTGGCAGCTAAAAGTGCTTTACAGACAGGTGATAAAGCAACAGTAATACAAGAAAGTATAAATATTTAGATCACTCCCAGGTTTCCTACTTCAGGATTGGTATATGATGCTAAAGAACCACATTTCTCAAAAAGCAGCTTCCTCTGATGTTTTGTACCAACGATCAGCAGTTCCATTGTTTTTCATTATTTAATTGTAGAAAACTTTGCGACATCCACTGAGAAATACCTAAAACACAGCTAGTTACTCTGTCTAGAGTCTTGATCATCAGAAGGAACGGAAATGTATAACTGGGTGTCATCAGCATAGCTATGAAAATTTATATTGTTTCCTAATGACATAACCTAGAGGTAAAGCAAAGGCCCTAAAATTGAACCTTGAGGGACTCCACAAGAAAAGCCTAATCTTTTTGATGAATGGTTTCCCATTGAAACCTGAACTGCCTATCATCAAAATATGATTTAAACCATTCTAAAACTGTGCCTGAGAGGCCGACCCAGCATTCAAGACTCTGGATTAGAATCTTGTGGTCAACGGTATCAAAAGCTGTGCTGAGATCTAAAAAAACAGAACAGAAGAATTTTGTGCATCATCGCTGAGCCTGAGGACAAAGTCCTGTGTTACACTTCAGCAGCGCAAAAAATCAATAAAATATAAATTTATGGAGGGCAAAATTGGAATAGCTAATTTGTCGACTGTGCTATGCACAGAAAATGCAGCAAGGTCATGATCATTTTCAAAGGTAATTATCTATCATCCATCAAATTTTTTTCAAGTATCAGAAATGTCAAATATCTATATTGGGAAATCAAGCGATGATCAAAACATGTTAACACATTAAAATGTAGATGATTTATATCACTGCTGAATTTCCGTGCTGGAGAATTCCCATAATTTTCACTAACCTACATTTCAGAATGACTTTTCTGAATGTTTTCTCCACTAATGTCCCCTATATACACCATGCCACTTCTATATTTGTACTAGTTTTTATGATATTTACAAGTTTGTCTTAAGCAAGTTAATAAATCTGTTCTTTCACAGTGTCAGTATGAAGTTATCACTTCTGCCAACATAAGTCTAAACCTGGGACTCCTTGAAACAGTCCACAAATCTCAGAGTAGGAGTGCTGATCTAGGATCAGATTCCCTTCTTATTTATGACTACAGTACTAACAGAAACAGATCCTTGATCAGAAATCCTACTCTGACAAGCTTCATGAAGATGGGCCCGGTTAAGGGTGGGCAATATGGCAAAAATATAATATCACAATATTTAAAGACATGTTAATGATATACACCACAATATTTTGACACACAGACACAGCAAACTAGCAGTTTCACATTTAAAAACAGCCCTCAAAAATTATTTTATTCAATGTTTCACATCCTGCACTGCACTGAATCTAGTTAAACAGGACTAATACTACACTCAGTCAAACATGCAGCTGGGCAGTTTATTTAACTACAGACAAAATCCACAACACCTTTAGAAAAGTTTATACTGTTTATGGTGATTCTCTCTCATAAAAAAATGATCATGATAATGATAAAATATTATCATATCACCCACTTCCAGGCTTTCTTTATTATTTAATGTAACAGCGAACACAGAAAAATAAAAGAAAAGAGAATAAAACAAAACCTCTGTTGGAGAAAATCAACACACTTACCTCAAACAGTGGACCGGAATGAGATCATTCTCTATCACACGCTTCCTCTACAGCCCATACTCTACAGAGAGAGAGAGAGAGAGAGAGAGAGAGAGAGAGAGAGAGAGAGAGAGAGAGAGACAGACAGACAGACAGACAGACAGAGAGACAGAGAGAGACAGAAAGACAGAGAGAGAGAGAGACAGACAGAAAGACAGACAGAGAGAGAGACAGAGAGAGAGAGAGAGACAGAAAGAAACAATCCAAAGAAGAAAATAAAACAAGAAATTACAATAAAAAAAAGAAGTGATGGAGAGAGTGAGAGAGAGAAAAAGAATGAAGAGAGTGAAAGAAAAAAGAGGGCAAAAAAAAAATAAAAGCAAAAAAGAAAAGCAAGAGAACAGACAGAATAGTAACAAAAAGAAAGACAATTTGAAAGAAAGAAAGAGAGAGAAAAGAAAGAATGAGAGCAAAAAAGTGGAAGAAACAAGAAAATAAGCAAGAAAGAAAGTAAGCAAAAGAGTGAGAAAAGAAAGAATAAGAGTAAGAAAAAAGAGAAAAGGTGAAACAAAGAGAGAGGGAAGTGAAAAGTGCCAGTAAGAGCAAGAAAAAAGTAGAAAGAAAGAAAGAAAGAAAGAAAGAAAGAAAGAGAGAGAGAGAGAGAGAGAGAGAGAGAGAGAGAGAGAATAATTAATAAAGTTAGCCTAATGATCTGCTTTGATGTGCTTTCCTGATGAAGAGAGCTCAGACAGACAGAGACAGGCTGGCCTGCTCTGCTCCATCTGCGAATCCCGCTGACGAGCGAGTGCAGAGTAATCACTCCCAGTCTGATTCATTTGGGGCGAAAGGACAGTTCCAGATAAACTGCTTAGAGTGGAAATTCTCCTGTAAGCATCCAATAATCACTGGCCAGCAGCGGAGCAGCTCCAGCCCTGCGAGCAGTCAGCTCAGCCCAGCTCGGCTCAGCGAGGCCAGGCAGGGAAAAGCCATAAACATCAAATGCCAGAAAAGCACTACGTTATTAACCTCCTAAACAGCAATAAACTGGGGAAGGGGCTCGGCTAATCCAGCTGGACGAGTCTGCAAACGGCTTTGGCAAAGCGAACGTAATAAAGCATAAGCTGATGTAGAGCAAAGTGCCACATCACTGCAAAAAACGTGAGCTAAGCACAGATTGGAAAAGCCGGAGTCAGGACCATCGCCACGGCTGCTGGCCAACAGACAGCAAGCTTGGACCGCTGCAGCAGACCGTGAAAAAGCTGCGCAACTCACTGGTGAAGCAGAGGATCCTCCCAAAACTGGTCAAACGATTATATTACTGTATTTTTTATAGTTCTGAAGGCATATTATCGCACTTTAACTGCATACTTTCCACAAATCCCCACTGGTCTATGAACAGTATGCATTTTATGGCGCTGGTCACTGCTCCGAATATCCAGAGGAGTAAGGGTGGGCAATATGATGATATTTACTGTTATTGTGATAAATTTCACCAAGGTATGCCTTTCTAAGTATATCATGGATATCATCAGAAAGAACCCAGCACTGCATATTTCATGCCAATGAGACTATAATTAGTCCTGTTTAATTAGATATAGTTTAGCGCAGTGGGGGAAACTTTAAATAAAATTTCACATTCATATTTTTATATAAGATGCTTCTGGTTCTTTTTTCCAATCCAACTTTACACTGCAAAAATAGTATAGTATTTTTTTTATACTAATACTATTAGTATAGTAATAGTATTTTGCTAAGAGAAATTATCTTAATTCTAGTTGATGTATCTAATTTTTCTTTTGAGATTGTTGTGCACTTAGTATAAGATTATCTAGCTTTCTAGACATTTTTGTACCTGTTTTAAGTAATTTTATTAAGTAAAATTATCTCACGATACTGGCAGATAATGCCGCTTGTTTCAAGCACATTTCTTAAAACAAGCACAATTATCGGCCAACATAGTGAGATACTTTCACATAATAAAATTACTTAAAACAAGGAAAAAATGTTTGGAAATAAGTTATATAATCTTAAAATAAGCTTACAACAATCTCAACAGGAGAAATACTGGATATGTCGACTAGATTCAAGATCATTTTACTCGACAAGATGCTAATTTGGCAGTACAAACTTAAACTTCTCCATTACAAACCTCAAAAAAGCTAAATATCATAATGCTTATCGTGTGGGGTGCAAACATCATGAAGTATTGTGTGTCATATTTTGGCCACACTGTCCACCACTACAGGGTAGCATATTTTTTGTGCTAAATAGAAATCAATTGTGCATCAGAATGGCAAAGTATCTTTAACACCCCATTTACAGCCACATATAAAAAGAACACAATCAACACTAATTTCCAATTCAATAGTCGTGTCCTGACTCAACATAGTGTAATCATAAAGTTAAACTCCCACTGACAGAAGTCTAATCTTGCAAGCCTAATAGCACCTATTTTCAATCCATTTTCAATTCCAAACACTTTTAAAGGGGAATTCCACACATTTTTCAAAATTCCTGCATAATTAAATGACTAAGATGTAAATGAAGCCCTTCAGAGTTGACTGTAATGCCTCATTGTGGAGAAACTTGCAAATTAGGGTTGGTAGCCATAACGGTAATAAGACACCACAGTATTAAAGAGTAACTACACCCCTCTATTTTCAACTCCACACCTGGCTCAACTTTGAAAAATGCTCAAAATAGAAGGGGCACGGCAGCGATGTTCATTAGTTATCAGAAAATATGAAGAGTGACAGAATCAAACGGCACTTTTGCGACTTCGAGCTCAGCAGCTTTATGAACACTTGAAAGAATCCTCACTTAAGTGGCCCGTCAGGTTACCTAATCATACATTGAATGTTATCAATATAAGGCTAGTTTAAGTCTAAAAAGGCTAAAATCTACAATATCAACAAACACAATAACTAAGAATTAGCAATGATAACTAACTAGAACACTAAATAACAGTCTGATGTATATTATTATTACAGAACAATGCATTTCAGCTATTAACGAGGGGTTCTTAGGGTGTAGTTACTCTTTAAAAATGATGCCGCTATTTAAAAATTATTTTGCTATGTAGAAATTATGACGTGCTAAATTTCTTTTCCACATCTGAATGGCCAAATATACACATTCCATCATTATATTTCAGAGGGGTCAATGCCTGGATCTCGAAAGATGGCGCTGATAGAGGGAAGGCAAAATCAAAGCCAGACGAAACCTCAGAAAAACTAAGCACGACAGTGGCCGCATTCAGAAACCCTGAAAGTAGCTTCTTTTTTTCCCCTACTGATCCTCCTCCTCCTCTCCTCCTCCATGACCCAGAAACCGTTTTCGTGATGCCATCCTTCCTGCTTTCCAAATACCAGAGGAGATGAGAGAAGCTGCTTCGAACAGCTGCAGAAGCGGCTTCAAGCCGAGGATACATGAGCGTATTCTCAGGAAGTCTGTGACATCACTGCACATGTCCAGGGCCGTGCTCTCAACTGAACGTTGTGATAAGCTCAGTTCATCAATAGTCAACATCAATTTTAATGACACTGAAAGGAATCAGCTTTCCCACTTCCCCTCCTTTTCCTCTCCTCGACTCCTCTGTGTTTATCCAGGTAGGGAAGGAGCAGTAGGGAGGTAGAGGGGAGGACAGGAGCAGCAGTAGCAAAAGTTTCTGGTCACAGTCAGTGGCTCAGCGATGGCTAAGAGCTACACTCACCACACAATACATTCGATTTCAGCTTTCACTCTAACATGAGTCACTCCACTTTTGCTCTCTCAGCAGCAGCAGTCAGAATCAAACCTGTACTGCTCGGGTCTGAAACCTGCTCACTAAGCTGACACTGAGTTAGCCAATCAGGCCACAGATCTAAACATGACAGAACAGGTTCAGTTTCACCTTTTTGTCCCCTCAGCGCCAGCTGCTCGACTGTACTCTCTCAGATTTTAATAATCATCATCTAAACGTGTCTTTAGTTAGCCAGAATCGAACATGACGGCTGTTTTCAGGTAAAACAGGCGTCAAAAACAACAACAACAACAACAACAACAACAAAAAAATACTCAGATTTCACCATTTCATCATCAACATTACATCTAAAAACTCAGAAGACACATGTAGGTTCACTGGTGGTTTTGGATAGTAAATAAAATGGCTATATTTGTGTTGACATGGTGACTCCTGGTTCCTAAAGAAATCCGAGTCTGAAAGTTCCTCTACAATGAACCACTGAACATCAAACCGCTCTAGAATAATTTGTTCACATCTCAAAGACTGAATTGTGTGGAAATTTTTTGGGGAAAAAAGATGCAATTCTGACAATCTGACCTATCTGAAAAAATGAAGCATGCTTTTAAACCTTGCACAGTCTCGCAAACCAGAATTACGCCTTTGGTCAGAGGTCTGGAGGAGTTTAGACACATAAATAAATGTGATAAAAAAAAAAATGACCTACATTTACAGGAAAGGGCCATTTGACTGACAGAACGACCAATCACAAACTGCTGTTTTAGTGTGATGCATAGGGGAGAGACTTTATAACAATTTAGCTATAATAAAGTAGGCTAGCTGGTAGCAGTCATCCTCTCTCAAGGTCTCTGGGCCGTAATGCTTTCTAGCTGACCTCCCCAGCCTGTAATCAGGCCACTCCTGAAAAGAAATGCTACCTACGCAAATGAGAGGAGAGCGATTTTCTGAACTGTGCTACAACAAAAACACTTCGGCATGAAACCAGTTGCAAAGCAGAAATCTGATTACTGTCTGACTCATGTAGACCCAGAGTTTCCTCATTATCTGGTTACTCAAGTGCATGCACGCACATTGATCAGATTACTGACTAAATCAGATTTTTTACAGTTAACGGATTATTAAGTGCATGTATACTGATTGGTCGAGTTCATGTCGCCTGCGAATATTCACAAAAATAAAGCAGAGGGCAAATAACGCAGCATTTTCGCTTTCATTGATTGACGCCTGAATAAATCATATGAATATACTGCGCTGGGGGTGTGAAGACCTAAGCAGAGTCATGCATAAACAAAGTACACACGGCAGTTTCTTTCCACTAAGCGCTCCTGTTACTTTTCACACTAATGAATATTGAAAGTTTGACTATAAAAATCAAACAGAAGCTGATACAACTTACCTGGCAACGTATCGGCTTCCGTTCACACAAGACACCTCCTGTAGTTTCACAGGATTGTGCAAGGTCTTGCACAGGTACACTACTGTAGATACCTGGATTTCAACTAGAGCTTGAGTTCATACTTAAACCTTTCCCTTTTTCACTAAACCTTTTTACCCTTTTATGAACAAAGAGTTAAAAACGTAAGAAAATTGGCTACAGAATTTTTTTCTCTTTGCCAAAAATAGCTCAAATTTGGTCTCAGCCCACTTTGTGGCACTGCCTATCCAACCAATAGTTGAAATTTTGAACAGCCTTTTGTTTCTTATTTGTAACATTAATATTAATCAAGGAAAAAAAAAATATTCAGAAAACAAGTTCAGACAATAATTTCTTGCAAAGCTGTCATTTATATCCACAAGTAATCTGACTTGTTCTAAATCCATTTATTTAATTTCATCTGTTTGTGGTTTAGGTGTGAGGACTACTTTCTTATTGTACTTTAGTTTTTGGTCTAAAATGGCTCCTTTTTTTGGGGTACGACATATTTCCATGTAAAAATTGATGTTGCATTCATCTAAATTTGATCATTTTTCAGTAAAATCTCATGAAGTGAGATTGGAGTGAACACAGCAGGAATTTTTCATGAACATAAGTAATAATAAAGAGTAACCCTTTTGGATCAAAGACTAAAAAAGTACTGTATTAAAACTGGGCGCTGCAGTCAAACAGTTCAAATTAGTTTTCAGGTTTGTGTTTGGTAAATTAAACTTAAATATTCCAGCACTAGAATGAGGTGGTTAATTACCCTTAAATATCCACACAAAAGGCAATAAGGTGACGAGGCTAGTGTTGTATCAGAGTCTCATTACCCAGCTACTGAATGCTTGCTGTGATGCTGTGAACTTTTTGTAATCCAGTGACTACGTCTTGCTTAGAAAGCCTCACTATTTGTTTCCAAAAGTTTCACATTCAACTAATATATCAAAACAGTGCACAGAAGTATAAACAGATGTGGAGGCTGTCAATAAGAATATAACCACCTTGGCATAAAATAAATACCAGACGGCCAGTCCTCTGCGAGCCGATAGCTCGAGGCTGACACTACCACCCTGACTGAGAAGTAACACCCAGGCCAAATGGTAATGCACAACAGTGATTTCCTGCACAGTCCCCCAGCACTGTATACTTTAGAACTACTCCCTGCTCAAACACGCTCATTTTAACCTCACAAAGGCCTTGGGAAAGAGCTGATGCGGTGAATCATGTTTATTTTAAAATAGATTTTAAATACCCAAATTGGCAAAACAGGCCGTTTATGTCAGCACAGATTTTCCATGTTGGTGAATTCCTATAATTTACAGTATCCCAGACTTTCTGAACAGCACTTTCTCCACTAATATCTATGATGTGGACGAGGTCATCTGATACGCCAGGCTCTGTGACGGCTAAATCGAAAGTTAGCAAATCAGTCCTTTTACAGTGTAAACGTATCTTGAGCTGAAGCCAAGCCACATTATATATTACACTGAAAGAACGTCCATGAATATCAGTGCACTGGCACTGCTTCTGTCCGCAGAGGAACTCTGAAATTGTTTGCAGATATGTTCTCCATCAATCTTAAAAAAGATGGCTCTTCAAGGGTTCTTTAGTAAAGAAAAAGGTTCTAACACAAACCATGAACACTCAAAGAATCCTTTGTATGGATTTTAAATGGTTCACAAGAGGCCACTTCAGATTGTTGGAGAATGTGCTGAGGAGGGTTCTACATAGAACCTTTTTTGAAAAGGGTTCTTCTATTGTTACAAGCTTGACATCGTACCAAAAGAAGAACCCTTTTTAAAAAGGTTCTGTATAGAACCATATAAAGCGCATTCTCCAACAATCTGAAGGAATCCTTTGTATGATTAAATGCTTCTCTGCATCACAGAAGGGTCAGATTGTTGGAGAATGTGCTGCAGAGGGTTCTTTATAGAACCTTTTTGAAAAGGGTTCTTCTACTGCTACAAGCTTGACATCGTCAACCCTTTTGGGTGCTATATAGAACCCTTTTCAAAAAGGTTCTATATAGAACCATCTACAAGACATTCTAAAGAAGCTGTCAATCATCCAGAGGGTAAATTAAGTGTTCATGGTTCTTTATAGAACCCTTTTCTCCACTAAAGAACCATTGAAGAACTTTAAGAGTTTTCCAGGATGGTTAGATGTTGGACCATTGCTGTGAGGATTTGATTGAGCATTAGTGGGGTCAGGTACTGATGTTGGATGGTCAGTTTTGGATCACCTCATCCCAAAGGTATTGAATGGAGCTCAATCAGTCAAGAGAACACAGTTCCACTGCTCCTCAGCCCAATGCTGGGGGCTTTATACCCCTCTAATCCACACTTGGCACTGAACATAGGGACCTAAGGCTCATGTGTGGATGCTCCAGAGTGTCCCATTATAATGGATATGCTTTTCTATGTTGATTATACAATATTTGCTTTAACCTCATGGACCTGGGAATGATTTTATGACTTAAATCAGAAGGAAGGCACTACTAATACAGCACTGCAGGGGTAAATACACCAGCAGGACTGGAGAAACCTTGGCCTGTACTGTATTATGCAGAGCAGCAGCCCCATGTAAATCACTACATATGCATAACACTGCAGAACAAACCCCAGGCAAGGGCTACAGACATGCTGAGCCACTGTTTTACTGACCATATCCTGCTGAATCCTCTGGTCACCAAGGTGAAGGGGGTCTACTAGCCAACCAGACCACTAAAACTGGAAAGATTCCCTCTTTTCTGGACATTTAGTGCCAAGTGTGGCCACGAAACAAAGCCTGAAAGACGAAGAGGAGCTACCTAGCCGGCCTGTCCAGCTCATGGACACTCATTTTACTCAAGAAAGACTGTCCATACCAGAACAGTGAATACAACTGGCACCAGCAGCTGCACAGATAGCAGGCATGTAACGTTATATTCCCATTCAGACTGGCACAGATAGGCTTCTCCTTCACTCACATGCTGCCTGCGTGTGGACAAAACCCTCTCAATTACACGAGGCTGGAGCTGCTTTCCTATTCGCCGCTTCTTGTTCGAATTTTCCCGTTCCACCTTAAATTCTGCAGGAGTTCCATTCTGGCGACTCAGGCGTTTAAATAGTAACCGCGGCACTATTTAAGGTGGAACGGAAAAATTCGAAACAAGAAGCTGGCGAATGAGAAGCTGACCTCAGCTTCGTCTGAATTACACATCTATTCGCCATTAATAGACACTCATATACGTCTTAGCTCTTAATATATGTCAATAAAACACATGAAAAACAATTATATCAGCCAGAAAACGCGAAAAAGTCAATGAGTCCCCCTCGCCGAGCAACGACTGCAGCGGTAACGGCTGACCCAGCTGGGCATTCACATTTACATCTCCAGAAACGCACAAATTCGCACTTTAAATGGGTTATTCGGTTAAAAAGATTACCTTCTCACAGTTTTCCGGACCTTGAAATCCCCTGTTATGAAGAGAAAGAGTGCTAAAAGCCGCGCTAACTCAGCTAGCCGTTAGCTGTGTTTTGTCGGAGAAGGGGTTGGGCCTCGCCCCGTGTGACCACGCCCACATAGCAGCCGCGACCAATGAAATTCGACACTGCAGTGGGTGGGCCGAGCTTGGTCCGCGCAGGCTCAGTTGATAGCGCGTCTTTCAAATGATGCAGTTTAGTATATTTTGTAAATAAAAAAAAAAATTAATTTATTTTCTCAATCATTTATCATAATTAATTATTACATTACTAATATTATTAATATTGTAGCGTTGGAGGACCCTAACTCAGTTAGGGTAACTCAGTTCCAAGGGGTAGTAGTTGAAATCTTGCCTACGAAATGGGCCCCTTAAAAAAAAAAAAACATTACTTCATTAACAGCTGCTAGCGCTGCGCTGTAGGCGACCTGGCCCGTCTTCAGTGATAGCAGAGAAGGGAAAAGTTCAGCTCCTCACTGCTGGGTTTTGGTTACATTTAGGGCATCAAATGCCTTCAGAGAGGGGGGCAATTATTTATTGTCACCCACCGCTAATTTTTTGGTGATACGAAGCTGAAGTCAGATATTCACCAGCTCCTTGTTAGAATTTTCCCGTTCCACCTTAAATGGAGCAGCAGTTACTTTCTGGTGCTTCAGGCGTCAGAACTGCTGGACTATTTAAGGTGGAACGGGAAAGTTAGCTAGCTACCGAGACATTAGCATAGTATTAGCAATTTATGCAGGTTTTTCTTTTTTTCTCATAACACTCCATTTGGAGTCTCTGAAAAACCTCAGTTTGGAGGGCCATGCAGCCCCAACACCTCGCCCTACCCCTCTATTTCAACAAAAATTTGGGACACCCTTACCCTAGACGTGAACGCGCAAAACAGGGGGCTAAAGGCTAAGTGATAGGGGCAAGGGGTGAAATGGGATTGGGCCTAAGTTTTTGATATATCTAGGAGTTTGTTGCCTCCTTGAGGGCTCCTGGGCCGAAGGGGTTCCTGGCGTTCTCATGGGCATGGCTTCTGGGCTCTCCGCTGATGTTGTTGAGAGTTGAGGGGATTCCGAAGCTGCTAGGGAGCATCGGCCATTTTACGGCGATGCCAGAGAGCCTAGAGGGGTTCTCTGTGTGGCTGAGGAGCACTGGTTGGGTCTTGGGGCATCATTCTGGAGGGCCCTAAGGACTAAAGCGCCCCTCCCAGTTCTCCAAATACGGAGCCAAACAGTCCCGATGCAATACCATATGGCACCAGGTTCTGATGTGCACCCGGCACCACATCTGCACCACATCTGGCTGCCTTTCCACCATGAGGCAAAGTCCCATTCATGGTCCCATTTGGGAGCGTGGCCTTACTGGCAGCACGGATTAAACAATTTGACTCTCTCCGCTGGCTGAAACTCCTGACCCTTGACCCATCATAGTTTTGCTTTCTCCGTCGTCCACTGCATTGTTGATGCTGGCAAGAGTGGTAGATCCATCTACTGGTGCTGGCACTGCGTGTTCAGCCCCTCCAAAATTAGTGGCTTGACTCATGAGAAGCCATGGTGCCCTCAACCTGAGAGCATACCCGTCCCCAGGGATCCACCAACTGTTTCTGATGCTGCATGTTCACCTCTTCCAGAACTAGCAACTTTCCCCATAGAAAACAAAGGCCACACTACCACTGAGTCCCGACTCTCTGCTTTGGCTCTGCTGCTAGCCACCACAACCAGCTTCACTTGTACTGTCTCCAAGCTCCAAGACAGTGAGGGCAGTGAGTTGCTTCCCATCCATGGTGCACCGAAAGTCCATAGCAGCAGCCAAATTTCCTGGCTGGCTTCCATTTCCCCACCAGCTTAGGTTTGCAGCATTGACTGGAGTAGTGTCCCCCCTTCCTGCAATTTCAGCACACTAGTTGCCCTGCCACCATTTACTCAGGGGCCACTCGACATTTTGTCTCCTCCTCGAGCTCCCCCACTGTGCAGCCTTGTGTTGCTCACCACAACAACTCCACACCAAGCATGTGTTCTGCCCTCTCTTCCACTTCTTCCTCACACTCCCTATCACTGCAGTCTGCCTCCACTGCGGTATGACTCTGGCTGCAGCCTGCATACTCTCCCAAAATTGCCTCCATTTCTTCTGCCCATTGTAAAGCCTTCCCAGGCAAGTTGGCTTTGCAAGCCATAACTGTTACTGGAGCCTTAATAGCCTCACCACCAGTAGGAATGCATCCAAAGCCAAGCTATCACGGAGCTGCAATGAGAGGACCCAGCTTTGTTCCATGCTGGCGCTGTCGCCGATGATACTTCTCCCTAATGTGCATGGGCCACACTCGCTCACCAAACCCAGGCTGGCTTTGAGGTTGTACCTATATACTATAACGTCAGCAGGAAACTCTAACAGTACCTGCAGGGCTGGACCTTCCAGTGCTGAAGCTAACTGTGCCACCTTCGCTTGGTCCCCCCACTCTGCTGCTGCCACAAATTGCTGCAGGTAGGCTGACCAATTCCTTGTACTATCATAACATCTTACCTTAGGCCAATACATTGGTTTTGTGGTTGCCTTGTTCGCTGAGGGGTTCACATTGGCAGCTGGTAGCAGCATCAGGCAAGGACACCATGGAGGACATAGGTTCAAAGCCTTACTGCCCAATCAACTGATGCATTTCCTCAGCTAGCCTGCGTGTGGGGAAGGGGCCGCAGCCCTCCACTCTTCCCGAGGGTCAGGGGGCGTAGGCCGGCCCCCAGTCACAAAATGCTTCGCTGCAGCTTGGTGCTTTCTTTTGCCGTTTTCGGGACGGTTTACTTTCCCCCGTGACCCTGAGCCCTGTTCTTTGCAATGTCTTCTCATCCTCCGCAAGCCTTGTGTCCTTGTGTTCCTCCACCGCTCCAGGACCCTCTTGGTGCTCCCTACCTGGTGCCCTACCAGATCCTTGCGCCGCTGCTGGGATTGACCTCTCGTCATCGCTTCTTCTGCCAGTTCTGACGCCACTGTAGCATGGGGGGTTTTCAGAAGACTAAGTTTGTGCCCATAACGTAGCTTCATTTAGAACTGATTCAGCTCCCAGAACACAAGAGGGGACAGATGCACTCTGACTCAGTTCACATCTCTTCTTCTCTCACTCTGTATCAGCTCACACACCAGACACACAGGCAAAGGGCAGTTCCTAGCCCCACTGCAATATTGGGTTTTTGGTTCATATCTAGTATAAATAATTGATTGTATTAATAGTAATAATAATAATAAGGAAAGAAAGCAAATATGAACATGAATAATTTATATATACTTAGTCAGTTATTCTGCTTAAATGATAATTTTTTTTCTCAGGTTTTATCAGTATCCAAACCATCCATCACCTAATTTAGAAAAGACAGTATCAAATCAAACACAAGGATGATTAAAGAACATTTGTTTTAACCATAACAACTGAATTTTGACCTCTGAGTAAAAACATACAGACCATCACTTATCTACTAGTCCATCTTTTTTTGGTTCTACAATGACTGAATTTATCTTTAAAGTCAAGTAGAAATCAAAACTTTTTTACCTTGTTAGTTCGTGCCCCTTGTTACATTAAGCATGATTCATCACATCATATCACTTAAAAGAGCAAATTCCCCGAATCTTGCATTAGCGTGTAGTGACTGCCTCTAAAACATCTTCACAGTAAATAAAGTGGTTATATTTGTGCTGTAGACATTGTGACCCCTGGTTCCTATCACCACCACTGTAAAGAAACCTGAGTCTGTAAGTTTCTCTACAGTGAAGCACTTTGCACCAAACCACTCTGAATCACTTTGTATTCATCTTTAATGTAGTTCCAGTCAGATCTGAACAAGGCTGAGTTTATGAAGACACTCTCGGTTCATCTGCTCAGATACAGGACAAGCTGTTCTCTCAGTTTTCTAGGCTTCAGTGGTGTTAGTCTGTTTTTTTTCCATGTAAAAATTCAAACAAGAACTAAGGGCTATCAGACCTAGAGAAACTCATCCATGCCCTTATTTCTGGTAGACTGGATCTCTGCAATGGTCTTCTAACTGGCCTCCCAAAAAAGACTATGAATCATGCTGCTGCTAGAAACTTGGACTAGGAAAACAGAACATGTTAACCCAGCATATCATTAAACAGGCTTCCAGTTAATCAGATGATTCATTTTAAAAAGTATTGCTGCTCATTTGTAAATAGTTATAAATGGTTTTGCAGTAAAACATATTCTGATATGTTCGAAGAATATACAGCTGGTTTGACTCATGAACTGGTCAGCGTGTGGTACCCAAACAGCTTTTGGCTATTATGTTGTTTGCTGCTGGAACCAGCTCCTAGAGGACCTTAGAGACATAATATGGCCAAAAGTATGTAGACACCACACAACACACCTATATGAGCTTGTTGGACATCCCATTCCAGAACCATGGGCATTATCTGTGGCTATAACAGCCTCCACTCTTCTTGTAAGGCCTTCCACAACATTTTGGAGTCAGTCTGTTGGAATTTGTGCCCATTCAGTCAAAAGAGCATTTGTGAGATCAGACACTCGTGTTGGACGAGAGGGCCTCTGACGTTCCAGTTCATCCCAAAGGTGTTTAGAGGGGTTGAGGTCAGGGCTCTGTGCGGGCCACTGGAGTTCCTCAACACCAAACTCATGTCTTTATGTAGCTCGCTTTGTACGCAGGGACACAGTCATGCTGGAACAAGAATGGGTCTTCCCCAAACTGCTGTCACAAAGTTGGAAGCATATAATTGTCTACAATGTCTTTGTGTGCTGTAGCATTAACGTCACCCCTCACTGGAACTAAGGGGCCCAAACCCTGAAAAACAGCCCCAGACCCATTTGTCACTGTGCATTCAGGCTGGCAGTGTTCTGACTGTGCATTCAGGCTCAGATTTCTCCATCAGACGGCCAGATAGTGAAGTGTGATTCCTCACTTCAGAGAACACTGAACAGTTTCCACTGCTCCAGAGTCCAGTGTCGGTGTGTTTCACACCAATCCGGCCGATGTTTGGCATTGAACATAGTGATCTATTGTGCATAGTAATTTCACAAGGCTTCCAACACACAGTTCTTGTGCAGAGGTTGCTTCCAGAGGCGTTTCGAAACTGTGTGGTGAGCGATGCAACACTTACAGTTCTTACACTCTCACACTTTTCAGCACTTACAGTTGACCAGGGCAGATTTAGCAGGGCAGAAATTTAATGAACTAACTCGTGGCAAAGGTGGCACACTATGACAGTGCCACATTTAAAATCACTGAGCTCTTCAGTACAACCTATTCTACTGGCAGTGTTTGTGTATCAGGACTGCATGGCTATGTGCTTGATTGTACACACCTGTTAGAAATTGGTGTGGCTGAAACACCTAAACCAATTAGTAGAATGGTGTCCACATCTAGTGTAAACATGACTAGAGCACGATGTTCCAGTTTAAGGACTAGGAAAACAACTTTCTGATGATATAATTAAAGAAGGCAGGAACTTTTTGGGGTGAATTTTCAGGAGCAGTTTTAATGTCATGTCTGTATTTGTAAGCCTCTACATCAGTGGATGCCCTAGCATTTAGGATTTCTTCATTACAGTTGGTTGGATGAGGTTGGATAATGCATGCCGGGTACTGTAGTGAGAGAACATTGATGAATGAAAACACAAACAAGATCCTAATTGTGAATTTTATCAAACTGAAGAGGCGGAGGGATGCTCTGCTACACTGCAGAATATTCCATAACATGACAAATAACATATTAAATGCTATTCTTAGGCCTGAATGCCCCTTTAATGACGCTTGAAGATGACAGGTCTTAATCCTGGTCTGACAAACCACTTCTGTACACTGAGTCTGAGAAATGGTTCATTGTAGAGAAACGTACTGATTCAGATTTCTTTATAGTGGTGGTGACAGAAACCAGGGGTCACCATGACTACAACAATGATGTCTACAACACAAATATAGAACCTACACGTGTGTTCTGAGTTTTTATATGGAATATTAATGAATTGCTGATGATGGTAAAATCTAAAAAAATTGTATAAATTTAATAATGATATACATGCACTACAAAATAAATGTAGAAATATTGGGCATAATGTTTTATTTTTTTTTAAATGTAATAGTTTTTATATATGGTGGATCATGTGGGGCAGCATAGCTTCAGGTATTTTGGGACAGTGTTAAAATCATGCTTTTTAATTTTCTAAATTATTTAAGGAGAATCGTACAGATATTTCAAATCATGTGTGCCTCAGAAAAACAATGTTCACAGTGTTAGTGATAGGAACCAGATGTCTGATGTCTGAGAGATTGAGTTATGATAGTTTTGAGAAGGTTTTATCCTGCAATGTATATCGTTGCTGTCCAAAGAAAACCATGTATCTCCAGTTTTGTTTCTTTTTATTTTTCTACATCATTTTAACACACCAGCTGTCCTTTATATTGTGTGAAAATTTCACGATGAATGGACCAATAGAAATGCTCTAAAATCACTTGGAATAAAATCTCTACATTAACTTACATTAAAAGGTCCAAGTTTTTTTGCCCTCTCCTGTAAAGTTACTATTTCGGAGATACCTGTTTTTCTTTGGACAGCGACGATATTTAAAATCTTTTCAAATTTCCAAAGTTTACCATCGTCAACACTACATATAAAAACTCAGAAGACTCGTGTAGGTTCACGGGTGGTTTATGATAGTAAATAAAATGTCTATATTAGTGTTGTAGACAATGTGAACCCTGGTTCCTATCACCACCACTGTAAAGAAATCTGACTCTGTACGTTTCTCTACAGTGAACCATTTCACACCGAATGACTTTTCACTCTGAATGACTTTCTTATCTTCTAACCAACTGAATCATACAGACATTTTGAAAAAATGGTTGAATTCCACTTTAAAGTTCATCCATTGCTAATATGGGTGATGAACTGTGTACAAATAGCTTGTACAAGATCCAAAGAAAAATGTTGATAGAATGAGACGGTCTGTAGTAGCTGTACATGAATCTAAGGTCATCATGCCCAATGCCAAGCATAGGTCAGAGGGGTGTAAAGCCCCCAGCATTGGTCTATGGAGCAGTGGAGCTGCGTTCTCTGGAGTGATGGAGCTCAATCCAATACCTTCGGGATGAGTTGGAGTGTCCAGAACTGGTCATCCTACATCAGTACCTGACCTCACTAATGCTCAATCAGATCCTCACAGCAATGTTCCAACATCTAGAGCAAAGCCTTCCCAGAAGAGTAGAGGCTGTTACTGCAGCAAAGAGGGACAAACTCACAATGAATGCTGTAAACTTTACTACAAACCTTTAATTATACAGTTGTATGTAAAAGTTTGGGCGGCTCTTGTCAAATAATAATAATGGTTTGTTGATTTTCTAAGTAAAAATAAGTTAAAACTTCCTCTACAGAGAACACACGATTTTGCGAAGTGTTAAATATTTATTGTTAAATAAATTCAATAATTGTGTATTAAAATGTGCAGAAGTGTGTTCTCTGCAGAGGACGTAGTCGTGGGTGTACGTCACCCACAGCTGTACCACCAAGCTCAACTCCAACACCATCACCAAGTTCACCGACGATACAATGGTAAAGGAATTCATCACTAACCACGAGGAAGCGTACAGTGATGAGGTGAGACGTAAACACAACCACAGAGATGATTATTGATTTCAGGAAGGGGAGCAGAGTGCACACACCTCTGAGCATCATGGGGACCACGGCGGCAAGAGTGAACTGCTCTAAAATCCACCGAGGATCTCACCTGCTCAATCAACACAGCACACCTCACCAAAAAGGCCCAACAACGCCTTCATTTCCTCAGGAGGCTGAGAAGAGTCAACCTGCCACATCAGCTCTTCTGCAAGCTCTACAGGTCCACAGTGGAGAGCATCCTGACCAGCTGCATCGCCGTCTGGTACGGCAGCTCCACTGCAGCGGAAGGGAAGGCCCTGCAAAGGGTGGTGAAAACTGGCCAGTCCATCACTGCAGCTGTCCTCCCACCCATACAGGACATTTACAGTAAAAGATGTCTGAGGAAAGCCTGCAGTATCACCTCAGACCCCACACAGCCCAGCAGCTTCCTGTTCCACCCGCTGCCATCTGGGAGGGGGTATCATAACATCAAGCCAGAACCACCAGGTTCAAGAACAGTTTCTACCCTCGAGCTGTTAAACTGCCCGCACCCACAGCACCCACCGGAGCATAAATACAAACACTACTCCAACTATATGCACACTGCACTTTAATCCAAGTCCAAACTCTCTGCATGTTGCTGCTGACTGACTTCTTATATACTTGGACTGAACACTTGAACAATCATACAAAACATTGTTTACTGTATATACAGTGAACTGCACTATATATACTATATATGTATATATATATTTACACACACATATCATATATATATATATATATATATATATATATATATATATATATATACATATATATATATATATATATATGCTGTCTGAACAGAACCTCGTATCTCCAAAATGGTAACTTTACAGGAGAAGGAAAAAACACGCTTTACTTTCAATGTAAGTCAATGGAACCAGACTTTTTTCCAAGTAATTTTGGGTCGTTTCTTTTGGTCCATTCATCATGAAATTTACAAACAATGTAAAGAGCAACAGACATTTTCAAATTATGTCAAAAACTGTAAAATGACAAAAATAGAGATACAAGGTTTTACATACGCACACACACACACACACACACACACACACACACACACACACACACACACATTTTGGACTTTTAACTGGCTTTAGACTAAAATCCTTTTGCTTTAAGTGACCCAACAACCTTAATTATGTTTATTTTATTAATACTAGTGATTGAACATTCCATTTTGTCATTATCAAAACAATCATAACACTGTCGAATCTTTACTAAATGGTTCAGTAGTGACTGTTTCAGTAGAGACAATTTTAGCTCATTTTGTGCAGAACTCAAAAATGCTAGTCAGTACTTGACCAGCAAACACAGCTTTGAACAGTTGTACACATATAAAATTATAATAGTTCTATTAAAACACAAAACAGTTTACTTAATTGCAGAAAATCTGTGTTTCGGTAGTCATCATCATCATCTAAACCGCTTATCCTTCTGGGTTGCGGTGGGGTGCTGGAGCCTATCCCAGCTGTCATCGGGCGGAAGGCAGGATACACCCTGGACAGGTCGCCAGTCCATCGCATCGCCCTGCCCTGTTTCGGTAGTGACAATTCTTAATGTTCCACACTGATTTTCAGACCTTGGGACACATTTGCTTCAAAACAATGGGATCTAACTGCTCACCATGTGGCCATGAGGGACAGGGATACAGTCTCAGTTCCTGCTCTAAAATGCAGGGGTGTGGCTAATATAAAGCTTCACCTTTGGACTAAAACTGTCTGACTTTTGGTACTGACATAAAAATGTGGGACATCATTTTTTAAATAAAGTCGTTTAATTTAAAAATAACTCAAAATAAATCTTCCAAAATCACGTTAAATTGAATAAAAGAAGATATAATACAAATATAATTTTCACAAGTGTAAATTTGGAGGATGGGTTTGGGACAGACACTTCCCAATAGAAAGCACAACCTAAAAAAGGTTTTGTATTTATGTAGCTTATTACTATCTCTATTAATGCCTTGGGTTTCAATAGATCCTTGTAAATATCTGAAGTCTGAGTACTGTATTGTTTCTTAAAATATTTTTTTCCACTGTGAGGCCACAAACTAATTCAGTAGAATGCCCCACATGTATTTATTTGATTCCTGAAATTTGATAAATCCCTCATACATGTAAGAGTTTTCAGCCAATACAGTTATTATAGTTCAGATTCTTTATTTTTTTACAAATATATATACAAATATAATTTTTCAGAAGCTTTGGTCATAATTAGCAAATATTGTTTGTATAAGCACAATGAACTGATTACATGAAACTAGTGCCGCCATGCCAATCCCTGAAATCTTTAGGTCTGAGCGGATTCTGTAATGGAACAAAGGGCTTTGAAGTTGATTACTCAGATAATACAGGCCTGAGTGCACTTTAGCCTTTAGCCAGTTACAGTGCAACATGTGTGTACAGTATAACCCAATTATATGCCGTGTCAGCGCTTTGCTTTGCTATAAACAGAAGCAAGTGCTTATAAGAAGTATGACAATTGATATTTGCTGGTTTGGGAGTTTGAGATAGGATCATTTTTAGAGCCCCTGAGATACAGGATGGAGCGTTTAATGGTACATGTGGCTGATATGGGGGTTAGATGGGCTGACACTGTCCTGCAGCCCAATGGACATCATGAACATGAACTTTATTCAGCACAAAATGAGTGCCATATTGAATTACCTTTGATCCAGAGAAAATCATCCAAACTGAGGTAAGTTATCCAGATAGTTAGGGGCCATAGGTTCAAATGCAGTCCATACTGTAAACACTTGCTAAGTTCAGGTTTAAGCGTTACTTAATCAAAACGAGTTATACCTTACATACACATATTTTCTAAGCCACTTACTCTCCTGCGTCACTGGAGCCTATCCCAGCACTCACTGGAAGGTAGGAAATGCCCCAGAGAGGTCACCAGTCCATCAAAGGGCAGACAGACAGACACATTCACATATAGGGCCAATTTAGCATCTCCAGTTCGGCTGACTGCACATCTTTGGGAGGAAACTGAAGCAGACACAGGAAGAACATGCAAACTCTCCACAGAAAGGACCCTGGTTACCCGGCCGGGGAATCGAACCCATGCCCTTCTTGCTGAGAGGTGATAGAGCTAACCACTGCATGACAGTGCCGCCTACCTGCACCTTACAAACTGTTTTTTGAGCTTATTATCTACTAAATATTCACTCCTTCTCCTCCTTCTCCTATTTTTTGTTTTTGATTTGGTTAACTAATCTACAAACACTGTGGCTACGTTCACATTACCAGGTTGAAGTGACACAAATCTGATTTTTTGCCCTAATGTGACTCAGATCTGATGTTTTCAGAGCTGTGTGGACACACAAATCTGATCTTTTCAAATCCGACCTGAGCCACTTTCATATGTGGTCCTAGGTCGGATACGTATCCGATTCGTGGCCATGCGACCTTAATGTGACGCTCAGATCGGAATTCATGTACTTTTTTCCACTGCGCCATTATTCAGCGTTACCATGGCAGCAGCGCCGAACAGAAGTTAAAGCCTGTAAACGGTGGAAAAGCAGCTCATCTCACCTTTTTCTCCTTCGTCTCGCTCTAATAATGAAGCTGAGAGCTGATCAGAGTTAATGATCTTCTCAGCGAAGCTCGTTCTGCTCGTTAGTTTGTGCTGATGATTCACGTGATTCATTCACGTGACGTTACTGAATAGGATGAGCTCATGCAGCTCATTTCAGGACGCCGGTTCATTCACATTAATGACAGATTTGAATCACTTACTTAAACGTGTGTGAACCATCATGTCAGAGATCGGATTTGAGCAAAAAATCTGATTTGAGCAACGAGGTTTGTAATGTGAACGTAGCTTAAATGCGATAGGCTGTGATTTTACTCATAGCTGTAATCATCACCCTTCTTTTAACTCTGAGCATGAAGCTAAAACATCTACAGAATTAAGTGCAGAAACTTTCTGATTCAGAAATGTTCTCAGCAGTGGTGATAGGAACCAGACGTCTGAACAGTTTAATGCCTCTAAAAGCTCCATCACAGAAAGTTATTATATGAAATAATCATGAATACACTCTCAGAAAAAGGAACACGCTTAAAGAAGATGGTTCTTCAAGAGTTCCTTAGTAAATACAATGGTTCTATCTAGAACCATGAGTTCTATATAGAACTATTTCGTGCTGAAATGGTTCTTTGATAGGAACCAGGGGTCACCATGACTTCACTATCCAAAACCACCAGTGACCCAACATGTGTCTTCTGAGTGTTTATATGGAATGTTGATGATGGTAAAATAATCATAAATCTGAAAAAGTAAGTTTTCTTTAGGGACTATTTTGCCTCACAGCATTCTGCATGTATCCCTCCACCACATTACTCAAGATGTCATGATGTCAAGCTTGTCATAATAACTCTTTTTGGTGCTGTATAGAACCATTCTTAAGAAGGTTCTAGTCACCCTCTTCATGTTGTCTTTCACCTTCCTACCTAACAGGAAGCTCCCTAACAGGAAGTTATTGCATGAAATGCTTATAAATATGCTGCCTGATGTCTGAGACACTGTTTTATGGTAATTTTGTGAAAGAAAGATGCACACAATAGAAGGTAGGAAGGTGAAAGACAACATGAAGAGGGTGACTAGAACCTTCTTGAGAATGGCACAAAAGAGAAACAGCACCAAAAAGAGTTCTGCTATTATGACAAGCTTGACATCATGAGATTGAGTAATATGTATTTAAAAACTTTAAGGAAATCACACTAAAATGATCCGAATAAATTCTAATTAACTGAATGCAATATTTTATATGTTACTGAAAAATAAAATGTTGGGTTTACTTACAAATGTTACATGAAGTGGCTCCATGCAATGGTGTTAAGTAGCTTTTAAGATGCTCAGTTGAGTAACATGTACTTGGTGAAGTCGAGTAAATCACGACTCATTAACTGGACTGATCATTTTTATGTGTTACTACAACATTCAGCTTAATATGATTATGTTCTACTAATTAAAGTAGAATAAGTACATAATAAGTTTAAGTTACATCTGCAAAGTTTCGTTAAGTAATTTCTGTGCTGCTGACCTGCCATAGAATCCCACTCAGCAGTAGGTTACATGCTATCTTGCATTTAAAGCCAAAAACACTGTGTAGGTAAAGGGCAACTCCACCAATTTTTCAATATTTCTACATAATTAAATGGTTAACATGTCAATAAAGTCATTCAGAGTGGTTTGGTGTGAAATGCTTCATTCTAGAGAAACTTACAGATTTAGAACTGTTCACAGTGGTGGTGATAGGAACCAGACATCCACCTCTGAAAGCTCCCTAACAGGAAGTTATTGCATGAAATGGTTATAAATATACTGTCTGATGTCTGAGACACTGTTTTATGGTCATTTTGTGATAAATCTTGGATCTAAAATGTATTTTAATCAATGTATTTAATCCATTCATGGTGGAGGGATACATGCAGGATGCTGTGAGGCAAAATAGTCCATAAAGAAAACTTACTTTTTCAGATTTATGATTATTTTACCATCATCAACATTCCATATAAACACTCAGAAGACAAATGTTGGGTCACTGGTGGTTTTGGATAGTAAATTAAATGGCTATATTTGTGTTGTAGTCATGGCAACCCCTGGTTCCTATCACCACCACTGTAAAGAAGTCTGAGTCTCTACAATCAACCATTTTGCACCAAACCACTCTGAATGACTCTGTTTACATCTCAGTGATTGAATAAATTATGCAGAAATTTAGAAAAATAACAATATTGACTGTTCAGTCTTCCAAACAAACGGAGCTCTGCACCCTCTGCATGACTTTATTTACATCTCAGCCATTGAATTATGCAAAAATGTAAAAAAAATAGGTGGAATTCCCTGTTAAGTATAGTGAAAGAAAGATGCACACACAATAGAAGGTAGGAAGGTGAAAGACGACATGAAAAGGGTGACTAAAACAAGTAAACCAGTACGCAAGTAGATGCCAGGAGCCAATGGGAAAGAATGTTGAGTGTTACTCTAAAAGGTTACACTGACCAAACAAACACTAACAAACTAAATCTGATCGGTTAATTTCACTGAAACAACAAGGTATAAATGTAGTTGAGTCAACCCATATGGAAAAAATACATTCCAAATGTATTTATCAAACATATTTTTGCAATGTATGAAAATGGCCAAAAAGGTTTTTGTTAAATATATTTATAAAACGACCTTATTTATACTTATTTATGTATATATATATATATATGTATATATATATATATATATATATATATACTTAATTATATATGTATACCTTGTTTGTATTTGTTATTATATTTTTCTGAACTGTATGTAGTTTTAATAAAGATTACAGATAGAACTAAATTTACATAAACTAAATGAATGGTACTGACTTATGTGCTCTGCATTGTACTTTGCATTAACCATGTATGTACGCAGACAGTCACACACAATGTATTTCAAATAATCAAGATATCAAATCATAACTGCATTTTCACAGAGTATCAATACCTACAACACTAGATTTTGCTATATTAAAGGCTCATTTGCTAATAATTCATATTAAGATACTGAAATAGAAATTTTAAAAACTCCAGCAGCACTGCTGTGTCTGATCCACTCGCCCCAGCACAACACACACTAACACACCACCACCACATCAGTGTTACTGCAGTGCTGAGAATGATCCACCACCCAAATAGTACCTGCTCTGTGAGTGTCCATGGGGGTCCTGACCACTGAAGAACAGGGTAAAAGGGGGCTAACAAAGTATCAGAGAAACAGATGGACTACAGTCTGTAACTGTAGAACTACAAAGTGCACCTATATAGTAAGTGGAGCTGATAAAATGGACAATGAGCGTAGAAACAAGGAGGTGGTCATAATGTTATGCCTGATCAGTGTATTTATTCCATAGGCATAGAAATAGTTTCAGTGAATCAGCACTCCAGGTTCTAATCATGAGTGAAACAAATAGGACTGAGTCAGGTTTGTGCATATGAGAGCATATAAGCAGATTTGGGGTGATGTTGTTGTTATTGTATCTCTTTAAAATGACAGAACAAACAAGAGTTCGCAGAAGCACAGAAGCACAGGAAGCCTCTTGTTCTTGTCTGCGTAATTAGGCAGTTGTGCTGTTGTGGATGAAATGCTTCTAATTATTACATCATTTTCTGATTTACTAAAATTAGTTTGGGTGTAATAACCATACATAGAGCCGTTAGTGCTCCTCGGTGGCCGTCTCTGGAAGAATTCATAATCAGCCACAACACAGACAGGCCTGAGAGGGAGCACTCTCCGCCTGCATTTACATCAGTCACATTAACGTTAGTGTGTATTAGAGAAGGCAGAAATAGCACAAGTGTTCTATTAATACGCACCTCGGAAGAACTGATGCAGAGGCGCCCGCTGTGAGTGTGCATTTCTTCTTGGGGATTGAAAAACAAATGCAAGGGGGAAAAAAGGAAAAGAACAGTCCTGTTATACCATTTGGGGCTGAAAATAGAAAAGGAGAAGGATAAATTCAGTTGCTATGGTAATCATGTTTGCTCACAGTAATAAAGGGAGAGTGAAGATATAAAGATGGCCACTAGGTGGCTCTGTTAGTCTAGTAAGGCTGTTGGGATTCCTAATCACTCACTCAGATACGAATGATGAAGCTTACACAAAACAGCACAAGCCAGATTTCTTCACGAGCCTTTATAATGCAGATACCAGCACAGAGGTTTGAGAGTATAAAACATCTGTACTTGACAAAGCGGAAATGCCATTAGTGAAATATTAATATAGTAATGTTTGGATTTTCCTGCTTATATTTTTGATTGTGTTAACCCTTGTGTGGTGTTGGGGTCTGTGGGACTCATTTTCAATGTTTACCAAAAGAAAAAATGATGTGATTTATTATTATTTCAACCTCAGATTTCTTGTCCTTTCCTCATTTTCTGTGAAGAACATATGAAATAACCCATTTTCAGTGTCTTCACTCTGTTCACCCCCCACACATTTATATTACATGTGGTGTTGGGTGAACCTGCGGGGAGTAAAAGTGTGGAGGTGCTGTGTCCTTCACTCTGTTCTCCTCCTACATGGGCTGCTGTTAGTGTCTGTGTGTGTATATGTGTTTGTATATGTGTGTGTGTGTGTGTGTGTGTGTGTGTGTGTGTGTGTGTGTGTGAGGGTGGACAACATGGACAGGCTGCTGACTGGCTACAGCTGCTAAAGGAGAACCCTACACTGGACACTTGTGATATTTTAAACATCTGATATGTTTACATAAATTGTTACAGCTGTATAGATTTAAAAAACAATAATGTGGTGGGTCCACCAGACCACTGAGTAACAAACACATCAACACCACACAAGGGTAAAGTACAAAATTATTTGCTTTCAAAGTGTGAATCGGAAATCATAACACATTGTCCTTCTGTACCGTGGCCTGATTATGATAGGTGGGGTGCTGGGAGGAGGAGATGACACATATTATTGGTTAATATTATTTTCCCACCTGCTGGTGCACGATGACATAATGCAAAACCAGATCCAATCCAAATCAGATCAAATCCAAATGATCTGATATGATGAATCATCCTTAATGACCTGGAATATTAAAGAATAAAGAGGTCAGTTTTTGATTTCAGGTTGCATTCAAATGGAATTTGAATTTAAAGGGGCATTCCAGCCCTCTTTCACTACAATACCCAGCATGCATTATGCAAATATGTCATGAAACTATTGGCAATTTCATGACAATAATGAAACGCGGTGATGTAGAAGCTAATAAATACCATGGCTCTTTCTCCGTGTGCAGAGGGGGATTCTGGAGGGGTGGTATGGCTGCATGCTTCACTGAGAGGAACCAAGACCCAAAAGAGGGAACCCGTCCTCCTCTGCTTGACACTGGATAGCAAAACAATGGATAGCAGCACAACAAGAGCAATATGAACAAAGAAAGAATAAAGACTTTCCTACTAATGAGTATATAATAGTAAATAATTTAATAAAGAAATGAAGTTTTCATTAGACAGAAGTGTTTAGATGTCAATGGCTATGTATTTGTATGTTTGCATTTAAATTTCCCACTCATATGTGCAAAACTGAGCTCAAAATGAAAATTCAAATTCAATTCTGCGATTTTGATTTGCTATCAGGTAAACTAGTATTGACATTTCCTTTATACGCAGATTTAGATGCTTTATGAGCAGCTTTATTTAAACTAAAATGTATTTCCATAGCGTCCCAGGTGGTTTCTTACGTGTTGCTATGGCATCCCAAGTGGTTGCTGAGATGCTGTCAGGCCAGTGCTATGAAATCCCAAGTGGTTGCCAAAATGTTGCTAAATTGTTGCCTTGGTATCCCATTTGGTTGCTAAGCTGTTGCTAGGCCATTGCTATGTCATCCCAAGGGCTTGCTAAGGTGTTACTAGGCCATTGCTATGGCATCCAAGGTGGTTGCTAAGGTGTTACTAGGCCATGCTATGCTATCCCAGGTGGTTGCTAAGGTGTTGGTAGGCGATTGCCATTGTATCCCAGATGGTTGATAAAGTGTTGCTAGGCTGTTGCCCTTGTGGTTGCTAAGATATTGCTAGGCCATTGCTATGGCATCCAAGGTGGTTGCTAAGGTGTTGGTACGCCATGCTATGGTATCCAAGGTGGTTGCTAAGGTGTTGCTAAGCCATTGCTATGTCATCCCAAGGGCTTGCTAAGGTGTTACTAGGCCATTGCTATAGAATCCCAGATGGTTGCTAAGGCGTTGGTAGGCCATTCCTCTGGTATTCCAGGTGGTTGCTAAGGTGTTGGAAGGTGATTGCTATGGTATCCCAGGTGGTTCATAAGGTGTTGATAAGCCATGGTATGGTATCCCAGGTGTTTGCTAAGGTGTTGGAAGGTGATTGCTATGGTATCCCAGGTGGTTACTATGGTATTGCCTGGCAATCACTATGTTTTCCCAGGTGGTTTCTAAGATGCTGCTATGGTGTCCCAGAAGGTTGCTAAGATTTTGGTAGGCCATTGAAAACAGTATGAAAAAGAAGAATGATAAATCAATGAAAACCACTGAAGCCTATGATGACATGCAGGTATAAAAATGTGAAGAGCTCAGTATATTGTGAGGCAGGTGAACAACTTCCAAGTATAAATAGCTCTAATTTGAGTCCAACATCATCAGGAGGATGAGTGGGGCATGCAGCTGAGCCTTTCTGCACAGCAGGAGGGTGAATGGACTGTATGTCTGAATCATTACACACTTGCCTCTAACCATTCCAAGCTGTTTAAGGACCCATTTCATGTAACTATAATTTTCTCTGCTGATTTTTTAAATGAAAATTTGATGTAGTATGTAAACACTGTTAAAGTTTCAAAACGTACAGTTCACTCAGTTCATGCTCTCAATATATGAAACTAAGCTGCGAAAACAGCCTGTTTTGATGTCACAGAAAACAATTTACATACAACCACCAATTCAGCCTAAAGCATTTTAGCCCCACCCATTTACACTGACGTTATAGGGAATGTTTTCAGCCTGAACTGCATGATACAGGGCAGCCATTTAGGCCTCGTTTACATATATCAGTTTTAAAGGTGCAGTCACAAGAACAGCCTGTTTAATTTAATTAAACGTGTAGTTTGCTAACCATTAAAAAGAGAACTCAGCACTGAAAAAGCTTCTTTGCAATTGAAAACACAACAGCACCAACAACAGAGCAGCAGCACCAACAACAGCCCCAACAACGAGGCTCAATGCCCAACAATAAATACAATATGTCAACCCTGTAGCTCCAGTGTAAACCTGGATTAATCACAGACTGATTATCTCAACATGGATTGATCACAGTCAAGAGGCAAAACAAGCGGCATAACATTAACAAAACACCACAAAAACAAAAAAAACTGTCGTCTTTAAGCTTTTTCTCCTCACCTCCTTTTACTGTTCTGTTTTTCAACTCAAGACATGCACAATTTTTTTTAGAAACAAGTTGTTTTTTCCCTTTACTTGAGCATATTAGACAACACGATAGTGCAGTGATAACCCAGAAGTTGTTTGGGGGCCCCCTGGTGGCCACAGGGCCCTAAGCAGCTGCTTATTAGGCTATTTATTGGCTTATTAGGTAGATAATCAGAATCAGGATCAGTTTATTTTGCCAAGTATGTTACACATACAAGAATTTTTCATGGTGAGTGCACATATGTATGATGTGTAACATACAGAATTGACCAGACAAGCACACAGACTGTAAAAAAGTATTTAACTAAGAGAAAAAAATAAAATAAAAATACAATAAAGAGAATAAAGAATAATAAAGAGCCATGGAGAGGAACTAAAGAGAAGTGTTAATATCTGTACATATGCAGATATGAATGTATCTACATATGCAAGTCTGAGTAGACATGTGCTCTAAAATATACTATGAAAACTATTACATACAGAATTTTATAGAATGATAATTATTCAGAATATTTGCAGAAATGTAACATTAGTGCAGCTGTGCAAATCGCATTATTTTACAGAGGATTTGCTGTAATTCAATAAGGGAGGTTTGTTTGGTTCAGTTTAAGTTTAAAGTGTGAGGTGTCCACCGTGGTTAATGAGGACTACAGCTCTGAGGAAATGGCTTTTGGCATGTCTGGCTGTGCTGGCTTTGATGGCCCTGAATCCTCTACCAGAGGGAAATGGCTGGAAGAGGTGATGTCCAGGACTGACTGACAGCAATGGAAACATAACAGAGAAACTGTACTGAAGTGATAGTTAGGGTACTGCGTCAAACTCTTACACTCAGTAAAAGTGGAAATAAAGCCAAAAAGTCAAAAAGTTTTATTTTACACTAACATGAATTTGGTTGGATGTTTTAAATAATGACAATAAAGTGCAATGGACTGACTGACTGGAGAGAGAAAAAGGGAAAACTCTTGAGATCTGTAACAAGTATTTTAAAAGTCTAAATGAAAACATAAAAAGTAAAAAATATTTTTTTTTCTCTACAGTACAGGGTGATTCAAAAAGATTCATCTGATTTCAAAGCGCCATAGTTTTACAACCGTGAGGTGCCTATAGGAACCAATCACAATCCAATTGTAAGAGGGGTCATAGAGTTTCTGACTGACAGTGGAAGACGGCTCCCTTCAGTCTGAGAGGAGATGAGACCCCTGAGCAGAAAGCGTTCTGCGTTCTCCACTTCAATAAGAGTGAATCCGTCATAACTGTGCAGTGTGATTTTCGTGGGCAGTGAACCTCCAACAGCTCAGAGCGTTCAGCGTTGGTTCCACAACACTGGATGATCTCCGAAATCGCACTGAAAGAGCCGTGAGTGCAGCGATACCCGACATGCTCAATCGAGTATGGGATGAATTTGACTATGGTGTTGATGTTGTCTGTACAGCTGGAGGAGGTTCATATTGAGACCTTGTAAAATTACATAATAAACTTTATGCTCATTTAAACCATTTACATTTACATTTACATTTATGGAGCCTATCCCAGCTGTCATTGGGTGGAAGGCAGGATACACCTTGGATAGGTCACCAGTCCATCGCAGGGCAGACAGACAGACATATACATTTACACACTCACTCATACCTAGGGGCAATTCAGCATGTTCAATCAGCCTGACTGCATGTCTTTAGACTGTGGGAGGAAACCGGAGCACCCAGAGGAAACCCACGCAGACACGGAGAACATGCAGACCCCACACAGAAAGGACCCTGGTCACCTGGCCCTGATAATTCAATCAATGCCTTTTTTATCATTGCATTAACTTGTTGCTAACACAGGCCTGTGACTAATATAACAGAAATCTAGCTTCACTACAGCTATAATACTCGTTTAGCTAAACTATAGACGACACATGGCAAAAGCAGGTAAGGACCTTCAAAATTTCTCAGAAAAGCACTTCTTCTTCCCCTCATTTCCACATTCTCCTCCTGATCTGAGGTACAGCAACAGTTGTGGATGCGAAGGACTCAGAGCTCACCGTTCTCTAATAAAGCTGATGGCTGGAGAGGCAGACAGGACCCGCTGTGTCGCTTATGGTCAGATAAAGGCCTAATGCTGTGAGTTCTGTGTGTGTGCTGATGAGCAGATGCAGAGATAGAGGCTGCCTCGGCCCATTGTTCCAGCAGCAGTGTGCAGTAATTGTGCTGATGTGTAATTACTGCCTGTCACCCTCAGGGACGGTTTTACAGCCCGAGACTGGCAGCTCACGTCTGTACAGAGAAAAAACCCGCTGAACTCATCACCGCTCAAAGGTATAGAATCGGTTTTCTGTCATATGAAACCAGTTTGGTTCAGATGTGTGTACAAAATAACGGAAACACTACATGAAATACTGACACTCGCTTGCCATTTTATCAGAAACACCATATAGGTGCACTTTGTAGGTTTAAAGTTACAGACTGTAGCCCACCTGTTGCTGCATAATTCATCAGCCCCCCTCTACACTCTCAGAAACAAAGGTACTCAACTGTCACTGGGGTGGTACCCCTCATCACTGGGGTGGTTCCCCTCGTCACTGGGGTGGCACACCTCATCACTGGTGTGGTACCCCTTGTCACTGGAGTGGTACTCCTTGTCACTTGGGTGGTACCCCTCATCACTGCAGTGGTACCCCTCGTCACTGGAGTGGTACTCCTTGTCACTTGGGTGGTACACCTCATCACTGCAGTGGTACCCCTTGTCACTGGAGTGATACTCCTCATCACTGGGGAGGTACCCCTCATCACTTGGGTGGTACCCCTCATCACTGCAGTGGTACTCCTCATCACTGCGGTGGTACCCCTCGTCACTGCAGTGGTACCCCTCATCACTGGGGAGGCACCCCTCATCACTGGAGTAGTTCCCATCGTGACTCGAGTGGTTCCCATCATCTCTGGGGCGGTACCCCTCATCACTGGATTGGTACTCCTCATCACTGGAGTGGTACCCCTCGTCACTGGGGTGGCACCCCTCGTCACTGGAGTGGTTCCCCTCGTCACTGGGGTGGTACTCCTCATCACTGGAGTGGTACCCCTCGTCACTGGAGTGGTACTCCTTGTCACTTGGGTGGTACCCCTCATCACTGCAGTGGTACTCCTCATCACTGGGATGGCACCCCTCATCACTGGAGTAGTTCCCATCGTCACTGGAGTGGTTCCCATCATCTCTGGGGCGGTACCCCTCATCACTGGATTGGTACTCCTCATCACTGGAGTGGTTCTCCTCGTCACTGGGGTGGCACCCCTCGTCACTGGAGTGGTACCCCTCATTACTTGGGTGGTACCCCTCATCACTGGAGGGGTACCCCTCATCACTGGAGTAGTTCCCATCGTCACTGGAGTAGTTCCCATCATCTCTGGGGCGGTACCCCTCATCACTGGAGTGGTTCCCATCGTCACGGGAGTGGTACCCCTCGCTACTTGGGTGGTATCCCTCGTCAATGGAGTGGTTCCCCTCATCACTGGGGTGGTACCCCTTGTCACTGGAGTGGTACCCCTCATCACTTGGGTGGTACCCATCGTCACTGGGGTGGTACCCTCAAGGGTACATCTTCGGTACCTTTAGTTACACTGCAAAAAAGATTGGCTTAAATACAAGAAATAAACAGTGAATTTGAGGAGGAAATGACTTTATACTAGTGAAATTATCTGTTTATGCAGCAAGAAATCTTAAAATATGTTCCAGTCTAGAAATAAATAGACTCTGATAAGTGTTCAAAGGTTTGAAGTAAGTAGAAAAGGCTGTTTTTTAGATGCAATTACTTGAGATCAGACTTGCTACAGCACAGTAATAAGTGAAGCACACTGAATATTAGCAAATATTTCTTCCCAATATTTCTAAATTGTACCACACAGAAAAAAATGAAGACCAAGGAACAAGAAAAATAAACTACTAATTTGAGTGGAAATTACTTAATACTACTAGAGTACAATGCTGTTACTTGAAACAAGCTGTCTCATCTTGAAATGGGTCAGCCTAAGAGAGAGAGATCACATTGGACCATTGAAGAATAAAAAAGGACATGTTGTTTGAACATCAGAGAGAAAAATTTAGGTTCTTTTGTGGAAAAAGGCCTCCACACTGCTCTGCCTCATCCTGAAAAAGAGACATAAACCACATTAGCGTAACAATAACAGTGGCATATTTTTAAAATAAGTCTAATTTCTACATCACTGCTGTGTTATGATATTAATAATAATAATAATAATAGACCCTATTTGTCAGATGCCTGATCAGAAAAATACTGGACCTTAAAGTCAAAGGAATTGCTGTGACATGTAGCTTTTAATATTTTTAAGCTGTATTGACTCCAAACATCCTGATTCAGCTCCAGCCTTTACATTTTTTTATATAAACTTTCATTTTAAATCACTAGGTTATAAAAAGGTACAAATGTGTATGAAAAATGTATTAAAGACACACAGTTGGACCTTAAAACCACTGGTATACCTTCTGAGGGTATACTGGTAGAAATAAAGATACTGCCCAGGTACATTTTTCATTCATCAAGGTACAAACAATGTAAATGTTCTCTCAAAGGTACAACAGTGGTTTTAAGGTCTGATTGTGAACCTTAAATAAGTTTTTCCAGGTGAAAAGTTCGTATTTGTACCTTTTCATAACCGAATGTTTTAAAACAGAACAGTAAAATAAAAGCCTGGAGACGAGACGGGGTGTGTGGAGTCAGTACAGCTTAGAGAATATAATTCCAGTGGATTATGGTTCAGTTATGTTCCCTGACTAAAGGTACTGAGATGTACCCTTGAGGGAACCACCCCAGTGACAAAAGGGGTCCTGTCCCAGTGATAGCTTACTACCTTTTTTCCGAGAGCGTATGTGTACATTGCGTGTACTTTGATGAATATAAAATGTAACTGCACAGAATCTTTATTTCTAACCCCCTTTTTTTCCTCATCCTATTCATCAGTAAAATGGGACCACCATATACCCACCACTGAGCAGATATTATTTGGCTGGGGGACCACTCTCAGCACAGCAGTGACGCTGATATGGTAGCAACATGGTGGTGAAGTGGCGCTGGTGGTTCTATGGTGGTCCAGTTTCACTGGTGAATGGGATAGAGGGGGGCTGATAACATTGTGCAGCAACAGATGGGCTACAGTCTGAAAACCTAAGGCACACCTGTAGGGTAAGTGGTGTTTCTCATAAAATGGCCAAAGTATGTCTGTTATTTTGTACAGCTTCTGCACACGTATGACAAGATTTGAAAGAAGCTGAAAAAACACACAAAACAAAATAAAACAAAAACAAGAAATTTTAAGTGCAAAACTTTGAACACCCCTGATCAAATGACACGTTTTGTTGATTTTCTAGGACAAAATATGTAAAAGTCAAACTTGTATGACACAAAATTTTTATTTCTTTGCTGAGTTTCGCATATTGGAAACAAATTTAAACAAAAACATAAAATGTACCATAACTTTTACACAGGCCACATTTGATGTTTTCTTGATCCAATACGTTCAATTCAGCAAATAAACAGTAATTTTGCACAAAAAAACCTTGCAGAAGTGTGTTCTCTCTGGATGACGTGTTCACTTATTTTTACTTAGAAAATCAAGAAAACATGTAAATCAGCCAGGGGCGCCAAACTTTTGCATATCCAGAATGGTCAACAGAGCTGAGGAAGCTGTGTAACATCAAGAATGAAGTCATAATAAAAAGGATGTCCAGAATACCTCACATTTCATTGTTTAAAATATTGAATGAAAGTCTAAAAACATATTTGGATGTCTGGTTTACCATATTTAGAGCTACACTATGTAAGTTTTGGAGATTTGGTGACCTCTCTGGTGGAAACGTGGAATTGCCTGCAACGTGCAGAAGAACATTTTGTAAAGTTGTGCTTCGGCCCCCTTCCCCAAGCGGATGAATCTGATGATTGTGAGTGCGTTGAAAGAGAATTCACCTGCTGAAGGACGTGTCTTCTGAGGAGGTGAGTGAATTATCTACTATTGTCATCAAATCTTCATCAGTATAATGTTGATTTTGTACTTGAGACAAACATCGAGCCGGACCTTCTTTTCGAGCCTGTGCTTTTGACGTTAACATGTAAAGACATACGACGTGACCTGAAAAGCTCCCGTTTTAAGTGCAGCTCAATATTATATACAAAATAATAAGTGATTCCAAGCTTTTAAGCAGCAGTGCAAGTGCTGACGAATTCGCGGGAAACAAATTTGCGGTTCTGTTATTCAACTATATCAACTCCTGCCCTTCATGCACTGTGACAAATACTGACATATCAGAAGGCCTCCTTCTTGCAGCTAGTGGAGCATGCTGGGAACAGAGACGTCACTGTCTAGTGTGATGAAAAAAGGCATCTGCAGAAACAATATAACAATAAGAGCAAATAAAGTCAAGATGTACACTCCATGGTCATCTGTTGATGCACAGTTTGTGTTGGTGACCATCTAGCTCTTCATCAATGCCCAGTTTCTGACCACAGAGATGTTCTGATAGCTGATAGATTATACTGCAATAGATGGACTACAGTCTGTAATACAAGGTAGGTGTCTCTAATAAAGTGGCCCGGGAGTGGAAGTACAAGGTAGGTGTTTCTAATAAAGTGGCCAGTGAGTGGAAGAACAAGGTAGGTGTTTCTAATAAAGTGGCCTGTGAATGGAAGTACAAGGTAGGTGTTTCTAATAAAGTGGCCAGTGAGTGGAAGTACAAGGTAGGTGTTTCTAATAAAGTGGCCACTGAGTGGAAGTACAAGGTAGGTGTTTCTAATAAAGTAGCCAGTGAGTGGAAGTACAAGGTCAGTGTTTCTAATAAAGTGGCCTGTGGGTGGAAGTACAGGTCAGTGTTTCTAATAAAGTGGCCCGGGAGTGGAAGTGCAAGGTAGGTGTTTCTAATAAAGTGGCCAGTAAGTGGAAACACAAAGTAGGTGTTTCTAATAAAGTGGCCAGTGAGTAGAAGTACAAGGTAGGTGTTTCTAATAAAGTGGCCAGTAAGCGGAAGCAGAAGGTGGGTGTTTCTAATAAAGTGGCCAGTAAGCGGAAGCAGAAGGTGGGTGTTTCTAATAAAGTGGCCGGTGAATGGACATGACGATTGGGGTAGAGGGGGTCTGATAAAAAGCAACAGATGGACTACAGTTGTGGATAATGTGTTTTCTGTGCATTATTATCACTCATTTCTTCATCCACACGTCAAATGTTCCGAACTCCATTATCGAGTTCATTAAAGGCTGCTACTGTTCATTGGGAAGTTTGGTGAGCAATCTAGAGAGTAAACATTGTTTAAACAGTAATTATGGCAACGTTATGCAGGCAAACAATACACAAATGAAGGTTTCGTTCTTTCTTCCTGCACAGGCTTGTTTCTGGTGGAGAACAGGCGGACAGATTGATACATAAATGCATGACATGCATTCATAAGATGCCACGCAAAACATTTTCCAAACGAAAGAGACGTAAGGGTTGATATGAGAGCAAAACGGCTGGCGAAATTATTCAGGGTCTCATGAGAAGCATTCTCCAACAAATCTAATTTCCTGAATTCAATTTGAGAGGTTCACAAACAAGTCAAAATGATTTCAGTTCACATTTGCACATAGATAGACTGGGGGGACGGTGGGAGATTCAGTGTCATTTTGCGACTTGAGACAAGAAGCGTTTTATGCAAAAGTGTAATGGTGTTGATCAAACCCATGTTGATGAAGAATTTACTTATTTTACGACTATTATTCTATTAAAGCCATAAACAAGTCATTTTGAAGGCCAGAAAACTTGGTTGTCAACACTTTAATGTATTTCAAAAATGTAGTAGATACAAAACAGCACAAACTGCAGGCCAGCAACAGCTGTGTTGCATGCTGGGAAATATGCTAAATGAAGTACACTCGGTCATTTATATTATTATATATTATATATTTCATGCAACATTTGTGTCATATTTAGCATAATACGCTACCCATCCCTGTTGTGCTTCCACTCACTGGCCACTTTATTAGAAACACCTACCATGCACTTCTACTCACTGGCCACTTTATTAGAAACACCTACCTTGTACTTTCACTCACTGGCCACTTTATTAGAAACACCTACCTTGTACTTCCACTCACTGGCCACTTTATTAGAAACACCTACCTTGTTCTTACACTCACTGGCCACTTTTTTAGAAACACCTACCTTGTGCTTCCACTCACTGGCCACTTTATTAGAAACACCTACCTTGTTCTTACACTCACTGGCCACTTTATTAGAAACACCTACCTTGTACTGTCACTTACTGGCCACTCTTATGAGCTCCACCGACCTTATGGGACTATATAGGTGTACAATTACAGACAAGTCCACCTGTTGCTGCATAACGTCTCAGCCCAAGAGCAGCTGTGTGGTCAGAAACCTACCACTGATAAAGGGCTACAGGATGGAAAACTCAAACTGTATGTCAAAAGATGGGATACAGTCTCTACACGTACACCAGCAAAGTGGACAGTCAGTGCACATTTCTGTGCTGATGTTGCTCACAAGTACAACATTTTTTCATTAGTGCCGTTTTTAGAAGCTAAACGCTTTCCGCTGCTCATATTGTTTCATTTCTCCAGCAGGTAGGAGGCCTGCTGTGCATAAAAGTTCTTCATATTGACATATGTAGCGGTTAGATAACAGGTTTTGTGTATGAGAGTGCTTGCTTTGAAACAGATCTGAGTGGGGTGTTTTGAAGTTGTGTAGGCTGTTTGCTTGTATCTAGCAGGGCACAGGAGACTAGCAGCGGAGGTGTGTGCCTATGCAGAGAAATGAGTGAAGGGAGGATTGGGAGGTGTTTGAATGAACAGAGCGGGCACAGTAGGTGGTTTGCCTCAGATGAGTAATACCTGCCCAGTCACATCCCCTTTTAGACAATGATTTCTGTTCTTCTCCGTGCTCTGAGCAAACAACAGGGATTAGCCGTGGCCTGAGACGATTTAGCTCTGTGACAAAACAGCGCAGACCAGCCTTCCGAGCTCCGGTCCCCAGCGTTTTGATGGAGATGTCTTAACAGAGAGCCCTTGAAGACCAGGGATGTGATTAAAGTGAAGCAGCAACAGAGACAGAGTCCTATTCAGACTCAAGGCCTCTGCAGGACCTCAGAGGGCAGCAGTATGAGGAGCATAACCACCAGAGCTTGAAATATTTGTCTGAACCCAGTGGAAAGCAACTATTCATGGGGGGGTCAGTCTTGTTCAACATAGTTTCTCAAATATTCCTCAAACTTGTTCAAATTTCATATTGAGGTTTCTCACAGACCCTCACACATCTTTAGTCTGTACTTACTGCTTTAGTTGTTTTTCCTTTCTACTTTTATTGTCTTATCTTGTCTTCTGGCATGCTTGAGTCACTGTCAGGTTGTTGGCAGAACTTAGAAGCAAGGTCCTACAGTGAGATTTGGACAAAATTCAGACAGAATTTTGTTGGGCTACAGTCGGGTTCAGACAGAATTTTGTGAGCTGCAGTCAGTTCAGACAGAATTTTGTCAGCTACAGTCGGTTCAGACAGAATTTTCTCGGGCTACTTTTGGGTTGGGACAGAATGTTGTGCTTCTGATGAGACCTGGTTGGGTCTTCTATACATAATACTAAAGAACATAACAAAACAACATCGTAATAACAAAATAACAGTTGTATATCAGTACCTATGATGGTTTAGTACAGGTCCTCAAATCCAGACCTTGAATTCAGCTTCTGGCCCTGTGGCCAATCATTTGCATCAACAATTCAGTTGACTACCAGTAATTACTAAATCCTGGACCCATTATCCCAGTAAACTGACGTAAGGTCTGTATTTAATATTTAATTTTTTATATTTAATAATTTAATTTAATTTCATATTAAGTTGGAAGAAAAAGGAGGCCTACCTAGAGCAAAAACGACTGAACAAGAGTTCTAATGGTGGAGAGAGACAATGGAATTGAGGACACACAGAAAGACTGATCTAGCACATCTGAAGCTAACAAAGTGCGGCAACCAGTCAACCCACCAATTTACCACTAGTATTCAGGTGTTCTAGCATAGGCAATGTGGATACGTATGTCTTGTGTGCACGACTTTGGACATAACACTGAAAGGAGAGGGTGCATTTGTTTGGCTTTTGAGTTTTAAAACTGTCAGCTTCAACAAAATCAGTGACCCCTGCTTCAAAGCTCTGGAGCCGGATTCTCAAAGCTTCTTGTAAGTTATTGACGACAGCCGTCATAACAGCCTTATGACCTTCTTAACCTGACACTGCTCTGTGACTGGTTAGTGACCTTCCCCATGCCTCACTCTCGAAAGAACGATGGGACATCCTTAGGTAGTCGTGCTGTAACTCCTAGGCTAAACCTTAAATGGAACTTCAGCTGTTTTACTATCTAGTAATGACAGCCAGCATTTCAAATACGCACAGTCAATGGGAGGAGAGTGAAGAAGCCCACATGGTACGTCATCACCCTCAGTCTGCACACTTAGAAAAGATGGTTCTTCAAGGGTTCTTTAGTAAAAGCAATGGTTCTATTTAGAACCACGAGTTCTATAAATGTGATGGCTTTGTAGGAGTCAGACGCTCGCAGAGCAGGCTGTGGTTAAAATGTTTAACAAAAGATAATTCAAAAACGAAGTACAAAAAAAGACAAAGGGTCATACACAGGCAAACAGGGCAATACAGGCTGAGCTAAGTCACAGTGAAAAGGCCACAACACAGAAGAGGAAAACAGAGGCTAAAGGAGTCAGGCTAGAATCATAAACAAAAAAAAAACAAGCTAGAAAACAAAAGGAAGTCAAACACTGGAACAAAAGACTCAGTAATGCACGGCAGACTGATACAATACTTCACAAGGAAGCTATGGAAACAAACAGGTTATATGGGCACATAAACAGGTGACAACAATCAATGATCAGGTGAACTGGATAGGTAGATGGCTGAGAGTCTGTGGTCATGGATTCTGGGAGTTGGAGTTCTGGACGGAGTGAGGGGTGTTAGCGTCTGCTGAGCCGGTGGGAGGCGTGACAATAAAAAACATTTCATGATTAAATGGTTCTTTGCATGGTGAAATGGTTCTTCAGATTGACAGAAAATGTGTTTTAAATGGTTCTATAGGGAACCTTTTTAAAAATAGTTCTGTATAACACCAAAAAGGGTTACAAGCTTGACATTGTGACAATAAAAGAACCCATTTTGGTGCTATATAGAACCATTTACAACACATTCTCCATCAATCTGAAGAAACAATTTATCATGCAAAGAACATACAAGTGAAATGGTTCTATATAGAACTCATATTTCTAAATAGAACCAAATTCTTTACTAAAGAACATTGTCCATTGTCCATTTTATCAGCTCCACTTACTATATAGGTGCACTTTGTAGTTCTACAGTTACAGACTGTAGTCCATCTGTTTCTCTGCATACTTTGTTCGCCCCCTTTTACCCTGTTCTTCAGTGGTCAGGACGCCCATGGATCCTCACAGAGCAGGTACTATTTGGGTGGTGGATCATTCTCAGCACTGCAGTAACACTGGCGTTGTGCTGGTCTGAGTGGATCAGACACAGCAGTGCTGCTGGAGTTTTTAAACACCTCAGTGTCACTGCTGGACTGAGAATAGTCCACCAACCAAAAACATCCAGCCAACAGCGTCCTGTGACCACTGATGAAGGACTAGAGGATGACCAACACAAACTGAGCAGCAGCAGATGAGCTATCGTCTCTGACTTTACATCTACAGGGTGGACTGACAAGGTAGGAGTGGACAGTGGGTGGACACAGTGTTTAAAAACTCCAGCAGCACTGCTGTGTCTGATCCACTCAGACCAGCACAACGCCAGTGTTACTGCAGTGCTGAGAATGATCCACCACCCAAATAGTACCTGCTCTGTGAGGATCCATGGGCGTCCTGACCACTGAAGAACAGGGTAAAAGGGGGCGAACAAAGTATGCAGAGAAACAGATGGACTACAGTCTGTAACTGTAGAACTACAAAGTGCACCTATATAGTAAGTGGAGCTGATAAAATGGACAATGAGCGTAGAAACAAGGAGGTGGTCATAATGTTATGCCTGATTGGTGTATATATACATGGTCTGATATATGAAGGCTAATATATATATATAACACATAAGTAAGAACATAAAAATAAATGAACGGTTTTACCGTTGATTAAACTGCCCTCTTAAAAAAGATGTATAGGTATATATAGATATGCCTAATTATTTATTCTACTGCATAAAATACATAAAGGAAAAACTAGAACTTTTGTAGGGTATAGATAAATCACAACAATTAGACAAGTGTAATGGTTTTATCCTGTTATAGCTGCTCTGAGATGGTCCTAAATTTTACTACAGTCACGCCCACAGACAAGACTAGTGATAAAACGGTGCCCAAAATGTTTTGAGAATCTCTGCAGGAGGCAGTTATGATTCAGGCTGAGAAGATGTGATGGTCCTACTGGGTTATGACTGAGTACTTTGAGAATTTGGCTCCAGGGTATTACGCCAGCAGGTCAAACACCCCCTAGTGTTCATCACAGGGGTTTATGACGGCCTTGCATTACAGCTCTAAGAAGTGTTATGTTGGACTACTTTAATGCCAAGCTCACTAGATTTATTCTGAGATGACATTTAGGAGTTAGGCTTTGTGGCCAGAAGAGTGATTGCTTCAGGAAAAAAAACAGTGTGATAGGGAAAGCTCTCAAAAAATTACAAAAATCTTCCAGCTCCCTTTGCGTGTGGAAGGTGAGTGGGCCAAGCACGGAAGAAAAACAAACATTAGTTTCAATTTGGCACCCAAAACTCAGCAGAGCATGAGAACCTATAAACATTTTATGAGAAGATACTTCAGACTGCATAAAAATAAACCATCTACAAAACAAGCGATTAAACAGGGACCAGCGCATTCTGTCTTTGTTTAAATCTCAACCAACGGACCATATTGCTTGGCCGTCTTCAACATCTGTTATTTTGCATCACGCAGCGAGTCCATGAGCAGAAGTATTCGGTGCAGAATGAGGACAAATAGATGACTTGCATGTCCATGTGAGAGTAGTGCGCCTAAGAAAACATTACCACATGGTGTGATCGTTTCACACGAGAGGTATTTGGACTGGAATCAAACCTTCATGAAAAAGGCCAACTGCTACACTTTTAAATGTTAAATCAACCAGCTTGATTGCTAATGTTCACAAAAACTCAGTAGTAATAGAATCAGAAGACGTGAATTAGAAAAGAACAGTTTTCCAACCACTTCTGGAATAAAGCGAACTGAGAGAGGAGAATTGCCACTTTTTTTGAGTAAGATTGGCTTTAATATTGTGTAAAAAAAAACCCCCAAAAAAAACCAAAACTGAATCATAAATCTTAAGTTGTGTGTTTACAGAAATTGCTTTAATGTTGGACGGGGGGTTCGGATGCCACTCATTTCACAATCAAAGAGCACAAAGCTCCGTCTGAGGAGGCTGGAAATGAACAAATAGCAGGACGTGTAATTGCAGCACTTAAAACAACCCTCTGCTTGTGTGCTAGAGGGAACAGAGAAACAGGGCTTTCATGAAAAACCTATTTCATGCATTATTTCCTGACCGCTTACGTAAGCGCAAATATGCTTTACAGCAGCAGCAGCGGCTTCTGATCAGGTTTTGTCCATATGGAGCTCTTGTGTGAAAGAAGCAAGATACATTTATGAGTTATTTGCCACTGTTGCTATGCTATTTCCGCTTGGAATTAACACAGGAAATAACATTCACTGCTTTGATGGGCATCTCCGACACAGAAAGAGAAGGGAAGAAGGAAAAATGGGTGCCATTACCGTCTGCACACATCAATGTGGGGTTTTAAGGCTGGAGCGTCTCTTTATGATTTCAAAAACATTTCGTTCACATCAACATGAGGCCTAATGCATGTATTCTTTAATTCTTTTAAGACAAATTAAAAGCTCAAAATAGCTTTCTCAGTCCATTATATGCCAATATTGGAGTTTTAGATCCTGTTGTGACACAATCAGTGACATGGTCACCTCAGCAATTAGAGGAGTAGTTTGGTGAAAAGTCTCCATTTCACCTTAGTCTTGCTGGGGCAGATGTGATCTTATATTGAGAGTAGGGCTGGGGAATGCAATGTCATTAAATCCTATAGGTGATCCATCATTTGGCAGGGTTAGCCAATCTAGCCGGATCAGAATAGTTGAATGAACTTTATATGAACTACTGTACACATACCTTTCCTTGATTTTGTCTGATCTGTAGCCCATGGACTCACTAAATACACTGACAGAGCTGAGCACCATGTGGATCTATGTGGCCACCAGATCAGAGCAAAATCAAGAAAAGCAGACAGGAAAGAAAGTTTAATTCACCTATTCTGATGCAGCTCTAGTTAAACAGCACATAGGAAGCAGCACAGTGAGAACTCAAGCTCAGTTTATGTGCTGCTAGTACAGATTAAATGGACTAAAACTTTCAGCATTGTTTAGTGAATTTATCATGTTTGGCTATCAGCTAACAGCTCTTCATAACTCACTGTTTTCCAGCTATAATGAATGGAGTGAAGTTAGTTATGGTGTGACTAGACTTGCAATGTTAGCTGAGGTAACAGGCAATTAGCATTCTTCTCATTATCTTAAAGACTTTGGGCGGACTGCCCTTTCAGTGTAAGCTTCAAACACGGTGTCCTATGGATTTTTTGTGGAATTAAAGATAATACAGTACCATAAGATGTCTTATTGCTGGTTTGCTAACTGTCTAGGCTAGCAGTGTTTGCTAAAAAGGCTACCTACAGTGGAATATACCAATAACTGAGTGAAATAGGGAATTTATCATGTTTGGCATCAGCTAACAGCTCTTCATAACTCGTTGTTTTCCAGCTATGATGTATGAGGTGAAGTAAGTTATGGTGTGACTGGACTGATAATGTTAGCTGAGGTAACAGACAATTAGCATTTTTCTGTTTATCTTAAAGACTTTGGGTTGACTGCCCTTTCAGTCTAAGCTTCAAACACAGTGTACTATGGGTTTTATGTGGAATTTAAGAACGTACAGTGCTGTAGGTTTGCTAACTATCTAGACTAGCAGTGTCTGCTAAAAGGCTACCGACAATGGAAAATGCCAATAACTGAGTGAAATATGCTGGTGGTTGAGAGAAATATGGCAGTAACTGAGTTAATAATGCCAGTGGTTGAATGAAATGTGTCAGTAACTATGTTAAATATGCCAGTGGATGAGTAAAATATAGGAGATAAATGTGCCAGTGGCTGAGTGAAATATGGCCATAACTGAGGTAAATATGCCAGTATTTGAGTGAAATATGGCAGTAATGAACTAAATATGCCAGCGGTTGAGTGAAATATGGCAATAGCTGATCTAATATGCCCATGGTTGAGCGAAATATGGCAGTAATTAAGTTAAATATGCCAATGGCTGAGTGGAGTGGAATATCCATTTGTAAACACAGGCTTGAAAATTCTTAATTACTCATAAGAAAAGGCAGTTAAGCCACACATCAGCTAGGAAAAAATTCAGGGAATGAAAGAAGAGGTAGCATAATCAGATCATCAATGTTTCTCCACTCTTTATTTAGGAGTTTGTATGGATCCACACTATCAATAAAACAAGTTTTATCATTGTAATGTCTTTTGGCATTTAATTAATCATTTGCTCCACCTGTTTTCCCTGTTTTTGTACTATAATACTTTATACTAACAATGTTTACTATCCGGTGTCGACCAGAGGAGGATGGGTTCCCCTTCCGAGTCTTGGTTCCTCTCAAGGTTTCTTCCTGTTTCTCTTAGGGAGTTTTTCCTTGCCACTGTCGCCTCTGGCGACGCTCATGGGGGCTTGGACCCGGATTTCTTTCTGTAATGCTGATTTCCTTGTAAAGCTGCTTTGTGACAACACCTGTTGTAAAAAGCGCTATATAAATAAACTTTGCTTGCATTTCTCTGGAGTTGGATGAGATGAAATCCCTTCTCAACTGTGAAAACCTTGCTAGAAAACCAGCATAGACTAGTATAGCTGGTCACCAGCAAAACCAGCATACATTGTACTTGGATGCTGCTGTAGCATCAGCACCAGACCAGCATAAACTAGCTTAGACCAGCACGGAATTCATGGTGGTCTAAGCTGTTTTGTTTTTCTCATTAGTTTAATCATTGTCAAATCCACCCACTAGCTGGGTCTAAGCTGGGAGGGTGAAGGCTAGAATGTGCGTCCCCATTTCTTTTCGAATTCCTGCTAACGTAACATAATTTGACAGCTCAACATGCTTGGAGGAGAACACTAACTGCTAGTTCTGTTATGTCAGCTAAGCTATATTAGCCACACATGCTGAGTGATGGTGGGGAAGGGAACGGCAGGACCTCTCTTGGACTCCCAACCATGGAGTCTGTGGCTTATCTGGGGATTAAACTCGCAATCTCCTGACGATGTGATGTACTTTTGTCAATGTTAATAGACAATAGTATATCATACAATATCAGAAACCATAAGCATGTCTTTTAGTGCCAGGGAACACAGAGTAAAATATCGAAAATGTTTGAAACATACTAAAATTGAGTCTTATATTAAACATCCAGCAATACTTGAATAAAAATAAAGATATAAGTATGTTAAAACATGGGTTAAAAAATGCTGATCAGACCTACCTGAGAACTGTGTGGGCGTGGCTAATGAGCAGCTTGATTGAGAGCTCTCTGTCCAACACTTCTAGCCTGCTCCGCCATTCGTACAGAATGCAACTCATACAGAATTCTTACAAAATTTGATAGTGGGTGGACAAAAAGTCATGGACAGATGGACAAACAAACAAACGGATGAATGAAGCAACACGTAAATGAAGGAATGGACGAACAAACACTGTTAGTGTGCGGATAAATGAATAAACAGGTGACAGGCAGCTACAGACAGGTGGGCTAGTTGTTAGCATTGGTTATGCTGGGTTAGCTTTAGCTTGCTAAGTTTTTCTGGCTCTAAAACTGTTTTGTGTGGGCGGGGCAAGAGACGTCAGCCCTGTGATTGGTCAAAGGAATGTTTATGGAGGCATTACCCAAGATTAGGACTGCCCAGTTTATGTCAAGAGAAGAGAAATATGGTGAAGTCTATTGGTCACTTACTGGTCACTGGAACATTATTTAGAGGGTTTACTTAGTACATGTTTAATGTTTCCAAGATCAACCTGATTAGAGAGAAAACACAGATTTAGGCTCACTGGGTCTTCAAGAACTCCACACAGCTTAAAGCAAGTGCCTGATGATTTAGGCATGCAGTTAGCACAATGCTAATTGGTGGGGTATAAGCTTCCACTACTTGCTAGCTCCATTAGCCTTGTAGCTCCAGAGTAAAACTAAAGGAGTAAAGTTCAGACAACAAATGTGTTCAAAATTCAATACTGGGTCAGTGTTAGTTGACTACATTTCATTTTTATATTTCATTTTTATGAAAGTATCACTTTAACCCTTGTGTCACGTTGATGTATTTGTTACTCAGTGGTCTGGTGGATCCACCGTATTATTGTATTTTTTATATCAATACAGCCATAACAATTTATGTAAAAATACCAGATGTTTAAAATATCACAAGTGTCCAGCGTAGGGTTCTCCTTTAGCAGCTGTAGCCAGTCAGCAGCCTGTCCATGTTGTCCACCCTTCACAGAAAATGAGCAAAGGCCAAGGAATCTGAGGTTGAAATAATAATAAATCGCATCATTTATTTAGTTTGGTAACCATTGAAAATTGGCCCCACAGATCCCAACACCACAAAAGGGTTAAAATGTCTATGCTGGTCAGTGTTGGTAGGAATTATAGATTGTATCTCTGGTGCTGAGACTTAAAGAGGACCAGGCGGTCACTGTTCACCTGCTCCTGATAAAGAGCCTTTTCTCACCCTGTAGTGCTGCAGTATGCAGCCGTTTCTCTGCAGAGGAATATAACTGCATGCATAAAGCATAAATCACACCATCTGAGATTTATGCATCTGCTATATGTGCAAAACTGAGGGTCTAGAAGGAGACACACACACATCTGGCGTGTTCAGTTGGCATCATCAGCAGTTTGTTCAGCAAAGTTTTGAAAATCATGCAGACAGGAGAGATTGGCACAAAGTTTCAATCAGCTTGATTAGCCGTGATGGCCTGTTTGCTGACTCGGAGTCAAAACAAACAGCTGGTGGAAAAAAAAGGGGGGAAAATCCTCTGCAATAAAAACCGCCAATCGCGTCACGCAATTAGACTGGAAAGTTTCTAGAGGTAAGCAGCAGTTCACACAGATTCCCAATTAAAGACTGGTATTACTCAAAAGGGGATTACGCTGCTGGAGATTTCTTAACCTGGGTTTTTAAAGAAGCAGTAAGATATATATGAATCCTCAGAGCACAAAGCCTTTGAGTCTCTAAGAGAGAAGCTTATAAAGTTTTCTTAAGGACAGGGTTTGACGTTTTGAAGGAAATTAGCACCCCAGTCACAATGTCAATCAGGGTTAATGAGCGATGCACACTGCTAAAAGTTGTTGGACATTTTGCCTTCTTACATAATTTTCCAAGAGATGTTTGATTTTCACAAATATGTTCTCATTAAAGTAATTATGCCTTGAAGGTTTTGTTAGCACAAAGCAGCTGCGTGGATGCTTTGGTTATGCTTAGTTTCAACACTTTGTGTTCATCAAAGTATTTTGCTCGGTAAGACGAGCAGGTTTTTTTGATTTAAAAATTTCTGTTCAATTATTGAGATGTAAACAGAGTCATTCAGAGTGGTTTGGTGTGAAATGGTTGATTGTAGAGTCTCAGATTTCTTTACAGCGGTGGTGATAGGAACCAGGAGTCACCATGACTACAACACAAATATGACATTTTATTTACCCTCCAAAACCACCAGTGGACCTACATGAGTCTTCTGAGCTTTAAAATCTAATGTTGATATAATATAATATAATATAGATATAATAAAATGCATGGATAAAATAGTGGTAAATCAGAAAGCATTATTTTTGGGGGGGTTCTATTTTTGCTTATAGTGCCTTGCATGTAACTCTCTGGTATGAATGGATAAAAAGAATACTTTTTTAGGCCAAATTTTGTCTCAAATCTATCATAAAACAATGAGTGCGTTTATATGCACTTAATAATCAGATCATAATCGTATTTCTGCCGTTCTTTATTCAAATGGTCATGTATATGGCTCGCTCTGATTTCTTATATCAGAGTAAGGTCTAGAAATCTGATTGAGAAATCTGATAAAGAGAGCTGGATTTTATCTCAGTAATCAGATTTCTCAGTGCATGTAAACTCTGATTCTGATTTCTTTCTGATTTCCCTGTTTGTGTATGTGTGAAAACAGACTGCGGTACCTGGAAATAAGCGAGCAGCGTCGCCACGAGACACTTTTGGTGCAACACTGAAACCAAATACGTTCTTGACGAAATGAAGGATTTAAATATTCCTCATCTTCTAGATGATGTTTGTTCATATTTTCAGGTAAACTGGCTCGATGTTTGAAAAAAAAGCTGCAGCATGAAGTTTGAGTTTGAGTTTTATGTTACGTTTACGTCACGTCTTCTACTGTGAGTTTATTGGCCAGTTGCAAAGCAGAAATCTGATTACTGTCTGACTCATGTAGACCTTAAGTTTCCCCATTATCTGATTACTCAAGTGCATATAAACACGTTGATCGGATTACTGACAAAATCTTTTCTGCAGTTATCCTGTACAACATCCGGAGGATCCGACCCTTTCTCACTCGAGAGGCCACCCAGGTGCTAGTGCAGTCACTTGTCATCTCAAGGCTTGACTACTGCAACTCGCTCCTGGCTGGTCTTCCAATGCAGCCATCAAGCCTCTGCAACTCATCCAGAATGCAGCAGCACAGCTCGTCTTCAATCTCCCCAAGTTCAGCCACGTCACCCCACTGCTGCGCTCCCTTCACTGGCTTCCTGTAGCTGCACGCATCAGATTTAAAACTCTTATGCTTGCTTACAAAGCCAAAAATGGACCAGCCCCTCCCTACTTGATGGCTATGGTGAAATCTCGAGCTGTACCACGAGCCCTTCGGGCTTCGAGCACAGCTCGACTTGACCCGCCGTCCTTCAAGGCGCGGAAGGCAAGCATCAAGACTGTTCTCTGTGCTGGAGCCCAGGTGGTGGAACGAACTCCCACTGGCTGTCTGAACAGCGAGTCTCTCGCTGTCTTCAAACGCAGACTGAAGACCGTCTCTTTATACAGCACTTAAATGAGCACTGAGTTAAGTATTCATTGTAAAGTATTGTACTGCACTTATGTATTGTATTGTATTGTATTGTGTGTTTGCTCTGTGTGTAACTCTGTTCCTTTTTCTCTGGGTATCAATGACTTTCTGATTCTAGCAGTATCTGAGCTCAGGACTGACTTTCTCTTTAACCTGTTTGTAACTAGCAAAGATACTTTCTCTGGATAGACAAAGCACTTTTTGTAAGTCGCTCTTCGATAAGAGCTTTTGCTAAATGCTGTAAATGTAAATGTTATTGGATTATTAAGTGCATCGTCTCAGGCATCAGGCCATGCATAATCACCATTTCATGTAATAACTTTCAGCCTTTAGAGGTGGACGTCTGGTTCCTATCACCACCACTGTCAACAATCCTGACTTGGTTATTTTGTCTAGAATGAAGCATTTCACATCACATTGCACTGAATAACTTTGTTTACCCTCTTTAACTATTTAACAATGAAAAAAATGTAAAAACATAGGTGGACTTTCCCTTTAAAAGCATTTCCTGAAAGTCTTTTGGCTGAAAGGTCGTTCGAGCACCTGAAAGGTTTGAGTGCTGGTGATTGCTAACATAACAGTGAGGGGATATAAAGTGTGGCTTTTGGCTTTATTCACAGAGCAAGGCTTTTATCAGCTGTTCCTTCAGTTAAGCAGGTTTTTCAAAGAAAAACAGTGAGATCTAAAGAGCTTTCTCTGTGTTATTGAACTCACAAAGGAAGCTCGCTTATTAAAAGCATTTTGTAAAGCTCAGGTTTGACGAGGGCTGTGCTTTATGTGAGTTTTAGCACGCCTGAGGCAAAGTAGTTAGAGTCAGTGTAAAAGCACAGGATTAGCCCTCGATTTGATCGTGGGGGGAAACCCGTCAGGAGGGATCGGGCCCGCTCCCACCGCAGGCTGGGCATCTGCCAGCTAGCATTAGCATTAGCCTCTCTGTGATAACGAAGCGCTAAGTTGAAGGGCAGTCCATTTTAATCAGCGCTCGATGGGCAGACTCCCTGATCGGTGTCATATTGCGGCTGTCACTGTGTCTTCTGAGGAGGGAAGGCATCATCATGCCCACGTTTCAGTACCAAATGAAGATGTGATCGAGGGGTGAGAGAGGATTAAATGTCATTAGCACTGCGTTCACAGCCTGGCTTAGATTAACCATAACTGTTAATGACCAGATAGAGAAAAATCTAGCTAGTGTAGCTAATCTAGTTAGCGTCAATGAACAGCTGCTTTGGAAACTTCCAGAATGCCAAATTTGGTCCATGGCCTGTGCTACACACTCAAAAAAGATGGTTCTTTAAGGGTTCTTTAGTAAAGAAAATGGTTCTATATAGATCCATGGACACTCATATGCATTAACTTTTGGACGCAAATGATGGTTGAGGTCATTCTCTGTTTCTTCATCTCTAAACTCAGAAGTCAGAATCACCACCTAAAGTCAATATAAATATAAACTAAAAAACAGGCATTCATTATTAATTACAGTAATTAACATTATGATCTGCCCTCAGGGGATGTTTGAATTTTGGAACCAATATACTCCAACAAACAAATGATAAGCCATGATGGAAAGACTGATCTGTTTGAAGGTTTTGTTGAGTTCAATTCCCAGTTACCTCAGACGGAGACACTGCACTTGGCCCAGACCAATTTCCGAGTCCACCTCCAAATGATGTCCAGGCCAAGACAAGACAGAGACCAGACTCAAGTATTACAACACTGTATGTACACTGATCAGGCATAACATTATGACCACCTCCTTGTTTCTATGCTCAATTGCAGTAACACTGATGTAGTGGTGGTGTGTTAGTGTGTGTTGTGCTGGTGTGTCTGATCCTCTCAGACCAGCACAACACACACTAACACACCACCACGTCAGTGTTACTGCAGTGCTGAGAATGATCCACCACCCAAATAGTACCTGCTCTGTGAGGGTCCATGGGGGTCCTGACCACTGAAGAACAGGGTAAAAGGGGGCGAACAAAGTATCAGAGAAACAGATGGACTACAGTCTGTAACTGTAGAACTACAAAGTGCACCTATATAGTAAGTGGAGCTGATAAAATGGACAATGAGCGTAGAAACAAGGAGGTGGTCATAATGTTATGCCTGATCAGTGTACATACAGTGTTGTAGTACTTGAGTCTGGTCTCTGTCTTGTCTTGGCCTCGACATCATCTGGAGGTGGACTCAGAAATTGGTCTGGGGACCAGCCGAGTGCAGTGTCTCCGTCTGAGGTAACTGGGAATTGAACTCAACAAAACCTTCAAACAGATCAGTCTTTCCATCACGGCTTAACTGAGTATTATTGTTTGTTGGAGTTTATTGGTTCCAAAATTCAAACATCCCCTGAGGGCAGATCATAATGTTAATTACTGTAATTAATAATGAATGCCTGTTTTTAGTTTATATTTATATTGACTTTAGGTGGTGATTCTGACTTCTGAGTTTTAGAGATGAAGAAACAGAGAATGACCTCAACCATCATTTGCTTCCAAAAGTTAATGCAAAGTTGGACTATAATATAATAATTATTTTCATGAATTTTAATTTTCATATTATTTAATATATTTTATATTATTTAAAGTTACTAAAATGTTATTTCACAAAATATATTATGAAATATAATTTAAAGTATTAATCTGCAGCAATGTACATAAGTATTTGGACGGTGACACAATGAAGTGCAGACTTTCATCTCTAATTCAAGGGGTTTCAACAATTATTGCAGTAAACGTTTAAGAATTACAGCCTGTTTTTTTATACAGTTCAAAGGTAATTGTAAAAACTAACAGTTATAAATTCAGGGATTATTTTTAATACTTAAAATAATCCCTGAAGCAGGTGTGACACTGTGGTTAGAACTAGGCTCTGCAGCACGTGTCAAGCTCCAGCCCTGGTGGGCCAAAACGCTGCAGACTTCAGGACGCTACCTCATTGAACGCACCTGATTCAGCTCATCAGCTACTTAGCAAGGCCTTCAACTGAATTCAGAGCGTTAGATGAGGGTAAACTCTAATATCCACAGCACTTTGGCCTGGAAGGTCCCCAGTTTGACATGCCCTGCAGGAAGGTGTATCTCCAGGACCAGGGCTGGAGAACACTGCTCTATAGCCTGATGTGATGTCTGTGGAAGTAAGAATAAGCAAATATGCTAAAGACTAAAATGGATATGCAAAAAAACAAACTCAGCTATGTTACCAAGGGCCATGGATTAACTTCCAGAACATTTTCTTCAGTTCATTTCTAATTAAAAGGAGAATACAACATAACCCAATAACGTCACATAAACAGCGCTGACCTGGAGGGTTTAATAAAAGAAACACAAGGTATAACAAACAAGTAGCCACCACACATAAAACTCCATAAAAGAAATATATCTGTACCAACTGTATCATAAAAAAACAAAAATGTTTCAGAAAATAAATACTGTACATTTCACACAGAAAAACGATACGAAATTACTGTTTCTTTTAATCTGGCATGCTCTTTATTGTTTTTACGGTCTCTCCTATTAGAAACTATCGTTTCAAAAAATTCAAATGCACCGGATCTTACGTTCATGAAAAAAGTACTGTACAGTAGAATTTGGGAAGAAAATCATTGAAATATATTATTTTATTGAAAAGGAAACATCTTTTTATGTACATACTCTCATACATACATATTATGATCTATGAAATAAAGAATTCTCTGCGGATGGGAATTTCTCTTTCTCTGGTTCTAAAAAATACAAATAAACGCATCTATGTCTCTTAGCACCTCCTCTGCTCCGGAAAATAAAACTAGTATTGCAATCTTTTTAGGTAAACATTAAATACGCAATGGAGAATATCTTTAATGAACACGCTATACATTATTGCATCATCCAGGAGCTGCAAACGAGCGCAGTCTCAGTACAAATGAGGATATTACATAGAGACGAAAGGCCTGTGGTTGTCCAGTATCTGATCAGAAGGAAAATAAAGCAAACAGACTCAGTATAGTTAAGAAATAATGCTGCGTTCATGACCAACTGGGAACATTTCTGACTTCCAAGTAGGGAAAATCCAGCTGTCCAACTCATAGTACCCACTTTGGAAGTTCCCCAAGAGCTTCAGCTTCTCCAAGATGCAATTTTGTGGTCATTTTAAGAAGAATTAATAGCATGTTATTATGTTATTAAGCATTTTAGGGAGCTTTCTGGGTTTCCTTTGGTGTATGATACACTCAATCACTAAATACACTCTGATATTTTGAGTTTTTTTTAATCAAATTATGCACTTTCATATATTTTTTGGAGCAAACTGATTTATCCACTTTTAAAATAAATAGAGCACTAACCAAACTACTGTTTAACTCTTATGTAAAAGGAATAGTTCAGCAAAAAATCATATTTACGCAACTTCCCACTTACCCCAGATGTAGTTGATCACCAAAGACATATTTGGTGTCTGAATTTGCTTCTTTAGTTTTAAACTGGAGCGATGAGGCTAATGTTGCTAATAAACACTAGAAGTCAATAGTCACCCAAGTCTTTACAGTAAATACATACCCAAAACAGCTCTCAAGCTGCATCCAGATCTTCAGTAAGGTGGATTAGGCTTATTTATGTGGTTTAGACGCAGTATGACTCACTGTTAACTATAAAAATGAACAAATCATCACTGTGTAGCTAGATGCAGCCACTTTTAGCCCCCTGCAGAATCTCATTTGTGTGCACAAAGCTGGATTACACTCGTAATTTCTATTGTTTCTATTCATAAACATATATCCTCAGAAAATTCAAGATGAACAATTATTTACAACTATACCAGAAATCGCTAACAAAATCCACAGTGTCAATTTGCATTTCCGTTACTTGGCCGACGCTCTTAATCAGAAGAAAGCAAACGTACAGCAGCATTGGGTGTCTTACCCTAGGACTCCTATTTGTATTGCATAGGGTTTTGGCCTGAGCAGGGAATCGAACCCTGCTCTGCTGCCTGGCGGGCAAAGATTTTACCCACTATGTTATACCTTATGACTGCGTCACGACATGTGCACATGAAAAAGAGTCAAAATTTGGCACACACTGAAAAGACATTGAAATAGATGCAGGCAAAAACACTAACATTAATATCTATGCAGGGCACAAATTATTGCCAACACTTATATTTGGTTATTGTTCATAATAATCACATTATGAAACGTGGTACTTTCTAATAGAGATTACTGATGGTTTACTGGTAGGCGGCTTAGACCGTAACACTGTGTCACAGGTCACGGCTACTGAGGAGAACCGTAGGTGGTCGATACTGCACCCGAGGGAGTGCCCAAGAGCAATGGATTTCTTAGAACCCAATCTGACGCACAAGCTCTTTCCTGTGGTGGGACTGAGTCTCATCTCACTAAAACAGATCTTGAAGAACAGCGGAGGCAATATAAAATACAGTTGTTATACTTACCAACCAAGAGGGTACAGTCAGGGGGCAAAAGGGGAAGGGGCTCAAGCCCCTCTGGGGGCTACCTGTGCATGTGCCTGTGCAAAAAACAGTGTGACTGTAATGAGGACCTGGAATCTGGTGGACTGAGAGAAGTTTTAGGGATGTATTCACAGAAAAGATTTGGGTGGCAACTGACTTCTAGTGATTGTTAGCAATGCTAAATCCTTAGCTCCAGCATTACACTGAAAAAGAAAAATCTGGATGCCAAATGTGTTGGCTGAATGTCTGGGGCCGGGGTCGGCAACACGTGGCACTGGAGCCACATGTGGCTCTTTTACTGCCCCCTTGTGGCTCCACAGCAGAATTAGATTTTTAGGTAAAATTAAAATAATCCTCCTTTGCAGTAAAATAAAGCTCTGCTGATCGTTCAACACAGATTAACAATAAATGGTCTTAAACACTGGAGTTAATGCATAACTGCTATTACACCAACCCTCAACCCTGAAGGTTGGCGTGCAGTCACCATAGCAATGCAGACAACAATCTCGCCTAGCTAGCAGCCAACAAAATGGCAAAAAAGCAAAAGATTCAAGACGAATATTGAGAATTTAGAGACAAACTCACTTGCAACTATATGCACTCCAGCTGGTTTTCTGATATGTTTACTCTGCAACAAGGAACTGTCAACCACCAAAAAGTTGAACTTTTAATGACATTTAACAAGAAACTATTTTAGCTTTGCAGAGAAGTTTCCTGCTGGAGACGCGAGAAAAGCAGCAATAGCTGAGCTAAAGCTTAAAGCAGAGCAAAGTAAGTCTGCATTTCTGTTTATATTATATTTTTTAGCCTATCCTAGTACATTAGCACATACTGAGACATATTTACAGCCAAGATGGTAAAAATGTTACACCAATAAAATGGACATACAATGTTTGTGGCCCCAAGCTGGTTTGATTTTTGTTGAAATGGGACAAAATGGCTCTTCTTAACATTTGGGTTGCCGCCCCTGGTCCGGGGGGCGAGTAACAGAGTGGAAATTTGAGCTTCCTACACGCCCACAGCAGCCAAACAAGTATTACATCACTGAGTGTCCATTTTTCCCCAATTTTAAACAAATGAAGTTGAGTGAATGCTTTAGGGTGGGAAGTAGGAAATTTTCTGAGTCTGAAAAGTCTGAGTTCCTATTTGTCATGAACACAGCATAAAAATGAAAACGGGAAATCAGTCATCAGTGAACTCTTGTGTGTCTTTGGGGACGAAATAAAATGGTTTACTACGAACGGACAAGTTAAGAGTGAGACTTCCTGCTAAGGCTTAGTAAGGAAACTATAGTACAACATCAGAGCAGAAACCAAGAGAGCGTCGGTGACGAAAGCTTATTGACTACACAATACGAGACCAAAACTGCATCACACACCCCCGACCACATCAAACCACTGAGTGAACATGTACCGTCCCATGGGTTTTAGCTTTGTGATTGTTTTCGGCGTTATTCCAAGACAGCATGTGTGCATTTGTGTTTGTATGAATCTGGAATCGTCTGTTCAGTTGAAAAGGAAGACCATGATCATTCAAGTCAATCAGGAAGCAGTTCAAACGCTTTTTTTAATTCCTTCCATGAGAATCCAAATGTGCTCCCTCCAGCAGCTCACGAGGACTTAAACCATTCCGGAGAAGGATTTTTTTTTGGTTCTATTTAACCCCTTAAACTCTAAGAAGCTGTCGACGTGTCCAAACTTCCATTCCTCACCCTCGTAACTATGAAACGTATCAGTAGTTACTGAATAATTCATAGTAGTTACAGGGTAGTAAGCCTTAAAGGAACGCTACAGACATTTTTAATCTGATCTCTATCTGCCACATCTGTACTGTATGAGAAGAAATGAAAAATTCAATATGTTTACTTAGAAAAAAGCAGAAAATTTGTTGAATCTAAACTTGCTTATAATAGAAGCCAATGGAGAGTTGCTGTACAATCAAAGGCATTTGTAATTTCTAAATGTTTACAATTTATTCTTTCAGAGATGGGCCTAGTTTTCCAGAGGGAAGAACTATAATATTTACAATAATTATAACTGTAGTTATCATGATGAGCCGAGTCGCATCGTAACTAATTTTACCTCATAACTTTTAGCTAGAAAACAGCAACTTTGGGAAGACTTAGGTAACTGACTGACTAAGTTAATCACTATCATCTGCCTGAGTGGACGGAGTTCTGTCTGATTGCCATGGATACCAGAAAGCCTTAGAGAAAGCAAAAATCAACTGAACTGCTTTTTTTTATTAACTGCATTCATCCAATGTTTGAAAGCTGGATGAAAGTTGATAAGAACAGCTTTAGTAAGATGTTCTGTCATGCCTGTCTTATTATTTCGCTGCTGTTGGAACAAAACCTTATATCTCTGGTTTTTTATTGTTTTTCATTTTTTGACATAATTTGAAAATGCCTGTTGTCCTTTACATTGTGTGTAATTTTCACAATTAATGGACCAAAAAAAAAACAGCCCGAAATAACTTGGAAAAAATTCTGGTTCCATTGACTTACAAAAAAAGTGAAATATGTTTTTTGCTTCTCCTGTCAAGTTACCACTTTGGAGATGTGAGGTTTATTCTGATAGCAGCAATATATTCAATATATATTCATTAATAAGGAGGCAGAATTTCTGAATAGTCATGAAGGCCTAAAAATAGTAGTAAATTAGGAAAGCTTCTCTCTAATGTCATGCATTCTTATATTTAAGAACCATGAGATGTCTAAACACTATACTCCACCAGAGGGCAGTGCAGAGCCTGCATCTTATGCTTTGTTCTAATGGTTCTAATCTGTTTAGTCTAAAGAAAGAAAACAAAGAAAGTCTACTGCAGCCGTCTGAAGGATGAGAAGTGCAGTGCCGCTATTGCAGGAATAGAAAGTGCCATTTTGCACTCGTGTAGATTTACTGACACAAGACTTTCAACATAATTTAGTGACTTTTTCAGGTTTCATATCAGCAAACTAACTCCTCACAAACTCGCTGTTTTTGGCTAAATGATGCTGAAATAAGTTACGATACAATTAGGATAGTTACATTATCTGAGGCAGCATTTGTCTGGTTATCTTAAAGACTTCAGACTGACTGATTTCTGGCTGTTGATTTCAAGCCACATCCATCTACTACAGATTTCTGTGGTCCGGTTCTGGATTTAATTTGATGCAGTAATAGATGCTTAGAGACCCTGAGCAGTGCTGGAGGTCTCTGAGCGGCAGTGCATGTCATCGGCAGTTTCGTCAGAAACAAAGATTTGGTATTTTTGTAGCTATAAAGTCAAATTAATTGGAAAGCAGTTTTCAGTCTTCTGTACTGTAACATGTTTTTGAGTGAAACACTGTATTGGTGAGGGTCTCTATGCTACCTGAATGTTCCATTTGATAGGTAGGAGTGGTGGGAGCTGAAATTCAAGTTCACTTTAAGAGCTTCTTCCAAGAGATAAATGAAAATAAGGTACAATGCAAACGAAATAGTATCAAACTTGACTGAGATGCTCATCCCAAATAGTCATATATTTCAAGAACTTCTTCCTGGAATTGCAACTGTCCAGTGACTTCGAGTACAAATGGAATTGCATTTGAATTACAGTCCATGGAAACTGACTGTACAGTAGAGATGCAGCAGATTGAGTAGACTGAAAAATGCTAAAGTATTTCTTTAAGGTTAGTAACTAAACCGTGAGTCTAGAGTTTAAGGGGTTAAACAAACACATCTTCCCTCTTCAGACCCTGCGGTTCCTTCGCCCTGACCGTAATCCCGTAGGTGGCGCTGCGTAGCCCCTATCCTTGGGCCGTGGGGTTCAGAGGAACAGTCTCTCACTGGCCCCAGCCACCCGCCTTGGGGTTGTTACTGTGGCTCCAGCAACGTGGCAAGGGTGGAGGTCAGTACGGGGCAAAGAGGATGGAGCTGGTGGAGGGCCGGATGGGTCCCGGAGCTGCCCGCAGGAAGGAGGGCTGCAGGGTGGCCGTCTGAAAGATGGAGGCGTTGGGGCGTGGATGCAGAGAGATGGAGGGCATGGTGGTGGGGGAGAACGGGGTGGAGATGAAGGCCGGAGAGATGGGCTTCACCATGTCCTTCTGCAGCGCCAGCTTAGCCTGCAGAGGTAGAAAGGAAGAGTCACTGTAGGCTCTAATGAAGCCCACCAAGGCCAAAAACATACAGAATAAATCTCTTTAGTATCAACCCCCATAAAATCCAGGGCTTATTACATACTACGGCTTATTATTCAGTAACTACAGGGACTTCAATGCAAACTGGTTGAGCTATTCTTAGGTTATAGACATGTATAATAAAACTTTGGGCCCGCCGATGGACCCTGGCCATTTAAGGGGTTAATGAATTAATCTCTGTAGTATTAATGTCCATATGAACGTCCATATTAATGCCATATTTTAGTATAAACCCATTAATGTGACATTTTAAAACTTCTTTGATACAAATCTGAAGATTTTTAAAAACTGATACGGATAAAAAGAGTTTTTATAATTTAATTTAACATTAAATTCAGTCTTTTGGTCACAAGTGGATAGAGATTTAAAAGAAAACAACAGAAAATCCAAATTTGATTGTGATTAAAAGTATGAAAATTACAATGTAATCTAAATAAAACCACTTTGACATACTTGGAGGCTTTTTTCCTTATCGTGCAACTTCAGTTGTTGGACATAAGTAGGTTAATATGCTTCAATCTCTGGATTATTAACCTAAAGAATTTTAGGGATGATTTTGCGAACAGGGATTAAGCCTAGTCGTGGACTACACAGTATTCTGAACAGAGATTCTCCATTAAAAGTAAAGAGCAGTCCAGGACTAGGCTTAATCCATGTCCAGGAAACCGACCCCTGAAGTTATTACTGTTGTTTTGCTGTACTATCTAAAACTTATTCAATAATTATATAATAATTGACAAAGTCAGTTATGTAATAAATCACATTATCAGTTAGTTTACATTCTGTACAGACAGACTTGCAGGTCTGATATTTTTCTCTCTGTTTCAGTGTTAAACAATGACAAAAATCACTGTATTGATTGAAGGTTTAAAATCCACACTTTCCACTCAATGTTTCCATTTGCATCAAAGAGCTACGAGTAAGAAATAATACAAAATGACATGATTTTGTTATCAACAGTAATAACTGTGATTTCAGAGGGGAAGAGAGTCTCTAACATCACTCAAGATTATATTTATTGACTTGGCACTTTATACTAGAGTGTGGGATGGACTTGCTATAAATGTTGTCCTCACACATTCAGACGCATTAAGAAAACAGAAATTGTGTTTTACTGTTTTAGGTAAAAAATAATGTAACTAACTATTCTTTATTCTCCCTAAGTGGCCATTCACCCCTTAAACTGCAGGGTTATTATTCAGTATGAATTATTCAGTACCAACTACAAATCATTCAATAATCAATGTGACTTATTTAATAGCTACAATTAATTATTCGGTAACTACTTTGAATTATTAGATAACTACTACAAATTATTCAGCAACGACTATGAATTATTTAGTAAACAACTACAAATTATTCAGTAACTACTATGAATTATTAAGTATCTATCAATTAAATTGTAACTACTAGGAATTATTCAGTATCTACTATAAACTATTCAGTAACCACTGTGAATTATTATGTAACCACTATGAATTATTATGTATCTACTATGAATTATTCAGTGTTTACTACAAATTATTATATAACCACTATGAATTATTATGTAACCACTATGAATTAATCAGTAACCACTGTGGATTATTATGTAACCACTATGAATTATTATGTAACCACTATGAATTATTTAGTATCTACTATGAATTATTATGTATCTACTATGAATTATTCAGTGTTTACTACAAATTATTATATAACCACTATGAATTATTATGTAACCACTACGAATTAATCAGTAACCACTGTGGATTATTATGTAACCACTATGAATTATTATGTAACCACTATGAATTATTTAGTATCTACTATGAATTATTCAGTGTTTACTACAAATTATTATATAACCACTATGAATTATTATGTAACCACTATGTATTACTTAGTACCTACTGTAAATTATTCAGCATCTACTATGAATTATTAGGTAAATTAGTCAGTAACCCCTAAAAATTATTATGTAACCACTATTAATTATTTAGTATCTACTATGAATTTTTCATTATCTACTATGAATTCATCAGTAACCACTATAAATGATTATGTAACCACTATAAATTAATCAGTAACCACTATGAATTATTATGTAACCGCTATGAATTACTTAGTACCTACTGTAAATTATTCAGCATCTACTATGAATTATTAGGTAACCACTATAAATGATTGTTACCCCTAGAAATTAATCAGTAACCACTATAAATTATTATGTAACCACTATTAATTATTTAGTATCTACTATGAATTTTTCATTATCTACTATGAATTAATCAGTAACCACTATGAATTATTTAGCAACTACTGTAAATAATTCAGTATGTACTATGAATTATTCAACAACAACTATAAATTATTTAGTAAACAACTACAAATATTCAGTAACTACCATGAATTATTTAGTATCTAGTATGAATTATTTAATATCCACTGTCAATTATTCCGTAACTATGAAACTAACATGGTTCTGTAGTTCTGAGAGTGAGGAACTGACGAGTAGATGTTCAGTTCAGTTTAGGATTAGAATTATTTATTTGCAGCATTTATTAAAGAGGACTGTAAGATCTATGAGTTCTCTACAGTTGTAGATGTATATGTTTGTGTGTTTGCTGTCTTCTTTAAAAAGACCACAAAACAGAAGCAGAGCCTCCTGACTGGTCACAGAGAAGCAGGGCGTTATTGATGAAGCGATCATTCTGACTGATTACAACACATTGAGAGGATAAAGCCTGCAGAGTGGTTTGGAGAATTAGATGAGTTCTCTCCAGCTGGCTGACGCCATGTGCTCGACAGATGTCATTACATCCAGCTCACCTCTAAACAATTTAATAGGCTTCAATCGAATACAGGTTTGCCCAGTATGTAAAAATAAGATCATTGTAATGCGGTGGGGATCATGTGGCTCAAGGTCAGATTCTGGTGTTCAGGCGCATCACAAACCCACAAAACATATTTTTAGCATCTGCTAACAAGTGAAGCAGCATGCGAGCTGTCTCACATGGCCGATCCCCGAAATGCGAGAAGTTCCTGATGAAAGCGTTTGATTATAAGGAACATAAATAATGCATTACTGCCAAGGCGCTGGAGCTGCGCTGCTGTTTGTTGTACGGACTGTATTTGGGCTTCAAGGGTTTGCCTGCCACCCGGTCCTTGTGCCTCCTGCTGGAGATGTGCTGTGAAAAGAGGAAAAAAAAAGGTTCTTCAGGTTTTCCAGCATCTATATTCCTAAACAGACTGCAATTACATTCTACACTCTGTTTACTCCAATATTGTTTTATTGACTCTGACATAAAACCCAAACATCTATCAGAAAATAAACAAATAGAAAAGTCTCAGAAGGCACAAGGTAGGTGTTTCTAATAAAGTGGCCAGTGAGTGGAAATACAAGGTGGGTGTTTCTAATAAAGTGGCCAGTGAGAAGAGGCACAAGGTAGGTGTTTCTAATAAAGTGGCCAGTGAGAAGAGGCACAAGGTAGGTGCTTCTAATAAAGTGGCCAGTGAGAAGCGGCACAAGGTAGATGTTTCTAATAAAGTGGCCAGTGAGAAGAGGCACAAGGTAGGTGTTTCTAATAAAGTGGCCAGTGAGAAGCGGCACAAGGTAGGTGTTTCTAATAAAGTGGCCAGTGAGAGGAGGCACAAGGTAGGTGTTTCTAATAAAGTGGCCAGTGAGAAGCGGCACAAGGTAGGTGTTTCTAATAAAGTGGCCAGCGAGAAGAGGCACAAGGTAGGTGTTTCTAATAAAGTGGCCAGTGAGAAGAGGCACAAGGTAGGTGCTTCTAATAAAGTGGCCAGTGAGAAGCGGCACAAGGTAGATGTTTCTAATAAAGTGGCCAGTGAGAAGAGGCACAAGGTAGGTGTTTCTAATAAAGTGGCCAGTGAGAAGCGGCACAAGGTAGGTGTTTCTAATAAAGTGGCCAGTGAGAGGAGGCACAAGGTAGGTGTTTCTAATAAAGTGGCCAGTGAGAAGCGGCACAAGGTAGGTGTTTCTAATAAAGTGGCCAGCGAGAAGAGGCACAAGGTAGGTGTTTCTAATAAAGTGGCCAGTGAGAAGAGGCACAAGGTAGGTGTTTCTAATAAAGTGGCCAGTGAGAGGAGGCACAAGGTAGGTGTTTCCAATAAAGTGGCCTGTGGGTGGAAGTACAAGGTAGGTGTTTCTAATAAAGTGGCCAGTGAGAGGAGGCACAAGGTAGGTGTTTCTAATAAAGCGGCCAGTGAGTGGAAATACAAGGTAGGTGTTTCTAATAAAGTGGCCAGTGAGAGGAGGCACAAGGTAGGTGTTTCTAAGTGGATGGGTAGTGTATTATGCTACACACAAACGTTGCATGAAAAGGAATTTTGGAAATTAGTCCAAAGTGAGTGTATATATATATATATATATATATATATATACACAAAGGTGGACAGATGAGTCTGCGGTGTAGCTTTTTGGACAACACAGGTTCCTTCACATCAGTTTCACAATAGGAACATCATACCAGCATTCATACAGAGGTGGTAGGTATGTAGTGAGACAGTTTTGCTGCCTCGAGGCCTGACTGACTCGTTATTGTTCTATTGTTCACTCAAGTCACTGCACTGTGTTCCCTTCACTGCCTTCCTGTAGCTGCTCGCATCAGATTTAACACCCTGATACTCGACTACAAAGCCAGAGCTGGACCACCCCCTGCCACACACTTAAAAATGGTTCTTTGGTAAATAATATAATTTTATATAGAACCATGAACACTCAAGGAACCCTCTGCATGCATAAATGGTTCTTTGCATCATGAAAGCGTTCTTCAGATTGATTGAGAATGTGCTATAAATGGTTCTATACTACAGAAACTTTGTGAAAAGGGTTCTATAACACCAGGTTCTGCTATTGTTACAATGTCACGCTTATTACAATGGAAGAACGCCTTATGGTGCTATGCAGAACCCATTACAAAGAGGTTCTATGTAGAACCATCTACAGCACATTCTCCATCAATCTGAAGAATCCTTTTGTGATGCAAACAACCCTTTAATAATGCAAAGGGTTTGTTGAGTGTTCATGGTTCTACGTAGAACCATCTGCTTTGCTAAAGAACCCTTGAAGAACCATCATATTAATTGTGAAGCTCGACAATGTAACAGTAGAAAAACGCTTTATGGTGCCATATTGAAGCTTTTTCAAAAAGGTTCTCTATAGAACCATCTATAGCACATTCTCCATCAATCTGAAGAATGCTTTTGTGATGCAAACAACCCTTTAATTGTGCAATGGGTTCTTTGATTCTTCATGGTTCTATATAGCACCATTTGCTTTGCTAAAGAACCCTTGAAGAACCATGTTTTTAAGAGTGTACCTGATGATCAATGATCAAAAGTATTACAGTATATACTGAAGAACATTACACTGTATTTGTATAAAAATGGAGATTTCTGATGTTCTGCAGTTCTTCTACTGTTCTCCATGTATAATTACACAAAGCAGGATGCAGAAAGCAGCTCCGGAGATTCAGTTCCAGCTCCATTCTAGCACATCTGATGCAACTAATCAAGATGGTCAGGGGTGGGTGAGCATCACAGGCAGGTGTGTTAGATTGGAACAGAGCCGGATCTGAACTCTGCAGGATCACTGCCAGCCTGCAGGAGCAGGGGAGTGAAATGCTTATATAAAATTATATTTCAAGAAATACTGCATTCATTCTGCACAGTGTATAGCAGTGAACAGCGAGCTGAAGCTTAGTTAGCAGGTCTTAGCTGCAGGAGAAGAACCCAGTTACACTCAGTTGTAGTTTATTCATTATAAAGTTGCCTATTATAAAGCATTTTCGGGGGTGAAGAACCTCATGAACCTGCCTTATTAATCACACAGTAACTGTTTACACGCTCTCCGGTGGTCCACTTTTAGTCGAGCACAGCTCGTCTAAGAAAGGGTCATGTAAACAGCACTTTCTACTAAGCTGATATTGGCCGGACAATGCTAGATCGCTTTGTTTGTGAACATTTAAGTTGCACCACTGATGCTTATGTGGAGTTTTCTGTGACATTTTGCGGCACTTCCTGAAGTATCACACGTCTATTGAGCTCTTTATGACATTAAAACAAACTGTGGTGAAAGCTGTAATTGCTGGAGTCTATTTTTGGGCTGAGACATAAAAAGAAAGGCTTGAAGCAGCGTTTCTCAACAATTGCATTATAGCAGCTCGAGTGTGAAGTGAGAACAACATCTTGTCAGCTTCAGAAAGCCTGGCTGGAGTTTTAAATAACTGAGGGAAACTCATACCTGCAGAAACTTGCGTCATGAAGGGGCCGGTGTTTGAGTTATAGTTAAATCAGACTATGCTGACGTGTGTCTTTATACATCTTATGTAAATTCACAGCTACTAATTCACTCATTAACTCACTCGCTTAGTGACTCACTCACTCATTGATTCACTCAGTTAACGACTGACTATTCACCAAATCATTCACTCGTTCATTCAGTGACACACTTACTCTCTTAAGGCCTCACTCATTATTTCACTCAGTAACTGACTGCCTAAGTGACTCACTAATTACTAACTCATTCATTCACTAACTTACTCAGTAACTGACTCACTGATTAACACTCACTCACTCACTGATTTACTAACATACTCACTCACTAGTTCATTCTCTCTCTAATTCACTCACTAATTTACTAATACATTCACTGACTCACTAATTCACTAACTCACTCACTAACTCAGTGACTCACTAATTCACTAACTCACTCACTAACTCAGTGACTCACTAATTCACTCACTAATTTACTAACACATTCACTGACTCACTAATTCACTGACTCCCTCACTCATTAACTCAGTAACTGACACCACCAGTAACTGAAACTCAATGAGTCACAGAATGGTACGTCATGGTGCAGCTATACATCCATAATTACACATTTTGTCAAAATTTCCATTGCCAAGAGAATCACATTGATTATCCTTCATGCATGTATATCAAGTGTACCGAACAAGGATGTATGGGTGGAGCTAAAAATGTTGAGACCATTGATTGGTCAAATGCAATTATCACAGAATTGGTAGAACTCCTCAGAACTCCTCCTACTTTGACAGGTACCGTTATGTGATGGGAAATGGACAGAGATACTCAGCCAGGGTACGAAAAATTCTGGATTCAGATTTGTGTCAGCAGCTGTACTGCACTGTGGTTAGGAAACTCACTCTCATTTAACAGGCTGAAGATTCTCAACAAGGAGGATCTATAGGCACTTAAGTAGTTTTTGAGCATCTCACTGAGAGAGAGGAAACCGGTATGGACTTACACCAGCAGGAGCTCTCAAATTTCACGTTTGTTTGCTACAATTTGCAAGTAAAAGGCTCCATTCCCACTACATATGTATTTTAATGCAGGTCCTGTTCACTGATATGGGAAATATTCACTCAGTCAGAATAATGATACTACAGCAGGCAGCTTCACGTCAATCACACTGTCGGGTAAAATATTCCATTGATAAGCAGAACGATGTGAAACAGTATAGCATACCTGTTTGAGCTGGATTTCTGAATTGACGTGAACGTCACAGATTTCGCAGTGGAACGTCTTGTTCTGCAAGCCCGAGCCTTTGAGGACGTTGGCCTGCATTTTGAGTTTGGACCCAGGCCTGGGGTAGGCCTTAATGGGACCAGCCCCATTCCGTGCCTCCAGCATGGTTTTGTGCTTCGAACCTGGCAGGGAAGATCAAAATCGACATGGTTTCATGACATGACGTCTCGCACTCGGTGGGAGATCCTGTTTTTAAACCAAGAGTTTTAATCAATTACAAAAAGAAATCAATTGAGTAATTATGCTTCATTAGGCTGCTTAATTCGATTTTCGATGTGTCGCCAGTGCTGTAGCTTTTCAGGTCACAGGGTGAGCTCTACAGGAAAGCACAAAATAAGCCTGCTGGAGACGGTTAAAGGAACAGTCCGTTGAGTTGTTAAATAATAAATTCAGACAAATTCATTATACAGTGTCGGAAACCATATGAGCAAGTCTATTAGAGACTGTTTAGCAACTCCACACAGTCTGAGCCAAGGGTGTGATGATTAGGCATGGAGTTTGCATGATGCTAACACGCTTCCGGTACTTGTTAGCTACATTAGCCCTTTAGGCCCAGTGTAAAACTAACGAAGCACATCGCAGACATTTAATGTTGTGGTTGACTGACTACATTCTGGGTTGGGGGGGAAATTGTTTAAATTAGATACTTTCGCTAAATCTGTAACATCCTGGCATGGATTTAAGTCCAGATCACTCAGGCTTATTACCCACTCGTTTACACTGAGTCAGAGTTAAAGACAGTAGCACTCAGATTTGTGAATACAGTACCTAATTCAGCAGACATCATCTTAAATGCTTCAGATTCCTGCTACAGTAGGGAATTATTTCATTTTCCTTTAAAATCAGCAGTTCTTTTAAATCCAATGAACTATGGAACTGAAATATGGACCATAATTACGGGCCATACTGTACATTGTTCTTCCATTTAATTTTGTTCTTCTGATGACCACTTATTTGTAGGGTTTTATGCACGAAAAACAGTCATAATTCATTTTTACATGACCATTTTCCAACCTCACTTCATGTCTTACAATCAAACAGGCTGCTTCTGTTACTGTGCTTTAAAGACTGATATATGCAAATGGGCTTCGTTCTGATTGGCTGATGCTGTATTATGCCTCATTAAAAAAACAGTCCCAGCTAAAACTGGATAAACAGGACAGAAACAATAAACTATAGCTGCTCTTTTTGGATGTGTGGATTCTTTGGAAGGCTGTACTGATCCATCTGCTTCCTGACATTCAGGAACAGCACAACGTTTAATCATTTTTTCTACAACTTCAACTTTAAATACTCTGCTAGAGACTGTCTGCAGGAATAACATTTTGGATCACTTCAACGGGAATTGGTGGAGCTAAACTGTAGGAGGTGGAATGGGCGGGGCTAAACTGTCAGATGTGGAATGGGCGGAGCTAAACTATAGGAGGTGTAATGGGCGAAGCTAAGGAGATGGAATGGGCAGGGCTTAACTACTTTAGGCTGAATGGGTGGGGTTAAACTGCTGAAGGCAGAATGGGCAGGACTAAACTGCTATAGGCTGAATGGGTGAGGCTAAACTATAAGATATGGAATGGGTGGGGCTAAACTGTTGGAGGTGTAATGGGCAGGGCTAAACTACTGTAGGCTGAATGGGTGGGGCTAAACTGCTATAGGCTGAAAGGGTGGGGCTAAACTGCTGTAGACTGAATGAGTGGAGCTAAACTGCTGTAGACTGAATGGGTGGGGCTAAACTGCTGTAGACTGAATGAGTGGAGCTAAACTGCCGTATGCTGAATAAGTGAGGATAAACTGCTGTAGACTGAATAAGTGAGGATAAACTGCTGTAGACTGAATGAGCGAGGATAAACTGCTGTATGCTGACTGGGCGGGGCTACACTGCTATAGGCCCAATGGGTGGAGCTAAACTGCTGTAGGCTGAATGGGTGGGGCTAAACTGTTATAGGCTGGTTGGTTATATGTAAATATTTGTGGATGTGACAACCTTTTTTTTACTTTATCAGTAGTACATAACACAGTACAGTTTTTCTATAATATGGGCCTTTTAAAACTTCAACTTAACGCCCCTGTGGACTTTTCCAAAGTCCTTTCCAAAGATCAAACGCAGCGGGGAGCGCAATAGCTGTGATTTCTTGCTGTCTGTGGACAGTTTGAACAATCAATGCTAATGAGAGAGAGAAGCGCAGAACAATAGGGAAGGCCTTCAGCGGGAAGAAACCACAGCTACATGCAGCCAGATGTTTTCCACACCTGTGTTGTGAGCCTCCAGCTGTGAGAGCGAGTTGACGGCCACTTTACAGAGCGAGCAGTACAGCAGCTTCTTGGCTTTCTCCTCCTCGGACTCCAGGCTGGCTTCCGGCTGGCTGGCCTGTTTGGGGGCGCTCTTCAGGGCGGGCGCTGCTGACTGACCGGCAGGTTCTGCGGGTGGACTACAGGGAACGGGGGCCGCCTTACAGAGGCTGGACAACACAGCCGGTGTGGACATGAAGGCTTGTGGGGAATCATGGGCTTTGAGCATGCATGAAACCTCCGTGCTTTTCTCTGTGAGGGAGAGAGAGAGAGAGAGAGAGAGAGAGACAGTTATTACTCTGTGTCTGATCCACTCGAACCAGCACAACATGCACTAACACACCACCACCACGTCAGTGTCACTGCAGTGCTGAGAATGATCCACCACCCAAATAATACCTGCTCTGTGAGGGTCCATGGGGGTCCTGACCACTGAAAAACAGGGTAACAAAGTATGCAGAGAAACAGTCTGTAACTGAACTACAAAGTGCTCCTACATGGTCAGTGGAGCTGATAAAATGGACAATGAGTGCAGATATAAGGACATATGCTTAGTGAAGTGGCTGGTGGGTGTATGTAGCTTTAAGGGAGCTTTTTGATGAACATATATTTTACATATACATCTATTTATACATGATATTGTTTTCCGCAAAATAAAGCTGCTTAGTCTTTAACGTAGTACTAGATAAATGTCCGACACCAAACATGTCTTGGCTGATCACTGACATTTGGGGTAAATGGGGGGAAAATACTACGCAAAGTTAAATTTCTAACTGAATGATCACTGTAAGGCGGGGTGTCGATGGTGGGGGGGGGTAGCAGGACAGAACAAAAAGAGGAAAGAGAGAGAGAAGCAGAGCTGACAGTTAATCGAATGTGCGGAACGCTGCATTGTTCAGTGACACATTTAAAACTCCTCCGGTTTGTGAGCCTGGGCGTGTTGTATAAGCCCATTCAGGATCTGGGTGCTCTAGTTTCTGTTAACAAGCTGCAGCAGTGTTGGGCTTCTCTTCTTGTACCCCAACACCACCTCAGCTGTCAGCATCAGGACCCTCTAAAACAACAGAGAAATGTGCAGCACTGTTTAAAAGTCTAAGGCACCCATTTACCTGGACCATAAATGTGTTTTATAATATTTCTAATTTTGGAAATTAGTTGCTGTCTTGTGAGTTAGTTTGTAGAACACAGTGTGGTTCCAGATTTAACATAACAAAGAACTGTTTAGTATAGTTGTCAAGTCTCAAGATTTACCTGTTTCACAGGTTTTCACACCCTCAAAAAAGTTTGTTTCAAAAAATTATTGTGCCCTACGCAGCGTCATCATGGTAACAGCCAATAACAGACCTGATTACATATTTAGATTGCACCACCCAACATTATTTACCAATACAGTCATTTCAAATTTAACACCCAAGTACTGATTTTTTACATGCACTTAATAATCAGATAACTGCAGAAAATCAGATTTTGTCAGTAATCCGATGAACACGTTTACGTGCACTTGAGTAATCAAATAATGACGAAACTCCAGGTCTATATGAGTCAGACAGTAATCAGATTTCTGCTTTGCAACCAGCGAATAAACTCACAGAAGAAGACGTGACATAAATGTAGCGTAAAACATTTGGTTTCAGTTTTGCTCCAAAAGTGTTTTGCTGCGCCTCGCGGCACACTGCTCACTTATTTCCGGTACCGCCGTCTGTTCTCACACATGCGCAGAACTCCAAAAATCCAAAAAATCCATAAGAATTCAAAGAGTTTACATGCACTGAGAAATCAGATTACTGAGCTAAAAACCAGCTCTTTATCAGATTTCTAGACTATACTCCAGTCTAAGAAATCAGAGTGTGCTGTTTACATGACCAACTGCAGAAATCTGATTATGATCAGATTAGTAAGTGAATGTAAACACACTCATTGACATTTAAAACATCGACCAAATGAAAGCAAATGAACCAGCATCTACATGGTGTACATACGCAATAGAAAAATCCCCTGAATGCAGCATTAATTTTGATACATTGTGAGGTCAAATCTAGGGGAACAATGTGTATTTTGAACAGCGTCAGCATGCTGTAAAGGTTTCAGAGAAGGCCCAATGATTTCTGGGAAATAACTTTTCTAGTTTATTTTCCCTTAATAGAACCTTCAAGCTTGTATTTAAACTCTGAAAGTTTTGTAGTAAAACTCTTACTTCACTGTTAAATTTGATCAAAAATAATAGGATTCAGTTTTTGAAATACATCATGCAAAATGATCCAATTAGGATTGTTTCCTCTCTGGCATCTTGGTAGATACAGCTAAGCGAGCTCTCCTATTGGTCAGGGCTTCAGGAGCTGAACTGAAGGCTTTATATTTTAGATTACCTTCCAACATAATTAGAAAGTGAGAGTGGAATCAACCAATCAGGTTTTTATGCTCAATGGGAGGGACCAAATTTTGTGACAACAAAATCATCACTCTCGATCTTCTGGAAGTTCTAGATATGTCACTAACTGTACAAGCCGTAGTCTAAGCAGGTTTCAGTTAGTTGTTAGGAATAGAGAGCAGCGGCAGCAGCTCTATGTCAGGACTCTTTACTGAAAGAGTCACTGTAAAACTGATACATACCAGCTCAAACATAAGTTCATGTCTGATACAAGCTTCAAATATAACATAAGAATCTTTCACCAGCTTCATAATGTCTGTGTTTAATCCAGAATGACAAAAATGTTCATATTTAACCTCTGATAGTATGTAGCTTAGCACTAACATACAATTACAAACCCCATAAGTGCACTAGCAGAAATCGGCATTATCCTTGATTTTTGACCTACACTCTTAAAAAAATGCTTCTTCAAGGGATCTTTGGTAAAGACAATGGTTCTATTTAGAGCCATGAACATTCAAAGAACCATTTGCATGCTTAAAGGGTTCTTGGCAGAGTGAAATTGTTCTTCATATTGATAGAGAATGTGTTAGCACCAAAAAGGGTTCTTCTATTATTATGATGTCAGGCTGATTAAAATAGAAGAACGCTTTTTGGTGCTACATAGAACCCTTTTCAAAAAGGTACTATATAGAGCCATCTACAGCAAATCAGGGTTCTTTGAGCCCTCATGGTTTAGAACCATTCTCTCTACTAAAGAACCCTTGAAGAACCATCATTTTAAATGTTTATATAGAACCATACACAACACATTACCCATTAATCTGAAGAACCATTTCACCAGAAAGGGTTCTTGTGTTGTAACAAGCCTGACATCATAACAATAGAAGAACCCTTTTTGGCGCTATATACAACACATTCTCCATCAAACTGAAGAACCGTTTCACCATGCAAAGAACCCTTTAAGCAAGCAAATGATTGTTTGAGTCTTTGTGGTTCAATATGGACTCATTATCTTTATTAAAGAACCTCTGAAGAACCACCTTTTTTTTAGAGTGAAGATTTGACATGTACGGCCTGAACCGAAGGCCTAACTCTAATAGTCACAGTTCAGCACTGATAAACCACCATTCCTTTCCACAGTCTTGTCTTGGTTCACCCTCCAGAATCCCCAGGGCAGAACTGCAGCTCCGGTGTCCTGCTTTACAAGATCTCACTGCTTATTTTTCTGATGGTCACTCACTCAGGATCTGAGTCTGTCCCTGGAGATTCCCTCAGGCCAGGGGGAACTAATGCCTCCCCCCACCCTCGTACACTGACCACACACCCACTGAACCTCCTGCATGGATGCACTTCTAACCTACATTTATGTCTTAGTAATGAAACATTTTAAAGGATAAACAGGTTAATTTAAAGGAAAACTATATTTTATATATATATATATATATATATATCTTTGATTAAATTATAGCTTGATTTACAGTGCGCATTGATCTACTTTGTAAAAAATGGCTTGTCACTTCAACCTAAAAATGTGACCTGTGAAACTGCTTTTATTTAACTATTTTAGCTTAGGTGAACAAAAACGACATTTTACATCAATTCAAGCCTCAAAAGCACATAAAATCAACTTCTATTTCCACTTTGTACAGTAGAAATAAACCTGGTTAGTTGCTTATTCTTTAATATGTTACGTTATTGACAACTAACAAATTAAAAACCCTCTTTTGTTTCAAAATGGTCAGAAAAGGTAGGGTGTACTCAAATTTTTGCACTCTATTTCCCTGAGATGTCATGTTTTGAAGGCCGGTGCTGCATATTAGTTAACCATCTTTGTTTTCAGCTGCAGTATTTGTGCTCTGGATCAGGAAACACCCACTGTGATAATCCTGGAGATTTCTGAAATGTGCTGAATGCATAACAAGCTACAGCGAATCTCTAAAAGCACAGCAGGAGAGGCCGACACCTACTGAAGCTGATTAACTGCTGAGATGAATCAGACCTGTTTGAACAGGAATATGAACTAACTACAGAGGTGTGGATCTCAGACCTCACAGTTTAGCTCAAATTCAGATTATTTGGGAAATTATTAAATGCATCACAATGTCCTGAAATAACACTATTTGATTACTGTTGCATAATTCAAAAAAGTTTTAAAAACTTACTGAACAAAAATGTGTATTTAAAAACACAGTAGTGGAATACAGACAATGAAAATGTGGAAACATTGCATTTCAATGTTAATGTGGGGAAAAACACTGTATGTGCACACTTCATTGAATATTCTGTACCACTTAATTTAAAGGCAACCTATACAGGGAAGACATAACACATGTATAAACATTGAGTAATGCATTTATAAAGCAATACTTAAGTATTTATGAACAGCTTAAGCCTTAAGGGACGCAGTCTCACTTCCTGCTCTAAATAAGGCTCCGCCCATTTTGGCAGAAACAGGAAAACGTGCGACAACATTTTACTTTTTTTTTTTTTCAGTTAAAATTGCAATTAAATCTAAATATTTCAGCTTTTCTTTAAAAGATCTTCCAAAAAAGGAAAAATGCAAAAAATATAATATATTATTATAGCATTATTTTCACATGCAGAAAATTAGAGATTAGGGTTTGGGACAGACACCTCTCAATAGAAAGAATCCTATAAATGATGATTTGGTATATTTTTAGCTTATTACCATCTCTATTCATGCCTTGGGTTTAAACAGATCATAACATTACCCTTGTAAATATCAAAGACCTAAATACTTTATTTTTTTTTAATAGTTTGTTTGCTGTATGACTGCAGTCTGAACTAATTCATCAGAATGCGCCACGCATGTGTATGAAGGCCTTGTTATGAAGATAACCTTCATAATAAGGTTTTGCCAAATATTATTGGAATTGATTCTTTTGTAACAGTCCAGAATCAGTGCAGTTGAATCAGCAGGCACAAGCTCTGCTGAAGAGGGAAAATAAACAGTGTTTGGCTTCGTGCTCGGAGTTACTGACCTTGCTATTTTCTTTCAGTGCCTCCTCTCAGATTCACAGCGTGCGTGTATCATAACTTAATCCAGCGCACTGTCCGATTTAACACATTATATAAAGAGAGAGCTCTTACGTAAAGCTCCGGAACAATTTTAATCATTCAGACGCTCAGGTTTCCCTGCGTTAAAGTGAATCTGGCTCAGCCTGCTTGGCGGAGCTGCAGCTGAGGGCCAGATGCACTCAGCATTTGGAGCCAGGTTTGAGGTGAAAGCAGAAGGCTTTCTGCTCACAATTACGCACCATGTATATGAAAAAGTGCAAAACCGATTTCGTCACCTTGGAATTATAAGGTTCTATATGTATTCTGAGCAGTTTTGAGATATTGAGTGTCAAAGATTTTGCATTCCAAATAACAAAACTGATAAGCAGAACAAGCATCTTTCATACATGACAATGAAAGACACCCTGAATTAAATGTACAGTATCAAAACCCAGATTTGTAAATGAGTTTTTTGGAACAGGTCAAATGCAAACAGAACCTTCTAATCTTAAGAACTCACTTTCTGCTTGCAGTTAAGCTTCTACCTGACAAGACATGAAAACAAACAATGTTTTTCAAGGAACAAAAACAGTTGACACTCATAATTTATTTTAAAACAAAACTTGTGGGTAACACTTTCTATGAATGTCACCTTTGTAAGCATCTATAAACAGATTCATAACATGTTATAATGCATTCATAAGACATTATAAACATAGCTATAAATATCTATAAAAATGCATTATACGTTATAGCCATGTTTATTATGCATTATGAATTGTTCACAAAATACATTATAAGTACTGATCATAACAAATTATAAGAGCTCATAAGTCGTATTTGTCCGCTCTAAGTAAAGTGAAGCGTACTGTACTAAAGCCTCCTTCAGTGTTCAGAGTGAGGCTTCAAGTTGAAGTATTTACTGAAGGATTTACTGAAACACTAAAACATTCACAGTAAAGCACATTACAGGCTTCAAATGTCAGAGTTTAAACTAGAGCTGCCATCAGTGTTTTACCCAATGTGGGAAAGGTAATGTTCACCACCGTTAGCTTGGTATTTGTCTTTACTTTACGCTCTCCAAGCTGGGAATGACTTCTTTGGCACTGACATTATGATGTTATTAACACTACTTATAATGCATTATATAAACAATTCATAATGTATAATAAACATGGCTATAAAGTGTAATTCAGTGTAATTCTTTTTTATAAATATTTATAACCATGTTTATAATGCCTTATGAATACATTATAACATGTTAGAAATGTGTTTATAGATGCTTACAAATGCGACATTCATAGAAAGTGCTACCAACTTGTGTTGTAACATACTGTCTACATGATTTATTTGTCATAACATTTATTTCTTGTTTTAGCACAAATAATCTTTTTCTTATTCAAAAAAAGCTTTGATTGATTAAGTAGAAACGTCAGTACTAAACATTTTTTCCAGTGCAGAGGTCAGTTTTAGGTAGGAACCATTAGTTTAAGTGTCCTTTAGGTCAGACAGCAGCCAGCTACTCTAATAAACTGTCCCAGCAAGTAACGGTAGCATGTCAGTCTAAAGGCAGTGTGAGGTTTTGTTTTATATCAGAAATGTGACTATAATGCACCAAGATGTCTTATTTTGGGGGAAAGAAGAAAATGAAAAGACGGATAAATAAATTAAATTAATGTTGTTTTTAAGGTCCCAAATGTACACTATTTAATTACCTTCAAGGCTTAACATTTATAAAATTGACAATTAGATTTTGAGCAGCATGGTTTCATGTTTCATAACTTTTATAAACTTTTCCTGCAGTCACTGAGCGGAGCAGCGACATGACAAAGAAGCAGAGCCTGATTGGTCCTCTTGTGTGTATTTGAAGTGCTGAACGGTTTACAGATAGAACCTTATAGAACTAACTTGGAGTTTGACTTTGGAGATAGAACCTTTTTGTTTTCTAGATAAAGAGTCCAAAAATGCACACAACTTATCATGTTATGAAGTTGTCAGAGAATAAGAATAAGTGAATAACTCAATTTTGACAAAAATGCTATAATGCCAGGGGGACGATTAGTCCTCCATATCACTGCTATCGGAACAAAACCTTGTATCTCCAAAATAATGACTTAACAGGAGAAGGAAAACACCTACTTTACTTTTAATGCAAGACAATGGAACCAGACTTTTTTCCAAGTCATTTTGTACTGTTTCTTTTGGTTCAATGTAAAGGACAACAGGCATTTTCAAATTATGTCAAAAAAAAAAAATGGAAATACAAAGTTCTGTTCTGACAGCAGCGATATGCATGTGCAGTCTGTAGAGGATCGTGCAAAAAATGGATGGAGATACTGAAACTGAGGCTGACTGCATGCTCGTGGGCTACTCCACTACTTTACTGTGCTTTTGAAATGCTGTGCCTCACATGTGTAGCGCAGTTTGGGTGGTCCTACACAAAGTCTATGTGAAGAGATGCAGCCATAGTAAACTGACTGTTAACGTCAGACACATTGTGAGGGCACTATGCAGCCTTCTCAAACACACACATATCAGGCCCTGGGTGTGTTAAACTAGAGCTGGAGGACTGCGAGTGTGTATAGAGAAGGTTTAAGCCACATTGTGGGGACCAAAACTTGTTCATACACTCACACTGTGGGGACCAAGACCTGTTCATATAGTCACATTGTGGGGACCAAGACCTGTTCATATACTCACACTGTGGGGACCAAGACCTGTTCATACACACACTGTGGGGACCAAAACCTGTTCGTACACTCACACTGTGAGGACCAAGACCTGTTCATACACTCACATTGTGGGGACCAAGGCCTGTTCATACACTTACATTGTGGGGACCAAAGCCTGTTCATACACTCACACTGTGGGGACCAAGACCTGTTCATACACTTACACTGTGGGGACCCCAAGCTGGTCCCCACAATGTAAATCATTCAGTTTAAGGTGAGAGTAAGGTTGAGTCTAGGGTTAGTGTTAAGTTTAAGCTTAGGCTAGCAGTAGTTCTGGTTAATATTTGGGTAAGTCTCCACTAGAAAAATGGAAGTCTATGTAATGGCCCAATGATTCACAGAAACAAGACTGGGTTTTCCTGAATAATTCACATTATATGTTACTATTATGTTATTTATCATATAATTAATTGTCATTACTGATATGCAAAGTAGATACTAAATAAAACTGAACAGTTCATGATGCTTACAGAATACTTCATATAAGCTGGTGAATAATTCATAGTATTAACTGAATAATTCATATTAGTTACTGAATGAATGTGTTATTAATAAATGTAAGGTTGAAGGGGTTAAACTGAGAGCTGAAGCTGAAGCTGTGTGTGTTGAACCTTCAGGCCATCTGCAGATCAGCCTGATGTTCATCTGGACTGATCAACTGAGCCCTGACACTGAATAGCAATGAGAACCAACACTGACTAATGAGAGGGAGAGAGAGAGAGAGAGGGAGAGAGAGAGGATGAAAGAGAGATATAAAGAGATGGAAATAGAAAATAGATAGAAAGAGAAGAGATAGGGTTTAAGAGAGAAAGAGAAAAAGAGAGAGAGGATGTCAGAGAAAGAGAACGAGAGAGAAAAGGAAGAGGAATAGAGAAGAGAGAGAGAAAGAAAGAGAGTAAGAGAAAAAGAGAGAAAGAGAGAAGAGAAAGAGGAAGGCAAAGAGAGAGAGAGGAAATGAGGGAGAGAGAGAGAGAAGAGAGAAAGAGAAGAGAAAGAGTGGAAAAGAGATGGAGAGCAAGAATGTCATACAGAGAGTAAAAGAGAAAGAGAAGAGAGATAGAAAGAGGAAGAGAGATACGAAGCGAGAGAGAAAGAGAAGAGAAAGTGTGACAGATCGAGAGAGAGAGAGAGAGAGAGAGAGAATGTCAGAGAGAGAGAACAAGAGAGAAAGAAAAGAGAGAGAGGAAAAAAGAGAGATAATGAAGAGAGAGAGAAATAGAAGAGAAAGAGAGAAAGAGGGATATAAAGAGAGAGAGAGAGAGAGAGAGAGAGAGAGAGAGGTATAGAGAGAAGGAGACAGGGAGAGACAGAGAGAGGGAGGCAGAGAGAGAGAGAGAGAGAGAGAGAGAGAGAGAGAGAGGTATAGAGAGAGTGTTGCGTGTCTGAATGGTAAATGATCTTGAATGAATAATATAATCTGAGTGCTGAGTGCTGCTCTGCGTGGGACACACAGAGATCATTATTTGATTCTTTGAAATGAGCAGTGACTCAAACTGGAGCGATAACTGAGGAGGAAAAGGAATGATCAGGAATCTCTCTGAGAGCCGGTTAATGTGATGTGTGCTGTGCTTTGGCAGGCGTTCACCTCCGTGAACCCACACAACAAAGGGTCAACATTAAGAAGCTCAATATCAGGCTGAGTGGAGTCGAGACTGCAAGCTGTATGAACAGAGATCCTCCTAAAAATACCTACAATTCCTTCTGGTGAACAGTGTCTAATATTTACATTCACATTGTATAAATTATTATCTTAAATAAAGTAAAAAACTTTAAAAACTTTTGATTGTAATGGTGATTCAGAATCGTAGCAAAACAACTGAATCAAACTGTGCTGAGATCTATGATTCACTGATGATTCATTCAATTCAACAAGAATGTTTCAATTTGATTAGTCCTTCAGGATTCCTAAAGGACTTTAATCAAATTTGAAACATTCTTGTTGATTCTTGACTGACCAATCAGAAAGTCCCCCTCTGACAATACACACACTTGTTTTTTCTACAATGTAAGGACTTGTTTTCCTAAGTAAGGACATTTTGAATAAAACTTTATTTGGATATCCCCCGTGTATGGTTAAAGGATGCTTTTTTGCATATCACGGCTGTCTGACCAAAACGTCATCTCTTCAAAATGGTAACTTTACAGGAGAAGGAAAAAACCTACTTTACTTTTAATGTAAGTCAATGGAACCAGACTTTTTTCCCAAGTCATTTTGGGCCGTTTTTTTTGGTCCATTCTTCTTGAAATTTACACACAATGTAAAGGACAGTAGTTATTTTCAAATTATGTCAAAAACTGAAGAGCTACAAAAGTGGAGATACGAGGTTTTGGTCTGATAGCAGTGATATAAGTTGTTGTTATGTATGTTATGTTTTTTAGTTCTACAAGGAATATTTGACGTTCTGCTGCCTAAATAGCCCAGTCTGGGAGCAGCACAGCGTCGCCAGCAGAGCAACACCTGCGCCGTTTGAGGTAGCAAGGGGTTATGTGTCTTACCCAACCAGGTATACTGGTCAGCTGTGGGATTTGAACCTGCAACCTTCTTGTTGCTGGCTCTTCTATGACTAGGCTACTAGCCTAACAACCATCAAATTCACTTTAATTTATTTATTTATTTTTTTTTGGATTTTCACCCAATTATCTCCCCAATTTAGTCGTTTCCAATTCCACCCGCTAGTTAGGACTCCCCCAATCACACGATGCTATCAATGCTAGGAGGGCGAAGGCTAACACAGGCTTCCTCCGAGACCTGTGAAGCACCACCGCTTCTTTTCGAACTGCCGCTCACGCAACGTCACTGGACAGCTGAACGCGCTCGGAGGAAAGCGCCAACCGCCAGATCTGTTACGTCAGCTAACAGACGCCTGCGCTGACTAGCATCGCGTTGGGTGATGGGGGGAGAAGGAGGGGCCATCCCACCCACCCAGAGAGAGCGAGGCCAATTGTGCTCTCTTGGACTCCCGGCTACGGACGGCTGTAGCATCACCAGGGATCGAACTCGCGATCTCCTGATGATAGGGCCAACGCTTAGACGGTTGCGCCACTCGGGAGCCCCATCAAATTCACTTTAATTGTCCCTAAATATAAACCTTACCATACCCCTAACCCTAACTTTAACCTCATCCCAAAACCTTAGCCTAACCCTCACCCTGGTCCTAATCTTAACCTTGACCCCAACACTGCTGAGACTTGACTGAGTTTCAATAGACAGGTGATTAATAACTTACACATCTGTAGATCATTTATTGGGGGCTATCCAAATATACACTTCTAAAAAAGATGGTTCTTCAAGGGTTCTTTAGTAAAGAGAATGGTTCTATATAGAACCATGAACACTTAAAGAACCCTCTACATGATTAAAGGGTTCTTTGCATGGAGAAATGGTTCTTCAGATTGATGGATAATGTGTTGTAGATGGTTCTATATAACACCAAAAAGTGTTTTTCTATTGCTACAAGCTTGACATGTTCACAAGAGAAGAACCCTTTTTGGTGCTATATAAAACCCTTTAAAAAAAGGTTCTATATAGAACCATATACAACACATTCTCTATCAATCTGAAGAACCATTCCACCAAGCAAACAACCCTTTAAAAGGGTTCTTCTGATTGATAGAGAATGTGCTGTAGATGGTTCTATAAAGAATCTTTTTGAAAAAAGTTCTATATAGCACAAAAAGGGTTCTTCTATCGTAACAAGCTTGACATTGTAACTATAGAAGAACCCGTTCTGGTGCTGTATAGAACCCTTTTCAAAAAGGTTCTTTATAGAACCATCTACAGCACATTCTCTATCAATCTGAAAAGCACTTTCATGATGCAAAGAACCCTTTAATCATGCAAAGGATTCTTTGAGTGTTCATGGATTCTATATAGAACCATTTTCTTTACTAAAGAACCCTTGAAGAACCACCAAGTGTGCAGTCTGGTGCATTTTTGTCCCGAAAATACACATAAACAAACATGGAGACACAAAACGCATGCAGAGACACAGTGACAGGACACACAGGGCATGCTGGACCACAGCCAGTATGAGCAGAGGACGAAGAGGAAGAAGAAGAGGAAGAGGAAGATGAAGAGGAGAAGAGCAGGCAGGTGAGAAATAAAGTTGGCATTAACCTGATTGCTCAGTGCTGCTGTCAGTGCTGGACGGGACGGGGCCGGTGCTGGCCGGCTTGGCACCGCTCTCCGGGGCGCCGCCGCCGCCTTTCTGCTTATTTTTCGTGGACTCTTGTGCTTTGAGCTTCTTGGCATGTTTACTGCCTTTGTAGTGCGCCTCGGCTTGGCTCTACAAAGGAGAACAAATGAACCGTGCAAATGAGGCTCATTTACAACAACTGGCTCTAACAGGCAATCACACACACACACAGATCTACAGGTACATTCAAGCCAAACAGCTTTCAGTAGCAGGCACGGATCCAGTGCGAGACAACAGCCAGACCGGGACAGCAATAAACAAATAAATAAAACATTGGCGGAATATGAGATTTAGATTAAAGTGATAGTTTGGCCAAAAAACCCAATTCCCCCCTTAAGCCAAATGTAGTCAGTCAGCAAAGATGTGTTTGGAGCCTTAAGTTTTGCAGTGGAGCTAAGAGGGGGAGTGTTCCCACAGCTGTATGCACGTTTGAACACCCCTGGCCAAGTTACAAGTTTCAAATTACAAGTGAAAATAGGTTAAAACATCCTCTACAGAGACATATTTAATTATATGCAAATTTTATTTAATTCTTATCTATTTATTTCTATTTATATAAAATGTGTCATAACCTTTGGACAGGCTACATTTTATGTTTTATGTTTTATCCCAATAATATCAAAATAATATAAAAAAGGAGTTCAGTAATCTCAAATAGACTTATTTACATGTTTTCTTATATTTTATAACACTGTGTTATCTATAAAAATGAATAAAGGCACAGTAACATAGCTGAAGACATAAGTAGTAACCAATTTGAAGCCCTTATTTTTATCCATATTTCTGTCATACAGCGTCAGAAAACACATAGGTAAGTCAATTTCAGATGACTTCACAACTAGACATGGTCATATACTTTGCACAATGCTAATTTTTGTGTATTAGCTTACAGTCCCGTGCAAAATAATGGCCCAAAATGGCGAAACATTAAGCTTTTTGTTGTCGTAAAGGTGCAGTGTGTAAAATTTAGTGGCATCTAGTGGTGAGGTTGCAGATTGCAACCGACTGAATACCCCTCCCTCGCCCCTCCCTTTCCAAGCGTGCAGTAGAACCTATGGTGGCTGCCATGTTTTTGCTTCTTTGACGACAAAGATCCACCTCCTTTCCTTTTTCATGTGCTAAATAATAAGTTTGATCAAAAAAATCTCAAACTTCTCTCAACTGGTCAGCCAGCACCGGCAGCAACCACTGATTCTTGTTCCTTTAACGTCTTCCACCTGGAGATACAGCACCACCAAATTCACGCTGCTGCTTCAATGTATAAACATGAAAGGCGCCCTCTAGAGCCAGTGCTTGGTTTGTCCATTCTGGGCTTCTGTAGAAACATGGTGGCAGAGGAAGAGGACCCGCTCCTTATGCACTGTTAAAAATGAGAGGTCAGCTCAATTCAAAATGATGTAGTAACTGACTACATGGCTTTTCTTGAGTTGACTCAACTTGAGGACACAAGAGTTCAACTCAAATTTCTCAGTTGAGTCAAAAGTTCTCTTAAGTTTTTAGTTCTGCGTCTCGGTGAGGTTAATAAAAAAACTTGTTTTTTATACTCAACCTCTTCACTAGCCAGGACTCTTTCCATCACACAATGCTGCTAGACATTTTTCGTCTTATGGACACACTTACGGATGGCTGTGGCATCGCTGGGGCTCAAACTCACAACCTCCTGTTGGGGTGATGGCTTAGTCCACTGCACCACTCAGGACCACATGAAGCAACTCAGATTTGTGTCTACAAATGTTTAAAACACTGGAGTAATATATGTGTTTGTTTTAACTTTAAAGCAGGGCATCGTCTCCTGTGGTGCCGCTGTCTAATAATTCATCCCAACATCAGGAGGAATCTCCATTTTTGTCATTTTTCAGTTTTCGAAAATACCTGTTGCTCTTTACACATTGTGTGTAAATTTCATGATGAATGGATCAAAAGAAACGACCCAAAATGACTTGGAAAAAGGTCTGGTTCCATTGACTTACATTAGAAGTAGAGTATGTTTTTTCCTTCTCCTGTAAAGTTACCATTTTAGAGATACAAGGTTTTCTTCCGACAATAACGATACGCTGGTTTAGCTGGTCATAGCTCAGGTATTAAACTAAAGAAGCAAACTTCAGGCACCAAACTCTTTGCTGATTGAATACATTTGGGGTAAGGAAGTGGTGGTGGTGGTGGTGGTGGTGGTGGTGCGACTGTATAAAGAGTTAGCAGAGAGAACGCACACGAAGAAGCTACAGTTAGCGAGCGACTGAACTAAAGGAGAGCCAGGCTGGCTTACATTAGCAGCCGTTTCACTTTCAGCCGTGGATTTAAGAGGAAAATGACTACTTCACACTCAGGGACGAAGAGCGCTTATGAAGGATTAGAAACCTTTTGAATTTCTGACTGCTAGGCATTAGAGACTCACTCGCTCATTTTCATGAGATCAAAGCTGCAGCCTCTGCGGACCTGGAGACGGATTTTTTCCACTTCAAATACAGATTCTCTGTCGCTTCTTCCAACTTACATGTCCGGGAAGGTTTATGGCTGTGTTTGGACAAACCCGCAGAGATCCTGCACGGGTGCTTTATTTACACAATGTTTGAGATGCCATATAAGTAACCTTACAAGAGCACGTGTGCTAGCTAGGGTTTCAGTCTATACCTATTCATATCCACCCTAAAGGGATTATATGAGTCTGACACCAACTCAGCAGAGTTTATATATAATTCAGCATAATGATTTCATTACGAGTGACTGCAGAAAGGATGCGATGAGCGTCTTCCTAACTCTCGAGTCTACGACCTGTCAGAAGTGGCAAAGCTGCAGAAAAGGTGTTTCCATAAAGCTCTCTCTTCACAGCTTAACACGCTGGAAGGTTAAAATGATGGAAATGGCTGTCGAGCGCTGATAAATCAAGGCCGTTTAGAGAATTACGCAGCCACTTATCTTCCCTTTCTTCTCTAACATCTACTCTAAAGATAGTCTGCGTTGTAGAAAGAGCCAAACGGAGGTCGCCTCAGGACGATCCTGGATGTGCCTCTATTGAAAGAAACATATTAACCTTAACAGTTAATACATACATTCATTTCACTGAAACAAACCAACAGACAAATGAAGAAGCTCTATGAACATGCTGATAGTGCCATTGTGGAAAGGTGGGCACCAAAGAGATTTGCGTTTCAGGTTTTCTTTTCATTTTGAACTTTGTGCCCAAAATTCTTTCCAAAAATCCATAATTTAACACGTTTATTGGATGAATTAATTAACTTAGTTAAATTAATTAATTCAGTTTCTTTCCTAAAATACGACTCTTTGCTGTGTTTGGAGGAGCTTCATCACAATATTAGCCACACCATCTAAAGCTGGAACATGATAGCAGTGAATTAGCATGCACGTGTACATTTACGTTTAAAGACCGCAACAAAAAATAAAATTTTGTAAGGTCTAACATTACAGTAAGAGTGGCCTGGTTCCCCATATGCAGTCATGTGCAAAAGTTTAGGGGGTCCTGGATCCAATTACATGCTCTGAGAGAGGTAAAATTCAGTACACGTCCTCTACAGAAAACACACTTCAGCACATCCTAATGCACAAATGACAAGACACATTTTATAAGGTATGTTTTAATTATTTTCCATTATGTTAAACTCAAAACATAAAAAAGGAATTTTGTTAAGTTTTTTCCATATGTCACTTCCTTAACCTCATCCACAATGTGTTCTGGTATCTTCTACAAGCTCCTGTTTCCAGCTCCAAAAAGTCTGGTTTAATATTAGATAAACTGATTCATGCTGTCTTCATGTTGAAGAATCAAATGTTAAATTATGGATTTTGGGTGGAATTCCCCTTTAAAGCTCTCAAGTTGTCTAGACAGAAGATCATCGGTCTTTCAATTAAAGAAGAGCCTCAGATGAGGCGAAACAAGAGAGAAACAGGAAAAACAAGAGCAGTGGAGAAGATAGAAAAGAGAAAGATGAGGGAGAGAGAGAGAGAGTTAGAGAGAGAGATAAGAGAGATGAGAGAAAGAAAAGAGAGAGAGAGAGGGAGAAGAGAGAGAAGGGAATGAGGAGACAGAAAGAAGAGAGATGGATTGAGAGAAAAAAAGGAAAGAGAGAGAGAAAGAGAGAGAGAGAGAGAGAGAAAACAAGCAGATGACTAGTCAGACCGGTGGTCCATATTGCTGGTGTGTGTGTGTGTGTGTGTGTGTGTGTGTGTGTGTGTGTGTGTGTGTGTGTGTCACAGATTCAGAGGGTCAGCAGGTTCACAGTCCGGCACAGAAACACTCAAATAGTGAGAATTAAAACAAACATCATACAAAAACATACAATATTTTCAATAATGTTACAAAATCTCAATTAACCCAAAGTAAAAAAAAAAACCAAAAAACTTTACAACATGATTAAAAACTGCTAATTAATTGGAAAAGACAGTTATGCTTGGAACAGCTGAAGGCAGAAGATGACGACCAGCTACTAGATGAATGCATGGATTCAATCAGAGGAATCATGAAGCCATTAGGAAGCTCAAAGGCCAAATCAGAAGATCTTCTGGAAGGACCCTGTCTATGGTCCCCAGGAGTGGGAACTGACTTGATGGCACTTAATAATATTAGTAATATTTATAATTATTATCGGAAAAATGTTGCTAACTGTTCTTTTATTTAACTGTCTTTGGCCAGTGGTGCCCAAACTTGTATACGACAATGCTAGTTTTTATATGCATATCCATATTTTTTTTTTATCGTGTTTCAGTTTTTGACATAATTTAAAGATGTCTGTTGCTCTTTACATTGTGTGTAAATTTCATGATGAATGGACCAAAAGAAACGGCCCAAAATGACTTGGAAAAAAGTCTGGTTCCATTGACTTACATTAAAAGTAAACTATGTTTTTTCCTTCTCCTGTAAAGTTACTATTCTGGAGATACGAGGTTTTGTTCCGACAGCAGCGATATGAATTCCCATTCTCATTCCCATGTCTTACTAAGTCGTGACCATGCATTACAATCTCGTTCCTATGCCTTACTAAGTTGTGGCCATGCGTTAGGATCTCGTTCCTATGCCTTACTAAGTTGTGGCCATGCGTTAGGATCTCTTTCCTATGCTTTACTAAGTTGTGGCCATGCGCTAGGATCTTGTTCCCATGGCTTACTAAGTCGTGGCCACATATTAGGGTATTGTTCCCACACCTTACTAAGTCAAGGCCACGACTTTATCTTGTTCCCATGCCTTACTAAGCCATGGCCATGTATTAGGATCTTGTTCCCATGTCTTACCAAGTCGTGGACACGTATTAGGATCTCGTTCCCATGGCTTACTAAGTTGTGGCCACGTATTAGGATCTCGTTTCCACGCCTTACTAAGTCATAGGCACAACTTAACTATCTTGTTCCCATGCCTTACTAAGTTGTGGCCATGTATTAGGATCTCATTCTTATGGCTTATTAAATCATGGTCATGTATTAGGATCTTGTTCCCATGCCTTACTAAGTCATGGCATGACTTAATTATCTTGTTCCCATGCTTTACTAAGTCGAGGCCACTTGTTATTTTTATTTATACAGGATGTCACCAGTGGGGCTCCATACTATTCTCACTTAAGCTCCATGAAAAATATTCTTTATTTCTGAGATTCATTTTCACAGGACGGTCTTATTGCTCCAGCACCCCACCGCGACCCAGAAGGATAAGCGGTTTAGATGATGGATGGATGGACGGTCTTATTGCTCAAATGTTGCTCTTTGACAGCTCAGGAGACTTAATGATGATTCCCTTAAAATCCCTTAAGAGGAACAGCATTAGAGAAAAGGAGGCTTGAGATACAGCAGAGATAATGGAGAGATGTGAGTTCAGTTGCAGATACACATGAGCCTCATTGTCTTGGCGAATATGAGCTCACTGTGTGACTCTATTGAGATCTTTGCTGAAACTCAAGAGGAGAAACATTTGAGATCATTATTTTCTCAAGAGAAACATCTGAGCAGCCAAAGTCTGCTTTGTCGTTCCATCTGATCTCATTGTTGCTGAGGAGAAACTACAGAGACATTCAGCAGCTCTTTTCTTGATTTTCTTTCCTCTGTGCAGAGTGTAAAAGTGAACATGACAGCATGAGGGTTCTCCTTCTTCTGCAAAGCCAGGAGCAGCTGTGTGTTCTAAGCTGTTAGAAATAAAGGTTCTGTTCAGGTACATTTTTCGTTCATTAAGGTACAAACAATGTAAATGTTCCCTCAAAGGTACAACAGTGGGTTTAAGGTCTGATTGTGAACCTTAAATAAGTTTTTCCAGGTGAAAAGTTCGTATTTGAACCTTTTCGTAACCGAATGTTTTAAAACAGAACAGTAAAATAAAAGCCTGGAGACGAGACGGGGTGTGTGGAGTCAGTACAGCTTAGAACATATCATTTCAGTGGATTATGGTTCAGTTATGTTCCCTGACTAAAGGTACTGAGATGTACCCTGAGGGTACCACCCCAGTGACAAGAGGGGTCCTGCCCCAGTGACAGTTTCGTAGCTTTTTCTGAGAGTGTAGGTGTTCACAAAGTTACCTCTTTCTCCTGCACTCCTGAGCTCGTGCTTTTGTAACTCGGAGTGTGTGAGCGCTGGAATCCTGTCCTGATGCGACACTGCACGATGTGTCAAGATGCTGTCGAGTCACCGCAGAAAGTTCAAGCGGTTCTCACTTCGCTCTCCAGCGCTCTGAGTGCACTTTGAGAGTAGTGACTCGACAGGGTGGAACTGACACGCTATGCACTAAATAGATCATTTGCAGAAAGAGTTCACAACAGGAACAGAGTGAGAGAGACAGAGAGAGAGACTCCACGATACAAAACTTACTCAGTGAGGTAAAGTTTTCCCCCTTATTCCAAATGTACACTGCTAGAAATAAAGGTACTCTGCAGGTACATTTTTCGTTCCTCAAGGTACAAACAGTGTAAATGTTCCCTCAAAGGTACAACAGTGGTTTTAAGGTCCAGTTGTGAACCTTAAATAAGTTTTTCCAGGTGAAAAGTACATATTTGTACCTTTTCATAACCGATTTTTTTAAAACAGAACAGTAAAATAAAAAGCCTGGAGACGAGACGGGGTGTGTGGAGTCAGTACAGCTTAGAAAATACCATTACAGTGGATTATGGTTCAGTTATGTTCCTTGACTAAAGGTACTGAGATGTACCCTTGAGGGTACCACCCCAGTGACAGTTTCGTAGCTTTTTCTGAGAGTGTAGTCAATCAGCCCAGCCATGCTTGTTGTCTGAAGTTTGCTTCTATAGTTTTGCACTGGAGCTGTGAGGCTAAAGTAGCTAAGTAACAGCTGATAGTCATCAATTATCATTGTGTAAACAGCAAACCTAATTCACCACACATTCGCCTCAAATCCCACTGACCCGGCAAAAGCACACACACTCGGCCTGTCCCAACATCCTCACTTGTGGTTTGTGGTTTTTCTTAAGTGCACACTATCATGACATGTTTCCAAGATTATCTAAAGTGAGCGAGGATTCGTGAAGACCACAAGCATGCAGATATCAGGGATCTGGGAATTGTGGGCTGAAGCCCAGTATTTCTCATGTACACATCTGTCAGTGCTGATACATAATTTTACATAATATTTATAAAAGGTAGAAATTGGGCTGGATTAGCTTTAGCAAAATATAACATTTACAAACACAGTAAAATAAACAAAACACAGATATTGTAGTGCAGTAACCCAGAGTCACCTACATTCTGCTCATCCAGAGTACAGAAAATACACCATCCAACATTGGTTTGAAACAAAGTCAAATAAACACGCTTAAAAAAAGTTGGTTCTTCAAGGGTTCTTTAGTAAAGAAAGTGGATCTGTATATAACCATGAACACTCAAAGAGCCCTTTGCATGATTAAAGGGTTCTTTGCATCGTGAAAGCGTTTTTCAGATTGATGGAAAATGTGCTGAAGATGTGCCCAAAAAGGGTTCTTCTATTGTCACAATGTCAAACTTGACCCTTTTTGGTGCTATATAGAACCCTTATCAGCACGTTCTCCGTCAATCTGAAGAAGCCAAAGAATCCATTAATCATGCAAAGGGTTCTTTGAGTGTTCAATGTACAAAATGTACAATGGTACATTCTCTTTACTAAAGAACCCTTGACGAACCATCATTTTTAAGTGTGTATGTAGAACCATCTTTAACACGTTCTCCATCAATCTGATGAACGCTTTCACGATGCAAAGAACACTTTAATCATGCAAAGGGCTCTTTGAGTGTTCGTGGTGCTACATAGATCTATTTTCTTCACTAAAGAACCCTTGAAGAACCATCTTTCTTAAGTGTGCATGACATTAATGTGACAACTTTCTTCTCCAGTATTTCCGAAACGTTAGAACTTCACCACATAAGCAAATATGACAATTTCAAGCAAAAGTGTGATGATTTAGGCATGCAGTTAGCACGATGCTAAAGGGTATATAAGCTTCCATTACATGTTATAGCTAGTTTAGCTACATGAAAGACTAAAGAAGCAAACTTCGAACATGCAACACGTCTTGGCCGATTGGCTACACTTGGGGTAAGGGGGTAAAACTGTTTACATTTTCTTGCCAAACTATAAAATGTTTTGCTGATATTTGCAGGTAGGAGCTGCCAAAAACATCAGTATATTCCATTTAGGGCTGTCAATGTTAACATTATTAACATTATTCAGTACAGTGAAATTATTAAGCTTGACAACATTACTTAAAACAAGTGAAATGAGAAATATTATATATCAACTAGATTTAAGATCATTTTTTGCAGTGTAATGTTACAGGTTGAAGCCCAGCTGCATCATGCTGTACGTTGCTATGACAGAATCTGTAGGCCTCCTGTTTAAGTACAGCTTTTAAATTGCTTCTAAAACAATACCTTCAGTAGACTACACCGGACAGAGCTCATGGAAGAACTATAGTTAAGTCAACAAGCAGCAAACTAACAAAAGCAACAGCAAAGTGGTGCTCCAGTTCCCCTTGAGAGTCTCCACTGTAACAAGAATCTATGAGATTCATGCATATATGATATATACACTCACTGGTCAGAACATGCAGCCACGGTTGCTCTCACTGGACGTCACTGACGGAAATTCGGAACTGTGTTCACTCTGTGTGGAAATTGCATGGTTTTTGTGTGAACTCTACCATCACATGGTAAAAATAATGTTACTGAATTACTGAAAGTAATAAATCATTCTGATGAAGCTTATTTTGTCCAGCCATCTAACAAAAATGCACCGCTTTTTAAGTGGACAAATTTTTTTTTGCCCGTTTTTAGACACCCACACATGCTATCCTAATGTGTTGTAACGTGTTCCTCAAGAGGAGGTGGCCTGATGCCTGTGGTGCGCCGTACTCTCAGAAAGCAGGAGCATGACAGCGCTGTGATCTCTTTGTCTTTGCTCTGTCTGCTCCTTCTCTTCCTGCCATTGTCTCTTCTCCTCTGTCAGAGCGAACTGGACAAGAACCGCCGAGACACGACTACTCAAAGATGTGAGTGTGTGTGTGAGAGAGAGGCTGAGTGGGAGCACTGATGTGCACACATACAAACTCTTCCTTTACCGCTTTGAATGCTGATTGATGCCATTCATGTGTATCGAGCAGATCAGAAGAGTTTTAAGTTTAGGAGGAGGGATAACAAACGAAGACAATATTGTCTTTGCATGACTTCGTTCTCCACTAGTTTTCGAACATTGGGTGAAATAATGCGTAAATTATTATTGTTAGAAATTAAGACAATCATATACCATTTAGTTTGCGCCTGAAATTCAGAACAACTTTTCCGTGGACTGTTGTAATCGCATTGAGAGCTTAACAACCATTTTACATTGCAAGTGGCAATCATAGGGGTCCAAGCACTATGTGCATTAAGGAGCCAGTTGAACACAAGGTTTTAGGCTAAAACTTTACTTGAACTCTCCTACATAACATTGACATGTACATGCTGTAAACATGCTATATGCTGTCATGAGTTGTGATTTTGTAACAGTGTTGTGCTACCATTACTGGTGTCATGACAAATGCCATAATATTTCATGTCATGACAACTTATGTCACATGCTATTTTATTTATTTAGTTATGTTTTTGGCTTTTTTCCCCCAAATTAGTCATGTCCATTTCCACCCGTTAGAGGAGTCTCCCCTAATCAAACAATGCTACCAGTACTAGGAGGGTGAAAGCTAGCACATGCTTCCTCCGAGTCGTGAAGCCAGCCACCACAATTTCTTTTGAACTGCCACTAATGCAACGCTATTGGATGGCTAAACATTCTTGAAGGTGAATGCTACCTGCCAATTCTGTTAGGTAAGCTAACAGATGCATGTGCTGGCTAGGAGAGTGATGGGGGAGTGAGGGCCATCCTACTAAAAGTGTTTTGAACACATACTAATGTTTCTAATACTGTGTTTTTTCATTGAAGTTAATGTATATGACCAGGTAAGCCATTCAACAACTGGCTTGTTTCAACTTTTGATGGAACGTTCTGCTTACTACTGAGGGTCAGTATAATGTTGCTTTTGGTGGTGGCCGAATTTTTTGCCTTAGCTCTATTAAAAACTATAGAATATCAGGTTTGTCGTTGCCTGTCTACTGCCAACATATAAACACAGCATTACTGGTTTTACTGGTTTTGGACTAATGCGTGGGTTCACAGGGAGATTTCTACCAAAAGTTGTACACACTGGCCTTTTGACTTCGGTATGGTAAGCAACAGAATTTTAACAAAAAGAAATACCTTGAAAACAGTACAATATTTGGACATGACAGTTGTTGAGCTCGATAAGCTAAATAATTCCATGGCAATTAAATAATTCCTCTATTTTGGTCTGAGAGTGCTCTAAAATGTCATGTTAAAGTTACTTCTAGGAACGCTGATGCTGGACCCGCTACAGGGGTCTCGTTTCTGAACCTCACCTTTTTCACCGCTCATGATTTTTCAAGTCTGGATGTGCGTAAGGGTTAGTACACGCTTCGTGAGGCTTGCATGTGTGTGCGTGGGTGTGTATGCATGTGCGAGTATGTGTGCGTGTGTTTACACTGCCTTGGATGCCTCTGCCTGGGCTGAGTCACTGACAGTCTCTGATGAATCAGCCAATTATGCTACATGAGTTTTACGTGCATTCACGCCAGCTGTCAGACCCATTAGCCTTCTGTCATCTTCCCAGGGCAGAAGACCCGGTCATGAAAGCACAGCCTTCGAAGCCTCTCCATTCTGCCTTAGATAACAAAGTTACAGACCAATTACAACATGCTGTTTTCCCGCTGACCTCTCATCTGACCCATTCTAATAACACTGCCATAACTAAACCAATAATTTGATGCAAAAATGCCTCCAACAGTCCACTGCAATTTGCCCAGTTTCCATTTTCCAAGTACTGGAAGCACAGCGACAACGCTGGCTTCTTTCATGTCCAGTTGCCGACATGCATTTTCCACAACACAGTATGAATTTTTTTTATAATGCCCTACCTCAAAGCACGGCTACCTCTTTGAACAGCAAGACTGTGCTTAAGCCAGTCGGATCCAAAATGCCGCAGGGGTTCCAGGCTCTCTCCTCAGAACCCTTTCTCCAGAGACAAAAAAATTAGGCCTCTTAAAGTTGCGCAGAAATACCCCGTTCCAAATTAAACATGGCTCATTATAACTAATTAAGTCCTGGAAAGCTTAACTCGGGGAAACATCGCTACTTTCCGACCCCCTCTTATCTCGTTACCTTTCAATTTCGCTAATGCCAAGCCTAGCTAATGCCTACTCAAGTGAGAGAAGTAGACTGAGAGAACAGAAGGCTCAGTGTGCAGCGACATTAATCAAGCAGGCCTCAAGTAGCTAAGCAGAAGCATGTCTTGAGGTGAAGCCAGTAGAAACAAAACATCCTTCAGCAAGCACCTACAAATTAACATGCTGGGTTGTGGGGTCATACCTGTGAGTGGTTGTTGGGTCTCTTTACAATATTGTCCCCCATTCACACTGGACAGTTCCCTTACTGGAACACTATAAAGCCAAACTGGGAATATTAGAATGATGGTGTTTAGTGCAGAATGCAGATCTTTGCTGGAGGATGTTGGTGTTTGAGAAGGTAGGTGTTATGTGGACAGTATTCTTTTTGGTAGAGAATGATGGCGTTTGGTGAAGAATATTGATGTTTCATGGAGAAGAATGGTGCTTTTAGAGAAGGAAGTGTTTGGTGGAGAATACTGGCATTTGTCGGTGAATGATGGTGTTGCTTGGTAAATAATGGTGTTTGGTAGAGAATGACAATGCTAGGGGAGAATATAGGTGTTTTTGGATCATTTTAAATGAGAACGGTGGTGTTTGGTGGAGAATGATGGTGTTTGGTGAAAGACAGGTGCTTTTTGGAGAAAAGTGATTGTCTTGGAGAACAGCGGTGTTTATTGGAGAATAGTGGTGTTTGGTAGAGAATGATGGCGATTGGTGAATATTGGTGTTTCTTGGAGAATTACTGGAGAATGGTGGTGTTTTATAGAGAAAGACAGCATTTGGTGAAGGATGTATGTGCTTTTCGGAGAATTATGCTTGGTGGAGAATACTGGTATTTGCTGGTGGATTGTGGTGTTAGTGAATATGTTGGCAAACAATGGTGTTTGGTGGGGAATGACAGTGTCTATTGGAGACTGATAGTGTTTAGTAGAGAATGACAATGTTAAGTGGAGAATGTAGGTGTTTTTGGGTAATTTAAATGAGATTGGTGGTGTTTGGTGAAGGACACAGGTGCTTTTTGGAGAACAATGGCATTCAGTGGAGCATGGTGGTGTTTGGTAGAGCATGATGGTGTGTTAGTAAATGGTGGTGTTTGTTGGAGAAAAGTGGTGTTTGGTAGAGGATGATGGTGTTTGGTAGAGGATGTAGGTGCTTTTTGGAGAATTATGTTGGTGGAGAATACTGGTATTTGCTGGTGAATTATGATGTTTGTTGGTAAATGATGGTGTTTGATGGAGAATGTAGGTGTTTTTTGGAGAATTTTTTTGAGAAATGTGTTTGGTAGAGTATGATGGTGTTTGGTAAATAATGGTGGTGGTTTTGGTGAAGGATGTAGATGCTTTTTGGAGAATGGCGATGTTTGGTGGAGAATAATTGTGTTTAGTAGACAATAGTGGTGTTTGGTGGAGAATGATGGAGAATCCTGCCAGGAAATGAAACAAATTAAAGCGTTATATCATGTGTGATAGGAAGATCAAGAGAGCTTATACATGAAAATTCCCTTTTACTTGATCGATTAATATTAACAATACACAGATATCTAGCCTCTGCTTCTCTGTCTCACACCACAATAGGTAGAATAAACACACACAGACACACACACACATACACACACACACACACATATACACACATACACACACAGGTTAATGTACCTCCTGGAATTCATAAACTGAAGGTAATATGAGGCAACAGCTCAAAGAGGGCAGATGTTACATAATATATAGCTGTGCCCTAATGTGTTACAGACAAACAGATGAGAGGAGAGGAGAAGAGAATGAACAGTGACTGGGCAGCTGCTGCAGTATATATTGAGTAAATCGGTAAAGTATATCACTGCAACAGCATTCAAATACAAACATTTCTCACAGTTAATGATCTCATTCGAGCCACATCTGCAAGAGTTTAAAATTTACAGCAAGACAGAGAGAGCCAAGAAGTGGCAAGACTGAAATATGAAATACAAAAAAAATCTGTATCGAACCAAAAGAAAAAAAGAAAGAGTTTATGGACCTGTTGGTTGGCTTTAGGCTGCAGTATAATTACATAATCGAAAAAAGACGCGCACAGGAGAAAATGGGAGCATGCTTATTTTATTACGACATCATAAAACACTGCTGGACACATTAATCTTAATATGAGTCATTTCTGGAGGCCGAGCTGTTAAAAGCGTTATTAGGGTAAGTAAACAGTGTTGCGGGTTTGGACAGAAAAGCGTTTATTCCACAGTCGGCGTGGTATTGAGCGTGGAAAACAAGGCTAAGCTCAGTCTGACCACTAAATGGACATTAATGCCAACCACAACTAAGCTTTTACATGTATTGATCTGGACGCTGAGAGCTATCAATTAGCACGAATCTATAATGATGCGTCTAACAGGGCTGCCTGAAATGGGCCGGTTTGGCACCCATTCAGAGCAGTAAAGTTTTAATGAAACGTCCTTTAATACTCGGCTTAACGAAGTCTCCCACTGAGACGACGCATAGTATCGCACAAATAACGTGCCATGGCCTGATTAGAGTGGCTCTAACCTATAGCGTTCTCTACAGCTCATTATGTGGGATAATTATAATCTGTAAAATTGGACAGAATTCAGGCTTCAAACTTGTTTTGTCCCTCTTTGCTGCAGTAACAGCCTCTACTCTTCTGGGAAGGCTTTACTAGATGTTGGAACATTGCTGTGAGGTTCTGATTGAGCATTAGTGAGGTCAGGTACTGATGTTGCTTGATCAGTTCTGGATCACTCCAGTTCATCCCAAAGGTATTGGATGGAGCTCCATCACTGCAGAGAACACAGCTCCACTGCTCCACAGCCTAATGCTGGGGGGCTTTATACCCCTCTAGCCCACAACTGATATTGGAAATAGTGATCTCAGGCTCGTGTGAGGCTGCTCCAGAGCATCCCATACATATAGAATATGTAGTTTTTGATGCAAAAAAAATACACAACCATCATAAGTGGACCTAAAATGTAGGGTATGGGTACTTTAAAGGGCAATTCCACATTTTCTTCTAAATCTCTGCATAATTAAATTATTAAGCTAATTTACAGTTAGTTTAATGCCTCTAAAAGCTCCTTCACTGAAAGTTATCACACAAAATAGTTCAGTATGCTGTCTGATGTCTGAAACACTTTTACAATAGTTCTGAAGTTTTGGCTTAAAATCTATTTTTAACATTTTATTTTTTAACAGAAATGTAAAACCGATTTTTTTTCACATTTTCCAGTATTTTATCGTCAGCATCTTATAGGACACGTGTAGTTTCACTGGTGGTTTTGGAAAATAAAATGCCTATATTTGTGTTGTAGCCATTGTGACCCCTGATTCCTATCACCATGTAAAGAAGTCAAAGTCTGTACGTTTCTTTACACTGAACTATTTCACTCCGAATGACTTTGTTTGCATCTCTGTTACTGAATTTGGCGGAATTCCCCCTTTTTTAAGCAGCTAAATTCACTAATTATAGGGGATGTCTGGATACTGTTGGGCTTATTATGCATGTATACAGTGTCAGAAACCACATGAGTAAGTCTATATGGGATTACTCAACAACTCGACCCAGTTTGAGGCGAGTGTGGGGTATCAGCTTCCATCTTGTTAGCTACATTTGTTTCGCAGCTCCAAACGTCAGACACCAGGCCCGTCGGTGCAAAAAGAACGAGTTTTTCTGCTGAACTATTGCTTTAAAAGGTTCAAGGTTCGAGCTTCAGGTTCACAAACACTTCTTATCAACCTTAAAACCCTGCCAGCTTGGTTCGAGGACGTTCTGAGGCGAATTCGAAGCTTCACGGTGTCAGACGCTTTACGTCTTCTTTCCGTTTGCGGTGCAGTTTCACCAAAAGCCTCCAAAGACTACACCTTCCAGCTGCTAGGGTTTTCATTATCAGAATAAAAGGCTCAGAGAAAAAACGCACTTCACTCCAAACTTCCTTACAGCCTGTTTGAGGATAGCGTTAGCAAAGACCTCCGGTTGCCTCCTGTTTTGTCTGCTGTTGCTTTTTTTACTTCTTGCCTCAGGCTACAGGATCGGATGACACAGTGTAGGCTCAGCAAGCTCTGAAGAATGAGATTAAATTACATCACGGTGCTTTTTTCCCTTTCTTCCACCCTCTCACAGCAGCAGAACGGAGAAGTGTTTGGGCTTTAATGAAGCCGGAGATGGAAGCTTTCTGCTTCTAAGAGTGTCGAGCTAATCTACACGGCCTAGCCTTCGCGACAACCACCCATATGAGAAAGAAAGAGCGCTGGAGCGCTTGATGCTCCGTTAAAATCCGCTTAAAACGGCGCAGCGGTTGCTTTTCCGTCGTCTCTCGCCTTCTCGCCTTCTCGCCTCTGGACGACATGCTAATGAGCACGATGTACTCTTCAGAGATGGAAGGTGACGTGTACACGCGACATCAGGGCGCGTAGGTGGGTGGCTGCTGGAGGGATTCAGTGAGTAGTTTGAAGATGAATTAAACGCACACAGTTTTCACCCTTTAGCCCAGAACAAAGTCAATCATATCCCACCAATCAAATGTCTAAAGTTATCAGATGTTTGCTTAAAAATTGTACATATCTTACAATTTTCTTGCCATTAATTTTTCCGTTTGATAAGGTCCACTTATATCATTCGTGGGGATTCATGAACCAAAAACAATCGTATTTCACTTCTACATGATCATTTTCCAGCCTCTCTTTATCCCTTTAAGCCTTTATTCCATTTATGCCTTTAAGACTGATATACAGTCGTATGCAAGTTTGATCACCGCCAATCAAATGACATGTTTTGTTGATTTTCTAAGTGAGAATAAGTTAACACACCCTCTACAGAGAACACAGTTAAATCTAGAATTTTCCTGCTAATTTCTATTGGAAAAATATCAGAAAACAAAGTGTAAGATGTGCTATATCTTATGCACAGGCCATTTTATTTTTTATAAACAAGAGGATGATTGAGGGGTTGTATTTTATTATGTTATTTGTTTAGTATCTTCAATACGTAACACGTACTGTGTAAAGAAACTTTACAATTAAACGTGAAGGTGTACATCCTGCTCTTCCAGCACTACACAGATTAAAAACTTGTGGATGTTGTTTGAAAGTGTTGCTTAATGAATAAATTATATTATATTACATATACTATAGATTATATAATTATATCATATTAGTTGATGTTATTTTATTTATTCAAACTCTACTGATGACAGTTATTGTTGCTACATGGTTGTTTAATTGGTGCTTTCATCAAAAATGTCAGGTTTTATTCTGCACTTTGGGTGATGATGGGCTGGTTTGGATCAGTCTTGCATAGAATGTTTTCGAGCTCAGCTCAGTATCTGACTGATGATGTGAGTCGGGTCAGGTTTGGACAAGATTTTGTTAGGCTCAGGTTGGGTTTGCACCCAAAACTTGATGGGGCAAACTGGGTTTAGACAAAATTCTGTCAGGCTCAGGTCAGATTCAGACCCTTGTCTTGATAATGTGCATCAGGTTCGGATAGAATGTTGTTGGCCTAAGGTTGTGTTCTGGCCCAAGGTTCTATAGTCTTGGTCGAGTCTGGACAAAATTCTGTCAGGCTAAGGTCAGGTGCAGACCCAAATCTTGATGATGTGGGTCAGGTTTGGACAGAATGTTGTTGGGCTCAGGTTGAATTTAGACCTAAAACCTAAAGACCTATTTTGGACAAAATATTAATGATGTGGATCAGGTTTGGACAGACAGCTGCTGGCTCAAGTTGGGTTTGGACCCAAAGCTTGAGGCTGTGGATCAGGTTCGGACAGAATGGGCTCAGGTTGTGTTTGGACCCAAAACTTGATGGTGTGGTTTGGGTTTGGGCAAAATGTAGTCAGGTTCAGGCTGGGTTCACATCCAAATCTTGATGTGGATCAAGTTTGGACAGAATGTTGTTGGGCTCAGGTTGGGTTTGGACCCAAATCTTGATCATGTGGGTTTGGTTTGGCAAAAAATTTTGTCAGGCTCAGGTTGGGTTTGGACCCAAATCTTGATGATGTGGATCAACTTTGGACAGAATGTTGTTGGGCTTAGGTTGTATTTGGACCCAAAACTTTATGGTGTGGATTGGATTCAGACAAAATTTTGTCTGGCTCAGGTTGGGTTCGGATTCAAAACTTGAATATGTGCTTGTCGGGTCAAGCTCAGACAGAACGTGACTGCTCTGTATTTGGGTCTGGACCAAAACTTCAGGGCAGATTAAAGTTATACTTCAGACACTAAACATGTTTCAACCTTTTGACTACTAATCTAATTTTTCATCAAACTATTCCTTTAAACGTTTGAGGTTCACAGCTCAAGTTCACAATCACTTCTTATCAACTTCAATAAGGCTGAGAAATGTTTGGCAGTTCTTTTGTCCATTTCCACGTGTTCAAAAGAGCAGGCGCGCTGTCCAGACGTCCACGCCATCGCGGCGTGGGAGAGTGAAGGAGGGACTGAGGTGAAATGAAATTGGATGTGCCAGAGTCGGCCGTGTGCGCTGATCCGTTCTGACACGCCAACCAGAGCATGGCTTCCTGTTCCAGCCGTGGTGGCTCACGCAGGCAGCACGGAGAGACGGAGCCTTCGCCCTACATCACAACACACACCCTGAATTAGCATCAAAGGCCCAGCGGGGCGGCCGCCGCACACACACACACACACTTTGATGCTCGTCCTATCCTTGCGTGAACCTCACACACGCTGCTCAGAATCATCCTGAAAGAGCGGATCAAACAGAACACAGAGAGAGAGAAACGCTCAGATTATCACTGAACATACAGAGAGAGAGAGAAAGAACAGGAAAGAGAGAGAGGGAGAGAGAGGGAGAGAGAGAGAGTTGGAGGGCGAAAGAGATAGAGAATAGAGGGAATAGGAAAGAGAGTAGTGGAGAGAGAGAGAGATAGAGAGAATAGGAAAGAGAGAGAGAGGGAATAGGAAAGAGAGAGAGTAGTGGAGAGAGACAGACAGAGAGAATAGGAAAGAGAGTGAGGGACAGAGAAAGAGACAGAGAGTGAAAGAGATGGAGGGAATAGGAAAGAGAGAGAAAATAGTGGAAAGACAGAGGGGGAGAGAGAGAGAAAGAGAGAGAGAGAACAGGAAAGAGAGTGAGGGAGAGAGAGAATAGAGAGAATAGGAAAGAGAGAGAGAGTAGTTGGGAGAGAGAGAAAATAAAGAGAACAGGAAAGAGAGAGTAGTGGAGATAGAGAGAGGGAGAGGGAGAAAGAGAATAGAGAGGAAAGGAAAGAGAGAGCGCTGTGGAGACAGAGGTAGAGAGAGAGACAGAGAAAGAGAGAAAAGGAAAGAGAGAGTAGTGGAGAGAGAGGGAGAGAGAGACAGAGAGAGAATAGCGAGAATTGGAAAGAGAGAGACAGAGAGAGAAAATAGGAAAGAGAGAGACAGAAGTGGAGAGAGAGACAGAGAGAGAGAGAGAAAGAGGGAGAGAGAGAAACAGAGAGAAGGAAAGAGAGAGAGAGGGAAAAAGAGAATAGAGAGAAAGAGAGGTAGAAAGAGACAGAGAGAGAGTGAGTGTGAGAGATGAGTGAAGAGATGGTGTGTGTGAGAGAGACGAGTTAATATCTCACAGTTGCTGTAATACAGAGCTGTTTTCACTGCGTTGAGAAAATTATGCTTTTTAAGCCGATAACAACCAACTAATCACGCAGAGCAGGTGGGAGTGAGTGAATGCTCAGCTGCAGTCACACGAAGCCCCCCAGCACGTCCAGCGGAAGCGTGTTGGCGGTTCTACAAACAGCCAGAGGCGTGCAGCTCAAAACTCACAGTGTATTTCTATAAGAAATCAATTCATTGACTTTATATTAATGTACTGAATGATATGAAATGGCTGCAGCCATCAGTCTGAAGACTCACCACAGTCATGGAGAGACCATACAGATACTGAAAGAAGTCTTTTATCTGTCCCGGCTCTCGGCGAGGGCCTCCACAGGCCGGGCTCACTGCCACCCAGCACCATTCAGCTTCAATTAAATGGCTTAATCAATGCCAAGAGCCATCACAACATCACTGCACTACAGTACATAATTATGCATTTTCCCATAGAAAGCAATACACAACAACATGACCACAACAGGGACTTCAGCTTCACAACCCTAACAAACACAGCCGTTAACTCGTTTTATGATGGTGGTCAACAACTTTCTCTACTCAGGGTCAGATGCTCAAGCTAGAGTTCGCTACTGCAAGATTTTATCCCGCCCACTTCTGCAGAAAATTGGAATCATTTGTCCCGCTCCCGCCCACACAGTTCCGTCAAGGTAACATCCTATATCTGACACAGTTCACAAACACATTATTCTCTGCTGAAATAACACAGCAGTCATGGTCATCAGGCTCACTGTGAAGTAACTTCACTAAACGCCATTCATTCCCAGTAAACACACAGCAGGAATTAAACCACAGAGCGGTTATTTTTGGTGTTTTGTTGGGCAGCTGTGGCCGTCAGACTGAACACTCTGGCGTCTCTGTAACGCCTGATTCACGTATGCTAGTGTGAGCGACGCGGCAGTGCGAGCGCTACGGCTCGGACGCGCCGACCTTTCATACATACAGCGTTTGTGCTGCTGAGCGGAGCAGCAAGAAAGTTACACAGACATTCCTGTTTCCAGATGGATAAATGGTCAGAGTCACTCTGCTCAATAGAAATATAACTTATAGAAGTGCACAATATATTTGTTTATCCTCCACAGCATTCTGACTTCACGCAAAAGTTTCAAGCCTAGTAGACCAACAGGGTAATCTGTTTGCAGCACGGAATGTTTAACTAGTATTTCATCACGAATTACGTAAAATTTTAAAAAGATAGCGTTTTTAAGTTTGTATACAGTTTTCTGTTTATTTTTCATTTATTTTCATGGCTTATTTCGGTGTATTTTGCTGCATGACACACAGCGCATGGAAGAAATCAGCGCTGGATCTATTCTCGAAAACACTGCGCTGCTTCATCGTGGAGACGCTCTGCTGCTTTACCTGTGCAGCCAGTGTGAAAGCGCTGACCACTTAATACGGGCGCCGAAATGAACAACAAGACTTTCCTCGTCACTCATGCCATGCAGAAGCAGTATGTGTGAATCAGGTCTAAGCTACGAAAATTGGCATGTTGTTCACGTGATCTGTTGCTTAGCAACTCTTTACAATGACTTCATTCATTTTAATTGTACTGTAATCTTTTAATATTGTTTACATAAAATTTAGTGATCTCTCTACTTTATTTAGGCTGTTCATTTATTCGCGAGATTTCTCTTCATGCATGCTCCGGCCCGCTCCCGCCTGCAGTAGGCTGGTTTCCTGCCCGCAACACTGAAAATTAGTCCTGTGCTGCAAGATGGCGTAGAGTGCAGACCTCTAACTCCCTTAATCCCTGTGTGCATGCTCATGAACAGTGTTGGGGGTAACACATTACAAAGTTACACATAACTGTAATACTAATACTGTAAGTCCATTATTTACAATACAGTTACTAATAGTGCGCGCTTGCACAAAAATCCATTGACCTGTGAAAGGACAAAAATGGCAGAGCGGCCTTCAACTTTTGAGAGGTGTCGATCTGCACATTACTGCAAAATTGTTTGCGTGAAAGGACAAGAATGTGAAGGTAAAGCGCAAACCCAGGCCAGAAACTACTATCCACTGCTGTCAACACATCAAATCTCTCCAAGCACCTGCAAAGGCAACATGCTAAAATGAAGCCAGTAGCGAAAGACCCCCGGAGCCAGAGTGATGCCGACCCCAACCAAGCAGCCAAAGCCTGATTTTCAACAGGTAACAAAAGCAGAGATTAACTTCTGTAAAGTGCTCTTTGGGCTCTTTTTTATAAACTTAACTGTTGGTTTTGTGGTTCTTTACACAAACAGCATAAAAGAAAGACGTTGTGTATGTTGTGTAAATTAGAATAGTGATTTGTGCTGAGGCTGAAGTCAGCTTCTTGTTTGAATTTTCCCATTCCACCTTAAACGGTGCAGTAGTTACTATTACAATGCCTCCAGCACCACCATTTAAGGTGGAATGGGAAAATTCTAACAAGAAGCTGGTGAATAAGAAGCTGTAATGTAATGAGTAATGTAACAAATTACTTTCCACAGGCAGTAAATAAGTAAAGTAATCCATTACCTGTTTTAAAAGTAACATGTAACGTGTAGTACTTCACTTTTTTTGTGTAACAACCCCAACACTGCTGTGTGACAAAGAAAGAAAAAGGAAAAAAAAAAACCTATGTAAATATGCAGAAAGTGAAGCATTTATAATGGAAGAAAGCAACGCTGTCTCCACTGCTACCATGTTAGTGCTTATTGGAGCAATAATTGCTTTATATTTGTCACATCTATGCAGTATGACTCGTTTCCTCTGCAAAATGTGATATTCATCATTTCTGACACTGCAATAGTCATGAATAATGAAACAAGGTGACCCAAAAAGGAATGGACGGGTCCTCCTCCATCCCTGATTGGTAAGAAGGTTGGCCCAGATTGATCTGAGAGCTATTTATGATCTGAAATCCCAAGCTTAACCTGCAGGCTAGGCGTGCGGCACAAGGGGATCCACCGTTGTGAGACAGACAAAAGTTACGTGGCTAAGCAAGAAATCCCTCTCCGTGAGACAGGCCCCAGATGTTCGCCATGGTTGTATGTGGTTTCACAAACAGAGCCACAGTCTTAGTCATAGATTTCTCGCTTAGTCAGCTGACTTGAGCTGAGTTCTGGTACCAATCACCTGAAAAAATATCACTATTCAGCAAAAGAAACGAATCGTACCACACAGATACAGATTTCTTTCCTTCTTTGGTAAAATATGCCACTCAACTCCTCACATTTCACACAACTGGCATAAACACTGCGCCTTTACATGGATGTGCACGAGGATTAATCACAGTCTGAGATTCTAATAGGTACGTGCACTCTGACTAATTTTGATATCTGAGTATTCATAAGAGAATGAATGGATATCTGGTTAACCGCAGAGAAGAAAAACAACAGCAAAAAAAGGAAAACTTTTTCAGACTTTGGCCAAATTTAGCTTAACTTATCCTCACTTTTTTCATGATAGCACTGGAAATTAAAATAAAAAAAAATGTGTTTTATTATTCAAAAATAGCAGAGGGAAACTCGGGAATAATTGCATTATTAGTTGCAAGAACATACAATGAACACTCTGGTAAGCAAATTATTAATAAATGAAGAAATCATCTAAATTCCCATCTCATTACTGTGCGACTGACAGGGTGTTATTCCTATAGGTTCTAGTGCCTGTTTATTGCTGTAGGCATAAGAGTTTAAAAAGTCACGAACACTTCAAGATGTGCTAATTAAGTTTTTATTTCAATTTGCATCAGAAATTCAACGCTTATTTATTCATTTATGCATTGCAAATTAGCATTAAAAACTCCATATAAGAGTTCCATTTATTTGCACTTGGTTTTTTTAAATGGGTTGAAACAAACTTAAAACATGGCCAGCTTGCATTTGTTGTGGGCTAAAATTAGAACAATGGATGTAAACTTTGTTGTCTCTAATTAACAATGATTAATTAACAGTGATTAAAACTTTACGGTAGAATATTGTAGCATCACTGCAGAAGATGATGTGAAAACATTGCATTTCAAAGCAAATGTCCTTTATTTTGAACAGATACTTCAACAGAGGAAGAAGTGCCCAGCCCAGTGCTACCCCAACACATAACATGAGGTAACATGGGAGGACACGACATCCGTGGAGGGTGGACACTGCAACACAGTGTAAACCCGTCCTCCTCGGTCACAATTACTCCAAACAACACAGCTACACTAATAACATCAACAAAGACAACAACAGCAGCGGTGCATTTCTAAACCATGAGTGTGGCACCTCCCAAGCAGTGGTGGACAGTAACTAAGCAAATGTAATTGGTTACTGTACTTAAGCAGTTTTTCGTGTATCTGTACTTTACTGAAGTATTTCCATTTTTGGGCGACTCTTTACTTTGACACTACATTTCAAAGTCAAATATCTCACTTTTTACTCCACTACATTATGAGAAATCTGTCGTTCCTTTTGGTTTATGTGTGTATAAAAACGTAACGTCAAAAAAAAAAGAAGCACGAAGCAAAAACACCAATCAGGGCACAGCGGTCACTTAGTTTTGAGCTTGTTTTGACCTGCTGGACATACTGACCCAGTGCAGCACACGGTTCAACATCAGTGCAGCAGCGTAAAACTTTGGGAGAGTCTATTCAACATAAATGATGAACCAACCTAACTTTGTGTAAATAGACCACAATATAGAAATATGTACACATATGCAGTTGTGACTGACGTGTCTTTTTTCTGAATTTATACAAACACATTTCATTTTATAGTAAATTAGTTTTGTCTAGTTTATGTTTATGAACAGAGACCTACAGATGCAGTTTAGGTAAGGAAACTCATTTGTGAACCTGAGTTTAAAGTTTTTATTAGACTTAAACTGTAACTAAGTTCAAATAAATCTTAAACTGAAACTTTACTTGTTTGTAAAAAGTGATTTCAGAGCCACTCAGTTCTACCTGATGGAAACTGTTTACCTTCAGTGTTTTGTGCTTATGATAATTTTAATAGACATCAGCGTCACTAATTAATGACATTCTATTAAAAGATTGGTTTACCAAGAGAGACACTGGAGTATTTTCACCTAAAATGAGTTAATGAAGCGAGTCTGGTTACAAAAATGATAATAGGACATTAAAGTCATAATTAATCTTTTAGTACTTTTACTTTCGATACTTAAGTACATTTGAAGGCAAATACTTTTGTACTTTTACTCAAGTGGAGGTCTAAAGGGAGGAACTTCTACTTTTACTGGAGTAATATTTTACCTTGGGTATCTCTACTTTAACTCAAGTACATGGTTTTTGTACTTTGTCAACCACTGCTCAGTGTTGGATGCTGATGGAGACTCATCGTCTTCTACGCAGGATCTTTCCTCCTCAATGGACGACGTGACAGCATGTAAGTTTGTCATAGAACTGTCAGCTAGAACAGTTAGCCTAGTTAGCAAAAAAGCTGTGCCTTCTCAGTCACGTCCTTAACAATGCGTCCAACACATTCAGGCATGTTTTATAGTGACAAAGTGCAATATCATAAATATATACACACAAATGAGAGCCAAACGGTCAATTTTCTGTCATGTTGAAACATAATAAACAGTATTTCTCCGTAAAATTAGTGTGCTTACTTCCACAGTCTTCTGATGGACTGGAACAAATATCCAAATACTCAAAAAGTGATTTGTGTATTTAAACCCTGGCATCTAAATACCTGTGGACATCCCTATCATCTAAACATCTGTTCGTTAAGCACTGTGGTGAAATAAGTTAAGCGCAGCTTCATTTATCAGGCGAAGCCGAAACCGAGGAACCCTGTCTGAGGTGAATGGGCTTCGTGGCTACAGCTCTGTTTGTTAAAGCGCACACACATAAACCCACAGATTGAAAACACTGGCATTTTATTGCCTTCCCAATGGATCGACTGAGTGAAGGCCGTAAAAGAATAATGAAGACACATCTGAGAGTCGCTTATTACCTCGGATTACACAGCAGTGAGTAAACACAGTATAAAGTTGGCAGTAAGCGGCCTCTTGGCCAGCGTACAGATCGAACATCAGAAACACTCGACCTTCTCCACACAGCTAACGAGGCCTCCTTCGCTGAAAAAATGCAGCTTTTGTGCTGTGACAGTGCAAACTGTGCTACGGCTTAAAGAACAAAATCATAAAGAAAGGGTAGATTACAACAACCACTCGGCATATAATGACTGACTTCAACACTGACAGTCCAAGTGACATTTAAGAAGGCTGAGAAATATGATAATACGAGATAAAAGTGGGAAATGAGGCAAAATGGGACAAGAAAGGTTTACTTTTCTAGTACTAGAAGCTTCATATACACTATATGATCAAAAACTGTGTGGACACCCTTTCTAATTACTGAGTGCAGGTGTTTCAACCGCACTCATTGCTAACAGGTGTATAAAATCAAGAACATAGCCACGCAATCTCCATAGACACACACCGGCAGAAGTGTCATACTGAAGAGCTCAGTGACTTTAAACATGGCACATAGGATGCCACCCTTGCCACAAGACAGTTCATTACATTTCGGCCCTGCTAGGTCTGCCCTAGACAACTGTAAGTGCTATTACTGTAATTTGGAAGCATCTGCACTGTTAGAAATAAAGGTTCTGTTCAGGTACATTTTTCATTCATCAAGGTACAAACAATGTAAATGTTCCTTTAAAGGTACAACAGAGGTTTTAAGGTCTGATTGTGAACCTTAAATAAGTTTTTCCAGGTGAAAAGTTTGAATTTGTACCTTTTCGTATCCGAATGTTTTAAAACAGAACAATAAAATAAAAAGCCTGGAGACGAGACGGGGTGTGTGGAGTCAGTACAAGAGAGATGTTGTGATTAGAGAGTGTGTGTGTGTGAGAGAGAGAGAGGGAGAGAGAGAGAGAGAGAGAGATGTAGAGAGGATATATTCATTCGTAATGGCACCGCAGGGTACTGAGTGGAGTGCAGATTGGAGGCGTCGCTTTTGGCAAAGTATCATCAAATATTACTGCACTTACCTGCTTTCCTGTGATAACGAGGACTGCTGGTGGTCCCTAAGCTACTGTTCTAGGGCCTGGGCTAAACTCTCTGACTGATTCAGCATCAGCCTAAACCACTGTTTCTCAAATCTGGTCCTCGTTTGTCCTGCACATTTTTAGTGTTTTCCTGCTCTAACAAACCTGCATTCATATCAATCAAATAGATTTGAATAGCTATCTCAAACTTGAAAGAACAATCACAAATAGACATAAAAGAACTCAAAATGACTTTAAAGAAATCTCTTAATTACTTGCTTATGTGGTTTCAGACACTTTATGACACATTGCAATCTATAAACATAAACAACCGCAAAGTACAAAAGTATGAACAGAATTCAAGATGCTGCTGCTACTGTTTTTAGCTAAGTCATGCAAAGTACACTCTCAGAAATAAGAGATACTAGACTGTCACTAGAGCAGGACCCCTGTTATCACTGGGGTGGGACCCTCAGGGGTACATCTCAGTGCGTTTAGTCAGGGAACATAACTGTACCTGAAATCACATTGTCAAGTTGTCAATGAATCAGTTAATCAAGCTGTACTGACTCCACACACCCCGTCTCGTCTCCAGGCTTTTATTTTACTGTTCTGTTTTAAATCATTCAGTTATGAAAAGATACAAATACGAACTTTTCACCTGGAAAAACTTATTTAAGGTGCACAACTGGACCTTAAAACAACTGTTGTACCTTTGAGGGAACATTTACATTGTTTGTACCTTGATGAACGAAAAATGCACCTGCACAGAACCTTTATTTCTAACAGTGTATGGTGTTATAATCAGAGACCATCGTTTATTTATACAATTTCCAGTCAAAACAGCCATTAATTACAAGTTATTCAGATAATCGAGTTGTATAAGGAAGAGAAAGGGCAAAGGAGCATAAATGAAAAAGAGAAGCTTCTAACACTGGAGCTTCAAAAATGATTAAAAGCTACAGAGAAAATGTGACTCCTAACAACCACTTGGAAGACCTGGTAGACACCAAAACTGCCCCCATCAGATAAACAGCACTTAAAGCTTTCATCTCTGAGAGAGAGGAGAAAATCAAGCTGCTTCAGATCTGAAAACATCCACAGGTGTTTCTGTCCATCCTTCCACTGTGAGAAGACGACTCAGCGCTGTGGGTCTGAAAGGATGTGAAGCTGTTCAAGAAGAACCTCACTGAGAAAAGGAGACGGACACATCAAACAAAGAAGGTGAACAATGGACTGACCACCCCAGAGTCCAGACCTCAACACCACTGAATGTGTTTGATTACTTCAGAAAATGATCAACCAGCTTCTAAGACTGAACTTTGGAGGTGTGTCTGCAGATTCTTTGAGGAACTGAAAGTGAGTCTCCTGAAAGAATGGAAGCTGTAATAAAGGTGAAGAGTGACACGGTAAATACTGTGTTTTTTTCCAGACACTGAAATATGAATAACTTGTATTCAATGTAGACTGGAAATTAAATAAATAAATGAAGGCTGGTCTCTGACTTTTTCACAGTGTGGTACCTTTGTCCATTTTTGTAGATAACACTGAATGATGGTAAAGCAAAACTGTGTTGATTTAATTCCTGACCATGAGATACTATCATGTTCCATCAAGATATTAAGCTGTGGCTAGAAGACACGATCGCATGACCATGTCTTTGTGTCTGCAACTTAAAGGGGAACTCATAGTGTTCATAGTGGTGGTGATAGGAACCAGACGTCTGAAGAGTTTAAGGCCTCTAAAAGCTACATCACATATAATTATTACATTAAATGGTCAGCCTGATGTCGGAGACATTATTTTACAGTAGTTCTGAGATAAGTTTTGGCCTAAAACGTATTTTAACCAATTTGTTCTAACCTGAGTCTCAACAATCAACCATTTCACACCAAACCACTCTGAATCACTCTGTTTACATTATAACCACTGAATTATGCAGACATTTAGAAAAATTGGTGGACTTTCCTTTCAAGGTTCCTGGGACACTGCTTTTTATTGTGTGGGTATGACATAAAAAATATTTTTCCCCCTTTTATTCTGTACCAAACCCTTCATGTGGTTTAAACTGGGGTGTCAGAGCAGGAAAAGAGTGAAGTAAGCAGTGCAGGACTACAGGAGCAGGACTGGGAAACACCAGCCTCAACCAGAATGAGCTTAGATCACCTCTCATGCTCAACTGAATGGAACAGACTAAGAGAAGACAGACGCTGAACAAAGCGCAACACATGAAAACACATGGGAAAGAACTTTCCACCGAGACACGCACACAGTGCCACATACTCTGGAAGGAGAGTAGGTTCTGGTACTCACGTCGGAGTTAAAGCGGAGCTGGCAGATGTTGCACGAAATCACTTGCTTTTTCTTGGGCGGGATGGAGACTCCGAATGTGTGGTTGATTACGGCTTTCTGGACGGGATCCATCTGGAAGACAAGCAGCGGAGGAGCGCTTTTAGAACAACACACGCACAAAAGGGAGCAAGGGAATAGAGACAGAGGGAGAGAGACAGAATAGAGATGTAGGGATATATATATAGGAAAAACATAAACAAAGCAGGAGAGGATAGAGAGAGAAAGATGTTTGAATAATCTCCATAGAAAAGCACTGACCAATAGAATGAGGTGCTCTGGAGCAGCTGCACATGAGCCAAAGGTTGCCATGCCTTATGCCAGGCATGGGCTAGAGGGGTATAAAGCCCCCCAGCATTGGTCTGTGGAGCAGTGAAACTGGAGTGATGGAGCGCCATTCAGTACCTTTGGGATGAGCTGGAGTGATCCAGAACTGACCATCCAACATCAGTACCTGACCTCACTAATGCTCAATCAAATCCTCACAGCAATGTTCCAACATCTAGTGTAAAGCTTTCCCAGAGGAGTGAGGGCCGTAATGGCAACAAAGAGGGAACTCCATATTAAATCCCTTCACTTCAGAAGAAACGCTGAATGAGCAGATGTCTAAATTTCTTAATGTTCAGTTTATACAATGTTTAATTTCTAAACACAACTGTAATATTATGATGTCCCACCAATAAAGCACCTTAAATAGAATGTGCTATTTAATCACATCTTTCAGAAACATTAAAGATGCAGTCTATGGTTCTGGAGAAAGACTCAACAGCAAAACAAATACACCCCTCCCATCAGTGCCCCATCAAAAGCTCCGCTCCCCCAAATTCATGGATATCCATTGCCAAGGTGAACAACACTGAGCTAGCTTGTTTTTTTAATCTTCATGGCCATAAAACCCCTCGCAAATGTTGCACAGACAAATGCCATAATATAACAAACAATGGCACAGGAAGTGATGTAACTAACGTTAGCTAGGTTGTGGGTTAGCAAATTGACACTACAATCGCTGCTGCGAAGCTAACCAGTTGGGATTAGCTATCACAAACATTAGCAGGACAAAACAGTACTGACCTACTGACTCTGTGAAACATTAAAAATAAGTTAATGTTGCCCACCTGTCAAGCAGAAACAGAGCGGCCTCCTCATCCCTTTTCATGCCTTTAAACTCTTGATGAAGCTGAAGTCAGTTTCTTTATCGCCAGCGTCTTGATCGAATTTTCCCATTCCACCTTAAATGGTGCAGCAGTAACTGCTGTACCATTTAAGGTAAGGTAACACTTTATTTGAATAGTCCACTTTAGATGCTTTCAAGTTACATTTAAAGAAATATCTACTAAACTGACTATCATTTTCTTTAACTAAGAAAACCTGGCTCCTATCCCTAACCTTAACCTCAACCTAAAACCTAAACCCAACCGTCACCCTGGTCCTAGTCCTAACCCTGGTCCAAATCCTAACCCTAACCCCACCACTGTTTAGAGTCAACTGAGTTTCAAAAGATAGTTTGTGAACAATTTGAACATTTGTAGATAATCTGTAATGGACTATAGTGGACTATCTATAAAGTAAGAGGTGAAATGGGAAAAAAGTGCATCCTTAATTGTTTCCAGCACGCACACAGAATGGACAGCTAGCAGACTGAGAGGAGATTTTCACTGAATTTCACAAAAAGTGTACTGGATTAACGTCACTTACTGCGCCTTTTACAGTAAGTCAATTATTTCCTTACCAAAAATAATTCATATGCCACACACAACTTGACACTTGGATGTTTTTGCACATAAGCTAATATCCTTATTAACCACAATACCTCACAACTCACACACCACTAATTGTCAGTGTTTCAGCTGAAGTTCAGTCTCTGTACTCTTCACTGCCCATTTCACCCTCAATTCGGAGAAATCTGTGTGTGTAAAGAGGAAGGCCGAAAACCACAACTGAACGCCCGTCATCACATTGGTGCTTTGACAAACTTCTGTCAATGAAAACTGTTCAAATGCAAGTTACGAGTGGACTATACACAGCTGAAGCGATCGGTCAACAAAGACTAGAAGCTAGTCTGGTCTTAGGCTTATCTGAAATGGACTGACAGTCAACTGAAACATATCATATATATTGTGGTCAGACGAGTCAACCCTCAAGATTGTTTTTTGTGTTCTCCAGGCCAAAGAAGAAAAGTTACCAGCGTAAAGTTCAAAAGTCTGTGTGTATTATGGTATAGGGGAAGTATTAATGGGTAACTTGCACATCTGTAAAGGCAGCATTAATGCTGACAAATATATACACATTTCAGGGATGTTCTTGCTTATTTCAGCAACATTCTGTACAAGTTACAGCAGCATGACTGTATAATCAGAGAGTGCGGGTTCTAGACTGGCCTGCCTGCAGTTCAGGTCCATCTCCCAAGAAAAATGCATGGTGCATCATGAAGCCCAGAACAAAACAAAACAACAAAGAAGGCCCCATACGGTTGCACAGGTGAAGCCTTGTATAACCGGTGAATGGTAAAACTGATGCTTTCAAACCTGGATTATGCTCCTGTACCAAAAACAATAAAGTTCATATAATAAGACATCAAATTTGCATTGTTTTCAATTTACTAAGAAAAATTTACTAAGAAAAAAGAATTTAGTAATTCTGATTGTAATTAATTAAACTGAACTGAATTCAACTGAATCGAACTGCAATGAACTGGACTATTCAGCCAGAGTCAGTGATATCAACCACATAAGTACCTCCGGAGATCCACTGAGAGAAACACACCATCTGATTGTTTAGAGAACAAAGACAGGATGCAAACGCCAAGGAAAGCATGGGGTCAGTGGGTGAGTTCAGTCGAACTACGCCATTGACTTCTTGTTGCACCTCCTCTGATTGCAGCACTCAGATCAATATCAGACGGCAGATTTTAGCAAGAGTTTAGCCCATCATGTACATAAATGTGTGTGTGAAATATCAAGTCTTACACAATCCAACAGCAGCTACTGACCACATAAACAAGCATTATACATAGCCTTTAGCTCCAATATCTTTACATACAACTACTTACTATCCTGCCCAGCATAATATACAGCTAACTGTAAACAAAATGATGAGAACTACAGTCAGGACCAGAATGGAAATAGGCTTTAGCTTATCATAGTTTTTAATGGTTGCTGTATATATTTTAATCAACAAATAAATCGATTGATCAATAGACAACCATTTATCATCCTGACCAACATAATGCAAAGCTTTCAGGCCCCATATATTAATGTAAAAGAACACAAACATATTGCATTATTGCTCAGCTAATTTGAGAAACTGTCAAAACACGATGGATCATGTTCTCCAAGCTCCGAAAAACAAGCACTTTACAGCATCCGTCTCCCAGCAGCCTCTCTCACCACGTTCAAATATCGCTCAAAGTTATTCCTCTAGAAGCGTCTCCAACTCGTTTGACCTCGACACGTTTCGCCCTGAGCGTTCTGGAGCACACGCGACACGGATCGAGGACAACGCGTCTAATCGCGGGTGAAGGACTCACAACGACGGGTTTTAAATGCAGTGGACAGAAAGAGAGAGAGAGAGAGAGATAGAGAGAGAGAGAGGGAGAGAGGGGGGGAGAGGGAGAGAGAGAGAGAGAGAGGAAACCAACAAACAGCACATACCTGTAGCAATTGGGGAACAGTCTGTGGGAAATGGGAGTGGTGTGAAGGAGGGAGATGAAGAGAGAGAGAGAGAGAGTAAGAAAGAGCAAACAAGAAAGAGCAAGAGAGCAGGGGAGGTTCGGGGAGTGAGAGAGAGAAAGAAGATAGAGAGGGATAGGGAGAGATAAGGAGGGAGTGGAGGGAGAAGGAGAGAGAGGGATAGAGAATGCAAGAGGGAGTAAATGAAAAAGAGAGAGAGAGAGAGAGAGAGAGAGAGAGAGAGATACACACGATGACATGTGCTGCTTCTATAACGAGCAGGAGGGGTCTGTGTTCTTGTCAACATGCACCCTCCCTCTCTCTCTCTCTCTCTCTCTCCCTGGCTCCTGATTAGCTCGGAATGGCTGATGAGTTTTGGGTAAACAGGAGGCTGCAGACCGATGCTGTTTTACTCAAGGCGAGAGTCAGAAACCTGATCCATTATCCATCCATTTACTCCACTGGCTCACCTTCTCTTAACTAATAAAGGCATTCTTAATTTCAGGATAACCACCAGCCTCTTATTAGCACAGCCTCTCCTTCCTCCGGCAGTGAGAAACACTAAACGCACTCTCATTAGTCAAGAAGAACTCTATTGTCATCCTATCCATATACAAGTCCACACTGAAGTGGAACTGCATTCCTCCAGGGCCTCAGGTTCAACACAGAGGACAGCTTTTACATGACCACACAATAGACGTGCACAAGGCACGGACTGTATCTAGTGCAAGTAAAGGAGACGATGTAATGCAATACACTAAACAGACTCCTGTATTTCGAGATATGGGCAGAATATCTTTTTTAGAAATGAAGTGCTTCTGAAGCTGAAGATAGCTTTTTATCATGTCCACTAAAATGTGTCTAAGAAGTTTTGGCGCATGTGCAGTTTGCAGCTGGTACAACAGCAGAGCAAAGCTAAATGTATACCTAGAACAGAAGTGTTACGATCTTAAAGGCATGGCTCCTTTCCAGATGTTCTATAATGAAAGGCTGATTATTTGAAACTGTGTTGAACCTGACAGGGTTTTACTTTTGTACAATGCAATGCCTGAGGCTAATAACAAGGCTAAACTGAAATTCTCTACTAAAGAGTCCAGATGACACTGAAACCGGCATCCCAGAAACTCTACTCGCGCTTGCACCCTAGAAACCTGAGACTCTACTCAGAATCGCACCTTAGAAACTTGAGACTCGACTCAAACTCACATCTCAGAGATTTGAGACTCATTTTTAGACTCATACCTCACAGACTTAAGATTCAACCTGGACACACACTCCAGAGACTCGAAGCTTAACCTAGACTCACACCAGAGACTCGAAACTTAACCTGGACTCACACTCCAGAGACTTGAAACTTAACCTGGACTCACACTTCAGAGACTCGAAACTTAACCCGGACTCACACTCCAGAGGCTCAGAACGTAACCCGGATTCACACTCCAGAGGCTCAGAACTTAACCTAAACTCACACTTCAGAGACTTGAAACTTAATCTGGACTCACACTCCAGAGACTCGAAACTTAACCTGGACTCACACATGAGAGACTTGAAATTTAATCTGGACTCACACTTCAGAGACTCGAAACTTAACCTGGACTCACACTTCAGAGACTTGAGACTCAACTCGGACTTGCACACCAGAGACTCAAGACTCAATTTGGACTCACACCTCACAGACATAAGACTCAACCTGGACTCTCTAGAGACTCAAGACTCGACTACCACTCATACTCCAGAGACTCAACAGTTGACTTAGACTTTCACTCCGGAGACTAGAGAACTCTGACTCACACATGAGAGACTTGGCTCAGACTCACATCCCACAGACTTGAGACTCCACTCAAACCTACACCTACTCGAACTCTAGAGACTCAAGACTCGACTTGCACTCACACTCTAGAGACTTGAGAATTGACCTGGACCCACAAACCAGAGACTCGACTTGGATTCCAGAGATATGGCTCAGCCTTGCACTTCACAGACTCGAGACTCGGCCTGGACCCGCATCTCAAGACTTGAGAGTCATACTCACACTCTAGAAACTTGAAACTTGACCTGGACCCAAAACTCAGAGATGAGATTTGGGAGTCGTACTCATGCTTCAGAAAGTTGAGACTTGACTTGGACCCATGACTTAGAGACTTGAGAGTCATTTTCACACTCCAGAAACTCAACAGTCGACTTGAACCTGCAACTCAGATACTCGAGAATCATTCTCAAACTCCAAAAACTTGGGACACAACCTGGACCCGCATATCAGAGATTGCAGAGTCATTCTCAAATTCCAGAAGCTTGAGACTCAACCTGGACCCACATATCAGAGACTGGAGAGTCATTCTCACACTCCAGAAACTCAAGAGTCGACTTGGACGTGCACCTCTGATACTCGAGTCATTCTCAAACTCCAAAAACTTGATACTCAACCTGAACCCACACCTCAGAGGCTCCAGAGTCATTCTCACACATTAGAAACTTGAGACTCGACCTGGACCCACACCTTTGAGACTCAACTTGGACTTGCACTACACATACTTGAGATTTAATCTGTTGCCACACTCCAGAGACTCAAGACTAAACTTAGACTCATATGAAGTAATTTGGGAACATCTCTTCTGCTTGCTGCCAAAGAAGACATAGAAATGTAGCTTGAGAACCACTGATGGAAAACATTACTACGTTACTGTTACTGTATTGCTAAAATCTATGTGTAAAATGCAGATGAAGAATTTGGTAGTTGGACACCACTTCTTACTCTAACAAGCTGTCTTTACCTGGTTTAACCGTTTGTTTCAAATGTCTGTGCTTAAGTTATGCCATGCAATATGAATATATGCCACTGCTAGGGGAAATTATCACAAGGGTGGTAATTGGACAGAAAAAGCACTTAAAATGAAAAATTTCTGCATTAGGAATTCCTATATGGCATAAATCTTAATGATGTTATAAGTGTACTTGGTTCCCAGTATAAACAATTAAAAATTTGAAATTACCTAAATATCTGATGCTTTACTTTACACTGATACAACTGTTTCAGTATACTAGAGTGCCTTCACAGCCCTAAAGTCAGCAGTTTTCTCTGTTGACAGATGAATTACAAATACTGACACACAGGGACTCCAACACTAAAGTATATTAGAAGTTTTGTTTATACCTATATTTCATGCAAGGCATCATGGGGCATAGGATTACGATGGATGCAATAAGCACAGAACATTGTGAAACGGGGCCCAAAACCCAATAATGCTATAAATATAATACAATAAATCTGCAAGGCAAGACAATATGAGACATAAAGTGTGAAAGTATGTGAAAGGTAAAGACTATGTATAAGACTCTTAGAGCTCAGAGCCTTCAAGTGTTGCCAGTTTTCTATCTGAGCAAGCAAGCAGTCCAAGTGAAGTAGAATCCCTGGGAATTTAAGCAGTCTCAAGCCTGTAAGGCATTAGAGTGGCAGCACTTTGATGGCAAAACCAACAAGGTCCGGGATCACAGGAAAATAGCATGTGGAAAGCAGACCCAGGATGATAACAACTATTATAGCGAACATTGCTGCTAAGTGCTTTGGTGTCGAGGAGAGGAGGGGATAGCAACCTAACATCAAGAACCACAGAATACTTCTTAATCCTGTGTAGAGCCATGCAGGCAGTGGAGGGAAAAGACTGGGAAAGGTAGTCATCAGTGCCAGCCTGTTTGCACTCCCCAGAAAGCTACCTGGGTAAAAATATAGTGAACACCTAGCTGTTCAAAAGAGGATGGTGACCAGCATCTCAAGAACACCTTTACTTTTTTAAATCGGTGTAAGTGCAGCCTGAGAATCAAACTCATGACCTGAACATTGTGAGTGTCTTGCTTTGCCAGTTTAGCAATAGAAGCACTGACTCAAGTTGTTCTACTGTCTCTAGTTGGAAGAGAAGTACTGGAACAGTGACTAACCCTAGAGTCACTGAAGAGTTCTAGAGGACAGAACGTCAAGGTTATCAGGCCGTTCTTAATTATCCCTTTGCTTAGTGTGGCAAGATTTTGTAGTAACTGACTGATTTCTTCCTAAGAAACGGGTAATTCTCAGTACAAAGGGGTGGCATTCAGGGGTTGCCAGACTGTCTTGAACACATAGCAGTGGTCACACAAGTCAAGCCAAGGACAACAGAGGCAATCTGGGGGTGTTGTGACTGGGTCTTGCCAGTGCTTTTGGCTTAATGCCCCACAAGCTGGTAAGGAAGGCCCTGGCGAGGTATGATATCCCCTCAGAAATAGAAGGCCTCATTCTGGATTACTACATACACCGATGAGGCATAACATTCTGACCACCTCCTTGTTTCTATGCTCAGTGTCCATTTTATCAGCTCCATCTGTCCATCTGTTTCTCTGCATACTTTGTTAGCCCCCTTTTACCCTGTTCTTCAGTGGTCAGGACCCCCATGGACTCTCAAAGAGCAGGTACTATTTGGGTGGTGGATCATTCTCAGCACTGCAGTAACACTGACGTGGTGGTGGTGTGTTAGTGTGTGTTGTGCTGGTCTGAGTGGATCAGACACAGCAGTGCTGCTGGAGTTTTTAAACACCTCAGTGTCACTGCGGGACTGAGAATAGTCCACCAACCAAAAATATCCAGCCAACAGCGTCCTGTGGGCAGCGTCCTGTGACCACTGATGAAGGACTAGAGGATGACCAACACAAACTGTGCAACAGCAGATGAGCTATCGTCTCTGACTTTACATCTACAAGGTGGACTGATGGAGTAGGAGTGTCTAATAGAGTGGACAGTGAGTGGACACAGTGTTTAAAAACTCCAGCAGCACTGCTGTGTCTGATCCACTCAGACCAGCACAACACACACTAACACACCACCACCACGTCAGTGTAACTGCAGTGCTGAGAATGATCCACCACCCAAATAGTACCTGCTCTTTGAGAGTTCATGGGGGTCCTGACCACTGAAGAACAGGGTAAAAGGGGGCTAACAAATTATGCAGAGAAACAGATGGACTACAGTCTGTAACTGTAGAACTACAAGGTGCACTATATAGTAAGTGGAGCTGATAAAATGGACAATGAGCGTAGAAACAAGGAGGTGGTTATAATGTTATGCCTGATTGGTGTATGTATGATGAGGTCCAGATCAGGGAATATCGACTGAAAGTTCTAAACAGCATGGAGCACCCAGGAAATCCACAACATTCCTGTGAATGAAGTTTGAAATGCCATGCTGTCTTGGTGGAAGTGGTGACCGGAGAAAATGCTGGCCTACAAACATTTTGCAACACCCCTCTATAACAAGGCCCAGGGTGAAGAACTAGTTCTAAAAGGTTTAAGCAGTTATTGAATAAGACAGGTCCAACAGAACAGTGGGAATGAGGCAGCAAATTGCTTGGATAAAATGGTTACAGACAGTGGAAAGGAATATCACGTGGATGGACCTATGATGGGCAGAGCCACATGGTGGTTTAACCTGATCTTAGGAAGGTGCCCTCCTAGACCATTCCAACCTGCAGTGATGAGGATTAGCATATATGCCAGTCTGCCTGATTTGCAAGAAATGCAGAACACTTGGCACATTCTTGAGTTCAGAGTTGCTGGCTCTGAGGAAAGTTGGGTATCACTGTCGCCATGATAAATTGCCCAAGACCACAGCAGAGGCTATCTGCAGGCTTCAGCAGCAAGCAGAAGGCAAAAACCAGGGAGAAATTCTTCATCATAGCCAGAGAGAACCCAAGCACTTGTACCACAGTAGCAGTGGACCTTAGTGCACAGGACTGGCAAATGAAAGCAGACCCAGGCAATTCCTGTAACATGTTGTTAAGACCACCCACATCAACTCTGTAGCATTAGAGACAACAAAGAGCATGGTCATCTGGAGATAACCATGCAATGAGGAGACCCTAAACAAAAGTGACAAACACAAATATCTGGTTGGCCACAGGCAAGAGTGGAAGGCTAGGTGTTTGCCTGTAGAGGCAGGATGTGGAGGTTTTGCGTACACTGCACTGGACATCACTGGAGAGAAGAAGAGAAGGCCCATCTACTGGGGATCTTCTCCAGGGAACTTGATCAATCTCAGTGGGGTCACCTGGGTGAGGGTGTCTGATGTTCAAAGACCCAAAACACCTGAGGACCCCAGGTTATTTCAGTGCTAAAATGCCATCTTAAAAGAGATGCCAAAGGGTTTATTGAGTGAGGCCAGAACAAAGGTTCCCAACTCGTGGTCCACACAATCACCACAAAAGCTTCTGCGGCCCACAGTAAGTTTAACTGGCCCAGTCATTTCAAATGCAAGCAAATATAACACAATAATCAATGTTGCCTATCAAATTTCACTCTTACTGTATACTCACCCAATAAACAGCAAAAAATTCCTACAATTTTCTTTGTAGCCATTTATCAATGATGGATTAATTCTATACGATCAAAAAGAAATGGTTTACATTGGCTTGCACTAAAAATATAAACATATCTCATGCATTTTGCCAGATCAATCACTGAACTCCAACTAAACATTGAAGTGATTTTTGCAAAGAATTATCACATCAGTATTTGTCATATTTGTACTGCAATGGACTGGTGACCTGTCCAGGTGATTTACAAAAATAAATAAATACATAAACAGGCCCCTAGGTGTACTACGGCTCACTGGGGGGCCACGGGCCATGGGTTGAAAACCACTGCCAAAGAAGAACCAGAAAGAACACACAAAAGAGAAAGACATCATGAAAGGTTTAAAGAACCATTTACATAATGTAAATATTCTATACTCATCTAAGGGTTCTCCCTAGAACCTTTACATTACCTCTACTGAGTGCTGATTGGCTGGCATTACTGCTACTGAGCGCTGATTGAATGGCATTACTGCTACTGAATGCTGATTGGTTGGCCTTACTGCTACTGAGTTCTAATTAGTTAGCATTACTGCTACTGAGTGCTGACTGACTGGCATAACTGCTACTGAGTGCTGATTGGTTGGCCTTACTGCTACTGAGTGCTGATTGGTTACCATTACTACAACTGCGTGCTGATTGGGTAGCGTTACTGCTACTGAGTGGTTGGCATTACTGCCACTGAGTACTGACTGTCTAGCATTACTGCTACTGAGTGCTGACTGACTGGCATAACTGCTACTGAGTGCTGATTGGTTGGCCTTACTGCTACTGAGTGCTGAGTGGTTACCATTACTACAACTGCGTGCTGATTGGGTAGCGTTACTGCTACTGAGTGGTTGGCATTACTGCCACTGAGTACTGACTGTATAGCATTACTGCTACTGAGTGCTGACTGGCTGGCATTACTGCTACTGAGTGCTGATTGGTTGGAATTACTGCTGCAGTGTACTGAATGGTTGTCATTACTACTATAAAGTACTGATTGGTTGGCATTACTGCTACTGAGTGCTGATTGGTAGGCGAGCAGATCCGCTCATTGGCTGAATAAAGCGGTGTATGCTCACTGACGTCATGATCACACATGAAACACTGTTAGAAAGTCCTATAACTACAGTACAAAAGTGCTTAAAAATATAACAGATCAGAAAATTAAATGTGCAGAACAATTTTGCACAAAAACTCCACAGGAACCCGTTCATTTTGGACCAGCCAGGGAGCGCCCTCTAGTGTCTGTGTTACATGTAAGCAAGTATTTTGGTCTTTTTTGTGTTTGTATCTCTCTCTCTTGGTCTCACCCTTCACAAGTGTACCTGCCCTGCAGTCCGTTATATGAGGAGGACCTCTAACCAATCAGAAGGCTGGTGTAGATGGGGGAGGAGTCTAAGACTGGCTGAAGAGCAAGAGGACTGATCATATGTGCTGTGCTTTAGTTTGTTTTTTCAATCTCTTGTGTTGGGGAAGTGCTTTAGTTTTGGTATTTTACCTGCACACTTCAAACTTTGTTTTCTAAGAGATTCTTTGATTATTTGTACCACCTGGGGTTTTAAACAGGTGAGAGGGGCGTGCCTATACACTTGCACCAAGTAGAAGTCTACTCTGTCTAGGCCTCTAAGTCAGAGGGCCAGGGAAGAGTAGAGTAGTTAGCTTTTGTGTCCTTTTTTTGATTAGCTAAGTACTTTTTGTTTCAGAGTAGGCAGCGTGGCCAGGTTTTGTTTTGTTCTTTTCTTTGGTGTGTTCACAGTTTGCCTCTTCCAGTGTGGTACTAGGTATCATAGCAGGCCACTTTTCTTGTAGTTGGTTTTAATAAAAAGGCTTCAAAGGCACTATCGGCCTGTTCCTCCATCTTTTAATCCGTCATTACCAGTTCAGTCTTTTAATGCCACATGTTACTGATCCCACAGTGCCCTAGAAAAAATGTTGGGAAAAATGTTGTCGAAAGAGTCTGAAAAACCCAGAAGACATCAATGAGTAGAAATTCTCCTTTCTACACGCTCCCTGAACATGTTTCCCCTGACCCACCCAGTCTGTAATTATATCACTGTTTACAAAATACACTTACATGGTAGATGTACCTAATAAAATGACCAATGACTCCATGGTCAGAGTATAATTATTCCACCCTGTTTGATTACAGTGCCGGACATAGGTGGAGAGAGACGTTCAGGCCTGCCTGAGTCATGCTGTACGCTGGAAATGCCCCTCATTCTTCAGAAGGAGCTGCAAGACCCAGCCTGAACCGCAGGACCATGACAAACGGCCTATTATTGCAGTCAGTGCTGAGCTGCAATGATCTGTAATTAAAATCTCTCTCTCTCTCTCTCTCTCTCGTCTCCCCAACAACAACAGCAGAAGAAGCAGCAACTTTCAGGCCAACAGATAACGAGGGCAGGAGCAGGAGCGGTCAGGAGGGGATCTGCTGCAGCTGGCCAGTGGAATTACTTGTTTTGCTCTTTTTGCTGCTTCTAGTCTGAGCGTCTTGTACCTTAGCACAGCCGCAGTGGGGGAGTGACTTCACCTGCCACTCAAACGCTTAATGATATCAGGCCTGATGAGCAGAGCCACAGATCGAGGGAGACAAACGGAGCACAAGAATGCTACGCCTGAGGGAAAATGTGCCAGCACACGGAAAAGCTCAGGAATACTTTCTAATGTACAGTGTGCAAAAGTTAGTGCACCCCCGGGCAAATTACATTTTATTTTAACGCACAATTACTGTTTACTTGCTGAATTTAACATAAAATGTGGCCGGCACAGACGTTAAGGCACATTCTATATTTTACGTTTTATTTTTTCCAATATATTGAACTCAGCAAATAAATAACATACATAATTAAGTGTGTTTAGATAAATATCTAGTCAAAATAACACTGTTCATATCACCAGTAAAAGTTGGAATCAGTAGCTACATTTACATGCAGCCTGATAATCTGTTAATATCCTGACTAATAGCTCAATCGGAATAGAATATGTCCATATAAACACCTCAGTCGGAATAGTCTAGTCTGATTGAGGCCATTCGGAATACAGTCTCTTTCTGACTGATCGAGGTGGGTAATCCTGTAAATAATCTGTTAAATTGAAGAATAATATCCGTGTAAACGCCTGTATCTGATTACATTCCCTATCGGAAAGTTTAAGTCAGTTCTGATCATGTGCGTCACGTCATAGTGAAAGTTTATACCGTTCAGCATGGCGGAGCAGAAACTGGTCTGCAGAGGAGACGAAGTTTATGCTCTGGTCTTTAAAAGACGGCGGTGGGACGGACGTCCAGCTTATGTGTCTCAGAACACGACGTCTTCCTCTTCTTTAATAAGGACGTGTGAAGGACGTTTTCCTGAGTCTGACATCATTTTAAAGCAATTAAAAACACAAGTGCTGCTCGTCTCACTCTGACTGGACTCACGTGATGTTCACTGTCATTAGTAACGTCTACACTGAGTGGTTTTCTACACATGCACGTCATTTTGGATTGGATTACTTGTAGTGAGCATGTAAACAGAGATTTTCCATCAGATTGTTGAGTAGAGTGTGATATATACACCTCAGTCTAAATCTGTAATCAGAATGTGTTCAATTGGATTGGCAAAAAGCTTCGTATGTAAACACAATGTTTTCAATAATATGCAGGTACATTAGTAGGAAGCTACAACCAATGAGAGAATAATAAATATGTCCAGAATGATGGACAGAACTGTAGATGATTCTAAAATGACTGAGAAAGGTAGAGAAAGTTATAATAAAGTCAATATCCAGAATATCTCACATTTGAGAAGTGGTGATATAATCGAATGGCTATAAATAGAAGATTACAGTATTATTTTTTCCCAAAAAACAAATATTGAATAATGAAAATACCTTCTATCAATGCAGGACGCAGTAATTCATGCAACCCAGTAACTTAACATGGTCATGGCAGTAAAGTTTATTCGAGTTCAGTTGAGCGAGAGAAACAATGAGAGAGAGAGAAAGAGAGAGGTGGGAGCTTAAGATTGGTCGTCACTGTCCAATGAATTTCAATTACATTCCCGCATTGCCTCCTGTCCTCAGTACCTGACAATCTATTCAAGCAAACAAATAAACGTCTGACATCAGCGACGACTTTGACTGGCGTTCTGAGACGAGAGAGAACCGTGAATGAGAGGAGGGAAAAAAACTCACAGGTAAAGAAAACAAACATAAAAGGAGAAAGCAGCGAGAGAGAGAGAGAGAGAGAGAGAGAGAGAGAGAGAGAGAGAGGAGCTCTGTCATTTTGAAGCGTTAAACTAAGATAAACACAGAGGGAAACTGCAAAGTGCATCTACAGAAACTCTTCAGAACTTTTTACTGCTGTCCAACGTCAACCACACACTGCACTGCTGTTAGAGGAGCTTCGTGCCTCCACAGCAGAATACAGCACTGACTCAACGCAGGCCAAAGATCCAACACACAGCGCCAGTCGAAGGTTTGGATACGCCCACTCAAACAGCCGTATGCAAAAGTCTGAACACCCACGGTCACGCTCTACACAGAGCACACTGAAATATGGCATTATCTGCAAATTTCAGTGCAAGCAAAGTTTATTTATGTAGCGCTTTTTACAACAGGCGTTGTCACAAAGCAGCTTTACAGAAAAATCCAGGTCCGAGCCCCCATGAGCATCGCCAAGGGGCGACAGTGGCAAGGAAAAACTCCCTAAGAGCAAGAGGAAGAAACCTTGAGAGGAACCAAGACTCAAAAGGGGAACCCATCCTCCTCTGGTCCACACCGGATAGCAAACAGCATTAGTATAAAAAGTGCACAATTTCTATTTATTTGCGGAGTTTAACACGGAAAAATATAAAGGAACACATTGTTATTTTACCTCACAACAGCTTACGACGTCTGCCATGACATGTTTACGGCATTAGATGATTATGTCAATGTTATGTAGCAGTTATGCAGAGTTCAAATAAAGTGTTACCCAAAAACTGTTCCACAAATGAGGATTGTCCTCTGTCAGATTTTTCAAAGCAGCTATGCAAACTCTTGGCGTTCTCTCAAACAGTACTGTGCAAAAGTCTGAGACCACCCTTCAATTATTTAAATTTCAAGCCAAAATAGCCTTTAAGTACAAGTTATTCAGTGTTCAGCAGATATTTTTAAGGAGATTAGATTCAAGACCATCCACTTGCATAGGAAGGAGAAACTGGAGTTGAAAAAATGATTCAAAGCTACAGAGAAAATGGGGCTCCTAACAACCACCTGGAAGACCTGTCAGACACCAAAACATCAGATAAACAGCACTTAAAGCTTTCATCTCTGAGAGAGAGGAGAAAATCAAGCTGCTTCAGATCTGAAAACATCCACAGGTGTTTCTGTCCATCCTTCCACTGTGAGAAGACGACTCAGCGCTGTGGGTCTGAAAGGATGTGTAGCTGTTCAAGAAGAACCTCACTGAGAAAAGGAGACGGACACATCAAACAAAGAAGCTGAACGATGGACTGACCACCCCAGAGTCCAGACCTCAACACCACTGAATGTGTTTGATTACTTCAGAAAATGATCAACCAGCTTCTAAGACTGAACTTTGGAGGTGTGTCTGCAGATTCTTTGAGGAACTGGAAGTGAGTCTCCTGAAAAGAATGGAAGCTGGAATAAAGGTGAAGAGTGGACAAAATTTAACCTCAAAAATGTGATATTATACGCAGTAGTTGAGGCTTCTGTGTAATTTTCAGTGTGATATATGCTTTCTGATTTTATCCTGACATTGAAAAATAAAAAAAAACTTGTTCTTAATGGCTGTTTTGACTGGAAATGAAATAAATGAAGGAGAGTCTTTGATTTTTGGACAGTTTTGTTCATGTATGTGTAAGACGACACGAAGTACACAGTGTGCAGTGTTAAAATACAGTATATCCATTATACTGTATAATAAAACCTGTGTAATCCTCCCCTTAGGTAGCGTTTCTCATAGTATTACATAGAGAGAGAGAGAGAGAGAGAGAGAGAGCAGCTATGCAATCATGTTCACATCATGCCTCATCACAGTGCTCCGCTCATCCACTAAATTATCAGCACCCTGATGAACGGCTGCAACAGACAGTCGCTCAATATATTCTTAGAAGAAGAGAGAGAGAGAAAAAAAACACCCCGTGAGCTTCGTTCGATCCTCCCTCTCCCGTCTGCTCTGCTAATGGCTCCTGTTAGTCAGATTCGGAAGCAGCTGGTCAGATTCTGCTGCTGAACCACCCTGATCTGGGTATGGGACATTCTGAAAACCTGAAATATACACCAGCAGTGATGAGCAGAACGCTTTAAAAAAAAGTAATGATGGCTCAAAACTTAATACACTGTGCAAAATGTATTCTGCACATATTCCACCACAGTACATAGAAATTAACATAATCAGAATACATATTAATGGGGACAAATTCTGCTCTTGTGATTTAAGTTACCCTTTATTAGTCCCACAACAGGGACATTCACCTCCACATTTAACCCATCCATTCAGTGAAACACCCACATACACACACTAGTGAATGCACACACTAGGGGGCAGTGAGCACACTTGCCCAGAGCGGCCCTATCCACAGCACCTTGGGAGCAGTTGGGGGTTGGGTGCCTGGAGTCACTTCAGTCACATACTGTCGGCTCAGGGGATCGAACCAGCGACCTTCCGGTCACAAGGCTGGTTCCCTAACCTCCAGCCCACGACTGCCCCCAGGAGGTGCACTGCTCATGGAGGTACTGCAATACCAGGCAGATGCACGGCCTGACAGATCAAGCTCCTCTTCTGTCTCCCTGTTCTAAAAATCAATTTAATATGTAGTTCTCAATTAGAGGACGTGTCAGATATTAAACTGATAAGAACAGATTTACACCTGATCTTAGCCAAAAGGCTGAGAAGCAATTTACACGGTTCATCGCTATTACAGGTTGGCAGTTCTCTTCATGTAATTCCTCTGTTAATGTTTGATGAACAATTCACTTATTTAAATGAAGATCCAAAATTCTCTGAAGTATTTTGGCTTTCATTATCTGTTTCTGCCCACTGCTGCTCCCATAATCCCACTGCCATCTCAAGAACTAAGCAAACAATTCGCCATATCACAAGCATATAACCATCTAAAATATCTTTGTATGCTGTAACGTTAACCCCTGTAATCCCAGGCTTATTACATACTAAGGCTTATTATTCAGTAACTACAGGGATTTCAATGCAAACTGACTGAGCTATTCTTAGGTTATAGAAGTGTGTAATAAAACTTTGGGCCTGCTGGTGGGCCCTGGCCATGTAAGTGATTAACATCACCTTTTACTGGAACTAAGGGCTTCAAACCCTAAAAACAGCTCCAGCCCATTATCCCTCCTCTACCAAACTTTTTTACTGTTGGCACTGTGCTTTCCGGTAGGTAGCGTTCTCCTGGCATCCGCTAAACCCAGATTCATTGGACAGACTATCAGATTCATCACTCCAGAGAACATATTTACATTATCCAGAGTCCAGTGTATGTCCATACGTCCAGTGCAAAACTAAAGAAGCAAACTTCAGACACCGAATACATCTTAGCCGATTATCTACGTTTGCGGAACAAAAATTGTTCACCAAAACGGAAATATAGGACAAAAATCAAAACCTGAAACTGAAAGCCAAAAGCTGAAAAAAAGAGTTTGCTGTTTTATTTATGCTTTTCAATAAATGTAATAATGCAAACAATGCTTCAAGGTGATAACTGCCATGTTGGGAAAGTGGACAGAGAGAATTAGAGGAGTAATTTCCATTTAATTACTTAAATGTAACTAATTCATATTTAAACAGTGTACTAAACAATGACATATTACAGTTGAATTCTAGAGCGCTTCCGCTGTAACAACAGAAAACACCTCATTTTCTTTTAATATGTAAAACATATGGGCGTGACTTTTTAACTCTTGCCTAGCAGTCAGAAGTCGCTCCAGCAGAGGGCGCTGTTAGCGCACAGGTCGCTTTAGTGTTCATCAGCAGGATCTAACAAATGCACATTTTTGTAGTAATAACTTCTAAAATCAGAGGTGAAGAAATTAATTACCAAAAGATATTGAGTTATTAAGCATTATTTATGTTCCATTAAAGAATTTGAGTATACTGAGTTATTAAGCATTATTTATGTTCCATTAAAGAATTTGAGTATTGAGTACTGTATAGAACCCAGCTGGACTGTGTTTGAGAGTTTCACTATTGATCTACTGCTGCTCAAACTGTTTGAACACATCTGTGCTGACCAGACGAGAGCAGGAAACAGCGTTTTTAGTCACTTTTTTCATTTTCATTATCATTCGCATAGTTTTTAAAATGTTAGATTTAATAAATAGTGATGTTGACGCTTCGTATTAATTTGTTTTAATCAAATAAAATATTAGGGGCCAAGTGTGTCTAAAAGTAGAGGAGGGTTTGAAGGCTACTTTGAAGAATCCAAATTATAAGTTGTGTGTATTTTTTTTCTTTTTTTGATGTCAATATTATTCTAAAACATGGTAAATACAGAATATGAATTAAACCCTTCATATATTACGTGTGTCCAAACCTTTCACTGGTACTGGACGTAATGGCAGGGAAAATAAGCACCAATAATAAATAAATAAGGCCACCTGCTCGTGCATCTACGCAAACATGCTCTGTCCCGGCGCCAGAGAAGGCATATGTCAGAGCGAGTGAACGCCCAAACAATCTCTGTCCTTCACTGCAAGATGAAAAAGTTGCTCTCATCAAAGACGAGATATAGAAATAAACCCTGCAAGAAGATTCAATTATTTACAACTGCGGTCAGGAGATTTAAGAGGACATAGCTGGTGTCAGATTAAAAGATTTGCCTTGAAATAAAGTTGACCCTGAAAAACATGACTTGAATAGGCTTACAAGTAAAGTACTTGATAAGAAAATGTAGAAAATTGGCCCTTCACAGTTTGAAAAACTCTATGAATGTTATATGATTTACAACATACTCCAGGCGTGTCATCTTAGTATGTAGAGCTGAAGGAAAGAACCCTGATGAGAAATTTAAAGAGCCCATATCCTTTTTATTTGATGCACTATGTAAACAGTGTTAAATGTATCACTGTATCATGTAAAACTTTAATTAAAAGACATTAATACTGTGTGCAAAAAAGTAATTCACTTCTCAGTCTGTATATATATATATATATATATATATATATATATATATATATATATATACACGCATTTGTGCATTTGTATATATATATATATATATATATATATATATATATATATATATATATATATATATATATATACCATATATCATGTCTCTAAAATGATAACTTTACAGGAGAAGGAAAAAACATACCTTACTTTTAATGTAAGTCAATGGAACCAGAATTTTTTCCAAGTCATTTTGGACCATTTGTTTTTCCATTCGTCATGAAATTCACAAACAATGTAAATACTAACAGGTATTTTCAAATTATGTCAAAAGCTGCAAACCAAAAATGGTGATATGAGCTTTCTATCTATCTAGATAGATAGATAGATAGATAGATAGATAGATAGATAGATAGATAGATAGATATTATCTGCTTTGCGACCCGTCTTCCACACATCAAACGAGACATTCACTGCAATGTACCACCTTTTCTTAATCTATTTATAGCCTGATCATCCTCGTGCAGTGCCATCTGAACCTTAAACATGCAAGGTGACACATTTTTTGTCCAGGGAGCTTATATACACATATATATGTAAGTCACAGAAACAGCTCATACTGAATTCAATGTTTATTTAAAAACCAACACACAGATCCACCTATTCAGCCTATAGCAGTTTAGCTCCGCCCACACACGCTGAAGTTATGAGGAGTGTTTTAGTCCAGGCTACATTTTGGCACCATACAGAGAAGCCAATCAAAAGAGAGATCATTTACATGTAGATCTCATTTAAAGGCACACTAGAAAACATTTGATTAGAGATACAGTTTGAAAAATGGTCATACAAAATAAATTATTAATATTTTTGGTGTGTAAAACCATATAAACATATCTATAGTTCATATATATATATATATACAATGTAAAGAAAGATGTAAATATGGGTCCATTGGTCTGGATTCTAGGCTATTCCACAAAGTTTGCTTGAAGTGTACAGATTACTTATAATGAACATGATTACAATAAAAATGAGCTTATTCAATTACAATTAAAGCAGTTTATTCCATTCTAACTAAACCAGCCTATTTTCATTACAATTAAATCTGATTCTTCTATGCGGCTGCAGTGAAAGTGGTGGAGTGGATGAGGGTGAAAGGGAAAATAAAGCTGAGATTAAGACATTAACTAATACAGACTAATGTCTAGAGGGAAATAAATCAGTGCTGATTGGATAACGGCTTCAAAATACGCTGCAAATCTCCACATTTCTGCTGTAATCATTAAAACAAGAGTGATTAACTCTGTGAGGAAATGTTTCAGGCTGGTGACGTTACTGAGAGGCTGTATAATTAAGCGTGCTTTAGCGCTGGCGTGACTGCAGCGCCGAGCAGTGCCTGATTTGCGCTGACAGCTGAGCTGTGATTATGACAGGTTTAACTCAGGAGGGTTTTTAGGACATTTTTCAGCTGCCGGACAGAACATAAATCAGCAGGACATGACCTGAGGACAGGAGTCCACTGACTGCTGTACAGAGAAGAGAGGAGAAAGAAAGAATGAAAAAAAAGAGAAAGCATGAGAGAAAGAAGGACAGAAAGAAAAAAAAAATGGTGAAAGAGAAAGAAAGAAAGTGAGAAAGGAGAGAGAAAGACAGAAGGAATGAGAGACATAGAGAGAGAGATAGAAAAAGAAACTGACGTTGAAACAGGAGTGAGGATGCATAATTGCTTTACGAACAAAACCTCCACAAAACATATATATATATATATATATATATATTTTTTTTTATAAAAAAATAAAATAAAATAAAATAAAATAAATGGGATGGCAATCAGGCGTGAGTGACCACCCTGTTTTAAAGAACAGGGATCCACCACAGTCTGATCTTCACAGCACATGTTTGTGGAAGAGTATCATGACATGAACAAAGGAGATTCCTGAGGACCTCAGAAGAAGAGCTGTTGATGCTCATCAGGCTGGAAAAGGTTACAAACCATCTTGGACTCCACCAATCACAGTCAGACAGATTGTGTACAAATGGAGAAGACCACTGTTATGCTCCTCAGGACCAACAAAGATCACACCAAGAGCATGGTGTGTAACAGTCCTCGAGGTCACAAAGGAACCCAGGGTAACTTCTAAGCTACTAAAGGCAACTAAAACAAATGGCCAAGTCAAAGCCCTGACCCTAATCCTATAGAAATGTTGTGGAAGGACCTGAAGTAGCAGTTCATGGGAGGAAACCCACCAACATAACAGAGTTGAAGCTGTTTTGTACGGAGGGGACTAAAATCCCACCAGGCCGATGTGCAGGACTAATCAACAGTTACCGGAAATGTTTAGATGCAGTTATTGCTGCACAAGAGGGTCACACCAGATACTGAAAGCACAGGCTCACATACTTCTGCCACTCACAGATGTAATATTGGGTCATATTCCTCAATAAATAAATGACCAAGTCTAATATTTTTGTCTGGTTTGTTTAATTTGGTTCTCTTTATCCACTATTAGGTCTTGTGTGAAAATCCGATGAAGTTTTAGGTGAAATTTATGAAGAAATATAGAAAATTCTAAAGGGTTCACAAACTTTCAGGCACTACTGTATACATAATACATACACATACAAACACATAGGTATATCTAGAGAGAGAGAGAGAGAGAGAGAGAGAGAGAGAGAGAGAGTGTGTATGGGTGTGTATGTGTGTGTGTGTGTGTGTGTGTGTGTGTGTATGTGTGTTTGTGTATGTGTGTGTGTGTGTGTGTGTGTGTGTGTATGGGTGTGTGTGTGTGTGTGTGTGTGTGTGTGTGTGTATGTGTGTGTGTGTGTGTGTGTGTGTGTATGTATGTGTGTGTGTGTGTGTGGGGGGGGTGTGTGTGTGTGTGGGGGTAGTCTGTATAAAACCCCAAAACTTTGTTTTCCAATCTCCAAAAATGCTAACTTTTCTAGAAAAGACATTCCGACAACAAAAAACATTCCTGACTTTCTGAGATGAAATATAGTGAAATATACAACAGAGAACAGAGCGAGAGAGAGAGAGAGAACAGAGTTAGAAAGAGAGAAAGAGAGAGAGAGAAAGTTAGAAAGAGAGAGAGAAAGAGAGAGAGAGAGATTTGAGAGAGAGAGAGAGAGAAGGTAAGAGAGAAGAATGGGAGAGAGAGAGAGGTTGAGAGAGAGAGAGAGAGAGAGAGAGAGAGAGAAGGTAAGAGAGAAGGATGAGAGTGAGAGAGAGAGGTTGAGAGAGAGATTTGAGAGAGAGAGAGAAAGTTAGAGAGAAGGATGAGAGTGAGAGAGAGGTTGAGAGAGATAGAGAGAGAGAAAGTTAGAGAGAGGATGAGAGAGAGAGTGGTGGAGAGAGGGAGAGAGTTGAAGAAAACTCTGACTGTGTCTGTGTGATTTTTTTTTCTATTAGAGATGAAATCAGCTCTGTGCTCTGTCCTCCTGCTCCGTCCAGATAAAAGCTCAAATCCATTTCACTCTCAGTCTGAGGGACAATCAATACTGAACACACACACACACACACACACACACACACACAGACACACACACACACACACCAGTGTCTGAGCGCTCACACCACTGAGTTTATATCATATCTACACACACACTCAAACATCCACAGACCTGTTGATGTCACTGCTGTGTGTCTGCACTACCACCTGAGATCTTCTCAGCTCACTCACACACAGACACACAGTCTCCCAGCACTGTTGGGCAGATACTCAAAGTCATTAATTACACATCACTAACTATATTAGCACTATACTACATTAGGTACTATATTAAAAGGTACTGTATTAAATTAAAGATCTCCTAAGGCACCAGAATGTATCTGTTGCACCATTTAAGGTGGAACAAGAACATTTGAATAAGAAGCTGGTAAATAAGAAGCTTAATTCATCTTCACTGAGAGTTCAATTATATGAAAAGGGATGAGGAGGTCGCTCCGTTTCTGACTGACAGGTGCGCAACATTACCTTATTTGTGCTGTTTCGCAGAACCAATAGGTCAGTATTGTTTTGTCCCAGTTTGCTAATGTTTGTGATGGCTAATTAAGATGAGTACATAAACTAATCTAACAGCCATTTCTAATTATAAAGTACATAATTAGATACTAAGTAATAACTGATACTTAATCAACAATTAACGTATATATAAATAATAAGCATTTACTTTCTTATTAGCATTTAATTATCAAATAATATAATTACATAATTCATCCATCCATCATCTAAACCGCTTATCCTTCTGGGTCGCGGTGGGGTGCTGGAGCCTATCCCAGCTGTCATTGGGCGGAAGGCAGGATACACCCTGGACAGGTCGCCAGTCCATCACAGGGCAGACAGACAGACATACACATTCACACCTAGGGGCAATTTAGCACATCCAGTCAGCCTGACTGCATGTCTTTGGACTGTGGGAGGAAACCGGAGTACCCGGAGGAAACCCACGCAGACACGGGGAGAACAGGCAAACTCCACACAGAAATGACCCTGGTCACCCGGCCGGGAATCAAACCCAGGCCATTCTTGCTGTGAGGCGACAACGCTACCCACTGCGCCACCGTGCCGCCTATAATTACATAATTAAATAATATTATTTGTGAAATCAACCAAGATGCTGTGAATTGTACACAATAATGAAAAATTGGCTGGATTATCAGGCTGAATGTTGTGGTGGGTGAACAGACTGAAAGTAAACTGAAGGTTTAAAAGTGTTACAGACCATAAGAATTAATACTGTAATGCCTTAAACTACACGTTACGATACAAAGCAATCACATTGCTGTAATATGTTCCTTTGTATCATGTTACCCCGACACTGTCTTCATATATGGACAAGTCCACTTTCTGCACTGCACTTGAGCTCATACTCCGAGACAGAAATACAGAGGATGAGAGACGTACAGAGAGGGAGAGAGAGAGAGAGAGAGAGAGAGAGAGAGAGAGAGAGAGAGACAGAAAGAGAGAGTTACCGTGCTGAAGTTGGCGAACAGGCCGACGGGTGTGGAGCTGCTGTCCACAGGGAACGGGATGAAGGGCTTGAGGTCCAAAGCGGACTGCATCATCAGAGGAGGCGTCCGCACCAGAGCCGGGAGAGTGTTACTGTGGCAGGAACTTCCTGCAAACAAAGTGAGAGAAAAAGAGGTTATTATTATTATTATTATTATTATTATTATTATTATTATTGCATTTTTATAGCAATTATCCCTACTGAGTGCTGTCACATGCAAGAGTTTGAACATCCATGGTCAAATTTTCTAAGTGAAAATAATTCAGCACATCCTTAAAAAAAAATACACACTTAAAATATAGCTGCACTATGTAAGTTTTGGGGATTTGGAGACCTCTCTGGTGGGAATGTGTAATTGCACACAACATGCGGAAGAACATTTTGTAACATGGGTTGTGCTTCAGACCACCTATCCTGAGCGGACGAATGGAGTGAGTTGAAAGAGAATTCAAAGAGAACGTGATGGTCACGTCTTCTGAGGATGTGAGTGATATTATCATATCTTTGCAGCATCTGAGAACTAAACAAGCAGGACCTTCTTTTTGAGTCTGCGTGTGTGATGTTTATACGTAAAGACGTATGATGAGGTGTGAAAAACTCGCAGCAGCACATGCTCACCATATTTCTTTCACCTGTCTGTTGTCTATATATATATATATATATATATATGTATACATATAAATCTTGCATATGTATCTTACAAACATTGAAAAATATAAAAAAATAAAAAATAAAACATATAAATATAAAATATTCCATAACTTTGGCACAGGCCACATTAAGGGTGCCACATTAGGCAATACTATTTATCCTTGTAAATGTGCTTTTCTATATGTATCATGGATATTATTGGTACTTCAAAAACCCAACTGCCTGACTGATTACAAACAGAAAATGAACAAAAATGTCTTTTGACTAGGGGTGCCTAAACTTTTGCACACGACTGAATGTTCAGCAACAAACAGTGAAACCTCACTGTCCTTAGGCAACACTGCGCTCGATGCAGTTATGCCAATAAATATACAAAACTTACTATAATATACAGCACAAATGCTGTGCTGACTGGAGTGTTTGTAAAGAAAATGTGAAAAAATAATCATTTTCCATAAAAGAATCATAAACACTGGAGAGAACTGAACAGAACATGCTGGATTCTGGGCTCTCAAATCCACTGGCTAGGTTTCTGTAGATGTACAACAGGTTTGCGATTTCAAGCACTGGAGCACGAGCGCACACACACACACACACACACACACACACACACACACACACACACACACACACACACGTTTAAATTACAGAAAGCTGCTGAGAGAAAAAAAGAATGGTGGGACAGAGAAAAGGAACAGGCAGTGATCAGTGGAAACTCGCTCATCATCATTTCTCAAATGAAGCAGAATGTTTGAAAGGTTTGAGGATGCCAGTGATGTGCAAATAGAGAGAGAGAGAGAGATTGAGGGAGAGGGAGAGAGAGAGAGAGAGAGAGAGAGAGAGAGAAAGAGATTGAGAGAGAGAGACAGAGAGAGAGAGAGAGAGAGAGAGAGACAGAGAGTATAAAGTACACATACAGTATAAACTGGTGTAGTGTGCAGCAGATTGTATATACTGGTGCAGTATGAAGTTTATATACAGTATATACTGGTGGAGTATGTGACATACATAAAGTGTATACTGATACACTATGCAGTAATCTTAATAAACTGCTTAACATACTATGGTGCAGCACGGTCTATACAAAATATACGGGTTAAGTATAACGTACTAGTGTAATATGCAGTGTACAGTATATAATGATGCAGTGTACAGTATAAAGTATACAATACATACTGCAGTATGCAGTATATGTACAACAGTAAGTATTAGTGCAGTATGCAGTGTACAGTATATAATACGCAATATACACAGAATATCTACATTGGTGCAGCATGGAGTAAACAGTATGTGGTACACTGGTGCCGTATGCAGTGTACAGTATGTGGTACACTGGTGCAGTATGCAGTATACAGTATACAGTATATGGTACATTGGTGCAGTATGCAGTGTACAGTATACAGTATATGGTACATTGGTGCAGTATGCAGTGTACAGTATGTGGTTCATTGGTATAGTATGCAGTGTACAGTATGCGGTACATTGGTGCAGTATGCAGTGTACAGTATATGGTACGCTGGTACAGTATGCAGTATACATACAGTACATGGTACATTGGTGCAGTATGCAGCGTACAGTTTGTGGTATGCAGTACTAAAGTATGCCGCTCCAAACACAGCCAGAAACAGGGCAATGGAGAGCATTAGCATTTATGCCAGTACAGCGGTTGTAAGAGGTCAGAGGTCAAGCTCTGCATCCACTCAAGCCCTGGTTAGCAGTAATTTAGTGTTGTCTCAGCCTGAAACACTGGGAAATGAGGAAAATGAGTCCCTAGAGCGTACGGCACGCCTTCATCACAACCATGACCAATTACACAGCGGCACTCTGACAGGTACGACGCCATAGCCGCTATAAAAAGACTCAATCTTGGCCTGCGCTGTGGGGATCGCCAGTAATGTGAGCGATGGCAGGAAACTGCGCTCTAATGATAATGATCATTATGTTTCTAAAGAGCCAAGTTCTTTCTGTGGTTCACTCAGCGCATTTTACACCCTGCCCTGCACATTTTAGTGTTTTCCCTGCTCTAACACTTCCACTTCAACTCAGTAAGGGCTTGTTAAACGCTTTAACTCATTGCTTGTTAGCTACATTAGCCTCGTAGCTCCACTGCAAAAGTAGAGAAGCAAACTTCAGACACCAAACATGCCTTGGCTGATCAACTACATTTTGGAGGAAGGGGGTAATTGGGTATTTTGCCAAAAATTAGCAGGTAAATCACCTTTCTCAGGGCAAATATATGTGGGTCTAACTATATAACTCACAATAATTTCATAGCCGATTGTTTGAATTGAACTGTAATTATGAATATGGCAAAATCTTAAGTTTAACAGGTAAAAAATAAGCTTATCTTTCCAAAGAGTTCATTAACCAATTACTTGGTTCAGGTATGCAGTGTGCAGTATACAGATCGTGCTTGACCAGTATGCAGGATACAGTATTTACTGGACCAATATACAGAATATAGTACATGCTAATGCAGTATGCAAGTATGCTAATTCAAACACAGAGCAATTAAAGATGATATTCATGGTAAGAAGCTCTAACAACAGGCTAAAGATCAAGCACATTGCATGGATAGTACCAATACAGAGGTTCTGTTTGCAATGAACAGTAAATCTTTAGGCTATGGTTGTTGTAACATCCTGTCTTGCCCTGTCCTTGTCTCTGTTTCAGCCTTTGTTTATGCTAGCCATGTGCTTCTGTTGTTGTTTTGGTCTCTGGTCCTGCCTTCTTGTTATCTGTCTCACCTGTGTGTTGTCTCTAGCTCTGCCCTCTCATTAGTCCCAGGTGTTTCTAGCCTGTTCCATGTGTATTTATACCCCTTCTTGTGTGCTTTGTGTTTGCTTGGTGTCTTGTTCTTTCAAGCCCTGTTTTGGTTTTCTCTCGTTTGTTTTCTAGCTTTCTTCATGTCTCTCTGTGTTTTGTTTTCCTTATGTTTCCGTATTTTGTTCAGTAGGATTCTGTCTTTGTTTGGTCACCTTTGTGGTCACCTTGTGTCGCGGATTTTTAATAAAAACCACAGACTTGCACTTGCATCCTGGCTCCTCTTCTCTCCTAACATTACAGTTGTAGAGTGTGGAGTTGCCATAGAAAGCTGAAGGGAGAGACTGACACATATAGAGACTGAAAAATGTAGACGGGTTACTTCAGCAGTCAGACATTTGCACACCTCCACATCAATAACACACCTTCACCCTTTTAACCTCTCATCTCACTGTTTTGTCAGGAAAAGCCTGTGCTGCTCAGAAAATACAGCGTTGACTCAAATCTGACTTCACACTGCTGGAATCAAAAGGAATCTATTATTGAAGCCTATAGATTTCACATCATTTAAAGCGAGAGCTTAAAGAAATGCACATACTTTTCTCCTTAAAGAGTCATGATGGCCTAAAACTGGATTTCAATATGTTATTTATGATGTTATGCAGTATTTTGTAGAGCAGCACTGTATCCCTCAGCCTCATCAGCTTGACAGAATGTATGATGTCAACATTTTCTATCTGTAATAACCAGCATGCATTACACAGCCACTGGGAAAATCCCTGTGGTGCCAACCAATTTTTTTAGCCTATGCACTGATCTATAAGCTGATAAATAAAACAATGCTTGCATTAGTGCAGCTCTTACCTCAGAGGTCAAACAAAATCATAAAGAAAAATAGGTAACACTTTATTGTAGGGTACTGTTCATAAAGCTACGTGACACCTACATAAGCTTGTCACGACAACTGACATAAATGTTTATAAATGCCTTTTCCAATAGGCATAAGGTGGTTATATATATAAAGGTTATATTTGCAAGTTTTGATCAAAGTGAGCTAAAGTAGCCTTTATGACAGATGATGCCTATTGGAATAAGCATTTATAAACATCTAAGTAGGGTTATGTCAGTTGTCATGACAAGCTTATGTAGGTGTTATGTAGCCTTATGAACAGTACTCTACAGTAAAGTGTTGCCAAAAAATATCTCAAATAGACAAGTAGATTGAGGTAAGGCATCTAGATAGCGAGCTGTCTTTTAGCTTGTCATTATCCTCATATGATGAGTCATTTTTGTCGAGTAATCTGTTCTCTTTACTGTAATGATTATCTGAAGACAGTTATTACAGTTATACGACTATAATACGACAGTGGGCTTCCTTGCAGTAATGTTAGCTGTCTGCCTTTCTTCAGTTCACCAGATAACAAGAACTGAAAACCCAGTTTTTCATAAAGTCTCACTCCACTGCAGCGTGTGGGTGGACATGTTTACAACTGATGGAGAATCATTTTCCTTTTTGGCCAGAATGTCACTTTAAAAACAAATATTATTGATCAGCCAAGAAATATTTGGAGTTTCTTTAGTTTTGCACTGGAGCTATGAGGCTAATGTGGCTAAGTAATGGAAGCTTATACCCCACTGCTTTGCCTGAATCCTCTCGCACTGGCCTCAAACCCTGTCGAGTTGTTAAATAATCTCTAATAGACTTCCTTATGTGGTTTCTGATACTGTTGTTTATAATCATGGGCAAAATTCAGGCTTCAGCCTCAACCCCCACCACCCCCCCCCTTCCTCCTGCCTGGAATCATTTCCAAATTAGGAATCATCTTCATTTTCGACGTCAATCACAGTCCAGTGGCATCATGAATTGATTTGTCTTTTCTTTTTGAAGTCTACCGCTTAGCCTGAGGAAAAAATTCATACATTCGGAAGCTGGAAGTCAGCAGCGCATGGCGCCGAGCTATTTCCCTGTACTTAATCACGGCGTAAAGGTCCACGGCTCCAGCAGAACATGTGGGATCAGTGCTGACGCAGCAGGGAGAGAGCTTCCACTTCACTTCCTACCAACCAGATCATCCATCACACCAGCTGCTGCTGAAAGACCAGAACAGAACCGGCGCGGCCCGAGGGTTCCTCGACCCGCTACCATCCTCAGTGCCGCACATAGGCAAAATATAGCAATACGGTTTGGGTTAGATTTGAGTTATGACCGAAATTATGTCTGAGGATCATCCTCATCTTCATAATCATCACAAAAGTTCTCCATTTTAACCCATAGAGGTCACAGTTATTGCCAGTCACGACAAAAGCACGGCGTGATATTATATGCATTATTTCTCATTCGTAGCTCATGGAAACAAGCAGAGAAACTGTGTGGAAAGTGCGAATTTTAAACTTGCAGTCTGTACCGTATATGGCTAACATAAAAAAGAGGAGATATGTTATTATGAATTACATTTGATAGATTGTTATTGTTCTGTGTACCGTTTTATTTTCAGAAAGATATAATGCTTGGTATTTTTACGTTTTGCTCATTTTTTGAGACTGAAAAAGAGAACAGGTGCAGACTCTGTCAAGACAATGTAAACGTAACCTGGACTGAGTTGCACCAGTTTTGCGTAAGTTTATTGCTAAGTTTGGGTGTGAAGTCTTTACTAAGGCCTCAGTTACACTAGTTAGTTTCAAACGATCTTTTTACTAAATTTGGTTACACCACAAATCCCTAAGTCACGTCTTAACTAGTAACTAACTAATGCTTACGCCACTTTAACATGACAGTAACATGTTCAGAACCAATCTAGAAACCCGCTGTCATGGAAACGCGATGGCGGCTGCTCTGACTTTTTCCGTGTACAATATATAATAGCATAGAAGCTGCTGAGTCTCACTGAGCTGGAGCTGTGGGTGTTTAGCTTCATGCTCGGAGTTTGAACCAGGGTGATGATTAGAGCTGTGAGCAAAATCACAGCGTACAGCGTTTAGACTTTTTAGCTTAGTTAACCAAAAAAGTCATGTTTTTGTGCTTTCTACTTGGTTTCTGATGGGTTCCCCAAAACTTACACCTGCTGAGGAGGAGCAAATATTTATTAGAAAACAGAGAGTTCTGCTCCTAAAATCTGATTGGCTGAGCTGTGTTCAAAGCCATTGTAAAATCCACGATATACACACACCTATGACCACCTCACAACAACTGAACTCTGTATCACTGCACTACAGCACGAAAAACCCTTCTGCTGTTAACGGAATAATCTTAGACTCTCATGCTGCTCACATGGAGCACCGAGTGTACTGATGAAGCAGGAACCAGTTTTTTTGTTTAAACTGAGGGGCTATCAAGAACCAGGCTGGTCAGCTAGCTAACAGGCTAAACAACTCCATCATTAATATCACAGGCCTGAATTAAAGTACTTACGGTAAGATTAACTGAAAAACTGCAGTATAAAAGTCTAAAAAAATGGCCCTTGAATGTTTTACACACTTCAAATGTTCCTGTTTCAGTCAGAAGTCGCATCAAACCCAGGCTGAATCCCAAACGGCTCCGTACTCCCTAAATAGTGTCCCAAATAACTATTTCTTAGCTGTATTTTGCTCTGTTGGGCTGCAGGATCCAGTATTTAAACTCCTACGTAGTGCACTATGTAGGGAGCAGGGAGCCGTTTGAGATTCAGCCCCAGTGTGAGAAGAGGTCACCGATGTACTGGTGCTAAATAAGACTCACGGTGGTGATTTGGCGACCAAAAAGTACTTATAAAGTGAAGGTTTTTTGCATTAAACAGTGTTATTGTATCATATGTTCATTGTTATATGATAAAAAGCTAAAATTCATGAAATGACTGCAATATACAGTGATGGGCCACCAAACGTTCTCCTCATTCAGTCCATGGTTGCTTGGAAACAATATCGTACTCTAAAGAAACTACATTTCTTGGCAGAATACTTTTTGCTGATTATTATTAACAATACCTTCAATTATTTTCTCCAAAAGTGTGAATTTTATCATATTTCATGTTGGCGATTTTATCATGGGAAGGGAGTTTTAATAACACCTTTACCATGATAAAATCGTAGTAACGCACTGCCTCGGGTGGCTTATTGCTATGGTAACTACTAAGCTTAACATTAAAACTATTTTTTGTGGTGCAACTCATTTTGATTTAGTAATGAACCTTAACTTAGTAAACACGTACGTCACATTTAGCCTACGTTTGAATGAACACATTTGTGTAACTTAGTGTTTACTTAAATATGTAATTATCTCATTCAATTTTGAGCCGTATAGCAAAGGCAACTCGACTTCTAAGGGTTAAAGAAAGCACAGGGCCAGATATACATAAAATGTGCCTTTATACGACTGCAATATGCACTCATGAGGCATCTGAAATCAACCTTTGATTTACTAAGGCTGTAATCATGCAAACTGCGCACATGAACACCCACCAGCTACGTGCATGTGAGGTGCAGGGTTTAAAAGGCTCAGAGAAATAATGGCGCCGTCAAGCTCAAGACAGTTTAACTGTTAGTGTGGTTAGTGCTCTTTGTCTGCGTACAGCAGCCACTCTCAACCCTTTTTTAACCCCTGGATAGTAAATACCACCTAATTCTTAGGTTATAATCATGTGTACAAACATCTGGACCCTCTGGCAGGGCCTGGCTACTGAATGATAAACCAAACCTGCAAAGAAATCATGGATATTTCCTGTAAAAACAAAACTAAACTCATGAAAGGCAGCGTCTATTTTGTATCCTTATGAAAAAAGCAGCGGAAAAATAACGTAAAAGCAAATATGCTTTTCTTTTCCCCACTGGATTTTGCTCCTACGGTGAAAAGCGTGACCAATCGTTGAAAATCAATCGCTCTCGGCTGTCAGAGTGGCCGGCACACAGAGGCTGAAAAGTGGGACGCGGGCGAGATCCAATGTGGCCCACTGCGTGCAGCCGAACGGCCTGTCATCAACAAGACCTCTGAGAGCAAAACACAGCCTTACGGAGATCATTCAGTAACACAGACCAGCACACACTGCCACGAATAAAACACTAAATCTCATTACCAGAGGCATAAATGCACTGTTTTCCCAGAACGGCTGTCACGCGTCCAGCCGGGCTCTAATTCTATATATGATATGTTGTGTATATGTGATCTCAACAAGGTTCTCCATTAAAATAACACTGCAGAGTCTCATGGCCTCCAGTCCTTCCGGATTTGGTTCGGTTTTATTGTGAAACTGAGGAAAGCTTGTCTGGTTGGTGTTTGCTTAGCATGTCTTGCTTAATGGTGTCTATTGGTGTCTATTCATTATGTTGGTTAATTTTGTATACCTCTATGTACTGCATTTACAGTGGTGCTTGAAAGTTTGTGAACCCTTTAGAATTTTCTATATTTCTGCATAAATTTCACCTAAAACTTTTCCTAATAGTAGATAAAGGGAACCAAATTAAACAAATAGGACAAAAATATTAGACTTGGTCATTTATTAATTGAGGAAAATAATCTAATATTACAGATCTGTGAGTGGCAAAAGAAAAGTATGTACTATTAGGACGTTTGTGAAAATCCGATGAAGTTTTAGGTGAAATTTATGCAGAAATATAGAAAATTCTAAAGGGTTCACAAACTTTCACGCACCACTGTAGAATCAGCTGATCAACATGACTGTTTTCTCAAATGTGACCCTAAAGAACGACGTCTTCCATTTTAAATGCAGTGCAGTTTGGTGGGAGTGGATGAAATAAGCTTTATCAGAATAGTGAGTAAGTAAACTCATTCCCACGTGTTAATATGTGTTAATATCAACAGAGCCCCGCTGGTGACATCCTGTATAAATAACAATAATGTGTGACCATGACTTAGCAAGGCATGATCTCATTCCCACAACGTAGTAAGGTGTGGGAACGAGATCCTAATGTGTGGCCATGGCATAGTAAGGTGTGGGAATGAGATAATTAAGTCGTGGCTATGTGGGAATGAGAACATGCTTTGCTAAGTCGTGGCCACGACTTAATTATCTTGTTCCCATGCTTTAGTAAGGCGTGGGAATGAGATATTTAAGCCGCGGCTACGACTTAGTAAGGCATGGGAACGGGATCATGCCTTGCTATGCTGTTGCCATACGTTGGTATCTCATTCCCACACATGGCCACACATTAGGATCTTGTTCCCATGCCTTGCAAAGTCGTGGCCACGTGCTAGGATCTCGTTCCCAGGCCTTTGTAAGTTGTGGCCACACATTAGGATCTCGGTCCCACACCTTACTAAGTCGTGGCCACACATTATTGTTATTTATACAGGACGTCACCAGCAGGGCTCCGTCGATTTCTGTTTATAAATCATCTGAGCGCGGCAGCCGTCGTTTACACTGTGTGAAAATTTATGAAGCTTGGACCAATCGAAATGCTCCAAAAATAAAAAAATGGAATAAAATTTCTTCACATTAACTTAAATTTAAATAAAGAATGTTTTTCCCGTCTCCTGTAAAGTTCCATCTCGTTTGGAGACACTTGTTATTCTTTGGACAGCGATGATGTTGGGTGAGGGGTAAAAATTGCATAGATTGGCTAATAGATAGATAATAGGTTGGATTTTCTGTCAAACTATCGCTTTAATGTTCTGTCACATGTTTACAGCAGCTGTTTCCTATCTAAATCCTTGGACCCTGCTGGCTGTATGTCTGCAAATTTGGTGTCAAATTTGATCATTTGTTGAACTATCGCTTCAAATAAATGTAAAATCAGCCACAGTGATGGACTAAGGATGGTATTCGTCTCATCATATTTCCAAAGCCATGATTTGCCGTAGAGAAACAGCTGGTTTATGTTTGAACGGTGCTCCTTTTCTCCAAAAGCTATGACCATCTGACTCACCTCAGCCGTTTACAGAGAGCTACGTTCAGTTTTCCGTGTTTGCCTCCTCGGGGTCTGTTCCTCCGTCTACCTGAGCAAATGTACAGAGTTATTTTCGTCCTGTTCTCAGAGCTTTAATGAGAACCGCGTGCGATGACCGGCCCAGGAGCCTTCAGCCGGCATCAGAATTCACAGCAGTGATTTGTAGCTGAGGGAGTGAGGCGAGGGGACGCGGCGGGCGCATTCTGTTTCAATATCACACGCGATATTTCTTGTTTCGCATGAGACGAAGTGGCGGCGAGGTTTTCGGAGCTTAATGAAACCATCAGAGCTGCGAAACATTCAAGCCAATAGAAGCTGTCTGCATCGCTCAGGACACAAACACAGCGAACACACACACGCCTTCGCTTCTACACACAACACAGAGACTACAGCTTCACTGCAGAGCCCCCAGTTCAGTTCAGCCTCAGATCAGAGGGCTTTAGGTACAGTATCACCACTCAGCTACAAACACTTACACAACTAGATAAAACTAAAGGCATTAAAGTCATTTTTAATAGATTTTTTTTTTACTTTTTCTATAGATTTATCTCTCTATCTCTCTTTTTCTGTCTTTGTCTTTCACTTTCCTCTCTCTTTTTCTTCCTCTTCTTTCTGGCTGACTCCATTTCTCTGTCTCATTTCTCCTGCTCCCTAAATCCCTCTCTCTCTCCCCAGTTAATTCTCTCTCTCTCTCCCTCTCTAACACATCCTTCTCTATTTATTTCTCAGTCTCAGTTTCTCTTTCTTATTTGCTTTCTCTCTTTCTATCTCTCTCTCAATCCCATCCTTCTCTATTTCTTTCTCAGTCTCCCTTTCTCACTTGCTCTCTCTCTCTCTCTCTCTCTCCCAATCTCTCTTGCTCTCGCTCCATCCCTATCTTTCTTATATCTCTCTTTTCCATTCTTGTCTCTCCATTTCTCTCTCGCTCTCTTTCTCCATCTTTCCTTTCGTTCTCTGTTCTCTCTTTCTCTCTCCATCTTTCTAGCTCTCTCTCTTTCTCATCGTGTCTGTCTCTCTCTCCCAATCTCTCTTGCCCTCGTTCTGTCCGTCTTTCTTATATCTTTCTTTTTCTTTCCATTTTTGTCTTTCCATTTCTCTCTCGCTCTCTTTCTCTCTCCATATTTCCCTTTATTCTCTGTTCTCTCTCCCTCTCTCTCTATCAGCGTCCTTCCCTTTCTTCTCTCTTTTTCCTTTTTTCTTACTTTCTCACTACAGAGAAAACGGGGCTCCTAACAACCACCTGGAAGACCTGGTAGACACCAAAACTGCCCCCATCAGATAAACAGCACTTAAAGCTTTCATCTTTGAGAGAGAGGAGAAAATCAAGCTGCTTCAGATCTGAAAACATCCACAGGTGTTTCTGTCCATCCTTCCACTGTGAAGACGACTCAGCGCTGTGGGTCTGAAAGGATGTGTAGCTGTTCAAGAAGAACCTCACTGAGAAAAGGAGACGGACACATCAAACAAAGAAGCTGAACAATGGACTGACCACCCCAGAGTCCAGACCTCAACACCACTGAATGTGTTTGATTACTTCAGAAAATGATCGACCAGCTTCTAAGACTGAACTTTGGAGGTGTGTCTGCAGATTCTTTGAGGAGCTGAAAGTGAGTCTCCTGAAAAGAATGGAAGCTGGAATAAAGATAAAGAGTGGACACACTAAACACTGAAACATTTAAGGTTATATTTAGGTGTCGAGGCTGTTTTGACTGTAAATTAACGAAGGGTGGTCTCATCAAAGCTGCTTCAGATGCTGGGCTAAATTGCAGGGGACGCCACTCAAAGACCATTACATACAGTGTCCTGGCCTTGTTGCCGAGCAGAATCCCTGATCAGAGACATGAGGAGGATGTGATGACCGTGGTCACGGCCAATCATTAACAACTAATGTCAGGAAAGAGTCAGAGAGAGTGAGCGAGAGAGCAAGAGAGAGAGAGAGAGAGAGAGAGAGAGAGAGAGAGAGAGAGAGTGCATCACTTCTGTAATTACAGGTCCACTCTGGCCGCTCTCCCGCTGCAGCTACCTCCACACACACACTCGCATCATTACTGCAAGGCAGAGTGCTGATTATTATTCCCCATATGGGGCCTGTATGAATGCCGCGTTCGTATATCTCACAGAATGACTTGTTTTTCTTCGCTACACTCCACACAAAGGCTTCAGGTAAGGCAGATTGGATTTCTGCATTGCCTGATTTACAGGTATAGCGAGATATCTGTGTACACAGCTGCGCACGACGTATAAAACAAACATGTAAGTGCACAGCCACCTGTGGCATTCAGCCATAGCACATATAAAACATGCCTGGTGCTGCTGTTTTCAGGTAAACATACGTTTGTCCACGTTTACAGACAACACTAGGTTGAGAAACCACGTCTGGATGTCTATTTAAGATCACTTAAAGGGGAATTCCACCACTTTTCCAAAAAAACATTCTCTTAATTCAGTGTAAACAAAGTCATTCCGAGTGGTTTGGTGTGAACGATGTCTCAGGCATCAGGTAATGTATTCATAACACTTTTGTGTAATATCTCTCTGTGTGGTGTTTTTAGACTATTACACTCTTCAGACGTCTGGTTCCTATCACCACCACTGTGAACAACTCTGACTCAGTAAGCTTCTCTAAAACAGAGAATTCCACATCAAACCACTCGGAATAGCTTTGTTTACGGCTTTACAATTTAATTATGCAGAAACTTTGGTGGATTTCCCCTTCCACAGCTTGGTGAGGTATTTGTCTGTTTAAGTCAGGTGACTTTTCTTGCTATGGTCATCTTAAAGGTCAATATTGTGTTAATTTTCCTCACTTGTTTGAAATAAAAAACGTTTGATATAGTCTGTAAACATTGTTCAAGTTTCAAAACACACCGTTCACTCCCCAGTACATATGGCCCATATACAGAAACTGCAAAAGCAGCCCATTTTGTGATGTCATGCAAACCAGAGCCTTTACATAAATCCCCCTACTGGGCCTGCAGCAGGTTAGCTCTGCTCATTTACACTGAAGTTATAAGGAGTGTTTCAACCTGCTTTTTGAATGAGGAACAATACAAGCCAATCAGAACAGGGCTCATTTTCATATACAGATCTTTAAAGGGACAGTAAAATAAACAGCTTGTTTAAGTGTAAAAGATAAAGAGAGGTTAGAAAATGGTCATTTAAAAATTAATTATAGCTGTTTTTGGTATATAAAACCACACAAACATTATAAGTGGACCTTAGGGATAAAAACACACACACACAAGCAAAATGTGGTATATCAACCCTTCAAAGACCGTCTTTTGCTGCATCTCAGCAGGAGATTAATGGTGGAGAGTAAAAAGAGTGTCACGCATCCTTCAGACTCTGAGGTCCCTAGGGACTCCATTTCCCAGAACCCCCAGGGGAATCACATGATTCTCAGCCCTCCATCTCGCTCCAATCACCGCTCTCTGTCGCCTGAGTATTAACTGATTTCACCTGTTCTCATATAATTAGTTTAGTATAAAGCCCGGGCTTTTAGTCTAGTTCATTGCGAGGTATTGCTTCTTTTCCCAAGAGCTACTGAGCGTTATATTCTTCTGTCTATTGTGATTTTCCGGTTTTTGACTCTGTTTGCTGTTTTTGACTTTTGCCCTTTTGCCTTTGCCCTTTGTTCGCCTTATGTTTGTCTTTTTGTGTTGCTTGCATTTGCTGGATTTGACCTTTGCCTGTTTTTAGACCATGATTTTGGATTACGACTCTAACATTAAAGCTTCACCCTCTTTTTTTTAACCGCGAGCGTCTGAGTTATTCTGCCGCGTTACAAAGAGCGCAAGCCTCAGTTCTGAAAAACAGCAGTATGTAAAAGTTGATTCATATGTAGTTCTCAGTAGTTATCAAATGAAACTCTTTAACTATAATAGTCTTTGACCTCACCTGCGGATAACGCACCACCCCACACACAGGACAGCATGGTTTATTGTCCAGGCAGGAACGCCATTGCTAGGGCCACACTTGCCTGTCACTGTAAACCACTGCTTAATACACAAACGTTATGTTTATCCATTCCTGTGTCCCAGTGAAGCCTTGAAAGCCGTTAAAATTGGCACATGTATGCGAATAGAAGAGAGAATGTCTGTAAATTATATCAAGATTAGTAGTTTACTTTAGATCGCTAATGTCAGTTGGAGTGAACTCAACGCAGAGTCATGTGTGTCTATTGCAGGAATGGCTCCTGATACCCAACTACACAAAAATGCACAATGATAACATCAAAAAAGATTCAATAAGTGAAGTCAGACAGTGTCTGACGCTCATGTCTATGCCCATTTTGAACAACACTGGAATATGTTTTAAATAAACAAAAATAGCCTTATTAATGTGTAACATGTGACTGTGTCTACACTGCAGTTGCTATTGCGATGTATTTATTTATTTATTTTACTTTAAAAAAAAAAACAAAACTTTTTTTGGGTGGGGGGGGGTTTTCTTCTTCTTTCAAGCCAAAGTCATGATGCAAAAACAGAAACAGTCTCACACATGGAAGGGTAAACACCAACATCCCACTTGAATGGAAACGGTAAAATCCCATGAGTCAACATAAATGAAAACAGGCCTGAAAACAGATAATAATCAACATCTACTTTGTTTATTTAGTCATTTGTCCACATTTAAGGGCTATTTTTCATCTAATGTTTACATCTGTTGCGGACAAAGTATTTGTGCCCCTTTGGGCCTTGTGGTCTGGGTCCCCGGGACAGACTGTAGGCCCCTGGCTGACTGTATGGATCAATATGATCTATTTGGACAGTTTTAAATGTAAATCACTGTTGTCAGAACAAAACCTTGTATCTCCAAAATGACAACTTTACAGGAGAAGGAGAAAACCTAATTTCCTGTTAATGTAAGTGAATGGAACCAGAAGTTTGTCCAAGTTATTTTGGGCCATTTCTGTTTGTCCATTCATCCAGAAATTCACAGACAATGTAAAGGGCAACAGACATTTTCAAATTATGTCAAAAACTGAAAAACAACAAAAATGAAGATACAAGGTTTTGTTCCAAAGACAGTGAAATGTTAGTGATAGTACTTGATAAACACTGCAAGAATCAAACAGTGTCATGTTGGTTAGTTTGGACAGGAATACAGTAAAATGTATAGAAAATTTTAGAAGTCATACTGATTCTCCCGGTCATGAAAAGGCGTGCGGTCAAACAGTGATGCCACCTAAGACAGACAAACAAGCTTCTATCACTTGTTAGCTACGTTAGCCTCATCACTCCAGTGCAAAACTGAAGCAGCAAACTTTAGACACCAAACCAAGTGTAAGGGTTGGCTCCCGGGCTAGGCCACCGCCGGCCACCAGGGGGAGTCAACGACCCCAATGAGCCACACCTGCTCAGGGGGCTTTATAAGGGCTGGGAAGAAGACACACCTTGCTGAGTCTTTGTTCCAGAATTGTGGCAAACAGACCAGCCGGTAAACTCGGTAAGAAGCTCTAAGAGGATTTTCCTCGAGCTTCTTTTCTCTTGTCGCGTCTCGAGCCTATCCCCCTTTTCTCGAGTCGTGTCTTTCTTCCTTTAAAAAAAAAAAAAAGGAGGGATAAGTAACTAAAACTAGAGAAGGGACAAGTTTGCCCCTTCCTCCTTCCATTCTCCTTTTGGTTATTCCTTTCTGTTGGGAAAGTGTGTTTTTCTTTAGTTGTCATTTTCCTCGGTGTTTGAGAGAGCCAGTCTTTCCCCTGGCGTCCTTTGTTTATTTCCCGCCTGGGTCTTGGCGGGTGGGCTTTTACGCGTCTTTTGTTTTCCACCCGTTTTCGGCGTTCCCTCTGCCTCTATAGAGCAGTGTTAGGGCGCCGGTTTATTAACGTGGCGACGTGGGTTCGAGCCCCGGCGTCCACGGTTTTGTATATCATTCCAATAATACCTTCCAATCGCATAGAAGCTCAGCGTTTGGGTCCTGCTTTCCAAAAGCTTGTGGTGGCTCACCCGGTTGGCCTTTGAAATACCGACCAGACGGCCTGGGTTCTAATCCCACCTCTGGCAAGCCCCCACATTACACCAAGTGTCTTGGCTGATTGACTATGTTTGGGGAAAACGGTGTAAATCTGATTTTTAACTGAACTACCACTCTAAGGTCCTTCCCTTTACAGCAGCTGTTTCCTGTCTAAGTTCTGGGAAGTTGCTGCCTGTAGAGTTTCGTGTCTTCCATGCTCTAACACACCTGGTCCAAGTCAGCAGGTAATTACAGAGCCTTTCGTGAGCTGAAGCAGGTGGTCACGGCAGGAAAACATGAAACAGCGCAGGACATGCGAGTCCCTGAGACAAGAAGCAGAAAGTCCTAATTTAACCTCTTCCAGAGGTTTATTACACACGTCTATAACCTAAGAACAGCTCAGCCAGTTTGCATTGAAGTCCCTGTAGTTACTGTATCATAAGTCATAGTATGTAAGATAACCCACTCTCTTGGTCCCTCTTGGTTTAAATGCCTTTGTGGTGTACGCCGGTCCACCGGGGGGCGATGGCGGCCGCCACAGCCGGCAGGAAGGTGGAGCCCGAGCTCTGAACGGGGACGAAGCCCGGCGAGGACGGCGGGGAGAGGAACACCGCGACTAAGGGGGGCACGGCACACGAGTCCTGAGCCCCACCCCTAGGCGCCACCTTCTTGCCGGCTCTGGCGCCTGCCATCGGGGCCTGGTGGACGGGCGCACGCCACAGCCTTGAATCACCTCTTCTTAGAGTTCGTGTATTAGTTACGTCTCACTCGTAGCTCAATGAAACCAGCAGAGAAATTCTGTTGTAAATCCAGACCACGCTCTGAAAAACAAAGGTGCCAGAAAGGACATTTGGAGCGCTTTGGAAAAGAATCGGTTATGGTTCCTTAAAGAACCTTTAAATGAATAAACCACTTAAAGAATCCTTTTAATGGATGAACCTCTTCTGTAAAAGAGAAGTGTGAGTGTGAAAAACTGTTCTAAAGTTCAAAGAACGTTCATATAATGTTATGGTTCTAAGGGTAAGGTAATCAAATCTGAACACTGAATCCCGGATTTTGCAATAGGAATGACACTAGTTGGCCACTCAGTTCCATAAACAGTTCAGTTAAACTACCAGTAATTACAAATTACAGGACTGGAATCTGGATTCAAAGTCTTGGTTTTTAAGATGTTTGTTCTACGCCAATTAAAGCTTTTTCCCCGAACCGTAAGTCCAAGAAACCATTATGTCTCAGAGTGCAAATCTATGTTTGTTATGATCTGAGTTTGATGGGAAGTTGCGTGTACAGTCTTGTTTTGCAGAAAGTAAAAAACATCCTTTATTTTTGCCATGTTTTTGTCTTTTTTTGACATTAAAACAAAACAGAAGTGCAGCCTCAAAACTGTCTCTACAGAACATAAACTCAATGCAAACGTAGGCTGGATTCATTATGCAAACACACAATGAGTCATATGATTATTTTACTTCATATAGATATTTATGTAATATGAATCAAATGCATGATAAAATGGCAATAAGAACATTTTCTTGTTCACTTATAACATTTGTGTGGGTTTATGTACCAAAACTGGTAATTAATTTTTACATGACCGTTTTCCAACTTCGCTTTATCCCTTATAATTAAAGAGGCTGCTTTTCTTTACTCTGCCTTTAAGACTAATATATGCCAACAAGCTCTGTTCTGATTAGCTGTCTTGTATTGTGCCTCACTGAAAGTCAGCAATATAGAGAAAACTGCATCAGAGTAAATACAGAGGGTTTACCACAGGATATAAACCATTGAAAAGCCTCAAAAAAGAACAAACACATCTAAAAGAAGCCTGTACAGTTCTGGAACAACATCTTGTAGACAGATGAGACAAAGATCAATTAGTATCAGAAAGATAATAAGACAGGAATTTAGAGAAGGGAAAGAACTGCTCACGATCCAGCCCATACCACTCATACTCATCTGTGAAGCATGGTGGAGGTAGTGTCACGGTGTGGGCATGTATGGCTGCTAAAGGAACAGGTTCTCTTGTATTTACTGATAATGTGACTGCTGACAAAAGCAGCAGGATGAATTCTAAAGAGTGTAGGATTATATTATCTATTCAGAATCAGCCAAATGCTTCAAAGCTCACAGCACAAATGGACAACGACCTGAAGCATAGTGCGACATAAACACAAGCCTTTTTTTTGGGCAGTGGAATGTTCTGCGGTGGCCAAGTCAATCACCTGACCTCAGTCCAACTCAGCATGTATTTCACTCACTGAAGGCAAAATGACCCACAGAACAAGCAGTAAGTGAAGACAGCTGCAGTAAAGGCTTGGCAGAGTATCACCAGGAAAAAAAACAGGCATCTTGTGAGACCTATGTGGTCCAGACTTCAGGTAGTCATTGACCGCAAAGGATTAAGTTTGAAAAATGACAATTTTATTTTTGATTGTTAGTTTGTCCAATTCCTTTTGAGCCCCTAAAAATAGGAGGCTATGTATGAAGATGGTTGTAATACCTACATCGTTCAGCCAATTTGGATGTGAATACCGTCAAATTAAAGTCTGCACTTTAAGCTCATATTCATTATTTAATTTCAACTCCAATACGCTGTGCTACACTGTTAGAAATAAAGGTTCTGTGCTGGTAGATCTTTCGTTCATTAAGGTACAAACAATGTAAATGTTCCCTCAAAGGTACAACAGTGGTTTTAAGGTCTGATTGTGAACCTTAAGTAAGTTTTTCCAGGTGAAAAGTTCATATTTGTACCTTTTCATAACCGAATGTTTTAAAACAGAACAGTAAAATAAAAGCCTGGAGTCGAGACGGGGTGTGTGGAGTCAGCACAGCTTAGAACATATCATTTCAGTGGATTATGGTTCAGTTATGTTCCCTGACTAAAGGTACTGAGATGTACCCTTGAGGGTACCACCCCAGTCATAACGGGGGTCCTGCCCCAGTGACAGTTTCAAAACAACAATAACTTGGTCAATGTCCAAATTTATGGACCTGACTGTAAATGTTAGATTTCTCTGTATAGCTAATCAAGACCCAATTTCAACAGTTTATAGATGTTTTATATCAACATTGGCAGGCAGTTTAATGTAAAATGATCGGGAGACCTGGGAGGCACACGAGTCACCCTGAACGAGAGACGTCATTTTTACAGACTGCTGGAAAAATCTCATCAATATTCAGAAAGCAGAGCTGATTAAGGTAATAGCTGTTACCTGGGAAACGGCAGCGACGGTACAAGAGCCCTTCCACGGAAAGCGTAGATTTGTGTTTGAAGTTTTTTTTGGGTTATGTGCTTTTCACAAGGTTCAATTCTGGTTGCATTTACCTTGATTAAAGAGAGAACGAGAGCACTGACAATTCCCCTCTTTTTTCCCCTCTTTCTTGAACCCCACTTTTTATTGCGTCAAACGCACTTGTAATAATTTGAGCGATAAAAAGCATGAAGCGTGTTGTCATAAGGGAGGTAAAAAGGCACAGCCGGGGACTTAAAAGCCGGCAACGACTGTTTATCAAGCGCGCGCTGCTGTTGTCATAGTAATTAACCTCTTAAAAGGGAAAAGCATCATCAAAGAAAACACTCTCCAATCAGCCACCAACAGGCAGCTGAGCCACAGCGCACACCCCGAACCTCTCCAAACGACACGGCGGAGAGACGGCTCAGGGACCGAGCCAACCCCAGCCAATCTCTCCACTCTGAGCCGTAACAATACAGCAAAACCACCCGAGCGTGAGCAAATAATAGCGAGTGAAGAGGGGGGGATCTAAGGGGGGGTGGGGGGAGGAGGGGTCGCATTCAAGCACAGTGTTCAATATGTCTTCTTTATATAGTGTTCAAAAGTTTGGAATCACCTGTTAAATTAATGTTTGATACTTTAAAATAGTGTATATTTAAGTTTGGTTTCATTTTCTTTCTTGAAAATGAGATGTTTTAACTAATAAAAATATACAGTATTTATCTATTTATAATTATTTCTTGTCAAGTTTACTGCCATGAGATTGAAATCGGAATTCTGGATATAAATTGTATTATAACTTTATTGTTGATGTTATACTGCTTTCTTCCAGAGCTATGACTCTACTCACTGTGTAGTCTGGCCATCATGCTTTATTCATGCCTTAATTATTATGAAATCATCTATAGCTCTGTTATCATTCTGGACACATTTGACATGTCTTGCTTTTTATGCCTCTCTATTTATTATTTGAAATCTATAATGTATATTATTAACATCACTTTTTACACATACATGCAACAAAACTGGCTCTAAATGACTAAAAAAAACTGATTCCAAGCTTTTGAATTCCACATTTTTTTACATGATAGTGTACAAAATATTAAAATATATAAAACACATTAAGCAGAAAATGTGCAATAATACCTTTAGAGGGCAGTGGTGAGTAGTGTTTGTTTACCTGAGCATCTAGCTGTGCCAGTCTTCTGCTGAAAATTCCATTTGCTGGAATAACCCTAGACTTACTTTGCTCTGCTTAAGGCTTTAGCTCAGCTATAGCAGCTATTCTTGCATCTCCAGCAGGAAACTTTTCTGCAAAAGTAGAACAGTTTCTAGCAAAATGTCTCTCAACGTTCGATTATTTACGAGGCTGAAGTCGCTTCTCATTCACCAGCGTCTTGTTTAAGTTTTCCCATTCCACCTTAAATGGTGCCTGAGGCACCAGAATGTAACTGCTGCACCATTGAAGGCGAAACGGGAAAATTCGAACAAAAAGCCACGAACAAAAAGCTGATTTCAGCCTTGCAACTTTTTAGTGTTTGACAGTTTATCGTTGCAAATTCAACATATCAGGAAACCAGCTGGAGTGATTATAAATGCAAATAAGTTCATTCGTCTCCAAATTATCGATGTTCATCTTAAATCTTCCTCTTCGCCGTTTCGTTATCTACTAACCAGGCGAGATTGTTGTCTGTGTTGCTATGGTGACCAGCAGTCTGCGCTGATCTTCAGGGTTAAAGGGTGAATTAGCAGTTCTACATTAACTCCAGAGTTTAAGACCATTTATTGTTAAATCAGCAGAGCTTTATTTTACTGTAAAGGAGGATTATTTTATTTTTACCTACAAATCTGATTCTGCTGTGGAGCCACAACAGGGCAGTAAAAGAGCCACATGTTGCCGACCCCTGGACTGGAGGATAGCTAATGTATACTGTGCATAAACATATGGACTACAGTCTTTAACTGTACACCGGCCAAGTGGAGCTACAAAGGAGAAGTTTGCAATAAAACGGCCAGAGAGTGAGCAGCAGTGAGAGATGGGATTGAGGTGATCAGATCAACCTGGCTCTGGCATTCTTTTTCAAGTCTGTTTCATCATCCAGCCAAACTCCTAGCCCTAGAAATGTGCAGCCTGACCAGTAGCCGGTACTTCAAACACCCTCTCCCTCTCCCTCTCTCTCTCTCTCTCTCTCACTCTCTCTGCAGGAAGGTTCTGGAGTTTTTAATAAAACAAAGTGGCAGGTTGCATGAAGCTGGTGCTTATTAGTGCTGGTTCTTAGAGGACCTATATCCTTGAGGCCGGGCTGGGAGTCATGACATTTGCGCTCAGGATGAAGCAAGGAAAGTCCTCTCCAGCGGCTGGGGGGGTTGGAGCACCTCTACCACCTCTGCTTCTGACTGAGCTCTACAGCGCCCCAGCAAATAGCCCTACGCAGGAGACCACTCTTTCCCCCAAAGGTTAGCCAACACCTCATCTCGCCACACGCACCCCAGTAAGTGCTTCCACTCTCGCCAAAGAAAGGGAGTGAAAAGGACGGAGTGAATCAGGACTCTACATCAATAGAGGCTTATCGTCCTGAATTATGCAGACTTCAGGCCATTTAATTAATGTTTTAGGAGAAAAAAAAAAGGGAGATTTCCTGCAGGAACTTTCATCCAAGCAGAGAGACGCGCTATCTGTAAAATGTGTGAAAGGTCACAGTCACACAGACAAAAAAGTAGTGAATTTAGGAGGAAATGGGGAAAAAAAACAGAGATTAGTTCCAGAAGACATGTAAAAAAAAGATGAACAGAGATTTTCACAGTAAACACCTGAATATTTTACCTTCAACTGACTTCCTGCTGAAGCAAATCCAATAGATCCACCAACAAATACAAATACGAGGGGTTCTCAGTCATAAGTGAAAGCGCACGCCGGTGGGATTTAATCAGTATAATTCCGGTTTTGGAGGCTGAATGCCAATTAGACTGTGTGTTGCGGTCACTCAGCTGAACCAATGTGCCGTAATCCACCTGGTGCACAGTCTGCCTGACCAAGAACAGGTCAAATGCTGTAGCTCTGAGGGCTCAGGTGTGTTCTTCAACCTCATCTTCATCATCAAGCCATCGTCATCCTCTTAAAACTGATATCAATTTGGGGAAAATATCTAATTGTGTTTTTTTTGGACCAGCATTGTGACTTTGATTTAAGCTCCAGGCCTAATTTTTTGGCCAGACGTCCAGTTAATCGTGGTTCTGTTGTCATGTTTGCTTTACGAGGGTGCTTAGCTGCTTCTGATTGGCCTGACTCACCTACAGACAGTTCACAAGCTCCATATTATTAGGGAAAAATTCTTCACTTATAACTTCAATAATTCAAAATGCAGCTCTTTCGATTTAAAAATTGCACTTTAAGTTTGTGATTTTGATACAAAAAATGATCTTTCAGCCCGTCTGCAATCTGCTCTTTAATGGTGCAGAGCGGTAAACTAAGGAAGCCCATTCCCAGCAGGTAGAGAAGAAAAAAAAATCATGCCTACATTTTTATTTCTGGCAGCAGTATGTGAAAAATTTGGCTTATTATCTCCAAAAAATGACTTATTAATTAAAAAAAGGTCTTGACAACTTGACTTATTTGCTTGTGATCATGAACTAATCACTATTTCTACATGGTATGTGAATATTTTGACTCTCAATAAGTCAAGATATTTTTTTGGGAACTATTTTGAGAGAAGTCATTATTTTGAGATAGTAAGTCTAACTTTTGAGAACATAAGTCATTATTTTGAGTAAATTATGTCAACATGTTGATGAAATAAGTCACTATTTCAAGATTTTGAGTCAAAAATTAAAAAAAAAAAGTTTATTATCATTTATTATTTTAAAATATCCTGTTGAAAATTTTGAGACACTGACCTACTTTGAAGGAATAAGTCATTATTTCAGAATCAGTCAAAATGTTGAGAAAATAAACTGTTAATTTGAGATACTAATTTGATAAAGTCATTTTTGTGAGACACTGCCTCAACATTTTTGAGAGGATAAGTCAAAAGTTTGAGAAAATAAGTACTTTGACAAAATAAGTCAAAATTTTGGGATTTTGAGAAACTAAGTCATTATTTTCTAATAAGTCAAATTTTTTAGGAAAATATGTAATCATTTCAATATAATAAGTCAAAATAAGAAGTCAAAACACATGCTGCCTGAAAGTATCGATCTCATTAGGCTGCTAACTGGTCCTAAAATAGCTGACATTCATTTCATAACATTCACTTCAGGAATTACTGAAGTAACGGTACAACCATCCTATCATAAGCTTCAAGTTTATTAATAGAAAACACTGTAAACGTCCGGATTGTTTAGCATGTCAATCTAAAGCCTTTGTTGTGGCGGTGCTAAAAACTAGCATGTGAGTTCAGCATTTGATTGATGCTTTAAGACGTGGAGGAGAGGAGGGCTTAGCAGAAAACACTGGAAACCCCAGTCAGACGGCTCTGCCTACAACAGGGAGAGTAGAGCGCTTTTAAAATGTTCTCGCTCGTGTTCCAGGTTCAGTATAGAGTGACTTTTTCGTTCCAGTGCGCCTCGGGAGGGTGACATCATAGCGAGCTCTCACGTAGGGCGCGGATATTATTACCCCACTGTTATGCTTCTTAAGCCTTTGTACACAGGAAAACAGACACTGTGGCCATGACTTCATATTTTCTCTGGCCATTAACATCACTGGCGGACCGGAGGCCCCGTGCAGAGGGAGCACCATAATTCCACATGGTAAGATGCTGCTTGCAGACGAAAAAAAAAAAAAGCAAGACACTTTAAATTTCAGGGAACTTTCCCCCTGTTGACAGATCGAGGACAATTTCCTACGGTGCGAGAATGCCTCAGATGTTTTGGATTAAATGAGCGTGCTCCTGCCTCGGGACAGCACAACTTATTCATCCTGGCCCCAAACGATGAACATTCCACACCTCGTCTCTCAGGGCTCCACGCTAACCCCCCCTCTCCCCACACACACGCGCACACACACCTGAATCCATCACCGCTAGCTCTGAGCAGCTGATCCGCGGTGTGGAAAGAGAATGTCACCTGAAGCGTTAGATTCACACAGGCAATCGGTGCGGTCTTAGTGGCAATGACGGAAAATGTCACTGCACCAGCAAATAACCACTGCAGGAAAGATCAGATTACTCTGTGGTAAATTAATCTGAGGTCAGGAGGGCTCTGTGCTGACTTTCTCTCCACCTAACTTCCTTTTCTGATAACAATTCGGCAACTGTAGATGTTTTCTAGATGCCCAAATTGTCTTTAAGTGATGTTAACTTTTCCTTAAGCCTAAACCAACTCACTGTAACTCTAAACTTAACCTTAACCCAAAACCTAATCCTAAACTCAACACTTTCTAACCCTAGTCTTAACCTCAACCCAAAACCTAAACCTAAACCCAATACTTATTTTAACTCTAATCTCAACCCAAAACCTAAACCCCATACTTATTCCTACCCTAATCTTAATCTCAACCCAAAACCTAAACTCAACACTTATTCTAACCGTAAACTTCACCTCAACCCAAAACCTAATCCTAAACCCCATACTTATTTTAACCCTAACCTTAATCTCAACTCAAAACCTAAACTTAACACTTATTCTAACCCTAAACTTCACCTCAACCCAAAACCTAATCCTAAACCCAAAACTCATTTTAACCCTAACCTCAACCTATCACCTAATCCTAAACCCAACACTCGTTCTAACCCTAACCTTAACCTTAACCTCAACCCAACTTGTTACCATACGAAGTAATTATTAGGTTGAATGGACAGTTTTTTTTTTTTTTTAAAGTATAACCCTAACCTTAAACTGAACCCAAACCATAAACCCAATACTCATTCTAAATCTAACTGTAACCTTAATTCAAATCCTAAACTTAAACTCAATACTAACTCTAATTCTAACCAATACTAACCTTAAACTCAACTCTAACTTTCATCTTGACCCCAGACCTAAACCTAATACTCATTCTAACATTAATCTCAACCTCAATCTAAAACCTAAACCCAACACTCACTCCAATACTAATCTTAAACTCAACACAAAACCCACTCTAATCCTAACCTCAATCTTAACCTACACGTAAACTGTATAGTCCAATTTCAACCTTAAACTGAACGCAAAACCTAAACCTGCCTAAAAAAAAACAAATCTACCAAAAGCCTAATCCTAAACCCAACATTTACTCTAACACGAATCTAAATGTCAACACAAAACCTAAATCTAAACTCACTCACTCCAATTCTTAACCTTAAACTCAACTCAAAACCCACACTAATTCCAACATCAATCTAAAACCTAAATTGTATACTGACTCCAATTCTAACCTTAAACTGAACCCAAAACCTAAACCTAACACTCACCCTAACCCTAACCTAACCCAAAAACCTAATCCTAAACCCAATATTCACTCTAACACTAACCTTAACATCAACCCTAAATCTAAACTCAACACTCACTCTAAATCTAATCTTGACCTCAATCTAATATCTAAACCTAACACTCACTCCAATTCTAACCTTAATCTCAACCCCAAACCTAATTCTCATTCCAACACTCAGTCTAAAACCTAAATCTAACATGCACTCTAATCTTAAACTCAACCCAAAACCTAAACCCAACACTCACTCCAATTCTAACCCAAAATCTACTTCTCAGAATGGATCGTTCATTAGCGCTAAAACTAATCCTAATCCTAGTCCTAAAGCTCGCTTTAATGGTGGTCACAGTCAACTGAGTTCCACCAACAGTTTGAGTATCTGTACATCTGATACAGAGCATTAGATCATTAGAGCTACAATCCAAAACAGTCCAGCACTTAGCAGCACATCAATCCACTCCGCTCTTTTATAATTAGAACAAAGTGTCAAAAGTGCTGTAAGTGTGTCGTCGCTGCAGCAGATTGCTATTAAATCGCCTGGATTGAGTCCTAATTACACCAACGCCATCTCTAAGCACGAGAGATCTTCATCATTTGGACGACGACAGGCCAGAGAGATCGGTTTGCATGCGTACAATTACGGAGCTGCCGGTTAAAGAAGGGGGCCAGGAATAGCTCACACTGATACAGTATGAACCATCTGGCCTTGTAACAGAGATGCTATTCCAGGCAAGCTCAGCCCACAAACCAGCATCTCCCAAACACTCTGTTTACCCTTAAATCATCACGCTCTTGTTAAGCCATATTAGCAGGGATGCCAGCAGGAGCCAACGAAAATCTGATAAACACTTTTACTGGAGAATGTCTGAATCACGGCAGCCGAAAGACGCCACGCAGGCCTGTGAGACGCCAATGAAACAGCAGGCGTCTTCTCTCACCTGTTCAGACGTTCAACAGCTGTACGATTAGTGGATTTAAATTTAGAACTGCACTGTAATCACCTGATTCTCCCTTAACATCTCTTAGAGAAACTTACTCGACTAGCAGTGTTTGTTACTAGAATAAGTCCAAACCTTAGTAGACACCAGCGTTTCTTCTGAAATGAAGGGTATTAATAGTGAGTTTGTTCCTCCTTTGCTGCAGCAACAGCCTCTACTGTTCTGGGAAGGCTTTACTAGGTGTTGGAACATTGCTGTGAGGATTTGATTGAGCATTAGTGAGGTCAAGTACTGATATTGGATGATCAGTTCTGGAACTCCAGCTCATCCCAAAGGTACTGGATGGAGCTCCATCACTCCATTGAACCCAGTTCCACTGCTCCACAGACCCATGCTGGAGGGATTCAGAGTGTCCCATTCATTTGGTCAGTGCTTTTCTATGGAGATTATAGGTATAATAAGCTGTGAGAGCACAATTGAACCCCTGTGTCAGCAGCAGGTGCATCCTAAAGGAGCTGAGCTCACTCATCAGAAGGACAGCCTGGATAGTTTTGGACATATCATGTAGCAAGTAGGTCGATGGCTGGGGCAGCTAAACAGGGAAGCTTGCTGGCTCGATCTCCAGAGTTTGGTTACTAGAAGGAGAACATGATTTATTTATGCTGTACTGAACAATGCGCTAGAAACTAGAGGCTAGAAGCCTCTAGCGCCACCTTGCTGGTGAACAGTTAGAGACTGTAGCTCATCTGTTGATGTTTAGTTTGTATTAGCCATCCTCCAGCCCTTCTTCAGTGGTCAGTTTCTGGCCACAGAGTCGCTACTGTCAGGGTATTTTTTGTTATCTAAATCCCTAGTAACACTGCTGTGCCATTAACCTGTAGTAGTACTTTTACAAGGCCAATGATTTGGACTGAACTGAAGTAAAAGACACAAGAAATAAACAAACGTACTTTTATACGAATCACTCGTAGCTCACTGAAACAAGTGGAAAGTCCAGATTCTAAACTTTCCATTCATACCACGTTTGTGCTTGTTAGCAGAAGAGAAGATATTTTATTCTGATTTGAATCTGATGAAGAGTGACTGTTGTGCATAGAACAGTATTTTGTTTTGCAGAAAGAAAAAAACATCTGTTCCTTTTTTGTTGGTTTTTGTCATTTACATGCAGTCAATAATCCAATCATAATCAGATTTCTGCAGTTATACGATGATTCATATGGTCATGTAAACGGCATAGTCCGATCTAGAAATCCAATTAAGATATCTGATAGAGAGAGCTGGGTTTTAGCTCAGTAATCAGATTTCTCAGTGCATGTAAACTCTTACTCTGATTTCTTTCGGATTTCTCAGTCTGCGCATGTGCAGAGCTTCTGTTTAAAGTTATGCATCCTCATATTTAAGAACCATGAGATGTCTGAAGCTCATACTCCACCACAGGGCAGTGTAGTGCGGGATGTTTTGGTCAAAGTTTCTTAGCTGTTAAATACAGAGAAGGAAACTCTACTGCAGCCACCTAAAGGCTGGAAAAGAAGCGCTGCACTGTACAGCCGATACTACAGAATACAGCTATAGCACATATGAAGCGTTGCAATGCAAACATCAAAGTCAAACTCATTGCTCATATATTTTTAATGGAATACAACTTTTAAGATTGTTTATTGAATTTATCACCTTTGGTATTATCTAGATAACTCTTCACAGACCTCCCTCTTAATCACATATATATATATATATATATATATATATATATATATATATATATATATATACACACACACACACACACACACACACACACACACACACACACACATATATATATATATATATATATATATATATATATATATATATATATATATATATATATATATATATATATATATCTCATACTTTATTTCAGTTTGTCAAGGTGTCTTAAAAATAAAAGAAAAAAAATAATAATAACAATAGCTAACACAAAAATAAAAGGAAAAATGATAGGTATAAAATTAATGGACATAATAATCGATACAAAAACAAGAACTGACCGAAAAGGTGTAGTCTGAAGCTATAGCTTATTTTGACTACCCTTTATAAATCAAATACAATCCTGCATTTAAACAATATAGAGTAATATCAATGATATAATAATATATCAATCATTTCTTGGTGTAAATTTCATGCCACCTCACACTGCAAAAAATGGTATCTTGTCAAGAACAATTATCTTAATTATAGTCAATATATCTAATATTTCCCATTTTGAGATGGTCATGCACTTTTTATAATATAGACATTTTTTATTTGTTTTAAGTAACATTTTCTCACTATACTATCAGATCATGTTGCTGGTTTTAACAAGCTAAATTATCTGCCAATATAGTGAGATAAATGAATAAAATCACTTAAAACAAGAAAAACGTCTAGAAATGAGGTACATAATCTTAAATTAGGCCTACAACAATCTAAACATGAGAAATTTAGATTTATTGACTATATTTAAGATAATTGTACTTGACAAGCTACCATTTGCAGTGTACTGTGTCTTTGTGGTGCGGGTTCAATGTATTACAGTAATAGTAAGATGCTGAGTGGGATTGTTTGATGCTTTTGTTGTTGTTTCTAACAATATCTTACCACTTTGAATATCAAATTTGAGTCTGGAACAGTGTGGTTTTTGTTCCTGGAGAGCGACTATCCTCCTCCACAACACCTGATCCAACCCATGAAGGTCCCGGTAATTCGCTGATTAGCTGGAGCAGGTGTGTTGCTGCGGAGAAAACACTCAACCGGAAAACGCGCCTCTAGAAAATCACCTTCGTCTCCATTCTTTGTTAATGGCAGCTCCAAACTAAGCACAGCTCACATTCATGAAATTGCACTACCTGCTAGACGGTGTAAATCCGGATGTTATTGAAAGGGATTCGCTTATTATCGAGCTTAGAAGGCTTTACATAGCCTGATGTTCATCACAAACGGGGCGACAGAGTAAACACAGAAGATAATTGAGGCGCATTCCGCGTCTGGGTCAACGGCAAACAGAGACAGAGCCGTCAGCTGTCCGTCCGGGGCGGGCCTCGAGCTAATGAGACAAAGCGTCTCTGCTTTAAGCACGGCGGGGACCGCAGGGCTATGAGACTACTTAACATGACACAGTTGCTGAAGTGCTATAAAAAAAAGAAAATTGTGTCTGCATGTAGACATCGCATGCATAGCCATCGCTATTTCAGGTAAATCTAATAATGTGGCCAAATTCAATTTAAATGCAGATTTGCACGCCAGCACTCAAAGTCTGGGGGGAAGAGAGACAGAGCAGAGCCAGTGTGCTTTAAAACACAATTTAGCCAAACGAAACGGCCCCTAACAAACATCACCTGATAAACAGGCCGAATGAAATTAAGTCCCTCCGCGAGTTCATGTCCTCCTGTTATGGAGAATGATTAGATTTCCAGAAAAAAACAGGGCCCTGGATGCAATTTCTAACATTATCTGCTGACATCTACCCACAGTGATGGAGATCTGCACAGCACAGTCCTTCTGCAGCAAAAGGGTAGTTTGATCTAATGAAACTAATAGAGCTACAGTAAAATTACTCAGTGGCCACTGACAAGGTAGGTACAAGGTGGCCAGCTGGTGGAAGTACAAGGTAGGTGTTTCTAATAAAGTGGCCAGAGAGCAGAAGAACAAAGTGGGTGTTTCTAATAAAGTGGCCAGTGAGTGTAAGCACAAGGTAGATGTTTCTAATAAAGTGGCCAGAGAGCAGAAGAACAAAGTGGGTATTTCTAATAAAGTGGCCAGTGAGTGTAAGCACAAGGTAGATGTTTCTAATAAAGTGGCCAGTGAGCGGAAACACAAGGTAGGTGTTTCTAATAAAGTGGCCAGTGAGTGTAAGCACAAGGTAGATGTTTCTAATAAAGTGGCCAGAGAGCAGAAGAACAAAGTGGGTGTTTCTAATAAAGTGGCCAGTGAGTGTAAGCACAAGGTAGATGTTTCTAATAAAGTGGCCAGTGAGCGGAAGCACAAGGTAGGTGTTTCTAATAAAGTGGCCAGTGAGTGGAAGTAGAAGGTAGGTGTTTCTAATAAAGTGGCCAGTTAGTGGAAGTAGAAGGTGGGTGTTTCTAATAAAGTGGCCAGTGAGTGGACATACAAGGTGAGTGTTTCATAAAAAGTGGCCAGTTAGTGGAAGCACACGGTGGGTGTTTCTAATAATGTGGCCAGTTAGTGCATGTAGAAGGTAGGTGTTTCTAATAAAGTGGCCAGTGAGTTTAAACTACAGCTTAAATCAAGCAGTGAAAGTACATTAAACTGTGGCCACTTCAGCACTGCTTTAGCAATAATATGTGGAAATTTCAGCATCATAGAAAAAGCATTCTAGAAAATATCAATAATGCAACCTCAATAGGTGTATTAAAATTCCCCATATTACTTGTAATTGTGCCGTGCTCTTCATATAGACCGCAATATTTTATCTTTCTAATGTTTTAATGATCTTCTTGTGAATGATGTATTATAATTAGTAGTAGTGATACTGGTAGTATTAGCATTATTCTGAAATTTTAAAAAATCTAAATATTAATATATCTATGAAAGTATGAATATGCTCCATGTGTGTTTAGGTGAGGTGTAATATTCCATGTTCTCTTACCACTGAGGACTGATCTACTCCAACCAGTAAGGTATTCATTCAATTCAATTCAATTCAGCTCAATTCAATTTAACTTGTACTTGTTCTCCAAAAAGCATTGTCCCAAAGCAACTTTTCCAGAAATGTGGGCGCAGCCCCTTAATGAGCATCACCAAGGCAGACAGTGTCAGGAGAAACGCCCTAGGAGCATGAAGCAGAACCACTGAGAGGAACCAAGACAGATTAGGATAAGTAAGGAAAGGATTGGTTAGGATAAGTAGGAGACACTAGAACTACACAGAGAAAAGATGAACCGGTGACTGAAGCTAGAAGACTTTTAAAGACTGCCATCAAACGCAGCTCGTCATGGAGCATCTGGGGTCGGATCATTGTGGCTTATTTGACGTTTAAATCAAATTTGCATTATTTTATCCCTTAATCCAAATGTAAGACATGTTTGGTATCTGAAATTTGCTATCTTAGTTTTAAGCTGGAGCTACGAGGCTAATAAAGCTAACAGGTATTAGAAGCTTATACCAATTAGCAAGGCTTTGAGACGGCTACTACTTGTTTTTAGCTACATTAATCTACCTCTGTCCTTTTTTATAGATAACAGCGTGTCATACAGTGTCAGAAACCTAACTGAGATTATTACGAATTCAACACAATTTGAAATTTGAGATAATTTATTCAATAAAGTGGCCAGTGAGTGGAAGTACAAGGTAGGTGTTTCTAATAAAGTGGCCAGTGAGTGGAAGTAGAAGGTAGGTGTTTCTAATAAAGTGGCCAGTTAGTGGAAGTACAAGGTAGGTGTTTCTAATAAAGTGGCCAGTGAGTGGAAGTAGAAGGTAGGTGTTTCTAATAAAGTGGCCAGTTAGTGTAAGCACAAGGTAGGTGTTTCTAATATAGTGGCCAGTGAGTGGAAGTGCAAGGTAGGTGTTTCTAATAAAGTGGCCATTGAGTGGAAGCACAAGGTGGGTGTTTCTAATAAAGTGGCCAGTGAGTGGACATACAAGGTAAGTGTTTCTAATAAAGTGGCCAGTGAGTGGAAGCACAAGGCAGGTGTTTCTAATAAAGTGGCCAGTTAGTGGAAGTAGAAGGTAGGTGTTTCTAATAAAGTGGCCAGTGAGTGGACATACAAGGTAGGTGTTTCTAATAAAGTGGCCCGGGAGTGGAAGTACAAGGTAGGTGTTTCTAATAAAGTGGCCAGTGAGTGGAAGAACAATGTAGGTGTTTCTAATAAAGTGGCCAGTTAGTGGACATACAAGGTAGGTGTTTCTAGTAAAGTGGCCAGTGAGTGGAAGCACAAGGTAGGTGTTTCTAATAAAGTGGCCAGTGAGTGGAAGCACACGGTGGGTGTTTCTAATAAAGTGGCCAGTGAGTGGAAGTACAAGGTAGGTGTTTCTTATAAAGTGGCCAGTGAGTGTAAGCACAAGGTAGGTGTTTCTAATAAAGTGGCCAGTGAGTGGAAGTAGAAGATGGGTGTTTCTGATAAAGTGGCCAGTGAGTTTATACTACAATTTGGCTTAAATCAAGCATTGAAAGTACATTCATTTGTGGCCACTTCAGCACTGTGTTAGCAATAACATGTAGAAGTCCACTAACCTAATTGAAATTATTATGAACTCAATTCAATTTGAAATGTGAGATAATTTAGTCATGCAATTTGGGCAATGCTAATCGTTGTGGTATTAGCTTCCAATGCTTGTTAGCTACACTAGCCTAGTAGCTCCAGTGCTAACCTAAAGAAACAAACCAGACATGTCTTGGTCAGTTCATTACATTTGAGCTAAAGGGAATCTGTAAATGTCATTGCTGGTTGAAATGCTCCTTTAAGGCCTGCAGGCGACATTGTTAAGAACAGTTTCTCTTTGAAACAAGCGCGGAGGATGTGGGATTGGCTGCCTCTTAATGACAAGCACATGCAACCGCAGGAATCCAATTGTAAGAATTAAACTGCTAATCTTTCACAGGGTATTTCCAGAAAGGTCCGCAGGAAGGATAAAATCACGTTGGACCCAATCAGCCTCACGCTGGAGCTACACTGAGGCTAAAGGAAGAGGCTGAGTGAATACAAGTGCAGCTTCTCAAGGTGCTTTTTCCAAGGCCTTCACTTACAACTAAGCTATTTAGTGTCAGCGCTCTCAGTCATTCTGCTCCCTCTGTCCTTCATACCAAGCTGGGTCCATTAATCTATATCTGTGTATAATGAAAGACACAGCATCAAAGACTACAATGTCTCTGAAGGAAAAATACAGCGCATATTTGTGTGTGTTTGTTTTCTTACATCTGCAGGACAAATATGACTTGACTTTAAAAGAAAATCAAAGCAAGACAGTTCTACAGGACGCTTTTTACAAAGTGCTTCTTACAAAAGCTGCGGGTTTCATCATTTTAAATGGAAAAAAGGCAAAACAATCCTTTTGTTCCTGGGAAAAAGATGAGGGGTAGATTTATATATATTATGTGGCACTATATGTTATGCATATGGCACATTATTGTACAAAAATACTTACAATTACACACACACACACACACACACACACACACACACACACACACATATATATATATATATATATATATATATATATATATATATATATGCATGTTCTCCTCATGTCAGTGTGGGTTTCCTCCGGGTACTTCGGTTTCCTCCCACAGTCCAAAGACATGCGGTCAGGCCGACTGGACATGCTAAATTGCCCTTAGGTGTTAATGTGTGTGGATGTATATGTCTGTCTGTCTGCCCTGCAATGGACTGGCAACCTGTCCAGGGTGTTTCCTGTCTTCCGCCCAATGACTGCTGGGATGGGCTCCAGCCTTAATAGCCTTGACATGCTCACAATTTTGCTTAAATTTGAACTGTGACCCAGAAATACAGCAGAATTTCAATGTGGTTTTGGATCCCATGTGTGTACATATCTATATCTATATCTATCTATTTATGTATCTATATCTATATGTCTGTCTATCTATCTATGTGTGTGTGCGCGCAATATCTATGGGATACATTACTATTAAGTATAGATACTTGCATATCACTGCTGTTGGAACAAAACCTCATATCTCCATTTTTGTCATATTTTAAAAATGCCTTTACATTGTGTGTAAATCTCATGATGAATGGATCAAAATGACTATAAAAAAATTGTGGTTCCATTGACTTACATTAAAAGTAAACTATGTTTTCTCCTTCTCCTGTAAAGTTACCATTTTGGAGATAAAAGGTTTTGTTCCGACAGCAGCAAAATATATATAATACATATACATGCAGGACTCCACATCCTGAAAATGTATAGAAACAAACCTGTGTGTGTGTGTGTGTGTGCGTGCGTGCGTGCGTGCGTGTGTGTGTGTGTTTTCCACGGTGGGGGATTTCTTGGGTTATTTTTTTCCCTAATTACAAGCGGAGAGCCAGAGAGAGGTGTGGGATTGTGTGCAGAGGAACAAGAAATGAGTGGAGGCTCTCTCTCTCTCTCTCTCTCTCTCTCTCTCGTTGTATTTCCCACCTCGGCATAGAGTGGGTGGCAATTCTCTTCTCTCTTGTCCATGCTCTCTCTCTCTCTATCTCTCTCTCTCTTTCTATATGTGTATTCACAAGTGACTCACAGGCCGCATGAGTCAGTCAACCTGCAGGAGGAGTGGGAGGGAGAGAGAGAGAGCGAAAGAGAAAGAGAGGGAATGATGGAGAGATACAAATCAGGATAAAAAAAAGACAGAAAGATGGAGATCAGGAGAGAGAGAGAGAGAGAAAGAGATCAAATGAGAGAGAAAGGAGGAGAGAAAGAAACAAAAGACTCACACTATGAAAGAGAGAAATAAGGAGAGAGAAAAGAGAGAGAAATAATGAGAAAACATGGGCAGCACATTTTGAAAAGATGCAGTGGTGCCTCACGTGTGTTGGAGGAAAGTTGTGCTGGTTTTAACCCCACCGCATGGTAGCATCATGTTACAGAGAGAGGCCTAGCCAGCACTAAAACTCAGGGGAGACAATTTAGTAAACATCCCCCAAAAATAAAGAAATACAGCTACAGGACTTCTTCTATTTCCACTCAGGTAGTATTTTTACAACAGCAGCACAACCAAAGGGCACCACACAGGAGGCTGCAACCAAAAGACTTTGTTTTAACCCTTGTATGGTGTTCAGGTCTGTGGGACCCATTTTCAATGTTTACCATAAGAATAAAAATGTGATTAATTATTATTTCAACCCCAGATCATTTAATTTTCTGTGATCATTTTCATTTTCAGTGTCTTCACTCTGTTCACCCGCTACACATTTATATTACATGTGGTGTTCGGTGAACCCACGGGGAGTAAAAGTGTGGAGGTGCTGTGTCCTTCACTCTGTTCGCCTCCTACATGGCCTGCTGTTAGTGTGTGTGTGTCTGAGTGTGCATGTGTTTGTATATGTGTGTGTGTGTGTGTGTGTGTGTGTGTGTGAGGGTGGACAACATGGGCAGGCTGCTGACTGGCTACAGCTGCTAAAGGAGAACCCTACGCTGGACACTTGTGATATTTTAAACATCTGGTATTTTTACATAAATTGTTATGGCTGTATTGATAAAAAAAAACAGTAATGTGGTGGGTCAACCAGACCACTGAGTAACAACAACAACATCAACACCACACAAGGGCTAAACCTTTTTCTGAGGCCGCCTAGTAGTCATACCACCAGCAGAAAGAAATCCAATTGGTCATTTTTAATTAATACACTCAACAATACACAAGAAACATCTTCCCTGTAACTCTGTGTGTAAGGAATGTTGGGACTCTGTGTTGAGCTGCTAGCGAGCACTGAGTGATGAAAGAGGAGGGTTGAGAACCTCCTGCTGTGAAAACAATTCACACGTCTCCACAAAGACGGCAGTGATGAGATAAAACAGACACCTGCAGCTTTTTTCTATCATGTACTGACACAATGAACAAACACATTTAAACACAATAATAACACTTTTATACTTTTTTACTTCCTTGTTCACTGACAAAGGTGAAAATCCAGCTTGCTTAACTTCTGGAAGTCATGCATATTTCCATCAAAATATTATATTCTATCAATTATCCATCCACCACTGTCGTAGAAGAGAGGAAACTGCACAGATCAGCTGAGGGACCTTCAAAACTGGTGAAAAATGCATTTTATGGCTACTGTGAAAAAAGGATTAATGATGATATTCACACCGATGCCAATACTGATGGTGGTGCTCAGCGACTCTGAGCAGGGTTCAGTTTCTCTGTGCATTATTTTGCTATAACTGCATTAAATGAAATCCAGAACCGGAAATCCATAGCAGATCACATCTGGCTCAAATTTACACAGAGAAAGACTCCTTAAGAAATCTTTATGATGTGAACCTTCTGTCACCTCAGCTTACGTTGCCAGCCTTCCTGAAACATCTCAGCATAAAGATGATTCTTAAATGGTAGAGCGAGCATCATGCTGAACACTCTCTCTACCAGTTAAGATGATCTGAACATAAAAAGGGCTCTGTTGTTGTTACAGTGTCCAGGTTGTCACAATAGAATGACCCTTTTTGGTGCCATTGAGAACCCTTTTCAAAAAGGTTCTATATAGAACCATCAAGGGCACTAGAATGCTTTAGCCCTAGAACCCCAAGCCCACAATTTGAAACCAAAACAGTAGGTCACTTCTAGCCTTCATAACGTCAGAATGGTTTAAACTACAGACATGAGACACCATTCAGCAAACCCGGCCCTAACTAGCTAGCATGACGACATCAAGCTGTGACGTCAGCATCAGTGAGTATCCTGATATTATTGCTCTGCTTTTTGGCCTTCATAATCCAACAAAGGGTTAAAGCAGCAACATGGTTCACACATCAGATCACTCATCAGAATCTGCCCTCACCATCCAGAGTGATTTCATCCACCTGTGACCATCCATCAGCCAGAAATCCAGCTCCAACATCACCCAAACCCCACTCGCTACTGATACTACATCTCTTAATTAAAATAGCGACATGATTCACACACCAGAACACTCAGAGGAACCTGCCATCACTGGTCAGAGTGAGAGAAACCAGCTCTAAGATCCCACAACCCAGAAATACAGCACAAACACACAGCCAGATCACTGTAAAACCTGCTATTAGCTCTCTGCTTTAGACTTCATATGGCAACAAAAGGGTTAATCATGCAAAGGGTTCACTGAGTGTTCATGGTTCTATATAGAACCACTTTCTTTACTAGAGAATCCTGAAGAACCATCTTTTTTTAAGAGTGTATATAAAGGCAAAATCAAAAGTGTTCAGAAACGGCCAAGATAGCTCAAGACCTCCAGGGTTAAACTACCCGGCTTTACTGAGAAATCCTGCATGTTGGAAAACTCCCCTGCTTTTATGAAAGGTTTCTGGAGCCATAAAGACTGTTTTGGTGATCGAAAGAGAAAGAAAAGAGAAGAGATGTGCCAACCGCCGCGATCGCAAAACAGAGCTTTAGGGAAAAGCCCTTCATTCAGCGCTCGAGACCTGAGCAGACAACAACAAAACACACCTGGCTCCACACGGACTGCAGATAAAAACACGCGGTTTCAAGACTAAACGGGAGATAGCATCGCTCGGGAACGTTTAACACAAAGACGGAGAGATACAAAGCTTTCCGCTGACGGCCCAAAGCACTTTCGCAGCACTCCACACTCACACAATCGAGAGACGGATCCCTTTGACACGTTGACAGCTTGCCAATATCACCAACACGCCACTGCTAACGAGAATCAGGAGGCAAGACTGGAACTGGAACGTAGAAAAAACCTTGAAACCCCTCTTTTAAAACCTGCTTTGTGCTCAAAGTTGCTTCAGCATCACTGCAAATAATTAAAGTGCTTAGAATTAAAAAAAAAAAAATTAAAGGAGAGTCTTATCAAACTAATGAAAACCTTTCAAAAATTAAAAAAAAAAGATGTTGTAAAAAAGTCATGGAGGGAGAATAAAGGGGAATTAATGACAATGAGCAGAATGAAAAAGGCAGCCGCTCGTAAATCTCTGACATCTGCGCCACGAAGAACAATAACAGCAGCATTAAAGCAAGCCGTCAGTGTTAATGGGTTTAAGAACAAGCTCCCGCCTGACAGAGTGTGTGAAAGAGCAACAAGTTAGAGGCGTGCAGCGCAGAAATCCTGCTGAATTACGTTTTCTTTCTGAATTTCTCCTCCTTTTTCTGTGTTTCAGAACGTAACGTTCATTCTCCAGTCCATTCAATCCATATATGGATACTAACCATTACAAACACATTTACATGTCTGTTCATTCAGCCTACAGTGGTTTAGCTCCACCCATTCAGCCTACAGCGGTTTAGCCCCACCCATTCAGCCTTTAGTAGTTTAGCTCCACCCATTCCGCCTTTAGTACTTTAGCTCCACCCATTCAGCCTACAGTAGTTTAGCCCCACCCATTCGGCCTACACATGTTTAACATACTTCCATTCAGACTACAGAAGGTTAGCCCCACCCTTTCAGCCTACAGCAGTTTAGCTCCAACCATTCAGCCTATGGTAGATTAGCCCCACCCATTCAGACTACAGATTAGCCCTGCCCATTCAGCCTACAGCAGTTTAGCCCCACCCATTCAGACTACAGATTAGCCCTGCCCATTCAGCCTACAGCAGTTTAGCCCCACCCATTCAGACTACAGATTAGCCCTGCCCAGTCTACAGAATCTTAGCCCCACCCATTCAGACTACAGATTAGCCCTGCCCATTCAGCCTACAGAATCTTAGCCCCACCCATTCAGCCTACAGATTAGCCCTGCCCATTTATCCTACAGAAGTTTAGCTCCACTCATTTAACCTGCACAAGTTTAGCTCCACCCATTCGGCCTACAGCAGTTTAGCTTCACCCATTAAACCTAAATCAGTTTAGCAACACTCATTCAGCCAACAACAGTTTGGCTCCACCCACAATTAAACATTGTACTGTTCTTGGCTGTCGGAAAGCAAACAGATCAACAGATCAAGAAACCACAAATCTGACTGAAGATCATTTTTCCCACAGCTCTGAGGATTCCCGTCTGAACAGTCTCAGACTGGGCTGTTTTGTGAATGAAGCACATTACAGGGCAGCCGAACAGAGCAGGGGTCATTTGCGTATATCTGTCTTAAAGCCATAACAATACAAACAGCCTATTTAATGCTAAGGGATTAAAAGAGGTTGGAAAAATGCTCATGGAAAAATGAGCTCTGACTGTTTCAGTTACATAAAACCACACAAACTTTATAAATGTGGAAAAAAATAAACAGAAAATGATAGCCCCCTTAATATTTTTTTTATCCGTCTGCTTATTTCGCTGCTGCTTGTTTGTTGTCTATACGCACTGACATATGCAATGACTGTTGTTATGACTTTTTTGCCGTTCTGCAGCTTTTCTTGGTCTTGATGGTGCTGTCGCATTGCCTGTCATCTTTTAATTGCTTGGCAAAACTGCATGTAACACAGCCGTGCCAATACAACACAGTGAATTTAAGCGAACCGAGCTGAATATGGATGTGCAATGCCTATTCACCAAATAACAGAGGTATAATTCCCTCTGATATTCAAGCTGCGCTCTCTTGATTGCAGATCAGCCTAATAATCAGCACAGTCAGCTCGGCTGAACGTCACCGCTGTAATGAGAGCTCGTTCCTTGCCGCTTATCATCAGATAAGGTTTCATCCGGAGGCATGTTTTTAACATCAGGCTGTGATCAAACTTCAGAACTAGAGCACCTCATGGGTCATTTGCATTAGGCAGGCTGACGCGCTATTAGTGCACAAGTAGCTTTTGTGTGCATCATTGAAAGGGAGGAAACCCACAAAGGCAGGACGCATGTACATTTGCATTGACAAATTGGTAAACATGCAAACGTAAGGTTCATTAGATTCTGACATCATGACAAAAACAACTGTTTACTGATAAGGGAAAAGGTCACTCGATCAGAGCTGCAATACTTTGATGAACGGACCAATAGAAATGCTCTAAAATCACTTGGAAATCTCTTTACATTACCTTACAGTGAAAGGTCAGAGTGTTTTTGCCTTTTTCTGTAAAGTTACTGTTTTGGAGATACTTGTTTTTCTTTGGACAGCAATGATTTATGTCTGAAGTGTGCAAAAACCACATGATTACAAGTCACTGCAAGTTTTTTCAAAACCCACATGTTTATTCACATGTGAAATTAATGCTTATTAATTATTAATAATTATTAATTAACAAACTTTTCTGTAAAGGGTGGTTTGTTTATGTTTTGCCTCGAAGTGTGCTCTTGTCTTTTCCGGTGTGAACATCCTGAAGGCTTTGCGATGTAATGCGATACAATGCGGTACAATGTGATATAATGCGGTGCAATGCGATACAACGCGGTGCAATGCGATGCAATGCAGTACAATGCGATGCAATGCGATACAACCCAATACAATGCGATGCAATGCGGTACAATGCGATGCAACGCGGTACAATGCGATACAATGATATACAACGCGGTACAATGTGGTACAATGTGATACAATGCGATACAATGCGCTGCAATGCGATACAATGCGCTGCAATGCGATGCAATGCGGTACAATGCAATACAATGTGGTACAATACGATACAATGCGGTACAATATGATACAATGCGATACAATGCGATGCAACGCGGTACAATACGATACAATGCGATGCAACGCAGTGCAATGCAGTACAATGCAATACAATGCGACACAATGTGCCGCAATGCGCTGCAATGCGATGCGATGTAGTACAATACCGCACAATGCGATACAATGCGGTACAATGCGGTACAATGTGATGCAAAGTGATACAATGCGATACTACATTTTTACCCCCCATGCATTGTAAAATTCATGATTTGGACGCAAACACCTTCACACCTTCACTGAATTCCCTAATGAATAACAACACCCCTTAACTATGCATTAAAAACGCCTTTAATGCACTGCCCCCTGGTGGCAGTTACTGCTTTTATAACAAGCCTGTCATAATTACGACAGCTTACAGTTAACACTGAGATAGAATGTGGAGCTAGAATGAAGCACAGGCTTAAAAATAAAAGTGACAAAAAAAAGGTTCTTGGGAGCATATCCTAGTAGAACCAAAGTGGTTCCCAACATAACCTTTCAGTGGAATGCTTCTTCAAAGATCAGTCTTTGAGTTGTGTAAGTGTGAAGAACCTTGAGGTTTAAAGAGCTTCCACATAATGTAAAGGCTTTATTTTTTTCCTAGAACCATACATCCAAGCTAAGAAACATTTAGGAACTTTTATTCGTAGGAGTGCAGTGGATGTGCTGTGGAACAGTGCACTCTGAAGGCGATTAGTGATGCCTTTTTTTGCATTCAAAAAGAAGCACGTTTGTAATGTTGAGATTTGAGTGTGAAGAATCTTTTAAATTGTGAAAGTGTCTAGAACAATTTAAGGTTCTTCCCCAGACCTTCACTCTATGTGAAGCTTCTTTATATTTAAAAATCGTTCTTTACACTCACACATCTCATCTACAACAATGGGTCTCTAACAGGTCCACCGAAAGGTTCCAAATGAGGTTCTACCTTTATTTTAAGAGTGTGGTTCTCTGTGTATGTGCTTGTTTTCTCTCCTCGCTCCGACTCTCGTTGTGATCTATTAACATACTGCTGTGAGAACGTCTTGTGTGTGGAGTGAAAAGACTTCAGTGCGGTGATGTTTCCGCGGGTGGTGTGTGGTGTTCCTGCTCTGCGGTTTCCATGGAGACTGAGGGAACCTCTGCCACGCGCTCCGGTTCACGATCATTAATGCTGATTCTTCAGCGTGAGGCGGAACGGCAGCACGGCAACAACACAGGCACGCAGAACAGATGGACCGTTCCTCCGTCCATCCACTCCACTCCGCCGGTCACTTCGCTCTCAGTTTATTTGTATGAGAAAGGTCAGTGTTTGTTTATTCACTGTTCATGGCATTTTAGCGAACAGTCAGATCCTGAAATGTTCTCTCCCTCTCTTCTCTCTATCTCTCCCTCTCCTCTGTCTCTCCCTCTTTCTCTCCCTCTCTTTCCTCTCTCTCCACCTCTCTATACTCTTTCTCTCCATCTCTCTCCTCTCTTCTCTTTCCCTCCATCTCTCTTTCTCTCTCTCCTCTTTCTCTGCCCTTCTGTCCCTTTCTCCTCCTCCCACCTTTTCTTTGTTTCTTTTCCTTTCCATCTCTCCCCCTTACCTCTTTCTCCTTTTTTATCTCTTGCTCCTTCTGTCTTTATTCTTTTCTTCTTTCTCTCTCACTCTTTCTCTGTCACACACTTTTCTTTCCTTCTTTGGTTCCATCTCTCCCTGTTCTCTTTCTCCATGTGTTTTCCTTTTCTCTTCCACTTTCTCTCCATCTCTCTTTTCATTTCTCCCTCTTTCCATCTCTCTCTCCCCCCCTTCTCTTTATCTCCACCTCTCTCTACTCTCTCTCCATCTCTCTTCCTCTCCCACTTTCCTCTAGTTCTTGTTCTCTCTCTCCTCTTTTCTTTCTCTCCCTCTATTCTCTTTCTCTCTCTCTCTCCCTCTTCTCTTTCTCTCTCTCCTCTTTCTCTCCCCTTCTGTCCCTTTCTCGTCCTCCCACCTTTTCTTTCTTTCTTTTCCTTTCCATCTCTCCCCCTTACCTCTTTCTCCTTTTTTATCTCTTGCTCCTTCTGTCTTTATTCTTTTCTTCTTTCTCTCTCACTCTTTCTCTGTCACACACTTTTCTTTCCTTCTTTGGTTCCATCTCTCCCTGTTCTCTTTCTCCATGTGTTTTCCTTTTCTCTTCCACTTTCTCTCCATCTCTCTTTTCATTTCTCCCTCTTTCCATCTCTCTCTCCCCCCCTTCTCTTTATCTCCACCTCTCTCTACTCTTTCTCTCCATCTCTCTTCCTCTCCCACTTTCCTCTAGTTCTTGTTCTCTCTCTCCTCTTTTCTTCCTCTCCCTCTATTCTCTTTCTCTCTCTCTCTCTCCCTCTTCTCTTTCTCTCTCTCCTCTTTCTCTCCCCTTCTGTCCCTTTCTCTTCCTCCCACATTTTCCTTCTTTTCCTTTCCATCTCTCCCCCTTACCTCTTTCTCCTTTTTTATCTTTTTCTCCTTCTGTCTTTATTCTTTTCTTCTTTCTCTCTCTCTTTCTCTGTCACATGTTTCTTTCCTTCTTTTGTTCCATTTCTCCTTTTTCTCTTCCACTTTCTCTCCATTTCTCTCTTTAACTCTCTCCCTCTTTTCCCTTCTATCTTTCCATCTCTCTCTCTTTTCTTCAGCCTTTACTCCCTTCTCTCTCTCTTTTCTTCAGCCTTTACTCCCTTCTCTCTCTCTTTCTTTTTCTCTATCTCTTTCCTTCTGTTCTTTCTCTCTCACACTTTTTCTTTCCTTCTTTCCATTGCTCCCTTTTCTCTTTCTCCTTGTCTATTTTCTCTCTCCTACTTTCTCTCCATCTATTTCACGACTTTCTTCATCACTCTCTCTCTCTTCCTCTCCCACTTTCCTCCAGTTCTTGTTCTCTCTCTCTCTCCCTCTCTCTCTCTCAGTACGTGGGAGCTGCTCTCCTCTTCGCTCCCAAACGTACTTAATGCTATTACTTGATCAAACAGTAACAGTCATTAATATTCATATCCCCCCCTCACTCCTCACTCCGCCCCCCCATCCCCCGTTTCCCTGTTGAGTGTACTGTTATCTCGCCGAAGGCTACAGAGTGTCTGACATATTCGGAGTGCAGCAGGTACAAATGAGCGCGCCGCTCTCTCCTCGGCCTCAGCCGGGCCTCACCGCTCCGGTATTAAAGGCAGAGCGGCAGCGGAGTCACCCTGAGGGTCAGCAGGAGAGCCCCTGCATATTCATCACCGTCGGCAACCGCTGAGCTGTTTGCCTCAACAAACGCTTGCAATTATGATCGTTTGCAGGCGACGCCGTGGGACGATCTGACTGTAATTACAGATTAGAGAGGAGAGATCAGGGCCAGGGGCGGAAGTGACCAGGGAAACTGTGGCACATGTGACAGTCCACCCTGCTACACAAAATTTACAAATACAGTCGAATGCAAAAGTTTGGGTGCCCCTGGACAAATGATACATTTTGTTGATGTTCTAAGGGAAAATAAGTTCCTCCACAGAGAACACGCCTCTGCATTTTAATGCACAGTTACTGTTTATCTGCTGAATTTAAACTCCTGGGGGTTAATAAAATACTAGGGGGGCTGGAAATAAATAGAAATTATGTATTAAATTTCCAGAAAATTCCATGTGTTCTCTGTAGAGGATGTGTTCACTTATTTCCACATAGAACATCAACAACACGTGTCATTTCACCAGGGGTGTACAAACTTTCGCATACAACTGTACATAACAACACTCTTAAAATAAACGTGCCACAATGGGGTCCTTGAGTGGAGCTGTAGAAGCACCACTTTTGGGTCCCTAAAGAACCAGGATTGACCAAGATTGAGTGTAAAGAACCTTCTAAAGGTTTAAAGAACCTTCACATAATCTATTGGTTCTATACCAACTAAAGAGTTCTTCCTAGAACCTTTACATTATGTGCAGGTTCTTCAAACTTTAAGAAGAACGTTCAAATGATGTAAAGGTTCTATACAAACATAAGGGTTCTTCCCAGAACCTTTCTTCAGATTTTAAGAAGAACCTTCACATGGCATAAAGGTTCTATACCAACTTAAAGGTATTTCTTAGAACTTTTGAATCATGTGGAGGTTCTTCAAACTTTAAGAAGAATGTTCAAATGATGTAAAGGTTGTATACAAATTGAAGGGTTCTTCCTAGAACCTTTACATTATGTGGAGCTTCTTCAAACTACGAATGTTCAAATGATGTAAAGGTTCTGCACAAATTTAAGGGTTCTCCCTAAAACTTTTGCATTATGAGGAGGTTCTTCAAACTTTAAGAAGAAGCTTCGCATGGCATGACGGTTCTATACAAAATTAATGGTTCTTCCTAAAACCTTTACATTATGTGGAGGTTCTTCAAACTTTAAGACGAAGACAACAAAAACAAGACACAGACAGCCTGAGCAAACGCAAAATACAGTTTTTAAATGATTTAATTCAGTCATGGAGAAAAAAAGGTTTTGCAACGCCTGTGTGAAAAAGTAATTGCCCCCTAGACACTGGAACCTTTAGCAGCAACAACCCCAACCAAACACTCCCTATAACTGGAGATCAGTCCTTCACGGTGCTGTGGAGGAATCGAGATCCGCTTCTCTGAAGAACTGCTTTAATTCAACCACACTGGAGGGCCTTCGAGCATGAACTGCCTGTTTAAGGTCCTGCCACAGCATCTCAATGGGGACTTTGACGAGGCCACTCGAAAACCTGAACTTTGTTTCTTTTGAGTCACTCAGAGGCAAAGCTGAGCCATGGGTTTTATATTTCAACCGTGCTTTAATCTTTACAGTTATATGGCTTATGAAAACAGTCCGCTATTACACTGTATTTGTGGCTATTGTGCTTATATGATTGCAAAATGGTCAAAAATTTCCTTGTTAAAATGAATGGAGTACAACTGCTCTCATACCTCAATCTATTATCTTCAATAATGTCGTACACAAAGAAGCAAAACTTCAAGTACCAACCATGTCATGGCTGATGGACTATATCTAGGATAAGTGGAAATTTTGATTGTGAAATCTGAAAATTAAAAGTTTAATATCCTTCAACTAGGCCAAAATAAGCAAACAGGTACCGGCAAAGACTCGGACTGATTGGAAACTGTGTCTATAATCATGGCAGAACTCCTGTAATGCAGCCCTGGCTTTACTTGCAGTTATTTTTACATCTGTGCATAGAACAAGAGCACTAAATATGGTGCAGGAGCGTGTCTGGACTGGAGAAAATGAAGCTTAATTAAGGCATTAGCTGTCTCCCTGTCCCAGGCATTTCCATCCAAGTTTAGAAACTGAAGGAGCGCACCACTTCCACACTCAACTTTGAGATTCCTCTCACGGGGCTGGGCTGAAAAAGACGGAAGCTCCAAATCCCCCCCTTGATCAATAATGCATCTCTTCTCTCGCTCCGCGCTGAACAACGCCGCCTCAATATTTAATGGGATACACGCCCGTTTATGAAAGCTGATTATGTAAATGCTTCGTCAATGGGAAGGTAAGGCATTACCTGCTGCAATAAAACGGTGGAAAAAAATGAAAACACGAAAACTGCTCGCAAACTTTGATCGTGTTTTTCGGTGCGCATCCAGACTTGTATTTGGTTTAGTGTTTAAATGTAGCCATGCAGACGGCAAGGAAGTAATCAGCCGCTGGTTGTGACTAATCCAAAAAACACCCTCGGGAGAAGCATTTCTGGGCAAAAACAAGCCCAAAGTGAATCTTCTGTTTATTTTTGTTTACAGTTAGGGCTTTGTGGGCTGGAGCTGATCGATCTCAGACCTCCACACTTAAACAACAAATGAAATAAGACTGTATAAGACTCTTACCCAATAGGCCAAAAGGGAGATGCTATCTCAACAACAACAAGACCGCATCCCTCAGAATTATCTTCTGAGCCAGGATTAAAAAAACAGCTTGGCGGAAAATCAAATACGGAAAATTTCCCATTGCTTTAAAAGATCAGCTAAAACAGGCTTGATGTGTGAAGGGTGCGTCTTTGTGCATAACAGAGGTATGGATAACGGACAAACTATGACAAGATTCAGGCTACTTCTGCTGTATTTAGCTATGCTAATGTACTTTTGACACTTTTTCTAGAGTATACACAGTCATACAGTGTCACAAACTACATTAGCAAGTCTGTTAGAGATTAATGAACACCCTCACTTGGTTTGAGGCAAGTGTGATGATTCAGGTGTGCACTTTACACCATGCTAATTGTGGTAGTTTCTATTATTTGTTAGCTACATTAGCCTGGTAGCTCCAGTGAAAAACTGAAGAAGGAAACATTAGACACCAAACATGGCAACTACATTTGTAAACAATACATTTGGCTGTCCAGTAAACTAGTCATTTACAAATGAATCATGACCACCCAAACGTTGCTGCTAATGAAGGAAAGATGTTGAGTGCTTAGCGCTGAAATGACACATGCTAACATTTCTGCATTTGTTTATTTTCTTTTTTTTTGATTTCTACCCATTTTGTCCCTACAATTTAGTCAATTTATCCAATTTCACCCACTGGCTACAAAACTGTCACTGTGGTGGTCCCCTCAAGGGACCAAGTACCTTCAGTCAGGGAACATAACTGTACCATAATCTACTCAAATTATATTTTTTCTAAGTTTCATCTCCAGGCTTTTATTTTACTGCTCTGTTTTAAAACATTCGGTTATGAAAAGACACAAATACGAACTTTTCACCTGGACAAACTTACTTAAGGTTCACAATCAGACCTTAAAACCACTGTTGTACCTTTGAGGGAACATTTACATTGTTTGTACGTTGATGAATGAAAATGTACCTGAACAGAACCTTTATTAATGACAGTGTAGGTCTTTTACGCATACTTCCTCTGCTTGACATGAATGATGAGGCAGAACTACAGCCACTATAGCTTGCACAAGCTGGTCATTCACACACACACAGTGGTAACACTGATCACCGGTGTTCACAAATGAATAAACAGTCAAATCAGTTACTTTGCTCGAAATATAATCTGTAAAAGAGCACGATATGTTTGTTTACTCTCAGCAGCATTCTCACAGCAATGGTTTCAAACCTGGTAGACCTACTGAGAAATGTGTTTGCAGTATGGAATGTTCAAACAGTTCTGTTTGATTTAATTCATGAATTAAAGAATTTCCATTTTTTCAAGCTCTTCTTCATGTTTCTGTTTCATTTTTATTGATTTTCATAGCTTATATCAGTGTGTCACATGCATCACATGGACAAAATAAGCTCTTCGCCTATTCTCTAAAAACCTCACCGCTTCAGTGATGCATCTGCGATGCTCTACCGCACCACTCACACTGCCTCTGTGAAAGCGATGATCTGTTAACATGAGTGTCAAAATGAAAAACACTTGGGTCCACATCACTCACGCCATGCAGAAGTGGTATGTGTGAAACAGGCCTTAGTTTTGCGGCACCAGACATGATCATGTAATGAATATACACATCTGGGGACAACTTGTTAACCCCTTAAATGGCCAGGGTTCACCAGCAGGCCCAAAGTTTTATTACACACTTCTATAACATAATAACAGCTTAAGTATGCATTGAAGTCGCTGTAGTTATTGAGTAACAAGCCTTAATATGTAATCAGTCTGAGATTTTAACCCCTTAACAAGCCATGAGCCCAAAGTTTTATTACACACATCTATCACTTCAGAATAGCTCCATTAGTTTGCATTGAAGTCCCTGTAGTTACTGAATAATAAGCCTTAGTAGGTAGTAGGCCTGAGATTCTAAGGGGTTAAAATTCTGGCAAAATCTATTGCAAACATGCATGCACCCCCTCTAAAACCCACCCCAAACTCCTCTAGTCCATTCTTTTTTAAAGTAGAGTGCACAATTAATAATAAGCTAGCTGGGAAAACTCTATTATTAGCAACCTTATTAGCAAACTGAACTGCTTTTCCCTCAAAAGAGGCAATGCCTATTTTTACTGCTTGTAATGTGTTCTCTGCACACTCGTCTACATGCTGGGGGACTTTTCAGCCTTGTAGCTTCCGTTATTTCCTGGCCTAACAACAGTCTTATCCGTTGGACAATGAGCTTCACCTTCACAAAGCATTGGACTGGTTTAGAAACTTCACACTCAGTTTGTTCTCACCATAATACGTCTACATTCCCAACCAAATTCAGCCAAACATTTCTCACAGTTGTCTCCAGATGTTCCCATTACAAGACCATGTCTGGCTCCACCAGACTAGGTTTAGGTCGTCCTCCAGGACGCGTGAAGTGCAACCACATCTTTTCAAACTACTGTTGGACAGCTCAACACGCAAACTGCTAAGTCTGTTACATCAGCTAGCAGATGCTGCGCTGGCTAGCATCACCCTGAGTGACGGACAGAGAGGGAGGACCATCCTACCAACCCAGAGAGAGCGAGGACAATCATGCCGTCTTGGACTTGCGGTCACGGATGGCTGGGGCATCACCGGGGACTGGATTCTTGTGCTACTCGGGAGCCTTGGGTGATTCTCCTGGCATGGTTGTGTCTTCCTGGGTGTTCCTCAGTGGAGAAAGCTAATCGGGGTTGGCACACAGGCTCAGAGCAGTCTGTCTCTCTCTCCTTCTTCTCCTCCAGGGACATGCTAGATTGCCCCGTCTCTCCAGAGGTGTTATTTTAAGTCCGGCTCCTCCTCTCTGATATGCCAAGTCATTACCATTTCATTGAGTAAGCTCTTCCTCCGAGAGGCTTTTCCAGCACTAGCGTGGGTATAATCGCATCAGTGGGGGGGGGTTTAGAGCCGCCACATCGCTTCGAAGCGCAGCTACGGCAGACATGGGAACCACGTGGAGTGTCACACACATCCAAACGCCTCAAAAAAGACTCTGACACACTATTTTGCACGCGTGCATGAGTCAACAGCTTCATGAATCCACTGAAAACTCCCACCTGAACAAACATGCATGCACACGGATTCTCTCTGAATGTGGAGTTATGGCTTTAATTATTGCTTTGATAGCACGTTGCTATGTGAGGAGAGCTAAAAGAGCTCTAGAGGATATAATGAGGCTGGTTTAGCACTTACAGAGAGAATTTAGACGGGTATCTATGGGGAGCAATGTGTCCGACTAGTACAGCTGCGCCGTAGCGCTGAAGTCATTTAATTCAGTAATAAAAGAGTCAACATTAAGTGTGACTTCAAACATTGTGACTACACTTTCTAATTCAGTGCAGCGGTACAGCGATGCGGCACTGGGGGAATACAACTGCAATGTTATCTACATTCATACATTTAAGTTATAATATGTTTATAGCAGCACAAATTTGAATACAATTTAAAGTGGCAACAACGAGGCTCTCTTATATAAACCCAGAGATTCAGGCTTGTCCAAGGCAATCAAAGTACAGTCTAAAGCAACACTGTATTACAGTGACACAGCATTAAAGCAATAACATTGCGATTTTGAGCTTTAAAGACAAGTTACATCAGTTATGTAATCCACTAGTAACTGGCATAAACCAAAAAAGTGGCTATGACAAAATTCTCTTACATAAAACTAATACACAGACCGTATTTAAGGCTTGCTAAGGGCAATCAAAGCACTGTCTTGTGTTAAATTATGGCAAATATAGCAGTAACATCACAATATTGATGAATTCTCTTATATAAAGCCAGCATTTCAGCTTCTAAAAGTGCAGTCAACGTAATATAGCATTACAGCAATGCAGCATTATAGCAATAATACTGCAAAACTGACATTTGCAGATATTAAGTTTGTTGCTAATATCATAAATTTAAGTGGGCATGAACCAAACAAACCATGATGACAATTCTTGCAATGCGAGTCAGAATTCATAGTGGTGATATATAGTTCATATATATATAGTGGTGATTATAGTTCATAGTGGTGGTGATAGGAACCAGACGTCCACCTCTAAGAGCTCCCTCACAGAAAGATACTACATGGAATGGTTATGAATTCACTGCCTGATGTCTGAGACAATGTTTCATGGTAGCTTTGTGCTAAAATTTTTGGTCTAAAAGGTATTTTGATAAATGTATTGATTAAAATAAATTCAGAGTGTTAAAGGAGAATTCCAAGAGGTGCTGTAAGGCAAAATAGTCCCCAAATTAAACCTTTTTTTCAGATTGACCACTATTTTACCATCAACATTACATAAATATAAATATATAACTACTCAAAAAGCCAGTGTAGGTTAACTGGTGATACTGGATAGTAAATAAACTGGCTATATTTGCATTTTAGACATCAGGATGTCTGGTTCCTATCACCACCACTGTAAAGAAAGCCAGTAAGTTGGTCTACAAATGAACCAGTTCACATCAAACCAGTCTGAATGACTTTGTTTATATCAACCAGAAATAATAATAAAAAATAAATAAAAAAAAAACACAAAAATCAGTGGAATTTCCCTTTAAGGCTTGTTAAAGGAAATCACAGCTCTCTCTTAGTGTGTTATAGCAATAACTCTGCAATATTGACAGAATCCTCTAATGTAAACTCAGTGCATAGCCAGCATTTCAGCTCGTCAAAGGTAAAGTTCTCAAGTGCATTCAAAGCAGTACAGTATGACAGTAATGCAATATTTTAATAATATTGGAGTTTCCAGCTATAAAATCTGCTGGTAACGTCATGAACTTCTGTTGAGCGTAAACCAAACAGCGATGAGACAGTTTCATATGCAAACCTAACACGCAGCCACTCTTTAAGATCGTTAAGGGCAATCAAAGTACTTTTGTCGCATTACATCACTGCGTTATTGCAATAACACTGCAATATTGACTTCTCTAATATAAACTCAATACATGCCTATTTCAGCTCATCAAAGGCAAAGTTCTCAAGTGCATTCAATTCAATACAGTACTACGGCAACACAATATTCGCTCATGCAAGCCAGTATATCACTGCTGTCAGAACAAAACCTCTGAAATGGTAACTTTACAGGAGAAGGAAAAAACATACTTTAATTTTAATGTAAGTCAATGGAACCAGACATTTTCCAAGTACATTTTGGGCCGTTTATTTTGGTCCATTCATCATGAAATTCACACACAATGTAAAGGGCAACAGGCATTTTCAAATTATGGCAAAAACTGAAAAACGACAAAAATTGAGGTATAAGGTTTTGTTCCGACAGCAGCGATATTCAAGGTTTGCACCGCCTTGCATTACATTATTGCATTATAGCAATAACAACATCTCAATATTGATGCAGATGACAGATTTCTTAAATTTAAACCCAGCAGTTCAGCAGGTTAAAGGCAAAACTTGTCAAGAGCAATTGTAAATAAGTTGCACCAGTTGTATAATCCATTAGTAATAATAAGAATCTAACCCAGACGAGTGCATAAACCCAACAGCACGCATTTCAAACATGTTAACATGCTTCTATAACCTATGAATAACTCAGGCAGATTGTATTACAGTCCATGTCATGAATAATAAGCCTTAGCCACTTTCCACTTGATCCCTATTGCTGTAAGGGTTTTTTTTAAGAGTGATCAGGAGCAATCAAAGTCTTACATTACAGCAGTAACGTTACTACACTGACGTTTACATCAGGTATATAATCTACTAGTAACGTCACAAATTGAAACAGGCGTATGAACAAACAGCGACCACAGAATCCTCTTATATAATCCTAATACACAGCTAGTATTTAAGGTCTGTCAAATTGGCAGCCGAAGTCTCGCTTTGCATTACTACAATATAGCAATAACGTTGCAATGTACACAGTTTGCTGTATGATCCATAAGTAAAAACATGAATTTAAACAAACAGCATCCACAGAATTCCTCATACATGATCATGACTACCCAATTCTAAAGCCTGATAAGGAGAAAGTTGTCAAATGCAGTCGGAGTGAAAGCCAGAGCGAAGCGAGTGAGAGCGGAGAAGGGACGCAGCCGTGCCAGCCGTGCCCAGCTGTGCCAGCGGCGTTCTCATACCCATGAGCGAGCGCCACGGTGATATTTACAGCATTCCCTTCTATCAGAACATCTCTTGATTCCCCAAGAAGAACGAATGTCAAGCGTTCCAGAGCTGAGCAGCACTCACCTAACAGCATGACTGGACGAGCGCAGGCTGCAGAGTGAGAGACGGAGGGAGAGAGGGAGAGGGAGAGAGAGAGAGAGGGAGAGAGAGAGAGAGAGAGAGAGAGAGAGAGAGAGAGAGAGAGAGAGAGAGAGAGAGAGAGAGAGAGAGAGGGAGAGCACAGGATGCTGAAACGGCGGAGAAATCCCAGCCCAGCGGAGCGAAAACACAGAGCGCACCTCAGAGTCCCTTAATACACACTGACGAGACGGAGTGGGTGAGCAAGAGAGAGACTAAGAGAGAGAGAGAGAGCAGGGGGATGGAGTCTCTCTTAAAACAAAACAGCAGAGTACGAGAGAGAGAGAGAGAGAGAGAGAGAGAGAGAGAGAGAGAGATGAAATTAAGGGGGGAGAGAATGTGTGAGAAAAAGAGAAAAAGATAGAAAGGGAAAAAGAAATAAAGGGAGAGAGAGAAAGAAAGAAGCAGAAAGAGAGAGCCAGAATGAGGTAGAGGGGAGGTAGAGAAAGAATGAGAGAGAGAAAGAAATAGAGAGACAAAAAAGAAACAGGTAAATGGAGAGGGATGACGATTTAGAGGGACAGACAGAAAAAAAAGAAGGTGGAAGAGAGAGAGAAAGAGAGAGCATAAGGAATGAAAGGAAGAGAAAAGAAAAAGATGGAGACAGAGAACAATTTAGAGGGAGAGAGAAGAGAGAAGGTAGAAGAGAGAGGGAGCTAGAAGGAGAGAGAGGATGAGCATAGCAAGACGAAACAGCGGTCTGGCAGAGAGAGAGACAGAGGGAGAAGGAGAAATAGAGAGAGAGATAGAGAGAGAGAGTGGGGGAGGGGGGAAGAGAAAGAAAAAGAGAAATAGAGAGAGAGGGAAAGAGAGGGAGAGAGAGAGAGTGGGAAAGAGAGAGAATGAGAGGGAGACAGAGAGAAAGAGAGAGAGAGAGAGAGAGAGAACAAGAGAGAGTGGGAAAGAGAGAGAGTGAGAGGGAGACAGAGAGAAAGAGAGAGAGAGATAGAGAGAGTGGGGGAGGGGGGAAGAGAAAGAAAAAGAGAAATAGAGAGAGGGAAAGAGAGAGAGAGAGAGAGAAAGAGAGAGAGAGAGAGAGAGAGAGAGAGAGAGATGTTGACAGCAGCTGCAGCTTCTACTGAAGCGTTCCACAGTAAGCGCGCGTGTGAAAAAAAAAAAAACAACAGCAGGAAAAATTGGGTCAGTCCAGCGTGGATGTGGAGAGACAAGCAGAGAAAAACACGAAACACAGACGATCGAGATCTCTCTCTCTCTCTCTCTCTTTATCTCTTACTATCTCTCTCTCTCTCTCTCTCTGGTCGAAGAGAGTGATGTGGAGTGTGTGTGTGTGTCTGGCTGTGATTCAGCTGAGAGGAATCTGACTCTCATAAATCAGGAGGAACCTCACACACCACCATGAGGAGCAGAGAGAGAGAGAGAGAGTAAGAGATAAAGAGAGAGAGAGAGAGATAGAGAGAGAGAGAGAGAGAGACAATGTGATTGAAAGATTACTGTAAGAGGTCGGGGAAAAAATATAAAGACAATAGAAACATTTTCTTCGTGAAATAACAGAACAATCATTCAAAATTTCTTCTATTTAAAAGGAATCTGGAGAATTGGACAGTTATTTATAGTGCATTTATTTCCGTAGTTCGGCTGCCTGGTCTGGAGCAAAAAATAATACACATTTGCGATTTAGTTGTAGCTCGCTTAGTGTTTACAGTGAGTGTGTTTACATGAACTTAATAATCCGATAACTGCAGAAAATCAGATTTTGTCAGTAATCCGATCAACGTGTTCACATGCGCTTCAGGAATCAGATAATGGGGAAACTCAGTGTCTACGTGAGTCACACCGTAATCAGATTTCTGCTTCACAACCAGCCAATAAACTCACAGATGAAGACGTGACGTAAACGTAACGTAAAACTCAAAACTGCAGCTTTTTTCTAAACATTGCGCCACTTTGCCTGAAAATATGAACATACATCATCTAGAAGATGAAGAATATTTAAATCCTTCATTTCGTCAAGCATGTATTTGGTTTCAGTGTCGCTCCAAAAGTGTTTTGCTGCGTCTCGCGCCGACGCTGCTCGCTTGTTTCCGGTACCGCAGTCTATTTTCACACATGTGCAGACTGAGAAATACGAAAGAAATCAGAGTAAGAGTTCACATTCACTGAGGAATCTGATTACTGAGCTAAAATCCAGCTCTCTTTATCAGATTCTAGATCTTACTCAGATCTGATTATGATCGGACTATCCCTGATGATATGCAGTACTGTGGAAAAGTCATTCATTTAATTTCTAGCTAAAACAGCCATTAAGTACAAGATATTCATTTTTTAACTTCAGGAAACAGATAAAATACAAAACCAAATTTTCAGAATTTAGTGTGTCCACTCTTTCAGTCTCCTTCAGGAGACTCACTTTCAGTTCCTCAAAGAATCTGCAGACACACCTCCAAAGTTCAGTCTTAGAAGTTGGTTGATCATTTTCTGAAGTAATCAAACACATTCAGTGGTGTTGAGGTCTGGACTCTGGGGTGGTCAGTCCATCGTTCAGCTTCTTTGTTTGATGTGTCCGTCTCCTTTTCTCAGTGAGGTTCTTCTTGACAGCTACACATCCTTTCAGACCCACAGCGCTGAGTCGTCTTCTCACAGTGGAAGGATGGACAGAAACACCTGTGGATGTTTTCAGATCTGAAGCAGCTTGATTTTCTCCTCTCTCTCAGAGATGAAAGCTTTAAGTGCTGTTTATCTGATGGGGGCAGTGTTGGTGTCTACCAGGTCTTCCAGGTGGTTGTTAGGAGTCACATTTTCTCTGTAGCTTTCAATAGTTTTTGAACTCCAGTCTTAAAAATTGAAGAATAAAAAAATGATTATCTTGTTCTTAATGGCTGTTTTGAGAGAAATGAAATGAATAAACAGTGTCTGCCTTTTACACAGTACTGTATTTGACATCTAACCAAAAGATGAAAACAAAAACCGAAAAAAAAAACATTTTATATCCTCAGAAATTTGGCAACAATATGTGGGATAATATCCACTGAACTCCATTATAACAATGTGCATTACAGTGTTTTCGCTTGCGTTAACAAACTGCTCTAACAGATCAAACCTCTCCAGAGTTCATTTAAACTGAACCGAACCTGCCGAGTGTGAACAGAACTCTCATACATATTTTCCTGCACCCAGTGGGAAAAAAACAAAACCCATTGAACTGAAACAGAATTCAACAGAAGTCAAAAGAACGTTGAAAAACGTTGGAGTATTACTGTAACAGAAAAGGAAAAATGAGAGCTCATCTTAGGAGACACAGCAGCAAAATTTGTAACACGCCAACGCCTGAGGGTCAGTGAGTGACCAACTCACAGCGGAACATTTTTTTTAAACATTATTTATTTATTTATTCATTAATTTTGCATTTGTTTGTTGCTTTGTTGTTTGTTTACTGATATACTTTAAGGCATTAAGAAACTAACATATCTGTGACACAGACTGTGTAATTCAGAGCCTCTTTATGTTAAAATTTTAACACACTGTCTGTTTTAAAATATATAACATTCATGATTGTGTTATCAGTAACAGGAACTGTGGTATAAATAACTCCTTAAACTCTAAGGGTCAAAATCATTTTTACTGTAAAATGTACAGTAGATACTGAACTATTCATACTGGTTGCTGAGTAATCATAGTAGTTACTGAATAACTGAACTGAAATGAGGTAAATTGAACTGAACTACTCTAAACTGAACTGAACTAAACTGAATTCAACTAAACTGGACTGAGCTACATTAAACTGAACTGAACTAAACTAAACCAAACTAAACAAAACTAAACTGATCTGAATTAAACTAAACTAATCTGAACGGAACTAAACTGAAATTAATTAAACTAAACTGAACAGAATTCAACTGAATTGAACTGAACTACTCTAAACTGAACTGAACTAAACTAAATTAAACTTAACTGAACTAAACTAAATTGAACTAAATGAAACTGAACAGAACTAAACTGAACTGAATTAAACTAAAGTGTACTGAGCTACACTAAACTGAACTGAACTGAACTGAACTAAACTGAACTAAACTAAACTAAACTAAACTGAATTAAACTAAATTGGACTGAACTACATGAAACTGAACTGCATTGAACTAAACTAAATTAAACTTAATTGAACTAAACTAAACCTAACTAAATCAAATTAAACTGAACTGAACTATACTTAACTGAGCCAAACTGAACTGAACTGAACAGAGCAGAACTGAGCTGTATTTAACTGACCTGAACTAAACTGAACTGAACAGAACTTAACTAAACAGATCTAAACTGAACTAATCTAAACTGAACTGAACTAAACTGAACTAATCTAAACTGAACTGAACTAAACTGAACTAATCTAAACTGAACTGAACTAAACTGAACTAATCTGAACTGAATAAAACTGAACTAATCTAAACTGAACTGAACTAAACTGAACTAATCTGAACTGAATTTAACTGAATTTATCTGAACTGAACTAGAAAAGTGTGTGTGTGTGTGTGTGTGTGTGTGTGTGTGTGTGTGTTCGGGGGAAGCAGTGTCAGGTGAGCTGAATGCAGCTGTATGCCGGTGTGAGCTGAAGGGTGATAATGTGACTCAGTGCCGTCGCTCCAGTCGTGTGTAAATGAGGTGAGAGTCCTGCTGAGACACAGCCAACTCCAGTCAACACGCCAATTCACAGTAAAAATAATCAACCTCTGAGGAACATCATCACCATCACCATCACCATCATCACCGCTGAGCTCCCACTGCAGATGATCAACTGAGAGCGCAGGTGGAGGTGTGGAGATGAAACATCTGGATGAGAAGCTTTTTTTGCTCCTCACAGCCTCAGTGTTTAGATTCCTCTGGAACATTTGAAACGGAGATAAAGCGAAAGCGCTTAAGATCAGGTTACAGGACCAAACGCTTCTGGCTTGTCTCACTAGCGTAAAACTGGCAGCCAAGAATGTAACGGTTCACAGCCTGTAGATCTGAGGGCTGTGCTGATAGGAACAGCTGGAGTGGAGTTCAGGAGAGAAGACTTTAAACCCAGAACACATCAGGACTGTTTTCAAGGTACCAACGTAGAGTACCAGTGAAAAGATCAGCTTCTTAGATTTGCTCCGACTGTTTTAGAGCCTTTGATTGACTATGGGTTTTACTTTAGTGTTTTAGAGGTGTTACATGTATTATTTTAGTATCACAGGTTGCTTATGGGTTTTATATATAATCCATGATTTGTTAAGAAATTATTATTTTAGCATATTAGATTGATTATAGGCATTAATTTAGCATCTTAATTGTAGGTATTATTTTAGCATCCTTAACTGGTTAATGATAACAATGATATTTCAGTACCCTAGATTGGTTATAAGTATGTAAATATGTCAGCATCTAGATTGTTTAGATTGATCATTTGTATAATTTTTAGCATATTATCAATTATTTTAGCATCTTACATATACATATTGTAATGATATTTTAGTGTCTTTTTGATTGATTTTATATATATATATATATATATATATATATATATATATATATATATATATATATATATATAAAACATTATATTATTTTAGTGTCTTTGACTGGTTAACAACATTATTTTAGTATCCAGATTGGTTATAAGTAATTATGTCAGCATCTAGATTGTCTAGAAGTATTATTTAGTATTATCTAAATAATAAAGTTATTACTATTATTTAGTATTATTTAAATCATAGTTATTGTTATTATTTTAGACTGAATATAGGTATTTTTTACTTGGTTATTAACACCTTAAATTGGCTAAAGATATTATTTTAGCATATTAGATTGATTACAAGCATTAGATTAGCAGTAATCAACCAATCAAAAACACACTAAAATAATATCATTACATATATATGCATAATGATATTATTTTAGTGTCTTTGATTGGTTAACAACATTATTTTAGTATCCTAGATTGGTTATAAGTAATTATGTCAGCATCTAGATTGTCTAGAAGTATTATTTAGTATTATTTAAATAATAAAGTTAGTATTATTATTTAGTATTATTTAAATCATAGTTATTGTTATTATTTTAGACTGAATATAGGTATTATTTACTTGGTTATTAACACCTTAAATTGGCTAAAGATATTATTTTAGCATCTTTGATTGATTCATGATGTTATTTAACCATCTTAGACTGATCATTTGTATCATTTTTTTAGCATATTATATAGATTATATGTAGTGTCATCTTAGATTGTATTATTTTTAGCATATATTGATTATTTGTTTTATTTTTGCATCTTAGATTAATTATAGATACTATTTAATTAATACATTGTTTTATATGCAGTATATAGCAGGTTAGATTGGTTATTGATATTATTTTATTGTCTTAGATTGGTTAACAATGTTATTTTAATATCACAAATTGGTTATAGGTTTTATTTTAGCATTTTAGACAGGATAATAATGATATTTCAAAATTTTACATTGGTTATAAGGATTATGTTAGCATCTAGATTGTTTATAGGTATTTTTTTAGTATTAATTTGATTGTAAAGTTATTATTTTAGATTGAATGTAGGTATTATTCACCTGGTTATAGGTAGTGTTTTAACATCTTAGATTGATTAAAGATATTTTTGCATCTTAGACTGATTATTGGTATTATCTAATATTTGTTCATATGTATTATAAGGCATCTAAGACTGGTTATAGGTATTATTTTTGCATCTTAGATAACACTGTGCATATCTTTTGTGCCATGGATTACAATGAGCTGACATTTCAGCCTCCTTTTTAGCGGAAAGAGGATTCAGAGAAAGGTAATTTGCAATCCACCGAGCGCTGTGCCCTGGCCGTCATGCCAAGCATCCTAGCGGCCGGCCTCTAACTCTAAGTCTGACCTGTTGATGTGATTGATGTGGCCAGGACAGAGCTGTCCACTCTCGCTATTTACAACGGCACTGCTTGTCCCCTTCTCCGGTTACACTGCTGGCTGGCGGAGCCTTAACAACAGCCGATCACTTAGCGGCTCGTCTTTGCTGGACACCCCAAATATCAAGTTATATCACGCCGTGCAAAGCTAAGGGGCAGCTATAAATACATGGTGCATGGCAAGGATTCTTTCCACTGACAATGCAATTTATGCTTTCTTGCATTCCGAAAGACCGGGCGCTCTTGGTGTCCGGTGTCCGGCGGGCGAGTAAACGGAGGCATGTGGCCTTTCTGTCCAGTACAGCATCATTAAAGGCAATGTCATGTCAGCATTTTGGCAGGAAAATATTCTGAGAAAATTATATTCATTTTAATGGAAATCACAACTGACAGACTTCCAGCACTGCTGCACTTTTGCTTTGGGTTCAATGTTCTGTGGAAAGTGCAGCTTTGAAACTTTCATCTGATGCCACATTTGTGTTTGTAAGTAAAAGCGGAAAAAAATGTACTTAATTTGAATTCGATGAGAAGTTATTTGTGGTGTGTGGTCTTGCTTTCCATAAAGAAAATCCAAAATAAACAGAAAGAGGTCAAATTCAGATGCAAATCTGTTGAAACAGGAAGTATGGGTAATTGCTTATGTAATTACTATGTAATAAGTAAGTAATAATTATGCAATTATGCAAATTTCATACTAAAAAATGCACTGCAAGTGAAATTTAGAGCTAAATGGCAACACTAATGCTAAACTCTAAAGGGTTAAGAACAGTTGGGCCAGTTCAGAGCTTATATCCCACCTAACTGATGTGTCCGACAGTAATTCAAACCGTACTCACTTAGGCCTGCTGTCATTGTCTCTGATAATATAGGACGTGTGAATGCTGGGGTATTACAGTTAATAACAGCTCCCGTTTTAACAGAGGTCCTGCCAGAGACCTCGTAAATATCTTCCTTTATTCCAGGGGAGGAAGGGAGAAACAGGCAAGGGCACAGCGAGTGGTAGGCAGGTTGATGCCCCTTACACATATAGCAAGAAGTCAATTACCCATGTGTCAGATGGTCAAATGTAATTAAGATAAGGCAGGTTCCTATAATCCAGGCTGTAATATCCACTTCAGCGTTCCGGGTGACGCTAGCCAGGAGCCGGATTAATAGCTTCTCAAAATACATCGATGAGAAACTTACACATATCTAAAATAGAACCCGAAATCTGCTGGCCAAGCTAAAGAGGAAAGCCACAAGGATGGATGAAACTAAATAGCCCAGTCTGGACATCCTCAAACTCCGTACTGGAAAAGAACGAAGAGAAACAGTAGTCAAAGTATATCCGCCTTCATTTTAATCATTCGTTTCCAAACACTAGGTCAACACAGGACTAATCCAGGAAAGTGTTAGCTCAAGCATGAAGTTTCTTTCACAGAACCAACTCGGCGCTTCGTTCAATACATCGGCTCATATTTACATTTGCACTAAATTACCAGAGAACCAACACAATGGGGATGGGGCTCGTACCGTGCAGGCCCGAGTCGGTCTGTGTTTCATTAAGATCTCATCAGGCTGGGTGGAATGTTCCAGAGCCTCCGTGTTGCTCTACGTTTGAAGCGTGGGAGGTGTTGAGCCTCGGCTGGAGAGAAGCAGACGGCAGCGGTTCACCTTTGCTCTCTGATGGGTGGCGACTTATCATAAAGAACGGTGAATCACTAGTGTACGGCTAAAACGAGACCACAGCCTCGAAAATAACACCTTAACCTTTTCAGACTTGTATTAAGAGCAAAAAATTCAATTTACACCTCACACCAAATAAGACGTGCTTCTGAAGTTTGCTCAAAAGCATGTTGTGTAGCTAATAATGTAATAACAGTTACACTGAAGGCTGAATTCTGTCTGCACTATTGTGCTTGTTTATAGATAACAGTGTGTCATACAGGGAGTGTGTTTACATGCACTTAATAATCCGATAACTGCAGAGAATCAGACTGTGTCAGTAATCCAATCAAAGCGTTTACATGCACTTGAGTAACCAGATAACGTGAAACACCAGGTCTATATGAGTCAGACAGTAATCAGATTTCTGCATTGCAACCAGCCAATAAACTCACAGAAGAAGACGTGAGATAAACAAAATGTAAAACTCAAACTTCACGCTGCAGCTTTTTTTAAAATCATTGCATCACTTTACCTGACAATATGAATATACATCATCTAGAAGATGAAGAAAATTTAAACCTTAATTTCGTCAAGCATGTATTTGCTTTAAGCATGCTACCTTGCGGCAACGCCGTTTGCTTATTTCCAGTACCGCCATCTGTTTTCGCACATGCGCAGACTGAGAAATCCGAAAGAAATCAGAGTAAGAGTTTACATGCACTGAGAAATCTGATTACTGAGCTAAAACCCAGCTCTCTTTATCCAATTTCTTAATCAGATTTCTAGTCCTTATTCCGATCTAAGAAATCAGAGAGTGCTGCTTACATGACCATTTCAATAATCAGATAAATGCAGAAATCTGATTATGATTGGATTATTGAGTGTGTCAGAAACCACATAATAATCAAGTCTATTATTAGGTGGCAGTCATAGGGCTGTTGTGGGCTGGAGGTTAAGGGAACCAGCCTTGTGACCAGAAGGTCAGTCTGTGACTGAGGTGCCCTTGCGCAAGACACCTAGCCCACAACTGCTCACCGGGCGCTGGGGATAGGGCTGCCCACCGCACTGGGCGAGTGTGCTTACTGTCCCCTAGTGTGTGTCTTCACTAGTGTGTATGTGGTGTTTAACTGCACGGATGGGTTAGATTGCAGAGGTGAAATTGACCCACTGTGGGACTAATAAGGGTCACTTAATCTTAATCTACACAGTATAAGGTAAAGCCAGACATATTCTGTGCTTTTTTAGCCCATTTTTAACCCCTTAAAATCCCAGTCTTATTACATACTAAGGCTTATTATTCAGTAACTACAGAGACTTCAATGCAAACAGGCTGAGTTGTTCTTATGTTATAGAAGCGTGTAACAAAACCTAGGACCTGCCAGCAGGCCCTGGCCATGAAAGGGGTTAAACCCGATTTGGTCACACCTGACTGAATTTTATGATCGGGCCAAATTTCAGCTTCATCGGCTGTTGTTTGATGTGCAGTGTTAGAAGGAAAGCAATGTCTGATTAACTGCCCAAATGAGCTTCGACTGAGCAGCTGGACGATCGGATGGATATCTGACATGTCAGAACTTTGACTTCATCGCAGTCTGGACAGCCTCACAGACTGACTTGGCAATTTCACTTACATGCAATGACCGGTGTGCTTTACAGTGAATCCGCCCATAAGTTATTTAGCAGATCACGCAGGACCTGCAGGTGAACCCACCTTGTGCAGACCTCTACTGGACACTGCGTAAGTTAGCGAAGCTGTTGTAGCACAGCTTGTCAAGGGCTGTATCTCAAACAGCTCCATCATTCCTACATAGTGCATGACATGAGATGTAAGATTATAGCTTCTGCAGTCAAGCAGTGCACTATTTGTGGAGCTGTGAACACATGGCTGAACACCAAGTGGCTATTTATTAGACATATTGTGCACCGTTTGGGTGCGAGAGCCAGTATTTTAACTCCTACATAGTGCGCTCTGTATAGTGCAGTGAGCCATTTGGGATTCAGCCAATGTTTTTGCTCAGTACCCGGGCGCACAAGGTGTTGTTTGGAACGAAACCGCTTATTGGAAGCTGTCCATGGACAGAGCTGTCTGTTGGTTGCATGTGAGCATATATATTGTAGGCTCTGTCTGTACCTGATGGGTGATTCAGACGTACAGTGTGAGTTTTTTTTACCAAAGAACAAGATTTGTAAAATCACACAGTGTATGTCTGGCTTAAGCATGTGGTCTGCTAGTCTTGTGGGGCCAGACATGATCAAGAACATCTAGGATAACCATGAGAAACTTAGCTTTAAAACACGGGGGCTCAATCCTGGTCCTGGAGATCTACCACCCTAGAAAGTTCAGATCCAACATAGCTGGCTCTAATAGTCAGATGCTCCTTAAGGCCTTTGTTACCTGGATCAGGTGTGTTAAATTAGGGGTGGAGCTAAACTCTGCAGGGTGGTCGATCTCCAGGACCAGGATTGAGCAGCCCTGGTCTAAAAAATGATAAATTCATTAGGGTGGGAGCAAACTGAGTGTGAAATTTCTAAACCAATCAAACATTTTAGGAAGGCAGAGCTCGAAGTAGGGGGCGATGGTGCACTTGTCAACACTGGCTGACGGACATTAAGTCTATCGCTAGCACACAGATGTAACGTAGGTTAGCATCGCTGCAAAGCCTGCTAAAAAACTTCAATTAAGCATTGTAGATGTTAGTCATGTGTGGAGAATATGTCAAATGCGGTAAAAATAAACTTTAAGGGAAAATAGTTCTTTTGAACCAGTTCATTCTTTAACTTCAATCAATTTTGTTTATTGATCACACCGACAAACCTGAAACATTAATTTTGGAAGAATAAACATTAGCTAACGATTGCTACAGATCGTTTCACTACCTAGCTATAGTTAATTTTCCTAGCCAGCCTGCTTTGCTTGTGTTATTGATTGTACTCAAAGTTAAAAGAGCACAGCGTGGAGGAACTTGGGGGTGGGTTTTAGAGGGGGCTTATTCTTGTTAGTAGTAGATTTTGCCACAATCCAACACCAAAAAATTTAGAACTTGCCTCAGATGTGTGTTCGCTTTATGGTTTCACGACTAGCCTTGTGAGACCAGCAATGTGCTTTATGCTAATGGATGTAATAGAAACCTCTATTGCTTGTTGCTACATTAGCCTCATAGCACCAGCGCAAAGCTAAAGAAGCAAATATGTTTGCTTACCATTGTGCCTTGCATGATCAAGCTGTTTTTTTGACAGTAACATTAAATATTATAGGTCAATCCACAGATTCAGCACAACCTCAACTAATGAGGTACAGCACTTAATAATATTAATACACATTGATATACACTAGAACAGGATATATAAGCCCTTAAACAATCACAAAACCCTCCTATACCTTAAAACAGGATATAAACAAACTTCCAAAGCCAACAAATGCAAAAACGCCCAAAACACCAGCAAAGATAGTGGATGAATTATCTATATATACAAAAACAACAGAGAAATCAATGCTCCATGCAGGAGGACGAACTGTGTAGTTTAGTTTAATGAGGGAAGGAAATGTTCCACACTGTCAAACTAGAGATCGCTAGTTATCCCAGCGTCTTCGTTTTCATGTGAACAAAAACAACGCTTTAAAGTAATGCGCCACAGTGTGGAGTTTTGTCCAGTCTAATGGGGTTAACCCCCTAAATGGCCAGGGCCCACCAGCGGGCCAAAAGTTTTATTACGCACTTCTATAACATAAGAATAGCTCAACCAGTTCGCAGTGAAGTCCCTGTAGTTACTGAATAATAAACCTTAGTATGTAATAAACCCCCTAAAATCTTATTTTAAAATGACCACAAGACCAAAACAGAGCTACACAACGCTAACCTGCTAGACATATACAGTGTGGCAAATCTATTCAGCCTCAGAGGAGCATTCATGCTAGGCACATTAGGGGGTGAGCTGAGTAATGCTACTGTACTTTAATAACTGAAATGGCTTTATAATTTCATAATCAGAGCACGCAGAGCGTAGCTGTAGAGAACTCAGCATATATTTGCCTTCAGTCTGTATTAATTATGGCCTTGTTGCATTTGAAGCCCAGAGACCGAAACGTATTCATCTCTCCATGTTTACCAACGAGTCATGGCCACACACTGAAGAGTGTGTGGAGATTGAGTGATGGAGGAAGTGAAAGAGAGAGATGAAATTCTGCCCTCTGAATGCTCAGCATAACAACAGCAGAGGCAACAGGTCTCAACACAGCGAAAAATGAAAGCATTAAAATATGAGATATTAGTCCGCAAACAACCTCAATAAGCTTTCCATCACTAGAATAGGAGAAAGCAGTACATACACAACAACATGAATAAAAATATATGCCCATGAACAACCTCAAAAACATTGCTATGTAGTTTAAGCTTATACATGAAAATGAAAAAGTGCATAAACAACCACTATAAACGCTCCTATACACTAAAACAGTAGATACTACCCATAAACATCCTTAACAAACATGGCTATACAATCGACTAGGAGATATTAGCCCATGAACAACCTCAGTAAACGGTCTTATAGATTAAAATAGGAATGTTAGTCCATTAACTACCTCAATAAACACTCCTATACACTAGAACAGGAGATATCAGCCATGAACTACCTCAGTAAACAGTCTTATAGATTAAAATGGAAAATGTTACTTCATTAACAACCTCAATAAATATTAAAATACACGAGAACAGGAGATATTAGCCCATGGACCACTTCGGTAAACAATCGTATACATTAAAATAGGAGATATTAGTCCATAAACAACCCCAATAACTGCTCATAAACACTAGAACAGGAGATATCAGCCCATGAACTGCCTCAGTAAACAGTCTTATACACTAAAATAGGAAATGTTAGTCCATTGTCAACCACAATAAAAGTTCTGATACACTACAACAGGAGATATTAGCTCATGAACCACCCCAGTAAACAGTCTTATAGATTAAAATAGGAGATATTAGTCCATAAACAACCTCTATAAACACTCCTACAGACTAGAGCAGAAGATATTAGCCCGTGAACCACCTCAGTAAACAGTCTTATACATTAAAATAGGCGATATTAGTCCATAAACAACCTCAATAAACGCTCAAATACATAACAGGAGATATTAGCCCTTGAACTGCCTCAATAAACGCTCATATACACTAGAACAGGAGATATTAGCCAATAAACAACCTCAGTAAACAGCCTTATACATTAAAATAGGAAATGTTAGTCCATTAACAACCTCAATAAACGCTCCTGTACACTAGGAGATATTAGCCCATAAAAAACCTAAATAAATGCTTCTATACATTACAACAGGAGATATTAGCCAACGAGCTAAACAGTAAACAGTATTATAGATTAAATTTGGAAATGTTAGTCCAATAACTACCTCAATATGCTCAAATACACCAGAACAGGAGATATTACCCATATACAACCTCAACAAACACTCATATGCACTAAAATATGACATATTAGTCCGTTTTTATTAACTGAATTAAAAAGTAAAGTTTATCAATGAAGTCATTCCACAGCAACGGCTGATAATTTTGGTTGTTTCATTTTACTGGCAGTGCAGTGAGATACAGCATGTGAAAAAAAAATCCTTCAGTAAAAAGGTCTGAAAATAAGTAAACAAATAATCATAAAATTCTTACAACAACCTCATAATGAGAAATACTACAGTATGCTTTAATATCTAAAGTGCCTTTTTTTTCTCACAATGAAGGAAATGGAACAAGTCTCAGACAAAAAGAGGAATCACAAACACTTCAGGCCATCCTTCGCTCAAATCCAGGCAACAAGGACATTTCTTTGTATTGTTTGAGGAATGAACTTCTCCCGGCCTCATTAACACACATTCAAATAAACAGCAACTGTGCCCTTAATCAAAATGTGTGATCTTGTAATCTCTCTGTATCTGTGTTTATCTATCCGCACTAAGTCTCGCTTCTGGCAGAGCCTTAGCTTGATGGTATCTTTATGCATTTTTTGCACTAGCCAAGTGGCCCCCACCCTGGTCCTCAGGGCCCCCAGACAGTCCATGTTTTTCTTCATCCCTAAGGCCTGATTCACACATGCTGCATCTGAAAGCCATGCTTTTCATTTCGGCACCCGTGTTAACTGGTCAGCGCTTTCACACAGGCTGCATGTGCGAAGCAGCAGAGCATCCCGGACTCTGCACTGAAGCCATTTTTATGCGTCACACAGCAAAATATACTGATAAAAACCCATGAAAATCAATGAATATTAAAATGTCTACAAACTTGAAACATTATCTTTTTTTAATTTAATTTCATTCATGACAAAATACTAGTTCAACCTTCTGTGCTGCAAACAGATTTTCCGGTTGGTCTACCAGGCTTGAAACTTCAAGTCAGAATGCTGCTGAGGATAAACAAATATGTCATGCACTTTTATGAATTAGATTTTTATTGAGCAGATTGACTGATGTGACCATATATCCATTCGGAAACAGGAATTTCTGTATAACTTTCTTGTTGCTCCGCTCCACAGCACAAATGCTGTACGTATGGCAGTTATGGGCTGGAGGTTAGGGAACCAGCCTTGTGACCAGAAGGTCGCAGGTTCACTCCCCTGAGCCGACAGTATGTGACTGGAGTGCCCTTGAGCAAGACACCTAACCCCCAACTGTTCCCCGGGCGCCGTGGATAGGGGCTGCCCACCGCTCCAGGCAAGCGTGCTCACTGCCCCCTAGTGTGTGCGTTCACTAGTGTGTATCTGGTGTTTCACTGCACAGATGGGATAAAATGCAGAGGTGAAATTTCCCTATTGTGGGACTAATAAGGTTAACTTAACTTAATGAAAGGCCAGCTGTAGTGGTCACGCTGCCGCGTCGCTCAGGCCACACAGAAGCCGTATGTATGAATAAGGCCTAAGTGTTGTGAGTTGGCTTGGAGCAAAAATGTGAACCTTAGGGTGGGCCTGAATACCAGGTTGGGAACCAGCACAGTAGCCAGTTTTGCACTAGAAAAAAAACACTTTCATTTTTCTTTTTCTTTACTTCTTTGCCATTTTGAAAATGCCAGCTGCCCTTTACACTGTGTTAACATTTCATGATGAATGGACCAACACGAATAGTCCAAAACAACCCAGAATAAAATCTTGCTACATTATTATCCTTCAAAGTTAAGAACATTCTTTCCTTCATATAAAGTTACCATTTTGGACAGAGAAGGTTTTGATGATAAGAGAACACAACAAAGCTTGTCTCTAAATGTCACTCTGGATAAGAGTGCCCGCCAAATGCCGTAAATATAAATGTAAATGTAAACGCAACAATGGCTGTTTTTCCCAGACCTCTGCTTCAACAGCACTACACCATAAAGCAGAAAGAATTAGACTCCCCATTCAGAGAATTCTGTAGCGCTGAGATTTATTCGCTGCCATCATCAGAGAGAAAAACACCGCTGTGACACTTTGGACATCATAATGTCTCTGGAACGGCCGCAGCAGAGAGCAGATATTTCACTCAGCGTGGCTGGCTCTCGCCGGGACGCGACGTAAATCAAGCAGGACGCGCTAAAGCCTGTTGGCTCCTCCTGAGGAGAGAGACGCACTGAAAGACGACGGACAAATTAGAGAGTTAGCGAGCTCCACGGCGGAGCGGGTACCTCAGTCCGAGACGAGGGGGACTCCGGGATCGCGGCTGCAGAGGCTGAGCTTCTCGGTAGGTTCTTCCACGGGTTCTTCAGCATGGAGAACGCATGTGAAGCGCCCGTCCCATCTCGGTTCTAAATCTCCAAGTTGCTTCTGTCCTGGTCAGAGATCTTTATCTGTTAATTTAACTCAGAGAGGTTTTACAGCATGGACATACTGATCTACAGTGATGTCAAACATCTATACCTCCCTTTACTAACTTCTCTAGCAGACTACGTCTCTGTGTGTATGTTGTATATGTCTCTTTATCTCTCTCTCTCTCTCTCTCTCTCTGTATTAATTTCTACTAAATCCGTCTCTCTCAGATTGGTCTATCTCTCTCTGTCTCCCTCTCTCTTTGAGTTGTCTTTGTCTATTCTATATTTTCCCTTTATTCTATCTATCTATCTATCTATCTACCTGCTTTGTTTTTCTATATTCTATTTTTCTATATTTTCCCTTTCTCTCTTCTTGTGTTCTCTCTATTCTATATTTTACCTTTACATCTATTCTCTCTCACTCACTCTTTCTCTAAGTCTATGTCCCACCTCTCTGTCTCTACTAACTTCTCCCTCCGTCTCTCTCCCTCTGTTTGCAGACCAGCTCTGCTTTGTGGGGGTTCAGACAGGCAGTGGTCAGACCCCCTTGTCGAAGGCCGTTTTGGGCGTCACTCTGAAGGCTCGTCTTCCCGCTGCGAGCGCTATGATCATATTACCAGTGCGCTATTGGTATTTGTCATCGCTATCTGAGCCGTGGCCTCGCAGTGATTGGAATGATCACCCGTGTCAGGTGCGGGACAGCTGCCTAATCCTGCCGCGTCTTTCCCAGCCAGGAGCCGCGCTGAAACACAACACCCGGCCCGCCCGCAAACACACAACGCGCAAAGAGAAGACAGACGGACAATTGGTCACAGAGACAAGGCTAATGGCAATCCTGCCAAATCCTCACGCTGGTAATAGACTTTGATGCCTTTCATCAAAATCACAGACCAGCTAGATGCTTTTTTAAGGAGGACAGTAGAAAACAAGCACAAAGTGTGATTGATGTGAAACTCTACTCTGAAAATAAAGGTTCCTAAATGGTTCACGGACATATGGTTCTACAAAAAGCACCTTTAATTGACATCAAACCTTCACAGTCAAAAAGCACTTGAGCCAAAGTTCTTAGCAGATAACCTACTAAACTGGCAACCTCCACCAGTGCAAAGCGTCAGTAGACTGTTGGTAATTAGTGCTTCTCTTAGTAAATCTGCCCAATAGTGTAAACATACTTGTGAGCTTCATCTGGCATACCAGTTTCCTCCCTTTCAATGATGCACACAAAAGCTACTTGTGCGCTAACAGCTACCCATAGTGGAGAACAATGGAGGAGACAATATATATATATATATATATATATATAAATATATATATATATATATATATAAACACACACACACACACACATTTAAGCAACCACCTGGGACACCACAGCAACTATCTATTAACATCTTAGCAACCATATAAAATAACTATAGCAATCACCTGGCAACACCATAGCGATGATTCTCAAATTGCTTAAGCTGCACAACCACTATATTTACACAATTCTAGTTATTCCAATTTACTACTCCAATTTACCAAGACTGATAGTAAATACTGATTCACAACTGTTTAACCACAAAGAAAATCTTATCTTATTCTTGTCTTATTTCATAGTACTTTGAATTAACTTTACAACACAGTCAAAGAGCACATTTTGCCTATATAATTGATTTGACAGTTTTCTTTTCAAACGTTTGTTAAAAGCACATATTGAAACTCTTTGGCTCTGGATTCCCTGCTTTACTAAAGCTGAAATGTCACAGCCATTCTTTAATGAACTGAACATCCAAATCATGAGGGAATAAGTCCTCAACCTAATTGGCCACAGTTTAAACAAGAAACAGAAGTATTTTTTTTCTCCTGGTGGAAATAAGCTTTCAGACAAAAAGCACTTGAGTCGAAGTTCTTAGCAGATAACCTGCTTAACTGGCCACCTCCACCAGCGCAAAGTGTCGGCAGACTCTTAGTAATTAGCGTCTCTCTTAGTAAATCTGTCCCACAGTGTAAATATACTTAAATATACTTAAATATACTTCAGCTGGCATACCAGTTTCCTCCCTTTCAATGATGCACACAAAAGCTTGTGCACTAACATCTCCCCCTAGTGGAGAATATTTAGCCTGTTAAATGCAGGTCAGTGATTAAGGAGCTGATAATCCAGGTCCATGAGGTGTTTGGCATCTAAAAAAAAAGTTTGATCACAGTCTAGTGTTGAAAACACTCCTCTGAATAAGACCTTATCCGATGACACGGGGCACGGAACAAGCTCTTATTACGATGGTGATGTTCACCAGAGCTGTTTATTAGCCTGATTTGCAATCAAGCAAGCACAGGTTGAATATCAGAGGAAATTATAGCTCAGTTATTTTGCGAGAAGGTACATGTTTCTAAATTCGGCTCAGATCAGTTCAGTTCAGTGAGCTTTACTGACACGGCTGCTTTATATGCGATATGGCCAATGTAGGAATTGTAAGGCAATGCAACAGCAAACTTTGTGAGGAGCTTCACATCTAATAAACAAAACCGTGTCCACCAAACTGACTGAATTGAAGCCAAAAGGTGAAAAGTGTGATGCGAGATATTAAGCACATCTTTATTCCTGTCTCATAGTAAAGGCTGATAGGAAGGCAAAGCCTGCCTTGAGGTTAATGGCAGTAAATGCAATTGACCAAATCACAGGCCACTAATGGTGTTCAAATAGCTATTGAAATAGAATATTAAATGAAGCTTAATGGTCTGGCACATCAGTTATGGGACCCGTGAAGGAATACAGTGAAGAGTTGCAGCCACAGGCTAAAAAACTCATTGCCACAGCAGCGAAATGCCACACACACATCGAACAGACTGAAAGTTGCTGCAATTTATCCATCAGAGTCACAGTAATGATGCTAGCAGCGTTCCACGATTGGTTCTTGCAAGCGTTAGTCAAAAAGTCTTGTGCCTCAGTCAGCCAATAGCTGCAGGGTTCTGGCTGAGCAGCAGGGGAAAGTTTGGGCCCTGCTGTTTGTGCAGCCTCTGCAAACCCATCATAGCTGTAGAAGAAGCTCATCTAAAATAGATTACAGGATCTCTTCATTTCAGAATAAAGAGCCTTCTGCACGTCCTCACTCGGCTGGCATGGATGATTCAATCGAATCCAGAGTGCGGCCCACGCAGACGGTTCTATTGCACACACTGACAGACTGAGGCACGGGGCCTTGAATCTCAGGGGAGAATTAGCATACGGTAATCTGCTCCAGAGAGAGCGGGAGATGGGCAATAACAGCGGGGCTCAAGGAGCATTCGAGGGCAGACAAAGTCAAGAGTTTACCGCTCCGCCGGATCCGACGGCGCCAAGGCGAGAGCGGTGTGGCAGCATGGGTTAGCACGTGTCTGGACGACAATCCCAGCCTTCACTTTCCATCTGGAGCCTCCTGCTGCTCCCTGCAACCACCGGTCCTACATGCTAATCCTTCACCCAAATAAGCCCCCAAACTTTGCACAGTCTGCATGGGCCATGGGGGTCCTGAAATACCTCGCAGCAAGGGCTGGGCTAAAATTATCTCTAATTATTATATGCATTTCCTAATGCTCAAGTTTAAGTCTGTGTAGTATTTTGAACTCTGAAGAAAACCCATAAAAAGGCCTAGTCTGGGTGATAAGGTCAAAAATCAAGTTACCCTTATTAGTCCCACAATAGGGAAATTCCACCTCTGCATTTTAACCCATTAGTGCAGTGAAACACCCACATACACACTAGTGAATGCACACACGCACACTAGGTGGCAGTGAGCACACTTGCCCGTGGTGGTGGGCAGCCCCTATCCATGGTGCCTGAGGAGCAGTTTGGGGTTAGGTGCCTTGCCCAAGGGCACTTCAGTCACGTACTGTCGACTCAAGGGATCGAACCGGCGACCTTCCGGTCACAAGGCTGGTTCCATAACCTTCACCCCACGACTGCCCTCAAAATTACTATAATATCTAACTCCTATTGCCTCTTTTGAACAGCAGTTAGTATTCTGGACCCTGAAGAAAAGCCTAAACAGGGCCTACTCTTGTCTAATATACAAAACTTTTATTTTAATGTTTTTAATGTATGAACCAGCTCTTGCCACAACCTCCTCTTGTTCAGAGATGTTTTCCTCGATCTCCATTTCCACTCTTGATTATTCCCACATTGAAAATGGCACCCTAAGCACTGCGGTCCTCCTCAAAGTTTGCGCTTTAGTGATGTCAACAATGCACTGATGTAAAGATGGAAAGAGATCTCAAGGGTGCTAGGTTTAAAAGCGTGCATTTGGGATAGACATGTGAACCACTCAGGCAATGCATGTGCCATACGCAGCTATGTTTTGCTAGTCTTGTGCTTTTTCTGTGCTAATTTGCTGATGTACAGTGGCTCAATACAGATTACAAGCATAATGCTGTGGTAAATTAATAAACAAATCCATTTTAGCTCAACCCTGAATGAAGTCGTATGAAAAAAATTTAACACTCTGGTCAAATTACATGTTTTGGTGCTTCTATAAGTGAAAATAAGTGAACACAACCTGCACAGGGAACAAACATAGTGCATAATTTCTATTCATTGTGGTTAACATATTTAACAAAACAAAACATAAAATATGAAAAGTGCCGTAACATTCGCACAGACCACATTTTATGTTTTACGTTTTCCAATGTGTGCAGAAGTGCCTTCTCTGTAGAGGATGTGTTCAATTATTTTCGCCTAGAAAAATGTAAAAAAACGTAATTTGACCAGGGGCGCCAAACTTTTGCACATAACTGTATGTCCTTCCTTGCATGTTGGTAATGCATCAAAAGGAGTTTAGGTAAGGGTCCACATAGAGAAATGGTACACCTCATGGCCTCGTGGTCCTGGTCAGCACTTGCAAGTGAGGACCGCAAGTGAGCCAAATGAGATTGAGCTTTGGTTTGCACTGTGAGTGAATGGCTAGACTTCTTCACCAACTTGTTCAATCCAACAAAAGGTGCACATCACCACCCTGCGTACCAGAATACCAATTCAAGCTGCTAATACTGGATTGAGGAACAGGCAGGCATAAAAATTTCATCCAAAAATATTTCAAATTTATAATATATTTATATATATAAAAAAGTTTCATTTCGGTTGGACACCATGAGAAGCACAAACCAAGGTAACTTCACCATTTAAACCGCTCAGCACCAGCCAAACGTGCACAGACATGCAAGAACGACTAAGCCCAGTAATGAAGACTAAACTCCACCATTAATGGGAAACGGGGGGGATAAATGGGCAAATGTTCAAACGTTGGCTGCTGACCTCTCATTAAACAGCATGTGCTTACTGGGGTGAGAACGGCAGGGCAAAAAAGAAAAAAGACTATAAAGTGTTCTGTAATGAATAGATTCTGTGGGTGAATGGTGCTGGTGTAATTGAATTGGGTTCTCCACATTAATGTACAGTAATAAGCACCTGAGAAATCTTTCAGAGCCAATTACAAACTGGAATGCAGAGATTCTGCCGTCAGTGAAAATCGCGTCTATACGCCTTGATTAACCGCTTATCAAAAAAATGCAGTTTCCACCTGTTTTTGAGGTCCCTCAGTTGAACTCCGCATATAGTTATGCATGGTATACTTGTATACACATTGTAAACACATTTTAAGTGATTTATTATGCTTTAATGCAATTTTTTCTCTGGCAGTTTACACAATCTTGTGATGTGTAGAAAGCTGCAGTTCTTGGTTTTGTCTCTGCACGGCCGTCTTTGTGGAGAGGTGAGAACAGCAGGAGATTCTCGCCTCTCATTGCTCACTAACAGCTCAGCTAATACACATCACTGAATACACAAAGGTGTCTGGAAGAACTGTTTACCCAGTCATGGAATACAGGCCATAAAAACAGTCATAGGGGTGAGGTATGTTGGGGACACTGGGGTCCCCACCACTTTTTAAAATGTCAGATTTTGACCTCCCCACCACTTTCTGAAGCATTGTCAAAATTTGGATGAAGTGTCTTGAAAGAATGACTTATTTTTTCCAAATTTCAACTGGACGTGTTGAAATAATGACATTTCCTATGAATGTTGATTAACTGTGCTGAAATAATGAAATCTCAAGATTTTGATTTACTATGTCGAAACAATTACTTATTTTCTCTAAATTTTGATTTAATATGTTAAGATAATGATTTATTTTCTCTACATTTTGATTGAGCATGTCAAAACAATTACTTATTTTCTCAAAATTTCGATTGAGCAGGTCAAAATAATGACTTGTTTCCTCTACATTTCGATTGAGGAGGTTGAAATAATGACTTATTTTCTTTAAATTTTGATTAAGCATGTTGAAATAATGACTTATTTTCTCAAAATTCTGACTGAGCAGGTTGAAATAATGACTTATTTTCTCTAAATTTCGACTGAGCAGGTGGAAATAATGACAATTTCTTTAAATGTTGATTCACTGTGCTGAAATAATGACATCTCAAAATTTATGTTAATCTATGTTGAAACACTTTTTTTCTAAAATGTTGATTTAGCATTTTGATATGATGTATTTTCTCAGACTTCTGACTAAGCATGTCGAAAGAATGACCTTTAAAACTTTTGGTTTGGCATGTTAAAATAACGACTTATTTTCTATGTGTTTTGACTTTATCTGAAAGAGGAGAGAAAATTTTAAATTTTAAATTTTAAAAATGCCGATTTCCATTCTGCAGGTGGAATGACCACTAGGGGACGTGCAGAGAGACGTTAAGGAGACTCATTTCCATCAAAAATGTAATCTGGCTCAATACAAGCACAACATTATTCACCCAATGTTACTCGACAGGGTGTGTGCAAATACACGATCCTGAGTACGATACAGACAACATCACAGCAAACGACTCGCCGGATGAGCCATGAAAAAGTGAAGAGGAAAAAAGGAAGCGCAACGCAATTCGAAGGCAATTACCTTTGATGTTTCAGACTGGAGAAAAAAACATATCTACGGTGCATATGTCCGCAGTCAGAGGGTTGAGTGCTGTGTGGAAACAGAGAGAGAGAGAGAGAGAGAGAGAAAGAGAGAGAAAGAGAGAGCTCTTTGATATGCAGTGTATTTACAGAGCAGTAGGGATGACAGCCTGGGGGCTTGGAGAACGAGGAGCAGGCAAGCACAAAGGATGCTGGGCCAGGAAATCTCTCGCTCTCTCTCTCTCTGCAGTCCCCAGCACAATCTTTACACGCATGATATAACATACATTTACATTCTCAATGCCAAACACCTTCCTCTGAACAATGCCAGCACGCGCCAGCATGATATTCAGGCTTAGTCTCTGAAGCAACAGGTCCACTGTGTGACTAAGCCTGTCTCCATCAGTAAATTATAGCTGACAATTGTTTTCCATATAAATAACTGTGATTAACACATTAGTTGTGTTTATTTGCTCAGTGTACACGGCTACTACAAACCTAAACTGGCCAGGTGAACTGATTAGATATCTCATTTCCCACCCGAGTTCCCACCAGAAACAGCTTGAGCTCAAACAAACAAACATTACTCGCTGCTGCCCTCTAAAGGTGATATTAACAAACATCAAATAAACAAACATTACTCACCTCCGCCCTCTAAAGGTGTTATTAACATACATCACATAAACAAACATTACTCACCGCTGCCCTCTAAAGGTGATATTAACAAACATCAAATAAACAAATGTCGCTCACTGCTGCCCTCTAAAGGTGTTATTAACAAACATCACATAAACAAACATCACTCACCACCGCCCTCTAAAGGCGTTATTAACAAACATCAAATAAACAAACATTATTCACTGCTGCCCTCTAAAGGTGATATTAACAAACATCAAATAAACAAATGTCGCTCACCGCTGCCCTCTAAAGGTGATATTAACATACATCACCTAAACAAACATTACTCACCGCTGTCCTCTAAAGGTGATATTAACATACATCACCTAAACAAACATTACTCACCGCTGCCCTCTAAAGGTGATATTAACATACATCACATAAACAAACATTACTCACTGCTGCCCCCTAAAGGTGATATTAACATACATCACCTAAACAAACATTACTCACCGCTGCCCTCTAAAGGTGATATTAACATACATCACATAAACAAACATTACTCACTGCTGCCCCCTAAAGGTGATATTAACATACATCACATAAACAAACATTACTCACTGCTGCCCCCTAAAGGTGATATTAACATGCATCACATAAACAAACATTACATGAAATATAGACAACTAAAACAATAATATGCGTCATTTGTGTTGGGGACACAGAATTTGACCTCCCCACCACTTTCTGAAAGGGTTATCTTTTAAAAATCTCTAGTAGCAGTTTGGAGCACACAAACAAACATACAGTACATTTCCACCAAGTAGATGAGAGACAAAAAAAAACACTTTTTAAAGAGCCCTCACCACTTTTTAAAGTGCCTGATTTTGCCCTCACCACTTTATGAAGGATAAAAACTTTCATACAGAAACAGAACAGAAACCTGTTGAAATCAATTCCCACCAGGCAGAGTAGAAAACAAATCATTTAAGCTTTTTTATTCATCTCCATTTCTGTCATAAGTATGTCAACATTTTAATTTAGTATATTGCACGACTTATTTTCTCAAAAATGTTAGTACAGTTTGTTGAAATAATGACATCTCAAATTACAAAAATTGGAATTAGTCTGCCAAAATTACACATTCTGAAAATTTTCATTATGTCAAAATAATAAGTTCTTAAAATTTTGACATACTATGTCAAAATAATGGCTTATTATCTAAAATTTTTGATTTAGCATGTTAAAATAAAGACCTCTCCAAGTTTTCAATTTGTTTGTGCAATAATTATTTTCCTGAAATTTTGATTTAGCATGTTGAAATAATGACATCTCAGATTTTTAAATTAGTTTGCCCAAACAATAACTTATTTTCTGAAAAAATTAATTTGACATGTCAAAATAATGACTTCTTAAATTTTTTGATTTAGCATGTCAAAATAATTGCCTTTTTTTCTCAAAATTCAGACTAAGCAAGTCTAATGACTTATTTTTCTCAAAATTTTGATTTAGCATGTCAAAATAATGACCTCTCAAATTCAATTTGTGTGTGCAATAATGATAATTACAACAATATTTTCCTGAAATTTTGATTTTGTATGTCAACATAATATTGATTTTGAAATTAGTTTGAAAAAACGAAATATTCTTCTTCTTATTATTATTATTATTATTATTATTATTATGACTCTTATTATGAATATTTTACATTAGATGCAGTTGGATCCAGCTTCACATCAATGCATTACAATGCATGAACACACTGTTACACCACTATACTGTACTTACTGACGTACACAGTAGGGAATCAAAGGCCTACTAGGGTGGACAGGCTAGCGTCCAGGGCGAGCAGGGCCTATTATTCCAACAGCGCTTTTAATCGACACGGACTCAGATCCAGCCAAGTCGCAGGGGAAAGCTTTTCGGCGAGACAAAGCAGCGTGGGGATGGATTGCAGGTGCTGGAATCTCTCTCTGCGTGCACCCCCACCCCCCACCCCTCCACCCCCTCCATTCTACAGCTAACCCGATCCATGTGTGACACTCACTCACTGGGTGGATGAAAATGAGTTTGGACTAAATGCTTGGAAATGTGCTCCAGAGCCAAAAGTTACAATCCTCTGAACTCCAACTGCAGGCTTTCGCCATGACATCATCCTCCGAATAACATAGGTTTCGGAAAATTGATTCCAGATAACCCTGGGGGGACGCTCCAAGGAAAACCGCAACTGTTGACTTACTCTGGTGGATTTTAATAGAAGTTCAAATTAAAGAATTTCCCCAACAGGCTCGCAGGCCAGCAAATCAGCTCCGTATTCACTCAAATCTTTTGTGTATCCTAAAAAACTACTATCTGGAAAAAGACGCTGTTCCTCCGTGACCTCAGGATTTATTCAAGACACTTTAATGAAGGATTTAATGAAGTTTTTACACGTCACCCGTCTGAATGAGACAGAGAAAAAAAAAAAACATTGAGAAAGTCATAACCATATGCAGCAGGAGGCGGTCATGCAGAAGATGAAAAGAAGGCATTTCATCATGCAATCTGGTATTATTATTCAGCAGGACCAGAATCCAGATTTTGCAGTGGACATCAGTGGGAGCTTTCAGGCTGTGGTTCATTGAGCTGCAGTTTCAGTCTCCACAGAAAGCCGCTGGAGCAGGTTTGGCCCTGACAGCCAACAGTTCTATTTAGCCAAATGACTGTAAACTCATTTTGGATGGTCACTTCGTTTGGCAGAAACAAAAGGCGGCCAGAGCAATGAGCCCTCATTGAGGCTGAAATGAAATGATGCTACAATGGGCTTTTATGCATTCACTGCCTGGCGCATGTATGTTTATCTGAATGTGAAGCACTAAGATCCAGCATCGTGCACCTTCTGCAATTACAGAAACATTCTGACTAGCATTCATTATCATTCATTTTCATTCATTCATTATTTCTTTAATCCAATCAAAAGCCCAGTTATATTTCTCATGAAGGTGGGGTAATGTAATTATAAGTTGTGTTCTCATATCAGTCATATTCGCACAGATTATTAAGATCATTACTATGCCTTAAGAATAATCTGGGGTTATTTCTATTTTTCATTTCATAGCACGGGATTCATATAATCTGGGTTATTTTTTATGGTTAATTTTATAGCACAGGATTAATACAATTTGGGGTTATTTCTACAATTTGTTTTACGGCACAGGATTCATATAATCTGAGGTTACTTCTACGGTTTGTTTTATAGCATGGGATTAATGTAATCTGGGGTTATTTCTATGGTTTAAGCACAGAATTAATATAATCTGGGGATATTTCTATGGTTCATTTTATAGCACAGGATTAATATAACAGAGTTATTTCTATGGTTTGTTTTATGGCACAGGATTAATATGATGGAGTTATTTCCATCATTTGTTTTACAGCATGGGATCGATATATTCTGGAGTTATTTCTAGAGTTTGCTTTATAACATGGGATTAATATAATCTGGGGTTACTTCTATGGTTCATTTTACAGCATGGGATTAATATAATCTGGGGTTATTTCTACAGTTTCGTGCTATAATACAAGCTGTAGAAATAACCCTGGTTTATATCAATACTGTGCTATAAAACAAACTATAGAAATAATCCCAGGTCGGATTATTACATCTATCTCAATGCTATAAAATTACCTGTAGAAATAAACCCAGATTACATTAATCCCATGCTATAAAAACAGATTAATCTCACATTGTATTAATCTTGTCCCACAAAACAAACCATACCTGACAAGATATTTTATTGTAATCAATGCCACAGTTTACACAGAGGGAAAAAAAAAAAGACCCAAATGTGACGGAGGGGTCCACCTCTGCCAGAAGGAGAGTCAGAAGCTCAGCCCTGATTGGTCGCAGGGCGGTTTATAATCCAAAACCCTAAATTTATCCTGCCATAGAGGAGGTTTGGTGTGCATCAAAAGTTGCCATGGTGATATAATCCGGTAAAAAGTGATTCACCCCCATAAAATGGAAAAACGTGTTCCACGCTAATGATAGTGAACCTGCAGCACTCTGAGTTTATGGTCTTCTGACCAAAAGTACCACTATAACTGTCACAATCCATATTTACATGGCAAGCAGATCCCAAGAAGGTCAAGCGATCAATAGTATTGTGACGTGAGACAAAACTGACCACAATTAGCCACAGAAATAATCCATATGCACTCCAAATTCCCCGACATCTCTACAAATAGTCCACTCGCTTAAAATCTCCAGCCTTCCTTGTACTTTTGCTGCTATCGTGAGCAGAAAACTGACCCTTCTAAATGACTGAATTCATGCATATAAAGTGGCTGTGAAAGGTCAAGCTAACTTTTATGAATAGCCTCCATTGTCTCTGTGATCAGGAGGAGATAATGGCTGTCAATCTCCGACAGATGAACAGGCTGTTAATCAAACCGGCCGTCCAGGCAGCTAAATCTTTTATTAACCTCCGACAACAAAAAGAAGTTATCGGTTATTCAGATCGAGTTCTGAAATTAAGCCTTTCAAATTGAATGCATCCAATTTAAAGACGTGAATATCCTCCCTTTTCATCTCCACTCCTCGCGGACAAAATTGAAGGAAATGACTCAACAAACGACAAAGGGACTTAGATTCTTTTTCCGACAATGTTTTAAATGACTCCCGGTGTGAATCATTGTTATTCTGCCCCAGACATGCCAATCAAATAGCAACTTAGCACGTTAATGAATCAGACCGCTGTAAGATTATGCAGGTCAGCTCTGAAACCATGCATTAGCCATGTTAGCTTGTCTTTAACAGTCATGAGACCTAACTATAAATAGCTTAAGTTCAGCTACAAGTGTTACCATGGCTAACGGCACTTAGCAGAACCAAATCCAGCGATTAGCATGCTAACCGGCTATGCTATCTGGTCCCATGGCCTGCTGGTGTCTGTGCATTGTTAGCATTTCACTGTAGTACTCCTTTGGCTGAACAGAGCTGAGTGAGTGAGCACTCCACCGCATAAGCACAGCTCAAACGAAGCTTTAGAGAGGTAAATGGGTTTAGCGAGCCAAGCATTGCATAACTGTGACTAATTGAGCGGTTGAGTTCTCCGCAGTCCTGTATGACACACCGCGCTCTGCAGATAATCAGCATCCTGCTAATTAATTCAGTAAATCAACACAACTTCCTCAAATCTCCAAAGGCCAAAAACAATTTAAACACGTTCGAGTATAAGCAGGTTTCAACAGGACTCAGACTCAATCCAGTCTGGTATCAGGGGTCTACACGGAAATACGATTAAAGCACTTAGCATTCAGAGCTAGAATATAACACCATGGGAAAGACTGGAGCAGCTCCTCAATCATTTTTCACAAGGTATTCTCTACGAGTCACATTTGGTGCCCATCTTACACCAGGGGTCAGGCCAGGGCAGACATTCCATGACAGCAAGAGGACAGTGGTCCACTGTCAGCCCGCTAAATGGCAAAGCTGGCGGCCTTTTTTTTCCGGGCGTTCCGCTGGCGGTTAAGCGGAGTATTATTCCACTTATCATCACTCATTTTCCACTCACAGTCCAATTCACTGATTTTCCCTCCTTCATTTCTTTAGTTACACTTTGTAAACTAGATTAGTAAATCATTTTAATCCAGCTCAGCGTCAGCAACAACATTTTCTATAGAATCCTCTCGGTTGTTCGTAAAATTTGTGTACGTTTATTTTCTAAAATAAAAGTCTCTGTGCATTTAAAATCTGTTTGAGGAGTTAAAAACTAGTTAGAACCTGTATGCAGGACAATAATCTGGGTGGGCCGAGGGTGGACCAGCAGTGGCAAACAGTCAGTGTGGTGCCGACCTTTTCAAACCAGCAGACCGATATATGCTTGCTGTCTGGGTTTTGGGGGGCAGGGGTTAACTACGGCAATCTGGATGTAAACAAAGCTTACCATTCAGCTTGTTGAATGGGAGACAGAATAATCAGGATTTAGAGAAAAACAAATGTAATGCTAAGAGTTTTTTTTCCCCAAAGCAGCCAAAAATACTAGTGTTACTGGCTAATCATGGATTTGAGCCCCAGTCTCAAGTGTACAAAGCTGTGCTATCTAATTGTCATTATTTGTTCAGTTATAATTCTCTTTAAAAGTTCCACATATTTTCACTACAATCCTGTTTTTTCAATAACCAAAGCTTGTTTTAGCAAATTCTTAACACCCCTCCCTGCCAATATTATGGGCCGGCTTCCCAGACAAGCCTGGTATTGGAATAAAATGCAGTTCCAATGATGAATCACCACTGGAAATTGTTTGTAGACCTAAAAACAACTTTGCTGCCATAATTATTGTTTGGGTTTAGGCCTAATCTGGATCTGGGAAATTAGATCTTTATTTGGTTCTTGTTCATAATAACCACATTATGTAATTTGACACTTTCTTAAAGAGCCACTATCAGAGCTTTATCAGTGATATTTCCAGCGGTGATTTACTAAACCTGAGCCAATCCACTGGCTGCGTTCCTGGGGTGAAGCTGAGCTGAGCCTGACTGAAATGGATCTTAAAGAACGGCCAAATAAAATAAAATTATTATGCACCCGAACCAACATCTTGTACAGTCTGACGGCAAAAAGGCAGAGGCTCAAGACCCTCTTGGGATCTATCTGTGCACATGGCTGACAGGAGTGATATGCAAATGACTACAAGTTTTTATTCCAGCCAGGCCGGAGCATCTCGGATAACTAATCAACTGTCAAGACTGAGACCAATTGATTACACAAGTGCAATCAGGTGAGCTTCTGTTTGATTGGAACGCAAATCTGCAGCTACACCAGCCCTTTATGGATTAGCAGGGCCATTTCTGGCATTAAGCAGTATAAGAAGTCATTTAGGGTCCCTGAGCCATCAGCGGAGACCCCAAGTATGTGGGACGTTCTCCATTTGGAGTGGGAAAGCAGGTCACAAAGGTATGCAGGACTTAAAAAGATGCTTAAAATATGCGGCACAGCTCCAAAAGTCGGTATGTACATTTACACAGTTGACCTGAGATTAAATAACACATTTCTCTCATGATTCTCAGATTTTTCCTTTTTTTATCATGTTTCATTGTCGATCTGCATCTGTAAAACAGCTCATCACATAACCAATTTTCAACATTTGAGAAATATTTTTTAAAATAAAACAATATTTTTAAGAAGTTTAACTTAGGAATTTGCATAAAACATTCATGATTACTTTTTACACTGTTAATGTTGTACTACATTTAAAAAATTTAAATTTTATTTGAAAAATTAATTTGTCAGAGATTGTGGTCACTGGTGTCAGGACTCATATTACACTTTAACACAGTATTTTCAGCTCTGTTAAACTGCTTCTTTGGTTCGAGGCTCATCAGAGAGGAAGCATCTCAAGGTATGAGAAGGCGAGTCACACTCGCTCACTATATTTCATTAATTTATTAATAATTTTGTTGATCAGGCAGCTCATAACTTCTGTGTGTCACCGGTGTTATGTGCTTTAATGACTGGGCAATTAAATTTTGTCAAAATAATGCCAAATATAATTTTTATTACAGATTTTAAATAGTTGCACAAGGTCACCTGATGACCAATCAGTCAGCCGATTTATAAAACCCTCAGTTTTAACCAGAAAGTCACTGGAGTCACTGTCACTGGTGTTACACCATATTCATACAACACCAGTGACTGTAAAATATGTCTGGAATTAAGCTCCTTTTTGCATATATGATAAAAGGAGATATTAATGGACATATTAAGATTTAGTTTTGGGATGAAAGAAAGTGATTTTTAAAAAATGTATCCACCTGAATTCCCACTCCAATGAATGAATTAAGTCAATATCGTTTCTCTTTACTTTCTCACAAATGAATATAATTCGGGTGGTTGGAGGTTAGTAAGGTTCCTCAAGTAGGATGTTGCTTAAAGCCCCCAAATGTTCAGAAACAGCTCTTGAATCAGATTTACACTAATGTTCAGCCACAGCAATAAGAACTGTGCTATCTAAAGGCACCAGGAACAGGTGGATGCAGAAAGGTTAAATGTAGAACACTAGAGAAAACTAGCAAAGGAGGTAATTCGCTGGATAATAATCAGGACCTAAGGTGAGTTTTTCCATTAACATCAATCTGACATTTTTTTTTCTTATTTAAAATAGTTATCAGGAAAGCAGATGTAGGAATGAAATGATGGATCAATTAAAGTTGAACTGAACATAAAAATTATTTAAGCCTAGTAACAACCTGTGTGTGCTTGCTTTAGGATGGAATTTGTAGTGTTCTTTTATATTTTCATGTTTGTATGTTTTCAGAGCCTTCAGTAGTCAATAATGTCACCTGCTTTGATTATATTTGTATTATTTTTGACCATTATATTTCCTGCTCAGTGTGCGCATTACTGTCAAAATTTTAGTGCAAAGCTGGACTTTGGACAACACAATCAGTTACACTGCCACATGTCAGCAATCTGATTGGTCGCTGCTCTGCTCATTTTCATAAAGTTTGCCCACAATGAGCAGAGAAATAAAAGTGTGCATCAGCAGAATGATGTGTCTGTTATATAAGCTTACCGGACAAAAAATTAGTCACCTGTGACTGAAATGTACCTAACAGCGTATTATACCCCCACGAGCACATTCACTGCACTGTACCACCTTTTCTCAATCTATGAATCCCGTCACTCACCCCGCAGGAATTTTATAGCCTGATCATCCTCATGCAACGCCATCTGCAGGAGCCTGAAGTTACTACCTCTTTAAACATGCAAGGTGACTAATTTTTTGTCGGGGAGCTTGTGTTTATTGTTGCCTCTTGCCATACTGTACAACATTGTTCCACATTCTGTTTTATATACATTTTCCCATAAATTTAAATGGAAAAAAGAGCCGTATCATTTTGTGAGAAGTCACAGTATATGCTGCTAAAAATTTCAGCACCCCCAACTTAAAGGGCCCACTGCCTACATTTTTCTTGTATTTTACTTTTTCCCTTAAGGTCCACTTATAATATTTGTGTGGTTTTATGTAGTAAATGGTCATAATTCATTTTTACATGACCATTTTCTTCATCCATTAGAATTAAACATGCTGTTTTTGTTACTGTGCCTTTAAGACTGATATAAGACAAATGTTCTCTGTTCTGATTGGCTGTCCTGTATTGTGCCTCTTTCACAAAGCAGTCAAAGCTGAAACAACCCTTAGATCGTCAGAGTGAGTGGGTGGGGCTAAACTGCTGTAGGCTGAAAAGGTGGGTATATGTAAATGAGTTGGTTCTTGTGATGGAACAGAAACAATGAATTGAAAACAGTTTTTAGCAGTCAATATACGGATCGTATGGACTGGGTAAAAAATGGTATGTTTTGAAACTTTAACAGTGTTTACACATCATTTAAAGGTTGGTTTTCCATGAAATTGGCCTTCCCGGATTTGCTTTGCTCCAGTCAAGAATCACTGCAAGCACATGGTCATGTTTCTGACCCCAGTAACAGACTTTCAGTTAACAACCTTGACTAGAATGTAAACCTTACAGAACCAGTTTAAAAGCTTTCGATGTGATAAAGAGAGAAGAGTCAAAAGATCTTTAAAATCGCAGACTGCAGCCCCCCCAACCTGTGGATGAGCCACACAGGATTTCTACTGATACTTGTCTATCAGAGCGAGCATCTCTGCCTCTGAAACCGAGGGCACAAATATCGCTCCAGCTGAAGCTGATTGACAAGCGGATGGTGTTAGAAATGCAAACGCAGGGCCAACAGCCGACCTCCTCGGTAACAAAACGGCCTTTTAGAAATGCAAAGTGACAAAAGCTGCCATTTGCTTCAGCTGGCGTGTGGCAGGGGTGGTCTCTTCTGACAGAGGGCAAAAATAAAACCCACAAAAAAGACAGCCGTCTGCCAGACTGGACCAAAACGAAGCTCCAGCTGTTTCCAAACATAATCGCCATCTCTGGCAGCAGCAGAGAAGAAACCCGCGGCGAGGGAAAAACCGCAGTGCTCTCAATAAAACACAGCAAATGTGTTTTCGCCTCTCGGCAGGTCCTGACACCCGTGTTGTGGAGGAGGAAGAGGAGTTCATCGGCCAGGATACATGGACTTTTATTCCCCTTCAACAAAAACTGTTCCTTCCACATGCTGGAGAGTTTAGGCAAAAAACAGACATTCCGGGTTGCCTGTGTTCCACAAAATTTACTGTGATCCACGGAGAAATGCTTAACCAAACATGGGATGCAATCTCGCATGTGGATCTGCTGCCAAAACCAGACTGCAACCCTGCAGAACACTTCACTGGCAGGTTCGACACGATAAAACACTTCATGCCAACGGAGACGTCATCATGAAGCAAGAACTGGCCAACATGGAAGAAGAGGTTTGCCATGAAACATTACAGGAGACTTTTTTCCCCCAAATCCATCACTTCAAGTGAACTTCTAGAGACACTCCGGCCAAAATGAAAAACGCAAGAATTGCTACATCTGTTGTAAACGTGTCTATTCGCCTCCTACAGCGGTGCAGCGGAGTCTCTAGAGTTCGATTTTCTGGTTTAAAGACTAAGAAAACACTCTTCTGATGATGCATCCTGGAGGAACTTATGAAAAATGTTCTTAGACTATTCAGACCCACAGGTCGTTCTCCATTTGGAGGGGAAACCAGGTCACAAAGGTTGCAGGGCTTAAAAAGATGCTTAAAATATTCGGCACAGCTCCAAAAGTCACTATGTACATTTACACAGGTGACCTAAGAATAAATAACACTTTTCCCTTATGATTTCTCTGATTTTTCTTTTTTTTATTGAGTTTCATAGTCGCTCTGCTTGTAAAGCAGCTCATCACATAACCAGCTTTCAACACTTGAGAAACCATTTTAATATAAAACAATATTTTTCAGAGATTTAACTTAGGAATTTGTATAAAACAGTTCACGTTTTATATCATTTAAAAAATGTGTTTTATTTAAAAAAGTCATTTGTCAGAGATTTTGGTCTCTGCTGTTATCAGGGCTCTTATATTACATTTTAACACAGTATTTTCAGCTCTGTTAAACTGCTTCTTTGGGTCGAGGCTCATCAGAAAGGAAGCATCTCAAGGCATGAGAAGGCGAGTCACACTCACTCACTATATTTCATTAATTTATTAATAATTTTGTTTATCAGGCAGCTCATAACTTCTATATGTCATGGTGTTATGTGCTTTAACGGCTCGGTAATTAAAATTTTCTCAAAATAATGCCAAATATTATTTTTATTATTGATTTTAAAAAGTTGCACAAGGTCACCTGATCAGCCAATCAGTCAGCCATTTTACAGAATCCTAATTTTTAACCAGAAAGTCACTGGAGTCACCGTCACTGGTGCACACCATATTCATACAACACCAGTGACTGTAAAATATGTCTGGAATTAAGCTCCTTTTTGCATATATGATAATAGGAGATGTTAATGGACATATTAAGATTTAGTTTTGGGATGCAAAAAAGTGATTTTTTAAAAATGTATCCACCTGAATTCCCACTCCAAATGGAGAATGACCCCCATGTCCATCTTCAAAACGAAAAAAACTAATCTTGACCTGGTGATGCTAGAATTGTTTTGACTGTTAACTGTATGTTATACAGGCAGAAAAAACAAATCAGAACTCAGAAATCTGACCCATCAGGACGTCCATATACGGGTTATACTAAAGCTAGATTGGTTGTATTTTTAGCCTATAGATCTGTGGCTATTCTAGCGGTCACGATTGGTTGGTACCGCAGGGGTATTTTGGTGAGAGAACAGTGACAAAAAAAAGCATCTACAGGGAATGGATGAGAAATTTCCTGTCCACATAGCGACACGCAAGGCAAAAAATGCTTAAAAAAAACAAACTATTAAAAAGAATTTGAAAGTATCGCTGATATGTGCCTAAGTGTTCAAGCACTTAATGACCAAAGGACAAAATGAGGTCATTTAGTAACACTTTACTGTAGGGCACAGTTCATAAGGCTACATGACATGCACATAAGCTTGCCATGACAACTGACATAACCCTACATAAATGTTTATAAAAGCTTATTCCAATAGGCATCATCTGTCATTAAGGCTACTTTAGCTAACTTTGATCAAAATCAGCAAATACAACCTTTATAGCAAATGACATCTGTTGGAATAGGCATTTATAAACATTTATGTAGGTCTATGTCAGTCGTCATGACAAGCTTACGTAGATGTCATGTAGCCTTATGAACCGTACCCTACAGTAAAGTGTTACCGGTCTTTTTTGATTTTGGCTGTCCAGAAATGAGGCATTTCACTGAAAATAATATAGTTTTGCAAAATAAAAAATGAGCGCTTTTATTTTGAAACATATCTCTCAGTAAAATGACATAGTAGTCCATATATCATTTTGACATAATGTTTAAATGCTGGTTTAAACATTGATGAACACGTTATGAAGTGTTTATGTAAGATGCTATGAATGTGTTATGTAGACACTCTTCAAGTAAAGTGTTACCATAAAATTCTAGTCAATTCTAAAGGAAACAGTGCAGTGATGCTAAAACTGCTCTGATATGATTGTTTTCTAGTCCATGTTAATATTCTTGCTGCTGCATTTTGCGCAAGTTGGTTTGTTTGTTGCACTCGCAGGACGTATGACTAAAGCATAAGAACATGAATATAAAACTGTAAATTTGATAAAAATATATTAAACTGCAGTTTTAGGCTAGAATGCTTCTTTAACCAAGGACAACAGCAGGTTATCAAGAATCAAACAACAGAGATAAAAACCCAATATCTGCAATCATGTTCGTTGGATGTTAATAAATGACATAGTAAATCAATTTAGTGTACAACCTGAAAGCGCAGGCTGTCCGATACGGTCACGATCATTCATCACTGAGCACGATTCAGCCGAGGAAATCTGAGAGACCGTCTTCTCTCACAGACTCCCAGCCATGCCTCCTTTCGCTGTCTGCGAAATCAACACTATGATCTTAATTGCTGCTGCAGAGGCTGAAAGTGATGAAGCTGCGCAGATCTATTTCTCACAAGGGAGCAGATAAGCAGACAAAGAGGCCAAAGCCTGAAAGCCTCAGCAGTTCACAGACAGTTTATAACCGTAATGGACTTCTACATGGACCTTTTATCCACCTGTTGACGGAGCTTGTTCCACTAACGTAAAGTAACAGCCATCAGTTGCGCAATTATTTGCGCAGTTGCGCAAATAATAACACTAATTCATGCTAACTGGCTTCTATGCATTGTTGGCCACTTTTTGGGTCGGCCTCTTCCTTCAAATGAATTCAGGACCATCGCTTGGCTCTACAAACTGGGGCAAGCAGACCTCCCGCTTACATTTCATACCGAGTATGTATGAACTGCAGTGATTTAAACTGAGGCGGCTGATCCAATTTAACGAAACCGAAAAAGGTGGGAGAAAGCCGCTAGAGGGAACGAGCCAAAATCGGTCACGGCGAAAAATCAAAGGCGCCGAGTTAATATTAGGTTAGAGCGTTTGATGAACGTCTCTTTCAAGGTCCTTTAATTATTGCCAGTTTTAAATCCGACATCCATTTCTATGGAAACTGAACAGAAGCGAACATAACGGCCCGTCGCTATGATGGTCAATATCGTATTCATATATAGATCTTAATTTCCTGCCAGCAGCCGTAGTACATAATACAGCTTTTATTGAAGCAATTATAGGATAACACAATCCGTCTAGTTCCTCAAACCAGGTCTCAGACAATCCATTCCCTCTTTTTTCCCAGACTGAACGTCTTCTACATGCTGACTCATCTTCTGCACCATTGAAAACACAGTTCATGTTCCATTTCTTTTGACAATCTTCCCTACTCTTCAAGCGCCAATGGTGGAAACATGAATGCAACCCATGGCAGCTGGGAAGCGAAGCCAGCAGAGCCACAGATGCAGCGACTCTGCTGGCTGATTCCAAATCAATCCTGCAGCACCTTCAAGGACGCTATGAACTGTACATTGTGTTTTTTTTAAGAAGTTCGGAGATTCTTGTGCAAAGGTCTTAAATGAAGCTGAATAGGCTTTTGATTCTTCATGTTTCTAGCCAAACTCATTTTTCCTGCTTTCTAGCAGTTACTGTATATAATACAGCACTTACAAGCATTGTGGGAAATCTGTCTAGGAGGCAAAGCAAAGAATCTGTCAGAGACCATTCGCTTTTCAAATGCTGCTCTTAGGCTATTCAGACCCATCTCTATCTACAAAATGATCTATAACTATAACTACACCAAACATGTCTCTGCTGATCGTCTAATTTTGGAGTAAATGGAAAACTGAATACAACATAAATTACACTTTGGTGAACAGCTACTTTGGCAAAAGCACTCTGTAATGTTCATTTAACTTATGACATTCTGATAGATTGCAATACACTACAGGAAGTGTAGAGGGCGGAATGGCTTCTGTTGTTTCACTGCACCATAAAACAAGAAACCGCTTGTCCAATTCCAATATGCTGCCATCTTTTTACAACACTGCACTGTATTACTGGATTTAAATGAAACACAATTCATCAGATTTGCGCTAATATTAGAAATGATGAATATGCACCACACACATCTTTATATAGCAGCTATGTGGAATCCTCTATGGGGTTTGCGATGTTATGTAAGCTAATGGTGGTGTACATTTGGTTTCGCACATTGTGTTTGGTACTACTTAGCATTTCATTCTATCTAGCTGAAAAGGATTCATTCTATCTAACTATGAGTGCAAAAGACATTCCATTTAGAGCACAGGAGATAAGACTGTAACACTGTGTTTATAATACTGTTACTAATTGGTGATAGTAACAGTGACTGTAAGAGGAATATTGTTACTAGTTAGTGACTAATAGTGACTAACAGTAACACTAACATTGTTACTAGTCAGTGACAGCAACAGTGACTAACAGTAAGAGTGTGACACTGTTACTAGCCAGTGACGGTGACAGTGTAATAATAACACTATAACACTGTTACTATTCAGTGATAATAAGTCACTGTAACAGTAACACTGTTACTAGTCAGTGACTAACAGTAAGACTACAACACTTAAGTCATTGTAAGTAACAGTGACTGTAATAGTAACACTGTAACACTGTTACTAGCCCGTGACCATAACAGTAACTGTAACTGTAACACTGTAACACTGTAACTAGTCAACGACAGTAACAGTGACTAACAGTAACAGTGTAACACTGTTACTAGCCCGTGACCATAACAGTAACTGTAACTGTAACACTGTAACTAGTCAACGACAGTAACAGTGACTAACAGTAACAGTGTAACACTGTTACTAGTCCGTGACCATAACAGTAACAGTAACACTGTAACACTGCTCCTAGTCAACGACAGTAACAATGACTAACAGTAACACTGTAACACTGTTACTAGTCCGTGACCATAACAGTAACTGTAACAGTAACACTGTAACACTGCTCCTAGTCAACGACAGTAACAGTGACTAACAGTAACAGTGTAACACTGTTACTAGTCCGTGACCATAACAGTAACTGTAACAGTAACACTGTAACACTGCTCCTAGTCAACGACAGTAACAGTGACTAACAGTAACAGTGTAACACTGTTACTAGTCCGTGACCGTAACAGTAACTGTAACAGTAACAGTGTAACATTGTTACTAGTCCGTGACCGTAACAGTAACTGTAACAGTAACACTGTAACACTGCTCCTAGTTAACGACAGTAACAGTGACTAACAGTAACACTGTAACACTGTTACTAGTCCGTGACCGTAACAGTAACTGTAACAGTAACATTAACACTGTTACTAGTCAACGGCAGTAACAGTGACTAACAGTAACAGTGTAACACTGTTACTAGTCCGTGACCGTAACAGTAACTGTAACAGTAACACTGTAACACTGTTATTAGTCCGTGACCGTAACAGTAACAGTAACAGTGTAACACTGTTACTAGTCCGTGACCGTAACAGTAACAGTAACAGTAACAGTGTAACACTGCTCCTAGTTAACGACAGTAACAGTGACTAACATTAACAGTGCAACACTGTTAATAGCCAGTGACTAATAGTGACTGTCGGAGTAACAGTGTACCAGTGTAACACTACTCGAGGTTTCTTCTTCTTGCTCTCAGGGCAGTTTTCCCTCACCACTGTCGAACTTGGCGATGCTCATTTGGGGCTCAGGCCTGAATTTTCTGCAAAGTTGCTTTGTAACAGTGCCCATTTTAAAAAGCACTGTATTAATAAATCTTGACTGTCCTTGAGGAAGTCCAGTATTTATGGCTACTGTCGAATACTTAGCTTAACTATTTTAGGTTTGGACAGAACTCAGACGCTCGCAGACCAGACTGAAGTAAAACAGCTTTATTAGCAAAAGGGGAATCCAAAATCAAAGTTGAACAGTAACCACAGGGGCAATCCAAAAACACAGTCCATAAACCAGAAGAAGCCCAAACTAGAAATACAAACAATACACAAAGGGCTAGACGAGGTCAAAAATAACCACAGCAAAGGTCACACAGACAGACAAACTAACTGAGACAAAGGCAGTACTTCACAATGAACTGACACAATGAGGGGATTCAAGTAGTGTGTTTAACAAGGGGCCTAAATCAATAATGAGGTGAAGCAGAGTGGTGCGGAGTCCCATGAGGGAGGTCTGGGGTCATGTGATCTGGCGGGGCATTCTGGGAAATGGAGTCTGGAGGCTAAAAAGTGGTGACAGGGGGGCCGGAGGGAAGAGTGACACACTGATCAAACAATTAAATACAATCAGGTGCTGCTGATGGAATTAAACAAACCCACATGAGAGCTGGACTGCAGAGAGAAGTCAGGAACCAAACCTGGGTTCTTCTAACTGTAGCCTTCTAACCAACATACGCAGAACTTTAGACAATCTACGTACTTTTTATTATATTTGTGTTTATTTGTACTTCTATAATGTTGTATAGTGTTATGTAATTTTTACTGGCCAAGTACACTTTTAGTGCCCAGAGAAATAGTTTTAAACAACTTCCATGAATGTCGTTTTTGCACAATATTGCACAACCTCGTATCTCTATTTTTGTTATTTTTCAATTTTTGACATAATTTGAAAATGCCTGTTGTCCTTTGTGTTGCATGTAAATTTCATCATGAAGGGACCAAAAGAAACGGCCCCAAATGACTTGGAAATAAGTCTGGTTCCACTGACTTACATTAAAATTTGAGCAAGTTTTTTGCTTCTCCTGTAAAGTTACCATTTTGGAGATACGAGATTTTAGAAGTATATTAAAACAAGGTGGCTTACCACCAATATGGAAGAGAGCAAAATACACACACACACACACACACACACACACACACACACACACACACACACATATATATATATATATATATATATATATACACATATATAAACACAAATGTAAACACAAGTATTATTGGGGGACACGAAAGTTTAGTTATGGATCAGCCACTGCTATAAAATGTGTGGAACAGATGTAATGTAACTTTGAAAAATAGTGGCAGCAAAAGAAGACGAACAAAAGAAGGTATAAGTTGGTTAATCCATGAAGTTCCACAGGTTAACTGGTTACAGAAATACTCATTAGTTGGAGCACTAGTGTAAACATCACTACAGCACTGGAGCCGAGGCCTCTGAGGTCCGACGGTGGGGAAGAAATCGAACGAGAGCAGCTAATGAAATCATATTCTAACAGCCAAACACTCAGCCCTCACTCAGCACATCCAGCCGCTTTATTATTGATCCAGCAGTGTAGTTACAGCTTGCGCCCTCACCAGCACACAAACACAGCCCCACGCACACAACATAAACCTGCTTTTCCATCAGTGCTCAATAATGCAACGCAAAAATGCGCAGCTTATGGCATTTAACTACAGCCATAAACGGAGCGATTTCCCTGAGCCACGAGCAAACGGAGGGAATTAATGCAATAATGCTGCAGGCGCTCCGGACGGCCGGGAAGTCTCCTCTCCAGGGTGTCATTATGGAGGTTTATCTCAAAGGGACACCTTGCCTGGCCCTGATACTGAATCAGTGCTGCGGACAGAAATGGCCAGAAAAAGTCTGATCTAGGCAGTGGACCGTAAACTGACCATTACCATAAAAAGAGACGGTAACTGGGGGAGGGACAGGGAGAGAGAGAGAGAGAGAGAGAGAGAGAGAGAGAGAGAGAGAGAGGAAGACAAAAAGTGTGAGAGAGAAGGAAAAAAACAGAAGGGAAGGTTATGAGAAAGGCAAGGAGACGAAGATATAGAGAAAGCAAAGAAGGAGAGGAAAAAGAGAGAAGAATAAGTGAGAGGAAAAGAGAGAAACAGGAGGGGAGGGAGAGAGAAGGAGAGAGGGTAATAGAGAGAGAACAAGACAGAAAGAGAGAGAGAGAGAAGACAGAAATATTTATACAGAGAGAGAGACAAAGAGGGAGCGAGAAATATAGAGAGAGAGCACAAGACAAAAAAGAGAGAAAGTGAAAGAGATAGAGAGGAAAAGAGAGAGAGAAGAGAGAGAAGGTGAGAAAGAAAAAAGATAAACTGAGAGAGAAAATAACAGAGAGAAAGCGAAGAAAGAAAGAGAGAGCAATATAGAAAGAGAGAATAAGAAGATAAAGAAAGAAAGAAAGAAAGAAAGAATTAAACAGAGAAATAGAGAGAAGGAAATAAGATAGAAAAGAGAAAAAGAGCTGAAAAGACAGGATCATATACACGTTTTAGAGTGATTTTTTAATGTATAGTATGTTTACTTACATATGGATGTTTCAACATTATTATCATATCATGTATTAAACATTCCTTTCATTGGTTTGGCAACGGGTGTTAATTACCATTCCTGCCAGTGAAGCCATTTGACTTCGAAATTGAAAAACTGAGCAAAAGAGGGAGAGAGAGAGAGAGAGAGAGAGAGGGAGAGGGAGAGGGAGAGGGAGAAGGAGAGAGAGAGAGAGAGAGAGAGAGAGAGAGAGAGAGAGAGAGAGAGACACAGAGAGAGAGTTTGCCAGGTACAAATGTAATTTTGAAACATCAAAGTGCAGGTTTAGCTGTGCAGGGTTGGCTGTGGGCGAGATACACAGCGCCGCACCCTAAATCAGCTCTGCCTCTCTTTAACTCTGCACTTATAAAACTGTTACCAATTAACCAGCAAATCAAACACTGGGAGGCTCCTGTTTATCTCTCAGCGTTATCGGCGCTGCTGCCTGTCTCAGCCTGGCACTCCCCACCTCAGACACCACGACCAGCACTCAGAGCCCAGACTAAACTCGGAGGTGGGTCTCCACTGGTGAAACTCCACTGGCGTTCAGTCCAACATCAGGCTTAATCCATGGGCAAGAAAACACCTTCAGAGTAAAAGGCTGCTGTGTGCTGATTTTACAGCACAAACAATGTTTACACTACGAGGGACTTTTCTGATACTGTGACAATATTTGCACATTATTTACCTGACTCACCTGCATTATACACAGTTACTGATTTTACACTGCAGTAACACAGAGAACAGAGATCATTACCCAGATGACCATTCTCTAAAAATCATAAAATATCTGAGCTGGAGTAACTTAAAATCCAGAAATGTTAAAATCACTTACTGTCATCACAAAACTACTCTGTGATCATAATACTATACATATAAACTTACTGTAATGTGCTCATACAATTAAATATATACATAGAACTACCGTACATACAAACGTATATTTCTACATTATGGAGTAAATGTTATGCATAAAACTACTGTAATATGGTCACAGTGCTATTGATATTTTAGACATAAAACTATTGTATGTGCTCATATAACTACATAGTGTGTATAAAACTGCCGTATTTTTGTAAAACTACACAATATGCAGAAAAGTACCAAATGTGCTTTTTTATTGTTTTATTCTGAAGTGTGAAACATGATATATATAAATAAACTTTACAGATTAATAAAAAACTATATAAATTATTAGTATTATTACTTTTACTATTATTATTGTAGTCTTTTGTTGTTTTGTTGGTGATGTTAATAATAATAATAATAATAATAATAATAACTACACTATGCACAACACTACTGTATGTGCTACTGTGAGTGCTAATAGCTCTGCCTTGTGGAGAATCATCAACTTGCTTAACGTGAGTGAGTGAGTGAGTGAGTAAATGAGGGAGTAAATGAGTGGGTGAGTGAGTGAGTGAATAAATGAATGAGTGAATGACTATGTGAGTGAGTGAGTGAGTGAATAAATGAATGAGTGAATGACTGTGAGTGAGTGAGTAAATGAATGAGTGAATGTGAGTGAGTGAATGAATGAGTGAATGACTATGTGAGTAAGTGAGTGAGTAAATGAATGAGTGAATGTGAGTGAGTGAATGAATGAGTGAATGACTATGTGAGTGAGTGAGTAAATGAATGAGTGAATGACTATGTGAGTAAGTGAGTAAATGAATGAGTGAATGACTGAGTGAGTGAGTGAGTGAGTGAGTGACTGAGTAAGTGAGTGCGCGAGTGAGTGAGTAAGTGAGTGAGTGAGTGAGTGAGTAAGTGAGTGAGTGAGTGAGTGACTGAGTAAGTGAGTGAGTGAGTGAGTGACTGAGTAAGTGAGTGAGTGAGTGAATGACTGAGTGAGTGACTGAGTAAGTGAGTGAGTGAGTAAGTGAGTGAGTGAGTGACTGAGTAAGTGAGTGAGTGAGTGAGTGAGTGAGTGAGTGACTGAGTAAGTGAGTGAGTGAGTGAGTGACTGAGTAAGTGAGTGAGTGAGTGAGTGAGTGACTGAGTGAGTGACTGAGTAAGTAAGTGAGTGAGTAAGTGAGTGAGTGAGTGAGTGACTGAGTAAGTGAGTGAGTGAACCTGGTGAGTTGGGCTGCCCTGCGTCTAAAACTACTGTACATGCAATGCTGTTATATTATGAGTATAAAGCTGCAGTCTGAGCTCACAGAGCTGCGCTATATGACTGACACTCAGCAGCCACAGCATTTGACTCCAAATCAGCATGTAGTGCAACACGTCACTTTATCTCTATGTTCTTGATTAAAAAGCCCAAAGAGCAGAAGCCCTTAATCCCCCCCACACGCCCCCCAGGGAGCCCAGAGAGCTGAGCGGCTGACAGACAGGCGATAAATTACACATGCCCCCCACACTTCCCCCCACAACCCCCACTACGACGGCTCTGTGTGTGTCTCTGTGTGCCGGGAGCCTTCGCTCCAAAGCGAGTGTTCACAGCGAGTGTGTAACACTACATCATCGGAGGATCGTATCCTGCTCCCGTCACACTCCGATACCCACCACACACACACACACACACACGAATGTGAGCACAGGCACAACTCACACACACACTCACACACACACACTCACACGCACACACACACACACACTCACACACACACAAAACGCTATCTCTCCCCCCAGCAACACAGCCTGCACACAGAAGACACACACACTGAATTCTGTCTGTTCAGCCTTCAGATTTGAGAAATCAATCACGGATAGCACTTAGCTGTGTTTCGAACACAGCAGTATTATATTCATAAAGTCTGAAATCCATATTGAGGCACAATAAAGAATTAGGCCGGTCATTTAGAATAAAGCGTTCACTGCAAAAATGGTATCTTGGCAAGTAAAATGATCTTAAACTGAGTCAATAAATCTAATATTTCTCCTGTTGAGATTGTTGTAAGATTATTTCAAGATTATTTAACTTATTTCCAAACATTTTTCAGTTGTGTCAAGTGATTTTATTAAGAGACTTTTCTTGATAAAATTACTTCAAACAGGTAAAAAAAATTAGAAATGAGCTAATCTTATAAGAACTACACAACCATCTGAAAATAAGAAACATTACATAGATCGACTACAATTCAGACAATTTCACTTGACAAGATACTATTTGTTGCAGTGTTCATGTTCTCTGTAGGCCAGGGGTGCACAACTCCGGTCCTGGAGGACCGGCGTCCAGCACAGTTTATAGGTTTCCTTGCTCAAACACACCCACTTAACCCGGCGATTTAACAGGTAAGTGTAAGCAGGTGTGTTGGAGTCACTGAACTGTGCTGGACACCGGCCCTCCAGGACCAGAGATGTGCACCCCTGCTGTAGGCGGTCATATGATATGTTTTGTTGACTTATGTTTCATAAGTCTTATTGTTTGACTTTTGTTGATATACACACTTACATTTCATTTTTCTTACATATTTTTCATTTTTTTCTAGAGAATTTAGTGCACAATTTGTATTTATCTAAAATGTGCCATAACCTTTGCACAAGCTACATTGTTTGGTTTACTTGCTGTGAGTTCACCAGTCAGCGTTCACACTTGTTCTAGTGAACTGCACTAACAGAGCAACCGTTTTAATAGAATTTAAAATTTAAAATTATGTCAGACTCAGGAAAACGTCCTTCACATGTCCTTATTAAAGAAGGCCGAGAGGAAGACGTCGTGTTCTGAGACACGTAAGCTGGACGTCCGTCCCACCGCCGTCTTTTAAAGATCAGAGCATAAACTTCGTCTCCTCTGCAGACCAGTTTCTGCTCCGCCATGTTGAACGGTATAAACTTTCACTATGACGTGACGAACATGATCAGAACGGACTTAAACTTTCCAATAGGGAATGTGATCAGATACAGGCGTTTACACGGATATTATTCTTCTATTTAACAGATTATTTACAGGATTACCCACCTCGATCAGATAGAAGCTGCATTCCAAATGGCCTCAATCAGACTAGTCTATTCCAATTGAGGTGTTTATATGGACGTATTCTATTCTGATTGAGCTATTAGTTGGATTATTAACGAATTATCAGGCTGCATGTAAACATAAATATCAATAGAATGAATGTGTCTCAGTCCTGTAACAGATCTATCCTGAAACAGCACTCAGTCACTCTGTGTGATGTGATGTTAGCTATGTGGTTCTTCCTGTGGGCTTAATAGAGTGATTGAGCAGCTTCAGCATCACAAACTACACACTTAAAATTATAGCTCTTCAAGAGTTCTTTAGCACAGAAAATGGTTCTATATAGAACCATGATCACTCAAAGAAAACTTTGCATCATGAATTTGCTGTAGATGTTTCTAAATACAATCTTCTGAAAGGGTTCTATGTAGCACCAAAAAGGGTTCTTGTATTGTTACGATGTCAAGCTTGTTACAACAGAAGAACCCTTTTTGGTGCTATATAGAACCATCTACAGCACATTCTCAATCAATATTTGCCTTTTCGTTAGCTACTATCTAGGCCAGATTGATGTCTGTGTTGCTATGGTGACCAGCAGTCTGCGCTGATCTTCAGGGTTAAAGGGTGAATTAGCAGTTCTACATTAACTCCGGAGTTTAAGACCATTTATTGTTAAACTGTGTTGAACGATCAGCAGAGCTTTATTTTACTGTAAAGGAGGATTATTTTATTGTTACCTACAAATCTGATTCTGCTGTGGAGCCACAACAGGACAGTAAAAGAGCCGCATGTGGCCCCGGAGCCACGTGTTGCCGACCGCTGACGTGGGTAAATACAACTGACAAGTGAAAAGAAGCAACTTGACATTTTATTCACAGTTTTATTCACACATTTTATTCATACTGCCTGTTTTCTGAGTTTTGAGAAGGAGAAGCACTTAAAAGTCTGAATAAGTCTGAATGTAGCTGGCTTGAGTATAAAAAAGGAGCAATCTGGAGTTTCACACACCAGCACACCATAAAATCTGAAAACAGCACCGCAGTACAATGCAAAAATATCTTGTAAGGCATTTATAAGCGTTTATAAGTTGTTTATAAGCCTGTAGCCGGCTTGATGGCAAAGATGCAATCGCACATTTATATTGAGTATGTATAACAACCTAGAAAGAGATCTGAGGAGAATACATGGGTGCACACAATCCATCATTGCTGACAACATTGCAGTACAATGCAAAAAATGTTTTTAAGCATTTATTTGTTATTTATAAGCCTGTTTTTACAAGACCGGACTGAAAAGCAGCAACCACAAACTTACACTCAGTGCACACACTAACCTAGAAGGAGACTTGAAGAGAATTCATGCATGCATGCAAGTCGTAAACTCTGAACACAACACCGCAGTACAGTGCAAAAATATCTTAATGTTAAACTTAGTATCTTAGTATAAGTGTTTATAAGTTGTTTATAAGCCTGTCACTGGCTTGATGGCAAAGATGCAATCGCACATTTATACTGAGTGTATATAATAACCTAGAAGGAGATTCGAGGAGAATGTGCACACAATCCATCAAAGCTGACAATGCTGCAGCACAATGCAAAAACTTTTATAAGCATTTATAAGCATTTATTTGTTGTTTATAAGCCTGTTTTACAAGATTTGATTGTTTCTTTTCAATCACAAAGTTATATTGAGTGTACATACTAACCTAGAAGCAGATTTGAAGAGAATTCTGCATGCAAGTCATAAACTCTGAAAACAACACCGCAGTACAGTGCAAAAATATCTTAATAAAGCATTTACAAGCCTGCTTATAAAACTGAGCGGAGCTGGCTTGAGTCAAAACAAGCAATCTGACGTTTCACTCACTGCCTGATTTCTGCGATCAGTTTTGAGATGAATTAATAAGCTCATAAACCAATGAAAACAATACTGTAGTGCAACGCAAAACAATGCTAGACTTTACGAATGAAGCCTCCGTGTTACAGGATAAGTGTTTATAAGCGAGTCACAGAACGTCGCTGGATGTTCCACACGGACTGACACAGCGAGCGTAATCCTCTCCGGATCACCACGGCATGCAGCACATCGCCAGTTAATGAAATGCCATTAAAACTAATTGTGGTCTAATTGCGCTGTTATGTAATTACACACAGCCTCACTGGAGAGCGGGAAGAAAAAAAAACTGCATCCGAATAAATCAGAGACCCGAACGCAGCGCCGCACTCACCTTTACTGAGGAAGCCGCTCCACATTTTACTCCAAACACACACAAAAACCCGCACACACACACAGCTCAGACTGAACGTCCTTCAGACTGAAAAGGAGCGAGAGAGGGGGAAGAAAGGAAAGTGGAGAGAGCGAGCAAGAGGGAGTGGAAGTGAGAGAGAGAGAGAGAGAGATTTTTACTGGGAGGGAAAATAAAGTGTGTGTGTGTATTGATCTTAAATACACAGCGTGTGTGTGTGTGTGTGTGTGTGTGTTTGTGTGTGTGTGTTGTGTCACCCAGACACAGGAAACACTTCTGCTTACAAAATCTCTCTCTCTCTCTCTCTCTCTCTCTTTCTCAAATGAAATGAAATTAATTCAGATATGCTTTACTGGACTGACAGGATATGTTGCCAAATTGAGTTCTCATTAATCTGATAACTCAGAGAGAGAGAGAGAGAGAGAGAGAGAGACAGACAGACAGAGGAGAGAGTGGAGAAGTGCGAGAGAGAGAGGAAAGAGTGAGCAAGAGAAAAGAGAAGGGGTAAGTGACAGAGGGAGAGGGAGAAATAGAGGGAAAAAAGAAAAGAGAGGGGGAAGTGAGAGAGACAAGAGAGGGTAAGCGAGACAGAGAAAAAGAAGAAAGAAAGAGGGGGATAGACAGAGAGTCAGGCTGTTACATTAAAAGAGAGAGCAAGTGAAAAGAGAGAAAGGGAATTCCTCCCTTCCTTAATTCCTTCCTTCCATTCCTCCCTTCCTTCCTTCCTTCTGCCTCTTCTTCTATTCCTCCCTTCCTTCTTTCCATTCCTTCTATTCCTTCCCTCCTTCCTTATCCAGTATCTATGGTGTCTCAGTTAAACGCTGCTCTTCTCCGTGTCTTTTGATCTAAACGCTCCAAACTGAGAGCTGTGAGTCACAGATACTGATCAACAAAACAGAATAAAATTTAACCATAAAAAGAAATTAGTATGTAAATGTAAATTTCTATAATGTAATGAGTAAAATTAGACTCCTCAGAGATGCACTTGTTTGAGTAACAGTATGACCTGAAAATCAAGCGTAGATCAATCAAAAAATTGTCTTCAGTAGATGTGAGTGAACGTACACTGGCATTCAAAAGACTGGAGTTACTTACAATATTAACCATTTAGATTATTTTATAATAATAATAATAATAATAATAATATTTATTTATATAGCACTTTTCATGCTGGTGCCAGCTCAGAGTGCTTTACAGACAGGTGATAAAACACAGTAATACAAGAAATCATGAGTGTTTATTAAGAATCAGAAGAAAATGACACAGATCAGATTAAAAGATAAACACCACGAGACGTAGAGTTTTCATTAAATACTGAGTTTAAGAGATACATTTTTAGATGCTTCTTAAAAGTGAGCACTGAGCTTGACTGTCTAATAAAAGGTGAACTGAGCTCCACAGTTTAGAAGCAGAATAACTGAACGAGTCTCTCCACGTTTTCTGTATTTTACTGAAGGTGTTTGTAGAAGGTCAGAATCTGCAGATCTAAGATCATAAACAGATACTCTGTGATGTAAGTGGTGCTTTATGGTCATTTAGAGCCTTAAAAACAGATCTTTAAAATCTATCCTGAACGATACAGACAGCCAGTGCAGTTCTTTTGAAGCGGGACTGATCTGATCTCTCTGTGTTGTTTATGTTAGAATGTTGATGCATTTTGTTAAAGTTGTAAAGGATGTACTGCTTTCTTAGGGAGTCCAGTAAGAGGACCATTACAGTGATCAACGCTGCTGTAACAAACGCATGAACAAGTTTCTCTGCGTCACTCTGAGAGAGAAAAGGCTGAACTTTAGTGATATTTCTCAGATGATAGAAAGCTACTGTAGTGACTGTGTTTACATGCAGATAAAACAGAGCTCAGAGTCTAAGATCACACCCAGGTTTAGTACTTCAGGTTTGGTATATGACGCTAAAGAACTAATATACAAAAATAACTCATACAATGTGTTTTTAATGTGACACACTATTCTCCAAAAGGCATTTTAGATGTTTTTTTAAGATACATACTACACTGTAATTCTCTATTCAGATTAGAGCTGTGTAAAGTTATCTGCCTTGAGATTTGATCTCCACTTCTGAAATATGATGAGAATTCTGGACTTTAATTTTATTATAAATTAATTCTGGGTCTTCTACAGCTCTGTTTATCATTCTGGACACATCTGACACTTTTTCTATTTTATTTTCAGCTTTTTAGTGTCCTAACAATTATAAAGTTGCACAGGACTCACAACTTAAAATCACTTTATATATTTTTCTGCAAACTAACTGGCTTCATATTATTAAAAACATAGTTTCTAGACTTCTGTACCTCTTCTCTCCTCCTCTGTCTGCAGTCTTTCACAAAGGACTGTCCTCACTGCCCTGTAACTGTGCAGTAATGAGCTGCTTTGCTTTGAAGTTCCACTTACCGTAACATGCAGCAGATGCACACGGGCTGCCAAGGGCGACAAAACCAACCCAAACGTGACCCCCACAACCTGACACTTGTGACTGCACCCATGTGTGTGTTTATAAGTTGCCCCACAGCTCCGGAAGCTTCCTTCAGCTGCCAAACAGCATAGCTGCAGCGCGTAACCGAATATTTGGCGTGGGTAAGGAGCCGAGGCGATTACCCTTACATCTACTCATCATTTCACACACAGAGCAGCACCTGTTGGGCCTGGACGCATGTTAATTAAAGAACAGAATGAACGGAGAGGAAAGACGAGCCGCTCAGTGATGAGAAGTAAACAATCTTTAAGCTACAGCATGTGGGATGTTACTGATACCGTAACCATACTGGCCTAATTTAGCTAATGCACCCATATCATGCACACGTCCACCATTAATGAACATTAATTACACCGTGATTGGGATGAGTAACTGCGACAATTACTACAAAATCAATTTCCACTTGTAAAACCAATTAAAATGCAAAGGTTACTAAAGATACTGGTGCACAAATTTCACAATAATCTGCACAGAACTACTGTTTAGATCCACAAAACTACATAATATGCACAAAATTACTGCTTATAAAGCTACATTCTATAGAAAAGACTACTGTTTGTGCTCATAAAGCTACATAAAGGTGTAAAACATCTCTTTCACAAAATTATATTACATGCACAAAACTATTCTTATGGTTATAATACTACATTTAAATGAAAAAGGCTACTGTTAAGACTAATAAAACTACCATAATGTGGTCATAAAACTACATTAAGTTCATAAATTATCATAATGTGGTCATAAACTATATAATTTACATAAATATATCATAAAGTAGCCATAAAACTATTTTATTTACATAATACTATGTTAATGTAGTGATAAAACCCCATTATAAGCATAGAACTGCTATAACATGCTCATAAAACTACATTATGTACTTAAAACTATCATAGTGTGGTCATAAAACTACACTGATTACATAAAACTAGCATAATATGGTCATAAAACTACATTATTTACACAAAATTGGTCATTAAACCACATTAAGTTCATCAATCTATTATAATGTGGTCAGAAACTGTATCATTTACATAAATATATCATAATGTAGCTATAAAACTATATCATTTACATAATACTATCATAATGGAGTCATAAAACCAGTCTTGCTCATTTGCAGATAACACGCAAACAAGCTATGACTAACACAACGTTTCTCTTTGATCTATATGAAATCTGAGTCTGTAAGATTCTCTATTCTCTATTTTACACCAAGCCACTCTGAATGGCTCTGTTTACATCTCAAGCACTGAAGAATTCAGAAATTTGGAAAAATTGGTGGAGTTTCCCTTTAAATTATTATCTCCAAGTATTTTGAAAACACAAACGATAATAAACAAATGCATTTGAGTGTAGTATATAGGCCTTTACTGTTTCACCATAAACAATTACATAACAAATAGATTTTGTTTAAATGTCAGTCACAGTCTTGCTCGTTTGCAGATAACATGCCAAGATTAACACAACGTTGGTCTTTGATCTATTTTCAAATGTACAGTTGTAACCAGAGACAACAAGCTAGCAACCGAGCTGAAACTACCTTGAACTAAGAGGAAATAGATCTACTTAACAGGTCTATCCTGGGTACTTCAGAGACCACTGACAACCTAAACTTAAGGCAAAAAACCCAAAAAAGCACTTTATCAATTCTCCTTAATGTCTACATTTCTATTTACGTTCTTAATTAGGTCAGGGCTGCCCAAAGTAAGACCATTAGGACTTTTAATCTGGCCCACTAGAAAGAGAGAACAAATGTTTTTGTATATTATATATGTAACTTATTAAAGGGGAACTCCACCAATTTTTCTAAATTCCTGCATAATTCAATCGTTAAGATGTTAATAAACTCATTCAGAGTGGTTTGGTGTGAAATGCTCCATTCTAGAGAAACTTAGAGTCAGAATTGTTCACAGTGTTGGTGATAGGAACCAGACGTCTGCAGAGTTTAATGCCCCTGAAAGCTCCCTCTCAGCTACCTGATATCTGACACAGTGTTTTTTGTTTTTTTTTTTCATAACGTTTTGGCTTAAAATGCATTTTAGTCCATTTATTTTAATCATTCATGGCGGAGGGATATATGCAGGGCATTGTAAGGCAAAATAATCCCCAAAGATCATTTCTAATTATTTTACCATCATCAACATTCCACACGTGTAGGTTCACTGGTGGTTTTGGATAGTAAATTAAATGGAAATATTTGTGTTGTAGTCATGGTGACCCCTGGTTCCTATCACCACCACTGTAATCTGAGTCTCTACAATCAACCATTTCACACCAAACCACTCTGAATGACTCCATTTACATCTCAAGGACTGGGTTATTCAGAAATTTTGAAAAATTGGTGAAATTCCCCTTTACATTATTATCTCCGAGTATTTGGAAACTATATTTCAAGCATTTGCACTTTTCTAGATTAAAAAAACAGCACAATTCATTCAGAAGAGAAGAGAAAAAAAACCTTTTAGACCAATTAGAGCACCAGACTCTGCATCTTAGACGTTCGGTTATGAAGCGTGAGCAGCGTTCGGTGAGTTAAAAGCCAAACGCGACTGTTACGCCATGCATAAAACTATTATAACATGCTCATAAAACTACATTTTATGTATACAAATACTGTATGTGGTCATAATGTAGCTTTATGTATACTTTTATATAAATAAAACTACTGTTTATGCTCTTAATCAGACATTAAATGCATAAAATGCTTCAATGTGCTTAGAAAGCCACATAATTCAACATAAAAACACTGTTTATGCTCGTAAAATGAAACTATATCTGTATTGCACGCGTCTTCAAACGGCAGTTTAAAAGAATAACGTCACTCTGATGATAAATTATGCTGCGGTTTTCTAATTTGCGTCTCCATCCAGTCCCACGTTTCAATTCGACACTCAAACCAATCAGAATAAGATCATATAAAAAACAGACAAACAATAACAACTATGATTAATAGAAGAACGTGCTAAAAACAGTAGTAAATAAATAAATGATAACTGTGATAAATAATGAACAGAAAAATAAATGTAAAACATTTCCAGTGATGCTTTGACCCCACACAGTGAAGAATCCAGAGAGGAGCAGAGGAGCGTGTTAATGAGATAGATTTTGAAGTCTTTAAATCATTAATTCGATTAATTTGCGTTTACCTGGCGTCTGAGAGGAGAAGCTGAGTTCTCTGATGATGAGACGGTTCAGAGAGCTGAAGCAGACGAGTGTCACTCACACTGACCCGTGCTTTAATGCAGGGGAGTCGAACTCAACCAGTAAAAGAGCCATATAAAAAAAATCTCATCAAATCTGTGAGCCAAAGAACAAAATGCCTTTATTTCATTTAATTAATGTTGTGCTGTAACCCAAACTGGCCACTGTTTATCCAAAATATGCCAAAACTTCAACAGTAAAATACAGACACTTGTAGTAGACCTTGAAATATTACATGAATACTTAAAATATTCAAAATTTAAACGTCCCCAGGATCTCAGTCTGTTAAACCTACCTGTCTGCTTGAACTAGAACACCTGACATCCTTTCTTTGCTGTGGGTTCAGTAAGACTTGGGCTCAGTTCCTGAGCTGCTGAGCTGACGTTAAGCGTTTATGATGGTTGAACTGCAGCTGAAATGCAGTGTTTGGTGATATGACTGGTGTGGAACTGTGTAGAATTGCTGTCCCATAGATTGTTGTTGGGGTAGGAGAGTCAGAGAGTACATTAAGTTGCAGTGCATGCTGGGGAATGTAGTGCAGCGCATTGTGAAACGGGTTAATAATAATATAAAATTAAAATACTTTTGCGGGCCGGATAGGATTGAGTGGCGGGCCTGATCTGACCCGCAGGCCTTGTGTTTGACACATGGGCTCTAATGGATACAGACGATGTGCTGTTATCACCCAGAACAGCAAACACCCAAACACTCCCTCTCAGAGCTCCTCTAAGAGCTGTAAACATCCCTGACAGTGAACTGACCGAGAGATCAATCCACAGCTCAGAGACTCGGCTCGACTCGGCTCCTCTCGGCTCCTCTCGGCCCCTCCTGGCCCCTCCCGGCCCCTTTCAGCTCTTCTCTCTGAGGCTCAAAGGAAATTATTCATGTACATCTGCTGAAATGCAACCATGAGTGAAGCTATTAGGACTTAAATCCTCTGTTAATGAAGTGTCGCACCTCCAGAGCCGCTGTACACACACTGTACTCTCCATTACCTTCTCTCTCTCCCTCTCTCTCTCTCTCTCTCTCTCTGCTGGCTGTGTGAATCCTGAGCTGATGTCAAAGTGGCTGATGGCAGGGCGGATTAGAGTGGAATATGAGTATTATAGGCTGGTAGACCAGGTAGTGGTGTTCAGCGATGTGTGGGGACAGAGTGATGTACTGTGCCGTGTTGATGATGATGATGATTCTCACCTAGTCTTCCAGTTTGAACTGTGTTTTAACTTCATATATCTGGATGGATCTGTTGTGATAAAGGTGTAATTATATTGATGTAATAAAGACGTGTTAAATCTCAAAATCTCTCTCTCTCTCTCTCTCTCTCTCCCTCTCTCTCTCTCATCTTTCTTTCTCTTCACGACTCTGTATGTCTCTCCTTTTCATTCACTCTTCACTTTTCTCTCTCTCTCTCCCTGATTTTCTGAATTCATTGTATCTGTTTCTCTCATGTTTCTCTCTCTCTGCTCATTCTTCTTTCTTTCTTTCTCTCTCGTCACTTTCTCCCTATTTCACTCGTTTCTCTTCCTTTGTATCCTTCATTTCTCTCCCTCTCTCATTTTCCTTACTTCATTTCACTTTCCCCTCCTCTCTCTCTCTCTCTCTCTCTCTGCCTTTCTCTTTCTCATTTTTCTCTCTCACTTCAATCCCCTTTTTTCTCTCTCCCTTTTTCTTTCTTACTTTCTTTTCTTCTTTTCTTTCTCTTATTTTCCTATTTTTCTCTCCCTCTCATTTGTCTCTCCTTCTCTCTCTCTCTCTCTCTCTGCATCTTCATCTTTCTCATTATTCTCTTTTCTTCGTTCTTTTTCCACTCTTATTTTATTTTCTCTGTCTCATTTTTCTCTTCTTCTCTCTTGTCTCTCTCTCTCTGCCTCTTTCTCTCTCTGTCTCTCTCTGTTTCTCTCTCTCTCATGTTGCTCTTCATAGTGAAAACCTTTCAAAGTAACCTTTTCAAATCGAGTGTGTTTTAAAGGCACAGAGTGGAAAAAATACACTAAGTTGCCAAAGCTGTAAATTTATGTTGATTAAAGTTGTCATTAAAATACAAACAAATTAATGAAAGAAGCGCATCATTTTTCACAGTGCGCGCACACACACACACACACACACACACACACACACACTTACACTCTCACAGACACACACACACATCTACACACACACACCTACACACACACACCCCTACACACACACACCTACACACCTACACACACACACACACACACACACACTCTTACACTCTCACAGACACACACACACACACACACACACACTCTCACAGACACACACATCTACACACACACACACACACACACACTCTCACAGACACACACACACACACACACACTTACACTCTCACAGACACACACACACACACACACACACTCTCACAGACACACACACATCTACACACACACACACACACACACACACTCTCACAGACACACACACACACACACACACTCTCACAGACACACACACATCTACACACACACACACACACACACTCTCACAGACACACACACACACACACACACACACACACACACACACACACACTCACAGACACACACACACACACACACACACACACACTCTCACAGACACACACACATCTACACACACACACCTACACACACACACCCCTACACACACACACACACACCCACACACCTACACACACACACACACACACACACCCCTACACACCTACACACACACCTACACACCTACACACACACACACTTACACTCTCACTGCAGCACAGACTCTTAATCCAGCCTCCTGCCAGCCGCTGCACAGACAGACAGATTAAACCTCTCACACACAGTTAATCCAGCCGTCGCCCCTCTGAGCTGCCCCTAATGAACACCTGCATTTCTGACCTGTTGATTAGGTCACTTCATGAAATACCATCCGCTTCACACAGCAGGCAGTAACGGCATCGGTGCGCAGACGCAGGCTGTAAATCACTCGCATGACTGTCCTAAAAGCCCAAACGTTCACAGCCATGCACCACTGCACCCATCTTCACTAATTAGGCTCCCGTTTGGGAAGCAGGTGAGCTCATTACGGTCATCACTCGGTGTTATTCAGGGTCGTAACTAAATACTGAGAACGCCGGAAAAACACAACGTTTCAATAAATAACTTTTTCCATTTCTGATTGAAAACAAGGAAAAAAACATTTGGCTTTCATTTGGTACTAAATGCAAACTCGGTGCTTGAGAGCACTACAACAGCACAGATACAAAAACAAAGTGGACACTGTGGTCAGCAGCCATACTCTCATCTACTCAATTAGAGAGAACGGTAAACATGTATTTATGGATGGATGGGAGAACAAATGAAAATACGTAAAGGTGGAACGGCTGATAAATGTATGAATGAATGATGAGATGGAAAGATTAATGGACATAGATGGATATTTGGATGGATGAAGGAATAGATGGAACAATGAATACATGTGTGGATGAATAAAAGAACAGAAGAATGATGGAGAGCGGGACAGAGGATTGAATGTTAAGATTGCTGAGACGGTTGAATGGATGGACCGATGGATGGATGGATGGACGGATTGTTGAATAGATGGTTGGATTGAAGAAAAGATTGATGGATGAATGGATGAATGTATGGATGGATGAAAAGATGGTTGGATTGATGAACAGATGGATGGATTGGTGAAGAGATGTTTGGATTGATGGATGGATGGATGGATGGATGGATGGATGGATGGATGGATGGATGGATGGATGGATGGATGAAATGGATGGATTGCTGAACAGATGGATGGATGAGATGGATGCATGAGATGAATGGACGGATTGTTGAAGAGTTGGACAGATGAAGAGATGGATGGATGGATGGACAGATAGATGACGGAATGGATGGACAGACAGACAGACAGACAGACAGATGAACAGATGATGGATGAACGAACAGACATAGATGGACAGATGAATGAGTGGATGGATGGACAGATAGACGATGCACAGATGAATGAATGGATGGACAGATGGATGGATGGATGGATGGATGAGTGAAGAGATGATTGGATTGATGAAAAGACAGACAGATGGATAGATGGATGGATGAAATGGATAGATTGCTTAACATTAAATGGATGGATGAGATGGATGGATGGATTGTTGAAAAGATAGTTGGACTGATGATGAGAAGGATGAATGGATGGATGGATGGATGGATGGATGGACAGATAGATGACTGGATGGATGGAGAGACAGACAGATGGACAGATGAACAGATGATGGATGAACAAACAGACATAGATGGACAGATGAATGAGTGGATGAATGGACAGATAGACAGATGAATAGACTTATGGACAGACGGAGAGATGAGTGGATGGACGGTCGGGTGGACAGAAGAATGGATGGATGGACAGGTGGACAGATAATTGGATGGATGGACGGATGGACAGATGAATGGATGGACGGACAGATGGACAGATGAGTGGATGGACGGACAGATGGACGGATGGATGGACGTACAGATGGATGGACGGATGGACAGATGAATGGATAGAGGGATGGATCGACAGACCGACGGACAGTTGGATAGATGGATGGATAGACAGGTGAATGGATGGATGGATGAATAGCTGAATGGACAGATGGACAGATGAATGGATAGAGGGATGGATCGACAGACATATGGACAGTTGGATTGATGGATGGATGGATGGATGGATGGATGGACAGATGAATGGACGGATGGATGGACAGATGGACAGATGAATGGATAGAGGGATGGATCGACTGACCAATGGACGGTTGGTTGGATGGGTGGATGGACAGATGAATAGATAGAGGGATGGATCGACAGACCTATGGACAGTTGGATTGATGGATGGATGGATGGATGGATGGATGGATGGACAGATGAATGGACGGATGGATGGACAGATGAATAGATGGATGGACAGATGAATAAACAGAGGGACGGATCGACAGACCGATGGACAGTTGGATGGATGGATGGATGGACAGATGAATGAATGGACGGATGGACAGAAGAATGGATAGAGAGATGGATCGGCAGACCGACAGAAAGTTGGATGGATGGATGATGGACAGATGAATGAATAGAGGGATGGATCGACAGACCAATGGACAGTTGGATGGATGGGTGGCTGGACAGATGAATAGATAGAGGGATGGATCGACAGACTGAGGGACAGTTGGATGGATGGATGGATAGACAGACAGGTGGATGGATGGACAGATGAATGGATGGATGGATGGACAGATGAATGGATGCATGGATGAATGGACAGATGAATGGATGGATGGACAGATGAATGGATGGATGGATGGATGGATGGATGGACAGATGAAGGGATGGATGGATGGATGGATAGATGAATGGATGGATGGATGGATGGATGGATGGACAGATGAAGGGATGGATGGACAGATGAAGGGATGGACGGATGGACAGATGAATGGATAGAGAGATGGATCGACAGACCGGCGGACAGTTGGATGGATGGATGGACAGATGAATGGATGGATGGACAGATGAATGGATGGATGGACAGATGAATGGATGGATGGATGGATGGATGGACAGATGAATGGATGGATGGATGGATGGATGGATGGACAGATGAAGGGATGGATGGGTGTGTGTTGCTGGGTTGCGTGCTCCGCTGTGTAAACCTGCTCCGCTGTAACAGTGCAGGAGGCAGCAGAGCAGCAGACTAAAAGCAGAGCGCTGAACTCCTGCCAGGAGTAAAGCTGCTTAATGAGAGGAAGAGCTTCTGCTGCCAAGGTATTAGAGGATCAACAAAATGTTGCTTTCCTCCTTTTTTCTCTCTCTGTCTGTGGAAGAATATCTTCAGATCTGCGGCTTCGCTCTCATATAAAACACCACGTAACCCACTTCTGCAGAGCTCAGCTGCCAGCTGCGGCGCACACATGTTCGAGGGGAAACTGGAAAAAAGAAGAGAAATATTAAAGCTTTTGTTTACCAGAGTGAATATATGGACTCATTTTTCAACATCAAACAGAAAAAGCGCAGCTATTATTCAAACCGATATTAAATCCAAGAACAGGGCCGCATTCCCAGAAAGACGCACCAGAGCAGAATAGATCCCAGAATAGTTTTACAGCACAGGACGACAGACAGACGAGCAAGGCCTGATAAGGTGGCAGGTGAACACAAAACAACCAGAAAAAGGCTTAGAAATGACTTGGAAAAGACTACGAAAGAATAAAAGTTGTTAAATTGTATAATAACAAGCGCTAGTAACTTAATAAGCAACGTAACAATTATCTAACAGAGAAAGACTGTTCATTTTTTATAAACCTGATAGTTTTGGTAAAAACTAAAATCTGATTGGCTGAGCTGCGTTCGAAGCCCTTGTAAAATCCATGATATATCCACATCTATACCACCTCACAACAACTGAACTCTGTATCACTGCACCACAGCGCGAAAAAAATCCTTGTGCTATTAATGGAATAATCTTTGACTCTCATGCTGCTCACATGGAGCACCGAGTGCACTGATGAAGTAAGAAGCTGTTTTTTTGTTTAAACTGAGGGGCTGACAACTTATGTTCTTAACTAGAACTGGGCTGATCAGCTAGCTAACAGGCTAAAAGAGCCAACAGCCTAAACAGCTCCATCATTAATATCACAGGCTTGAATTAAAGCACTTACGGTATGATTAAC